>NW_024039056.1:1200000-1800000 GCF_016077235.1 Cyprinodon tularosa | reverse complement strand
GACACAGACTGTATCCTAAAGTCAAGCTTATATATTTTTTTTTTACTACCTTTTAATCAAACGCATGTTTTGGGGACTTTCTGTTGAATACCATTACTAAAGTGTTTTTTTTTTTTTTTATCAATTCATTATGTAAACATTGTTGTGGCTCAGAAAACTTTTTAGCCTAAATATATTGCAATTAATGCAAATCTATGATAATGCCACAAATGTTTGCCATATTAATGCTCTTTATTCCTACATATGAGGTAAGGATCTACACCTTTTCTTTCAACTAGAGATCAGAAATACCATAAAAAGTTCTTATAAATTCTGTATGACCTATAAGGCAGGGCTGATCACAACTTTTCAGTGTCAAACTCTGAAATGCATATCTTTAAAAGCTCTCATCATTGGAGTTACTGAGAAAACTATTTTTAAAAAGAAAAAAAGGGAACTCCACAGATCATCACACACTTGGACAGCCCTTGTTTCTCTGGCCCTTTTGTTTCTGTTTGTGTGTGGTGTGAATCAATACACTTGTAAAGCTGACAGCATTTCCCCTGTGGTGCACAGACAACAAACAAAGTCCCTAGTGCGTTATACTGAAGGATACTGTAGCTACACCCACACAGAATCACACACACATGACTCTTAGATGTCAGCATCTTCATGCCAGCCACAGCCATCTGGTTTATGTAACCAACTCCAGCGTTGTATGCTTGACCTGTCTGCATTCGTGTGCGAGTTTGAGCTCATGTGAAAGCGCTTGTTGGAGAGAGAAGCATAGGACATCAGTGAACATTTGACCTCAAATTCTTTACTACACTCTCAAAAACAGTGCAGTAATACCCATGGAGTATTGTGCTGCCCTCAGTTAAAATATGAGATATATAGTGCAAAAAAGATACCAGAAGTAATTTTATAAACTTCTAGGATTCTTTTAGAACCATTTAAGTTCAACTCAGGACCTATCCCTTTTAAAACAAAGGGAAATCAAGCAAACAGAAATTATGAATTACACTACTTATCTCCAACTTATGTGCAAATACCAAAGAGAGCTTTGATATTAAAATCAGGTAATTATCAAAATTATTATGTATTTATTTTCTAATAGCTTTGCTTATACTTTACTGCTGGGTTGTGTCCCTTGTGCTAAAACTTGTTCTTGCAATAAACTGAGTTTGAGATTTGAGAATTACCCAAGGAAGTGAGGACAATACTGGTTAATACCAACAAACTTTGGCTTTTCTTTCCCTTATTGATTATATACCTACAACTTATGTCATTTTACATTTTGAACAAGGCTCTTGAGATAAATTATACTAAGAATTACAGTATCCAAGCTGCCCTATATGATATCACATGTAAGCAGAAACATTTCAGAGGACTTTCCTCTTCTTACTAAAATAAAAAAAAAAACACTCCCAGAAGACATAAGGGCTGCCCTTTTTTTCCATATATAAAGTTATTGCATAACATCACTTGACAATCCTGTGCTGGTATTGAATATAATAGGGGGATGTTTACCGGGGGGGCTGGAATGATTATTTCATATTTAGTAAATCACCAGCCTTCCGGACCCTTCGCTTTGGACCTGCCGTTACCCCTGGCAACCGTATAGAGGTTGCTGGAGGTAAGTGAGGATGATTAACAGTCCTTCTTGGACTTTTGGAGGATATAGGGACCCCTATTTCATCTTTTTGCTTCATTCTGTCTCTATTCTCCCACTCTGCAGAGTTCAATCTCTAATGTTTTGCTCTCTCTGCTTTTTTTCTCTGCCTCATATGTTCCTGTTTGGCTGTGACACCCTCCTGGAGAGAAATATATATATATAATACCTTTGTTTATAGATATTGGAGATCGGCCTGTTTTTTCCAGCGTAGTCCTGTTTCTCTGACTGTGATTGGCTGGATGTGCTCTCTTCATCCTCTGACATGGGAGTTGGCTCAGAGCTCGTCTGCCTGGCTGTGTGTTTCCAGGACGAGGCCACCTTTTACAGTTGTTTTTTGTATCTCTGCTTCTGTCTCCTTGAACCCCAGTCAGCCTCGGCAGATGACCGCTCACACTGAACCTGGTTCTGCCTGAGGTTTTTTTCCTAGTAAAAGCGAGATTTTCCTCTCCACTCTCACTAACAGCAGGCTTAGTGTGAGGGATTGCATTTGAGTCAATGTGTCGATGCAATCAACTGGTTTTCCTTAGATAGAAAACTTTGAATCAATTTGACTGTATGATCTGGGTGTTATAACCAGTCCCTGATTGGCTGCCATGTCTCGATTTCATAGAAAAGTTCAGCTCGTTTTAACTTCAGTGATTTTCACTCTGCTCTCCATGTGGTGCTGCTGTTTGACAACACCTCAGCTCTATTTAGCAGCACGAGGTAAGGGCGGAGCAGTGAATGCCTTTACCGTGTGGAATTCACCGCCGGCCGCTTCCCTGCCCTTCTCTGTGTGGTTTGTATAGGAATTCTATGGGAATCCATTGCACTTGCCACACACCCCAGTCTAAATACACCATAGTTAGCTCTTACACGCAGCCACCTCTCAAATTTAAAGAAATTTGTATAAAAAGGAGAAAATATCTTGTGACAAGTGGTTTTAGAAGTGGAAATTGATTTGAAACAGGAGGAAAAAGCTTTAAACAGATTAGCAGGTGATAGCTTCAGCAGACTGTGGCAGCTAAGAACATCAAACTGGGATACAAAAAGACTCACTATAAATAAAAAAATTAGAGATTGGAAAAAATACTACTCCATTAAATCTTAATGTAAGGAATAAGAATCATTTGACTGGTTTAGGATTTGGCATCAACATGAAACTGTGATCCATCCAGCCATGTTTAATACTGTTTTATTTTATTGGCAAATATTAGTACATTTAATTTTGTGAACACCACACCCCATTTAAATGTTTCTTACCACGCCTTTTTATTATAACCACAGTAGATAAATGTCGTTACCTATTTAAATCATGCCATTAAAGGGATTTTTGTACCAACTGAAAATAAACCTATAAACTTCATAATCTAATACAAACCTCACAATGTTTCATAGACCATAAAAACAAAACTGTTAAAGAAGCTTGCAGTTCAGGTTAAAAGGTTAGTGAAAGGAAGGCGTATCAAGGTCAATTAGCAGAAAAAACAGAGATAAACAGATTCTTAAGATAATGGTAGAGTGACACCCATAGAGGAATATAACATTAATATGGTTTAACATGAGAAACATTAACAGATGTTCTCCATGTTGAGCCAACAAACAGTTTTTAATTCCTCTAGAGAGAGAAAAACGCATTTATTTGAAAATCAATCCTGTAGTCTGGAAAAAGAAAGTAGAGACAGAATTTACAGGTTAGAAGAGGTCCAATGTGGGGGTTCCATAATCAGTCGTGTATTTGGGAGTCCTGCTATCTGCTGTTGGTCTGATGTGTTTCTCTACTTTCAATCAGTTAAGCCATCTACCAGGATCTCTTGAAGCACCGATGCTAAAAAGTTTTGTAAAGATGGTGGTTTTACTTTTCAGCTGCTTTTACCCAAAGAATTGTCACGAGGAAAAGTAAAAGATAAAGGACTTAACAATACAGAAAAGCTGATGGCACTGAAAGCAACTTGCTTCTCTTAAACTGCTGCGAATCCACAGGCTCTAAGAACATGGCAATGTGACCCTTTATTGATTTAGGAAAACATGCAAAAGGAACTTCTGTCAAATCATCCAAGCATTTACTGTACAGTACATTCTAAAAAAGATTTACTCAGGTTATCTGAGAAATAGAATGAAAGGTTTTTAAGAGCTGTAATCAACATGAAAGAAGTTAAAATAAAAAAAAATACAGTACAAGCCTTATGGTAAATGACTCCCTTTTAGAATGTAATTACTGAATAAATACAACGCTATAATAGGTGGGGGATTTAACACAGATTTGTTGAGATCCATTATTCATAACTTTGTTTATTTGAGCACACTTCTAAACAATTAAATAATACATGCATTTTGTTGCAATAGAGCGTAGTTCAGCAGTTGTTGGAGTTATGTAATTTGGCCAAAAGAATACGTTTTATGTTTTTTGAATATTACCGTCAGTAAAATGCAGGAATTGTTGAACCTTTGCCTTCTTTGTCTCAATCTTTCATAAAAGCAATCAGCCACTTGACACTTAGCTTTACAGTTATACTGCTTAGCTTCTCATCTGCCTCTCTACTGTTCTAAAACCCACTGTAGTGGAGCATCTCATGGCTTACTGTTTAAATATACACTGTAAAGTGACATGGGATGAGGGCTGGCAGACAGGTTTTTGCCGTTAAAGTTTAGATGATCGAGTCAGCTGAACGCCATGCGAGCAGTGAAAAGTTTGACGTAGAGATGCTTTATAAATTCTTATAAGAAGACACTTCCCTTCAACTGTCATTGCTGTCAGTGTTACATTTGTTTTCTACAATTTGCCTTTTTGTTTTTGTCATGCACCAGCAACAAGCCATTGAAAATGAGTGGGGATTCATTGCCCTTTTAGAAATTCTGACAAACAACCAGTCAACCTTATAGAGGAGGCTCGCCACGGCCGGTTGAATAAAGCAGCTTCATTGCTATTATAATGTTGCATGCCATTCAACTCACAGCCAAGCATGTTTGGTTGTTGTTGCCTTTCTTGCTTCTTTGCTCAGCCGTCATGTCAGCAAGGTACACATCATCCTATTTAAGTGTTTCTCTGAAGCCTTATTCACAAGTGATTATTCATTTAGTGACTTTAGACAGCTCCCATCAGCCACAAGGACTCCCCTCATCCACCAAGGGACATATCAATGCTCACTTTTTTTTTTTTTTTTGCTGTTCCTCACTTCTTTCTCCTCTCCTCTTCCTATCCCCTCTCCAGGGCTATTACACTGAGTGTTATGTTTACTATAACCCGCATGCTTGTTAATTATAAATCACCGGCTCCTCTTACATTCTATTAATTGGTGCCTCCTCTCCTGCTCTATGTGCCGGCTCCCGCAAATAAATTCAGGTACGACTTCATTAAGTGGCACTCTCACAACAGATCTTGACACATGCAATGAAGGCAATAAAACCAGGGGGTTGGAGGGGGTTGAGAGGAGGGCTTCAACAACTGTAATCAGTGTTTAACAACAGTCTACACTGTGATCCAAGGGCCTCCATGCTCACTGGTGCTGGTGTTGATGGGGAGCAGTGTTGGACAAAAGAAGCACTGTGGGTTATATAAACCCGGATGAGCTTTGTATTGAGCCTGGAAACTTTTTCAGTGTATTTACCAGGGCCAATTATACTAATTTTAGATGCAACTGGTCCCTTAGTAGAAAACTTTTCACTTTTTCCAAAATAGTTGAATAAAAATATTTGTAAAAAATTTACAAATATTGTTAAAAAAAATAATGGGGAGGTTTGGAAATCGCTAAAAGCACGAAAATCAGCGTCAAATCTGCACAGCCAGAAGATCCGGGATCTCTTCTATGATACCAGCAACACCAGGAGGATGGGGTAAGCCATAAAGGCAATCACAGATTACAACACACCATCCACCCCGGTAGATGCAGCTAATGCTGACTTCCTTAATGAACTAAACAACTTATTTGAAAGCCATTCCACATCAGGGGGAGGAGGCACTCAAACTTGACATAGCTGAAGTGAGGAAAACTCTGAGGAGAGTCAACCCAAGAAAGGGCCCGGGCCCCGACAAAATACCTGCACAGGTGTACAAGGAGTGTGCAGATCAGCTGGCTGGTGTCCTCACAGGCATTTTTAACACCTCACTGGACAAATCCATACTGCCAGCATGCTTTGAGTCTGCCACAATCATTCCGGTCCCAGAGAAGCCTCAGGTCACCTCACTCAATGACTATCTGCCTGTCACACTGATTTCGCACTGATGAAGTGCTTTAAAAGACTGGTTAAAGAACGCATTGTCTCCAGTCTACCCCCAACATTTAACCCGTCCCAGTTCGCCTACCGATGAAGCAGCCCCACTGAAGACACTATCCCCTCTGCTCTTCACCTGAGCCTAGCACACCTGAAGGAGAAGAACACCCATGTGCGGATGCTGTTCCTGCACTTCAGTTCAGCTTCAACATCATCATCCCACAGCAGGTGTCTCATTGTGTGGAGCAGGGGCTACTGCGCCACAGACTGGAAGAAGGTGAGAAGAGTGGTGAGAACAGCAGAGAAGATCATCAGGGCTCCCTCCATAAAAGACATTTCAGCCCAGTGCTGCGTGTCCCAAGCCCATAACATTATCAATGTCCCCTCACACCCCCACCATGGACTGTTCTCCCTGCAGCCCTCTGGGAAGAGGCTTTGCAACATTTGATGCAGGTCCAGCAGAAGAAGCTATGAAACAGCTTCTTCCAAGCCGCCATTAGATAGCTGAACTGTTAAAAAGAACTCTAAATCAGGTCACAGACACTGCATTACACTGACAAGACCAAACCAAATCACTGCATAATTGCACCATATATATTCAATGCTCTGAACTTCCACACCAATGTGTGTTTTTTGCAGCATGTTTTTTTTTTTTTTACACCCTGTGTATACAAAAAGATGATAAAAGTTGTCTAAGTCATTTTAGGAGAGATCTTGGCTCAGGATTGAAGGGTTCCTCATGTAAGTGATGGGTTCCCCCACTTTATTTTTTGTTTCCTAGTACAAGACACTTTACACACTTTGCCTGTTGATGGTGGTCAGATATCAACCCAATGGTGCAACCTGATACCAGGGCACCGCAATGTAGCTTACCATCATCGCAGGAATGTGAGTATGATTGACTGATTGCAGTGATTGACTTGATAATGTGTTATACAATTGCAGGCCATTCAGCATTTTATTAAAGAAAAAGACACATGGATTAACAATATAGTATAGTAACTATTCTAAACAATTGTATATTTTCTAGGCTTTTAAGTAATAACTACAGATAATCAACAGCCTTAATAAATATGAGCATTGAATTAAAAGATAAATGAAAAATATTTTAACTTCATCGCCTACGATAGATCAAAGAAAACAAGGTTAGGTATTTAGATAAGGAGGAAGTACATGTTAGAGATTGTTCCATATTTAGTGGAACTGAGGTGTTGGGTATACATTTTTATTTTGTCTTCCTTACCCTGACACCTCTCAATGAAATCAAGAGCAGCCAACTGCCCTAGGAGACACAAAATGACTTCACTTTTGTGTAAATGAATGAATGAATACAGCTGCTCTATAAAGGCTTCAGAGGTTTGTTGGACAACATCAGTTTACAATCACCATCATAGTACCAAGGTACCAATGGGCTCTCCGGGGAGATAATTGTGAAGATGTTTGAACCAGAAGTAGGTTATAAAATATTGTTACAAGCTGTAAACATATTTTAAAGCCCTGCTCTATCCATTATCTGAAAATAGAAAGCTTGACTCATCTGCAAACCTTCCAGGATGGCCATCCATGCAAATGACAGGTTAGAAAAAAGTGCATTAATCAGTTACTTCGTAGAAGCTGCTGAAATCTACAGCTCATATAGACAAAGCTGTCAACAGAACAATTATTACCATGCATTTCACAAATCAGGCCTTGTGGGGGAGTGCCATGGAGAAAGCTATAAAAAAGAAGGCTAAAAGCTTGTCACTATGTGAGGGACACAGAAAACATGTACTGTAGGAGATGGTACTCTGGCCAGATGAGAACAACATTGACCTTTCCTACTAACATGTCAAAACACTGAATGCAGCATAACACTGATACTGCATTGGAGCCTTAACAGGTGCACATCACAGTATGTATTGGGGCGGAAACGTTATGCAATGAGGATTTTATTTTTGGCAGTTGCAGAGAGACTGGTCCAAGTAGATGATAAAATTCACAAGGACTACATGCTAAATGATCCCGAACATAAGACACCTGAGATTAAGGTGGAAGTAGAATACTTTTCTCTTTGTAGTTGCAGTTTTTGGAGGTTCTGGGAACTCCTCTTTCAACCCTGGGGTTTGTTTTACTGAGAAGACTTCATTATTTTATTATACATAAAATAAAACAAAAACATTATGAATATCCCTTAGCCTACTCTTCATCTCCGGATTATCTTTAAAACAGACCCTTTCAGGATATCCTTACTGCCTACAGCCATCCTCGACAACAAGTCATCCCTATGACTTAAAACACATGTTAAAACAACATCAAAAATGTTTAAGTTCTGTCTGCTTCACCAACTCACATCCTAGAAAGCATATATTGCCCACCACACAAATGAAAACCAGTCCAGAAAACAAAACAAAACAAAACAATTTTCTGGATTGGAACTCATTTTTTACTCGGATTCTTGAGAAAAACTGTGAAAATATGCATATGATTTTTAAGTATATATAAAATAATAATTAAATAAACCAAAATTTGTAGTTTTTTTATTTGTATTTATTATTATTTTTATCAAAGAGTCAGCAAAAAAAATAAAAAATCATTATCTTTATCTTCTGGAGGGACAAAGCAGTAATGGAATCTAAAGATAAAGGTTTATCAATATATGAGGATGGTGCAGAAGATTAGGTTTCTTTAAATATTACCAATCCTGAGCTTTTTAATGTAAAATATACAAAATTATTGTCTATAGATGCAGAAGATTGATAGAAATACTGTATAAGCGAAAAAGATTACAGAATAAACTGCTTTAAAAGGAAGTAAATTATGAGATTTTTAATATGGTTTTGATAATCCCATTTTAAAACCAAATGGTAAAGAGGTTTGTGGAATTATGCAGTATAGAAATGTTGCCTTTCAATGCCTAAGTAACCTGGTAGTTGGAAAAATAAGTGGTTTTATACGACATAAAACATTGACAATCATTATAACCAACCCTGATTAACCAAAATAAGCTTAGCTGAGCATTTTAACCTCACACTACTCCCTCAAAATGTATCCAGTACAGTAGGAAGTCTGCAGTTACTTCCTCCAAATTGGCAGGGGCAGAAGAGGCCACAATACTAATAGGAAGACCCTTCACATTTTTTCTCCCTCTCTTTCTTCCTCCTCATGTTTTTCTCATCAGAGAGAAATCTTTCAACTAGCCAAGGAGGTTTAGGACAACTGTGAAGTCTGACATAATTATCATTGGCTTGGCTTTAATCACACTCTCCTCTGACTCCTCAGCGCACATTATCTGACACCCAACACACAGAGTTTTCTTCCTGAACCAGGCCAATTTAGCCCCCTAAAGCCACTCAGAAAGTTAGCTGTCACAGGCGGCTCAAGATGGACAGAAAAAAGGCAGCAGAATGAGAACGAGATGGAGAGGGGAGATGTAATTACAGTACATATTTTGCTTTGTTGTTTTTTTTTATTATTCTTTAGCTGTGCTCACTTTTAATCAGTTTGAAAATGTGTCAGTTTTATTTCTCATCTCACAAAGCTGTAGATGATTTATGTCAGAAGGTTGTATTAGATAAAAAGGAGTTTGGACGGATTTGAGACACATCAAGAAAGCAAAGCTTAAACCACCACGAATTACCTATATGGATATAATTTGATAGTTGTTTAATTAAAGTGAGCTATTTAAAAAAATCTCTTAAAATCAGTTTATGTGATACATTATCTTTAATCAAAGGATATCAAAGTGATGCCAAGAATAAAGACAATTTGAAGCCTTTACAATTCAATGTAACTCCTCTGACCCAAAGGCCTTGCT
The DNA here is from genome assembly GCF_016077235.1 of Cyprinodon tularosa. Classification (NCBI taxonomy): domain Eukaryota; kingdom Metazoa; phylum Chordata; class Actinopteri; order Cyprinodontiformes; family Cyprinodontidae; genus Cyprinodon; species Cyprinodon tularosa. Next base: position 1,790,362 of record NW_024039056.1, on the reverse strand, counting down.
TTTCAGATCTGAGATGTTTTGAAATCTACGTTTGTATGTTATTTGGCAGCCCTTAGATATAACTGGAAAAAAAGTTTCTGATTTCTTTTGCATCTCAGGAAGAAAATTAGTAAAATGTCTATTTCTCAGTTATGCCTATACTAACACTAGCAAAATATATTAATGTCAGCCTTGTCACACCCCTCCACATCCTGAAATGGGTCAGTGAATGGGAAGAGTGGGAGGCAGAAGGTTCGCTGGAGTGAAAGGAGAAAATTTCAAAGTGATGAAAGAAAGAAAGATCACAAACAGAAGTATTCGCTAATGTGTTCCCAGGATGCAGCCCATTCTAACTAGACCGCAGACCTTTGATGCTCTCTGACAGACCATCCAGAAGAAGAAAAAAAATATTATGAACCATCAGTGGCTACCAGTAGAATGGAAGTCTGTCTTTGGGGTTGTAGGAAATTAGCCCGGACAGGATCGGACAGTGTTTTAATCTTTGAGATCCTTAGAAGGTGGCTTTAGGATGGGTCTGAATGTAATATTAGATTCTCCAGTTCTAAAGAATGTAAGCTGACAAAACCAATCATGGAAGCTCTCTGCTGATAAACAAAACTGTTGGGTCTTCTAGTTAATTTAAATGGCATCCACACCTATTTTAACAACCCAGTAGTCCTAATATTCTGAGACCTCTTGATGGATCATAATGGCTAGGCTTCACTAAACCACCAAAACAAAACAGAGAGTTATAAATATAAAATGTATGTCGCCTGAAAAACAACTTGCCAATTTTCCCTCTTCACATGGCAGAAAGACTGCATTTATGAGGAGATACCAATGGCCGTTTTTGACAGAAAAAGCCTTTCCTTCAGCTTGAGGCATTTATTTTTCTTCTGAAATTAATCAGCCTCTTGATCTGGGTTGTATTTCTAACCTTCTTATTATTCCTCTTCTGAATGATCAATGGTATTTTTTTAAGATATTACTTTTCAAGTCAGGGCGGTTCAACACACTAAATTTAGTCAACCATCCAAACATTCACACACTGATGTTGGCAAGCTACAGGTACCCATGTAGTTCATTGTGCAATTGGAGGGTCGCCTATTTGAACTCTAGCTTCATACATCTCAGTTGTTGTATCCTTCAGCAAGACTTTTTACCCACATTGCCTGACGGTTGGCAGAGGGCCCGGTGGACAGCAGCTTCGCCTCTGTCAGTGTACCCCAAAGCAGCTGTGGCTACAGCACATCTTACTCCTATCATTGTGCCTGAATGGGTGAATAACTTACTGTAGTGAAAGTGGTTTGGTGTCTCCTTACTTGAAAACCTGCTAAACCTAAGTACAGGCCATTTTCCATATTGTTACATTTTGATCATCAGAACCTGTATTTTCCTCCTTGCTTAGCTTTCTGTAGGATGGGAATCTACACAAATACAGAACACGTGGTGCTTCTGTAGAAAGATGTGAGGATGGATGGGGGCAGGTGGGCTCTCCTCATCTTCCGCACGAAGTACATGAGCCTCTGTGCCCTTTTGACCAATGATGTTGTATTCATAGTCCAGGTGAGGTTTCGTGTGATGTGACCCAGGAATTTGGTGCTGTTGACCACTTCTACAGCTGAGATGTTGATGAGCATTGGTGTGTGGTCAGGCCGGTTCTTTCTGATGTTGAGGAGGATCTCCTCAGGAATTAAAGGAATTAAAGCATTTTCACATTTTTGTAGTGTGTAATTGATTTAGTAATTCTAATTTCACCACAATTTGTTTAAGTTCTGGTCAAAATGACCTGAAGACCATAATTGTAACCGTTTTGTACAGCTTACATGGAAATATGTATGCAGTGAGTGTGCTCTATGACACGCACAGTAATGACTTTGGTCAAGTATTAATGATGTAGAGCTCAGATAACTGCAACCTAGCTGTTAAGACCCAGGTTGCATAAGAAAGATCAGATACCTATCAGATTTAGGACCACAGTAGCCAAGTGACCTGGGTCGCATTTGAAAAAAGAAAATTGAGTTGAGTTGCCCAAACTGTCATGAAAAAAATCTGAGGTCACATATGGGCAAACAAATTGGATTTAGGTCACTTCAGATTGCAGTTTGATCATAGCCTTAGTTTTCTGGCTGGCTGTGTTGTACGGTACATATGCCTTCAGGGTTTAACGAAAATGAGCTGCCGAAAGTAGGGCCAGATATAGAGGTGTAACGAGGGTATTATGTTGATTGATTGATTTATATTCCTACGATCTAAGTACATCAATTTGGGCTCCACAAATTGTCAAAAAGACACATTCCCAATGTAACATTGTTTTAAAATGTTATGAATCGATTTAATGGATATATTGGGAAATAACACAACATATTAAAGCACGGCATGGCTTTTTAAAGATGTATGTGTGTTGGGGTTTTTTTGTTTTAGCAATTTTAATGATAAAACACATTAAACGTAACTGGATTTAGTCTGCCTGACAGTGAGATCATGACCAAAGGCCAGCAACCGGTCTAAGCATGCAACAGACAGGAAGAGAGCAGAGAGGCCACCAAACAAGAAAATAGATTTTGAGTGCATTATCATTATACAGCATGATTTTGTGTTTTACCTTCTTTAAGGTTCTGTTGTGTGGCAAGGAAGGGAAGCTAGTGTTTTTATGAATGTTTGAAGTTTCATGATTACGGAGGCTAACTGTAAGGAGATAACGCGGTCTGCTCATGTGCTCTTTCTTATCTGAGAGCTGTGCCAGAACTAAACCGAGCCCTACTTATGAACTAGTACCTTGTTAGCATAGTTCGCCCTAGTCCGCCCTAACCCCTATATATAGCACTATGTAGGGGTTACACTAATTTATATCAGTGTCCAAATGTCTAGTGAATGAAAAAGTAGTGGTCTCAAAACATAGCATGAAACCATGGTTGTTAGATGAGCGGATTTATCCCAGAAAACTTTGCAAGAGCTCTCCTCCCAAAGCATCACGGGATGTGTTTTGGAAGCGAGAGAGAACAAATATGCTTCAGGCACTGTGTGGGAAGCCACAGTCACATGAACAATAGGGTGCAAGTAGTAATCATCTATCTGAACAGTCAGTTAACTGTGCTCACTGTATAGTCCCCAATCTATATAGTCATTGAGTGATTAGGTCGGACTTTCGGACATAGCAATTCTTTTTTCTTCTAGTTTAATACATGTAAACTTCATGGAAGTTGTCATTTTCACTTTTACAATACACTTGCAGTGGTTCTATAATAAAGTGCTTAAAATGTAAAAAATTCACATACTGCTGCAGAAGGAGGACTGCAATACATTTTTTAAACCAAGAACTTCTAGGGCAAGGTCGACATTTATTTTGGATTTACAATTTACCATTACCTAAGCAGAATCAGTTGACATTTTCATGTTTTATTTTGCCTAATGTCTAAGTGGAAAACTTTAACTATTTTACATTTATTTGAGTTTAAAGCATTTAAAACAACATTTTCTTTTGTATACAACCTTCAAGAGGATTCAAATAAAATGTGTTTTAGATATTCAATTCCTCCTTTTTTGAAACTCAGTATAGAATATGTTGGACAAAAGGAAAAAAAAAACATGTCATAAGAACTAAGATTGGCTCATTGAGAAAAGGGCAGAGATCATCTATTTCCCCACAAACAGTGCAGCATCAGCGACCGCTCTGCCAGCCTGTGCCACATCAGTTTGAGGAGGTCAAGTCAACCCACTGGCAGGCTGCTTTTGGCCTGGTCTCACCGCAGGGGGAGCGCCAGTTGTGGGCCAAACCTTCAGGCCTGCAGCCTGCTCTCTCAGCAGAGGAACGCACACTTGACTGGCTTTTTACGGGGGGCAAATCACTGAGCCGCTGGGGCGTGGGGCTTTCAGCTCCATACTGTACCTTCTAAACCCTTGGGAGGTGTGTGTGGGTGTGTTTGGGGAGGGAAGGGGCGTCCTTGACCGGCTCTAACTGTCAACTACCCAGCCAGCACATTGGAAAAGAGGGGTGACAGAGGCCATGCGGAGAGGGGTGAAGGAACTGGAGAGGAGGAGAGATGGATGACAAAAGGTTAGGTGGGAGCTATCTAGGGACAAGGTTGTCCGGCTGCTTTACGCTTTACTCTATGTGAGTGGGGTTTTCTTGCAGACATGAAGGTGGGAAGCTGTGAAAGAAATTTCCTCTTTTATTCTGCAGCCAAACATAAATGTTAAAGAGGTTCAAATTTTAAAAAATGCTACTTTATAAAAAAAAAAAAAAAAAAAAAAACTGAATTAAGATTTTGCGTATTTGAATTTCTGCATGTTTTAAAGTGGGGTTTGGAAATTAAACTTTGCATTCATAATGAATGTTTAATCTTTTAAAAATAGAAGCTTGTAATAAAGGCCAGGTTATACTTTTAAACCAGCTTGGGATTTCCTTAATGAGAACAAAATCTATCAATTTGATCAATTTGATTTTCAGATTTTTTTGCGTCTTCCTAAATGGCATCCTACATATGTTTGTTGAAATATTTCAAAGTTGCAAATCAGACAAAATGCCAGTTATTTAACTCCTCAAGCCCCTAATCTAGGATGTGGATCTTTAAATTGTTTTGTTTTCTGTTAAGGGTTGTGTATAAAAAAAAGAAGCTGAAAAAATATCTAAAGCAGTCCACGTTAGAAATTATCTAACAATTGTTTTTATTCGGGCCCATATGACACGTGAAAATTAGGCCCATTTTTAGAAAATGTCAAAACCTGTCAGATCTGATGTGTCCCAATAAATATTGTAAATGTGTAGCAGTCAACATTGTGCTACCATATAGGGCAGTGTCTGCTATGTCCTGATCAATCTTAAAACACAGGTAAAAAGAAAGAAAGCCTCACTAATTCCTCTGTGTCGGTTCCTCTTTGTTGAAATATTTACTCACTTCCTCACAAAACTTCTTTAGTCTGAAGAGTAACAAATAAACCTTATAAGCACAACCTTTACTCAGCTACTCAACAAGTTTAATGGTGATAATCGAAACTGGTTTCTCACATGCAAAGAGGACCACCAGCTGAGCCACTGGTCGTTATTCCAATGATGACCACTAATTGTTCCCAAAAAGCTGAGTCATGTTTGCAATAACAGCATTGTACTGTAAGAGGGAGATGACTGGATCCTAATGCCTCCACCCCTTTTTAATGATGACCAGTTTCCCTTCATAAAAATGGCTTCTTTTAACCAATTCTCAGACCAATATTTCTCCTTGTCCTTGATGACAAAAATGATATCCCTGAAAGAGGAACTGCTGACTTTGCAGAATTATGTAAACTATTTAAAGTCCAAAGACTATAACTTCTGTTTTGTCTGCATTCAGAAGAAGAAAGTTAAGAGTCATACAGGTTTTTATGTCTTCAAGACATGCCTGTAATCTATGTAATGGGTTAGCTTCATCTGGATTTATAGACAGATCTAGCTGGTATCACCAGCATAACATTGGAAATTAATCCCACGCTGTCTAATAACTCAACCGATTGGGAGCATATAAATAGTAAAGAGAGTTGGTCCTAGCACTGCACACCGCTTGTGTTCGTGATCTTGTCCTTTCGGTCATTACACAGATCTCATGGCCATAGGTGAGGGTGGGAACATAGATTGATCAGTAAATCAGTGAAATACAAGAAAAACACATACAGATCACAGCTCCTGTAAGTGATATCTTTGCCGTTTATCATTGTCGCTATACACTCAGTAGCAAACTGCCCCATATATATATATATATATATATATATATATATATATATATATATATATATATATATATATATATATATATATATATATATATACTACTCGGGCCAGTTATGTTTGATAGAGGCATTTGGATTACAGACAGATAGAAAGAACAAAAACAGAACTAATCTATAAGGGTATGATTTTATTTCTTACAGCAATGTTTTTTATGTACAATGAAAGGAGAATTTAAGAACTACATTTCCCATGATGTTTAAATAATGTAAAAAAATATCTCCGTTTTTTTTTTTTTTTTTTTTTTTTAAGAAAAACGTATCAGACACAGACTAAATAGAAACTAATGTTAAATCTTTGTGGGCCAGTATCCTGCAACTTTTTGAATGGTCCTTTTGCCCTACATGCCTTAATAAAATGGCTAAACTACCTCACTTTCATGCAGTCAAGTAGAGCTCTGCTAATTAGCGAATAATTGGGTCAGGTGTGTTGAAGCTGAGATGCACTTTAGGTTGCAGTACACTGGCTCTCAGGGCTTAAGTTTGAAACAACTGTCTTTGTGTCAAGAGATTCCAGTTTTATATTTGACTCTTTAAGATATCTTATTTTAATAGTTAGAATTTGCTAACATGTAGCAGTTTCTCCAGCCTAATTTCATTTTTTTATGGGTTTTTTTATGGTGTTGATGTGTGGGGGTCAACAGAAATGTACAAATTTCATTCACTTCCTTTTTGTGTGAAAGAGACATTCCAAGTTTGAGATGCAGTTATGAGTGTGTGATGCTCTAGTTTTTGAATTGCTTGAAAGTGTTTGCATTATGTGTGCGGATGTCCACAAACGCTTGTTTAAATGTGTTTCTAAACATGCAACATCAAGCGCCCAGCGGTGGTGGTCCATTATTGAGCCTTTGAGAGGAGAAGAGGCTGATAAATTCAAACTCTTTATTTAATTGTCTTTTGCATCTGAATACAAATCCCTGCTGCTTATGATTCATCATATTTATTTTTTTATTTCCTCCAGCAACATCTTTTATTAGTTGTGCACTCGGCAGCAAGATTTAATTTCTGTAGGAGGGGGACAACAGCATCAGCTTGATGATTATTATTGAGAATGTGATACTACAGAGGCTGAAATAAAATCTATAGTTCATTAAAGTGACAGATTAGGAGGGGAGGAAGGTTCATTTACAAGTGTTAAGACATCAGTGGCTAATGCCCTGCAACACCAAATAGCAATCCACCCTGCTCACTGTTCTGCAGGTCTATTTGAGGGGAACAGCATGAGGGACTGTATGTGTGTGTGCATGTGGTTGTGGAATGAGTGAAAGTGTATTCACTCAACAGGGAGCCTCTAGTGGAGATATTTAAGCATTGCTTGAAAATTGGACATATTGTGAGTCACAGTGCCAGATAGATGAGATCCTAGATTTACTCAGCAACGTAAAACTGTGAAAATTACCCGTGCTGCCTGATAACTCCGCTTTGTTTTTGTTTTTTTACGAAATCAGGTTGATGGAGAATATGAATCTTTTTCATGAGCTTATTTTAGAAAATATTTACCATGCACAACTGCTAAAAAGATTGGAATTTTTTATTTGAAAAAAACTTCGAAAGAGTCTGTTGTTTTCTCATTGCTAACAGCATGTTATAAATTAATGTTTACTTTTTTTTGTCCAGGTAATCCAGGTGAAAATGATAAGTCTCTATTTTTCAACTAATACTTGAAAATAGTTTTCAACTAAATCTTTACAACAGACCCTTCTCTTCAGGTTAAAATGCTGTCAGTGATATAAGTAACTGAATTTACTACCCTTTTTTTGGCTTCCGCCATGATTTCATTGGGCTTTTCCGTATGAGCTCACAAAGACTTAGCTTGACTTGGTTTTTCAGTCAGGCCTCTTGGCTGATCTGCCAGCTCCCAGTAATTGGAAAGTATTGTTCCTGAGCTAAAATAAAAGACACATTTTAAGTCACAACATTTAAAAATGTAAAGATTTTATTTGGTTATAGTGAATCAATTACCACAAGGTGTAGCAAACACTCAATGGATTAATACTCTCATGGACTTTAAAGTGACCGTTTAACTCTGCTCGAATTAACTTTACATTGGGACAGGGGTTCCCAAACTTTTCAATGGCCCTCAAACACCAATGGCTTCTGGCCCAGGACCCCTGTTTGCAAACATTACAATAATTGATGTGTCCCAATTCAGGGCCCGTATTTTTAAAAGGCCAAATGCGTAATAACTTAACACATCTGTGGCAAAGGGGGGGATTGAACTTCAACAGCTCTATGATATTAGCATATCTTTGGTTAAGTCTGGACCACCCCGGTACTTTTTCAAAGATATCTTTGGGATTCCTTTTGATTATTTGTTTAAAATATCAAGAAGGGTCCCTATTGCAGGGTTTACAATGTGTGATTACCTGTCATGTTTTACAAAATCTATGTTAAAGAAGCTTAAGAAAATATAATTTCAAGAACTTGGTGGTCTGTGGTGTCTCTGCGTGACAGAAATGCTAATGGCAAGAACTACTGAGACTGTGTGTGCGTGGATGTGAGGGCTCAAATCAGGTTAATGAAACATAAAAAGGTGCTAAACTGTGATTCCTGCATTCATTTTCACATATTAATATAAATGATAATACCGGTACACTTTATTTAAGTCTGTCATTAGACTATACAAATGAAGATTAAAAAAACAACTCTGCAGTTGCTGGATGTATCAATTATTTTTAGTTTATATAGTGCCAGGTTACCACACATCATCTCAAGGCACTTTAGAGACAACTCAACCAGATCATACAGTCTGAATTTTTCAAAGTTTTTTGTCTAAGGAATACCAGCTGATTGCATCAAGTCATTGACTCGAAGGCAATCCCTCACACCAAGCATGCTTGTTTAGCGACAGGGAGAAAAAAACCTTTTAACAGGAAGAAACCTCCAGCAGAACCAGGCTCAGTGTGAGCAGCCATCTGCAGAGCTCGACTGAGCTGTGATACAAAAGGTAAGTGTTAACTTACTCCAAAGGTGGCCTCGTCCTGAAAAGACACAGCAGAGCAGAGGAGCTCCGAGCCAGTACTCAGTAGAGATAGACAAGAAGGGCTGTACAGGTCGCTGGTGGCCCGCTTTGTGGCATTGTTTGAAAAGAAAGAAAGAAAGAAAGAAAGAAAGAAAGAAAGAAAGAAAGAAAGAAAGAAAGAAAGAAAGAAAGAAAGAAAGAAAGAAAGAAAGAAAGAAAGAAAGAAAGAAAGAAAGAAAGAAACAGGATGCGCATAACAATTTTAGAAGAAGAAGTGATGGTGGTGGAGGAGGTATGAATATCTCAACCAACCATTCTCAACCTTGGGATACCAACCACAATTGGGGTCACGAGATGATTTCTGTGAGTCACCAAATAATTTTGGAAAAATATAAGTGTGCAAAATAATTCAGCTTCTTACCAGACATAGAAGGATCACTAGGGATTGGTCTCAAACAGCCATTTTAAAAATTCAAACCAGTGAAATACATGAAAAACACATACAGATCACAACTCCTGTAAGTGATATCTTGGCCGTTTCTAACATAAAGCCAAGAAGCTGCTCTGTTCAAATAAGCAGGCCAGACGTCACGTTAAACAGTTACAGAAAAACATCTTTGCTCTTGACCAGAAAGATATTTTTGATATTTAAGGTCCCAGAAACATAGGTGTTTGAAATTAAACATGTATTTTTTTTTTTTTTTTCAAAGAGACCACTGTCACAGTCTGTTTGGGAAGTTAGCCTCTTAAAGCTGCTTTATGTTTTTTGAAAAATCCCAGTTTCAAAATAAGATGAAAAAGAGACTAATAGCTGAAGTGAGTGATTAAGTGCTTGTCTTATTAAGTAAATGCAACGTATAAAAATGTTGAATTGGCACTGGGATGTGATCATGGGCAGCAGTGGAAGGTAAATTGGGGGATGTGACTTAAAAAGGTTGAGAACCACTTACAGTATCTAGAGAACAGCTTAAAGTGGAGATGCAATGGTTAAAGCCATATACAATAAGGGACAGAGCAGAATGTAATTCTTGACGGGGCTTGGGTCCTTTATTGTTCATCTGTTATGGAGAGTGTCATCTTTTCTGCCATCATCTGTTGGTGGGGCAGTAGACTCAGAGCTGTTGACTTGAAAAAGCTCAAATATGGAAATAAAAAGGCCAGCTAATTTTGAGACCTCCTCATAAAACTAAAATCATTATGGAGAACCCTGGGCACCCTTTCCACAAGGCAGTCATTCAATAATAGTTTCTTCAGTCAGAGGCTTCTTCAGACCACTGTACTTTAAGACAGGCTGCAACAGGAGAATCATCCTGTCTACCACCATTTTGTAAAAAAAACTGCATCATATAAGCCAAAAGTTACATAATGCAGGAGTGAGCAGTGGAAAAGCAGAAAGAGTGTCAATGTTACAAATGTCTGGTGGGAGAGAATTCCAGAGTTTGGGAGCAGAGCATTAGACAGCCCTGGTCCCCATGGTTGTGAGGCAAACACAGGCAACGGTAAGGTGGATATAATAGGATGACCTGAGGAAAAACGGGGAAGTGATATAAATGCTCAATAAGCTGTTCTCCTGAAAACAAACCAGTTGTCATCCTTTGTAGTATAACTGCTTTGATTTAAGTGGAATCTGAAAATTACCAACCGCTAAAAGCTAAAAATCTGCAAAACTGAAATTCAAAGACTGCAATACTGGTTTTCTGAACCCAGTAAAAAATAGAATAATGGATAGTTGTGAATCAGCTGTAAATGCATCCTCACTGAATGACTGAATAACAATGAGGAGCAAGTAGAGCAAGATGAAATTAGCTCTAATGATATAATGGCTTCTCTCTTTAGAGCTGACACATTGAGTCACTTTGCAACCGGTCAAGTCGCATCGATATTCATCAGGGATAGAAACCTGATCTACACTCAGTCCTCTTTAACTGATTCGTCTCTCTCTAAGATGCCCCCAGATATTTATGTCTGCTGTCTGATTGTGCAGTGTAGGAATTTAATCAAATCCAGAGTGAGTTCTATCAGTATTTAAGCCTGCTGTTGGAGAGAAAAAACAAGATAAAGTGGAACAAAGGAGGACAGTTGAAAAGCCACAAACGAAATAGAGCATGAACACAAAAGGTCTAGTGAACTGAGAAACAAATTGCAATATGACATAATCATAAGTATCCTTACAGTAGGTACATTTTGAGACTGAAATTGGAGAATCCCAAATCTAGATTTGTAGATAAGTGCATTCCTGAGAGTCCTATGTAACCTTCATTGGTGGTTTGAGGGCAGGTTCTGTTACCGTGCTACTACCGTAACTGGGCAGACAGATTCAAACATCAAAATCTAAAACATCCAAACATTATCCAGATGTTTTACGAAGGTATTGAAATTCTAATCATTTTTCATATCTGGTGAACAATAACTCAAAATAGCCATAGGATTTCATTTTCAAAGAAACTTTTTTGTTCATATCTCTTCTGCCGAGAATCAACTCAGATTTAAAACTCAACAGAGCACCATTACTGGCTGTGTTGTAGTCGTAATACTTTGTTACTTGAAACTTATAAGCTACTGTAGTAGAAACAATGAACTATTTATGCTAGTGTTTTATTATGTTAGCTTTTTTCATGTTGGTATTTGCTTTTTAAATCTATAAAAATACCCATGTTAATTGTTAGGAAACTATGGGAATCTCCACAGACACCAGCCTAAAGCTCCCAAACTTTCTACTAAACTTTTATCACAAGCAGTGCCTCCAACAGTTAGAGTTCAAAAAGTGACATTATATTGTATTTTTAATCATTGCTTGCAAATTAATTATTCTAAGAATCCTCCCTTGAACATAATCTAATAATGCAGTATCTGAGATGTCTAATATATTTTATCAGTTGCTCAACATAAATATACTATTAAGGATAAATGAACAGTTACGAAGAGTATCGACCTAATGTCGCTTAACATAAAATTTTCCTTTCTTTTCACTTTTCTCTGTTCAACACTTTTTAAAATTACTGTGCTAAAGGTCAGAATCCTAACAACTTTAACAAGATGATTTTCTCTTTAAGTGCTAACAGGGTAAGTGTCAACCATTCCTCCTCCGCAGTGTGGTCTGAAAGAAAAAAAAATATTCAAACTGTCAAGATATCACTTTTAACATGTTTGAAAATTACAGGACATGAACTTCCTGCTGAAACCTTCTCTCTCGTTTTCAACCTTCACTGAGACCATTCAGCTGCCACCCAATCTGCAGTCATCCGGAGTGTAATTGTGTGATCTGATTGTGATTTCTTTCCATGTTCTTCCACGCTCCGCTCTCTCAGCGAGTCCTCACTGATCCATATCAAATCTGCAGGTCAGCTGGGCAAAGCTGGAGCGCTCCTGTAATAGAAAGGCTTGTTTCATAAATTTGCTCAATATATATTAGAGCTTTCCTGATGAAGAACAGGAATGGGCATTGCAGATAACAGGTATTATTTGAAAATCAGCTACTATACTACACATTTTTAAATCGCTATTTCTCCTTGACCCTGCAACTTATTCTGGTGCACTTTAAAAAAGATCAAATCATCCTGTGCCACTCACATATTTCAAAGCATGTCTTTGTTTTCCTCTTTCCTCATATAATGTTAATCATTATAACTAATTGTTTGTTCTGTTGCTAATTAAATGTTGGATGATACCAAACAAAAAAAGCAAAAATAAGGTTAATATTCCATCCTGTTAAACATTTCTGGGGAAAGATATTTTTCTGGGACTGTGATTAGATGATGAACTTCTTAACACTTGGAGGGACCAAGCCATCCAGATATTCAAAGCCTGTATGGCATGAAATACTTCGTATTCTGCTTGGCTCTTTCATGGGTTTAAGTGAAATAAAGTTGGTTTAGTGACTCAGTCTCATGTTATCCAACCATATAGCTGTGAAAAAAACATTTATGATTGTGCAGCTGAGAGCTTCACCATGCCTTTGAAATAACAGAAAATTTGTACAGTACAAGAAATACGTATTGAGGAAATTTAGTTCTGATAATAATCAAAGACTGCTATATTATTCCCAGTCATTTAGCTTCTTTAAATGATTCTCTAACAGATTCAAATCCAAACTCTGAGTCCACTTTTTGTATGATGTGGAGAAAACAATGAATTAGCAGCGGCAGCAGCAGGCATTCACGTTCACATCTGATCAAAGTGTATCAGAAAAGCGTTAACGATAGGTGACAGATAAGAAAGGAGGGAGATAGTGGGAAGGCATGTCCAAAAGGGATTTAGGAGCACTGGGCTGACTGCCAAAGTCAGAGCATCAAACATATATGCTAGTTTCAGGAACCAATCAAAAGTATAATAAATACAAAAGACCTTTTGTAAATTCTAAGCTTTTCATAGATAACAACAACTTAAAAGCACCTGGTTGGAGGATCAGTTTTTCCATAATGCAGTCACTTCCAAAGTAAATATATTAACAAAATGAGTAGGTAATATAATCAGAAATCAGTATGTAAACCCCTGTTCTCCCTAAAGAATAAAACTCTTAGATCTTCTCTGTCTTCTGTGAGGCTAGGAAGTGACTGGGCCCATGGAGGTCACAGCGCTCAAGCCTCATCAGGGCTAATTTGATTGTGGAGTAAAGATGACTGGTGCAACCAAAGCTGATGCTTTCCTGCTGATGACGTGCATAATAATGTGCAGATGACGCCGGACTAGTGGTGCCTTTTGCAGGAATGGCATAGTAACGTTGGTCTTTTCCATTGAAAAATACAGCAGTGCTCAGTTGGTATGATTGATATATGCCTAACACTATCTATAATAATCCCCTCAAACCAAGCAGGGATACAGCAACAGTGGAGAGGAAAAACTCCCTTTTAGCAGGAGAAAAACCTCCAGTAGAACCAGATTCAGTGTTCGCAGCCTTCTGCCAAGGGTGACTGGGGGTTCAAAGGGTACAAGAGGAACATAGAAACACTGATCGATAAATACAGAACTTAGCACTGAAAAACAGACCCCACTCTGTCATTTGTAGTTAAACACAATGATTGCACCAGCCCATCAGATTTTTCTTTGCAAAATGGTGTCACAGTCAAACAGGAACAGATCAGATGTAGCTACTATGACGAGAAAAAACAGAGTGAGCATAGAATTAGGGATTGAACTAACAAATACTGCAGAAACCCTCATAGATTAATTATTGCTGACAACTGGCTGAAGGGGTAGAATGGTTCAACTGATTTACCACAAAGCTTAACAAAGATAATCTAAGGTTCTTAAAACTCAAAATAAAATGACAATGACCCAGGGCCACAAAACTGAGTCCTGGTGCTTCAGACTGCAGTCTATAAAATGGACTCCAAAAATGTAAGCACTCCACTAATAAAACCATGAGAGAACAGGATGAGCCAATTAGATGTACTGTTACATTTTCAAGCACCAACCTCCTACAGTCAGGTACTGTGCATCCTTAGAGATTGCCATGACCTTCCTTGCTCCCTTGTTGTCACCTAAACCCCTAGAACAGTGTTTCCCAACTTTTTTTGACTTGTGTACCCCTTTGGGCACTTTTTTTGTACCATGAGTACCCATCTCAGTCAAAAGTATGTTGATAAGTGGAACGTACAATAACTCATTGTAAAATAAAAACTATTTTTATTTTAACTTGAGCATTTAATTCTTAGGCATTTCATTCTTTCCATCTCGAATGAAAAACATAAATGTGTTACCTGAAAGTTAATGAGGAATCAAAATAAATACAAAATAAAATACTATTATACACCTGTGTTCATAAAACTGCTGCTCATCTGAGTAACTCCCTTATAATTACATTTAAACTTGATGAATTGGGGACAAAATGCAGAACAAAAATTATAGTCAGACTGACTTATTTAGTTTTACTTTGTTTTCCTCAAGACAACTGAGCTCTCTGTGTGCTCCGATAGCTCTGTTGTAAAAACAGCTGATACCAGGCTGTTCTCTACATCTAGTCTGTTACTTTGTTTGGTTTTGATGTATCAAAGCAGAAGGTGAACTTAAAGACAAACTTACTTTCAGTTGATAAAAGCTTATTTAATTATTTAATTGGGTCCCCAAAAAACAAAACAGGTTCCAGCCCTATTTCATTTTACTACCTAAGAAACTTTTCATTTACATCTTGCAATGCATCCGTGGACCACTAAGGGTATGCGTACCCCCGGTTGGGAAACACTGCCCTAGAAGGAAGGAAGGAATTTTGTCAGAAGAAGGACAGATTTATGGTTTGGCCCCTCACTTTACTCTTGGTTCGGTAATGATTCTATAGAAAGTCTGTTATAGTTTTTCTATTTGCACTATTATTACACAATTATTGTATGTTTTCTTGGAATAAAGAAAAATAAAAAAAGAAATAAATAACACATAAGAAACACATTTTTCCCTACACTAAATTAATGTAGACCTAGACCCAGAGGAGTGATAGCTCTCTATCCTTTGGATTTTATTTTTCATGTTTTGATGTAAAGGCTGTAGCTGTGCAGGAAGAAAGACCATGAGTCCTGGTGTGAAAGCAGTTTACCCAAAACACTCATGACACTCCCAACATCTACTCCTCTGTCTCACCTTGTTTTACATTATATGAAAATGTTTCCTTATGATTAGATTCCTTATGATGCATCAATTCCTTGTAGGTGAAAAAAAAATGATCTGTTTTTGTTTTTTTGCTTTTTTAATTTATTATTGTTTTTTAAACATTAAATATCAAAATGCATAAAGAAATGCCTTAACAATTTGTTCCTGTGATTACAAGAATCGTGAAATATACGGGTTTCAATTTTTCAATTTGTATGTTTTTAATTAAATTTTTCATGATATTCTCATTCAATGAGTAGTACTTGTATGAGACATATTTAAAAAGAATTTAAGATAATCTTACATAATCTATTTAAATATTGTGAATAGAAAGACTTGGGTGTATAAATATGATCAACACATCTCAGGGAAAAGGCACTTTACATGATTTGTGCAGTCTAAAAGTATTATTGAGGCCAGCAAATACTAAATCTCCAAGAAAAAAAAACTGCCACAGCCACAGTGGCAGCCTGACCCAACTAAAGAGGAAGTGGTTTAGAGGAGACCTGGACCACAAGCAGCATCCGGTTGCCCAGTTGTCCAAGTTCCATTAGCCGAGATGGGCCATCAATGGGGGATTAGGCAGGAGGCCCTTTTAATCCTCATCCAGTGAGAGATCCAAGCTCCGGTGCCCCCCATCCACAGCCAGTCCATTGAACATGAGCCAGGCTCTAAGACTAGGCCACAAGCTCGGCCAGAGTGCTCACATCCCTGGAGCCTTAGCTGCTCTTCACTTTAGCCTCAGCTGCTGGAGATGTTGTCCCTAATTAACAAGGGATTAAGCCATCATCTCTGCTTGTAATACAGACTGGATGGGAATTCCAATATGGATGCTGGAGAAGGCAGTGGAGTGGGGTTTGGACTCGTAAAAAGAGAGAAAAAAAGAAGCCATTTAGCAGCTCAGTAAATTACTCTTGACCCATAGGACTGAAAGGAGTCTATCGGTATGGCAAATCGGCTGCCAATTACAACACCTCGGGCATGCAAAAGTTTTATTGAGTGGAGGGTGGGAACAAGATGTGGGTGGGTGACGTAAGGTGAATGCTGTGTGTATGTGCATAACATGTGTTTCAATGGATAAATTGGGAATAAAGGAATTACTTATTTTTTACGGTCTTGTGCCGGATTGTTTTTAATATGGACAGAAAGTGTCTTCATTTTAAAAAATATTGACAAAACAATGATAAAATATTTTAAAAATCAGCTAATGATTTTTGTGAAAAAAAATACAGTGGAAAGAAAAAAAATATGTGATCTCTTCCCTATAATTTAGGGCATAATGTTTCTTCATTTTACGAACGAAGTAAACAAAAAACTAAATAACTAAGTGGCATATACTCATACCACTGATGCCTAACTTCTACTGTAGCTAGCCATCACATAAACCAGGCTAAAAAAAAAAAAAGAAAAAAAAAGATTTTGCAGCATGTTCCTAATAAGTTCTCAAATTTAGCATCATAGAGCCTTTATGATGAGTGATGATGTGTAGATTGAACATGCTTTCACAGCTGTAAAGGTGAGGTATCTTCATGGCTTGGGGACGTCCAGACTGCTGCTGTGTCTGTTGCTGATGTAAAGTGATGCAAGCTTCCATCAAAACAAAGCAACTCCACCCCCACCAAAAAAAAAAAAGAAAAACAGGGCTAGATACACATCTACTATGAAAAATTATCCTTCTGAAAAATTTTGTGACAAATTGAACTAAGGTTTTTTAAATGAGACCTCATAATATGTGACATTGTTGGTTAATGATCAAATATGTCTTTCACTGAGTGAGTCAAAAAAGAAAGAAAAAAAATCAGTTTTCTTCTATGCATGACAGAAAAATGGAAAAAGTGATATTTGCCAGATTTTGGGGCAAATAAATCTTACAGACTTCCAGTAATGGGTGCAAAATATTTTACAAAAAAAAAAAGTTTAAGGTAAAAAGTAAGCACATTGGTGCTTATTTAGGTTGATAAAATTTAAAAAAGCTGAGAAGAAATAATACTTGAGGAAACCACCATGGACTGGGTCTATAAGCAGCATAATACAACAAAGACTTGGAAAGAGGCCACGAACAAGCATTGATAATACATCTAGAAGAAATTAAAGAGATGTGATAACAAATTATGGCAGTTAAAATAAAATAAGAGCACAAAACCTACAAACCTGCTCACTCATGTCTGTTAACAAAGGAACTAATTACATGTATATGCATGGTCTCTGCTTAAGATGTTCCCAGAAGATGTTTATTTTCATGTCAACATTTTCCAACTTATAGGGCCTCTTTAGAAGGTTTGCAGGTCCTAAAAACATGTGCAAAATGTTTACGCACAGTGTAAATTTTCATGAAAAGTGCTAAGTGAATAGTGTGTTTCTCTTAGCCAATTTGAAATTACGGAGCAAACTAACATGCAAAAATTTCTGCAGTCATTGTGGCCACAAAAGGGGCATTAGTGCAATGACAAAGGAGGGACTTCACTTGTGTTGTTGTATTGCATAAGTTTATCCACAAATATGTATGATGCAGATGCAGTGATAACTAAACAGTGTCTGACCTGCCACTTTCTCTTGATGTCGTGCCTGAAGCTGAGTGTGAATGTTTAGATGTATGGATGTAAATTAGATGCTAACAGTAATAGAAAATGAAAGTCAGTATTTTTAATAATCTTAGCTAGATCGATATGTTTATATGGTGCAAAAATATCCTGCCTATGCACAAATGGGTAGTTATTAGCATGGTGCACACATTTGGTTTCCTTTGGCTGATCAGTGAATATCTCTCACATAATAAACACATCCTGCAGGTACAGAGTTTCTGACCATGGCAGTTTTTATTTCTTTAAATATTCTCAAAAGATCATTCTACCGTGCCATCCTGTCTGTTTACCGCATCTCTAATAAGTCCTGCCTTCTGCCTTTTTGTCATATCTTTTGATGTTTTCCTTTTTCTGTTCTACTCTTTTTTTTCTGTTTCTGTATCTTCATTCCTCTTTCTCTGCTGCACACATGTAGGGAGACAAACATAGACATTTTTTTCTCTCCTGCACATGGCCCACCACATAGCGATTTGCATAACAATCTCCACTTGTTTTTGTGCTTAGATGGTATTCACAGCATGGTGCCTGCATGACTGAGACAGGGGTCATTGCTATGTATATCAGAGAGAGATGGAAAGGGAGTAGGGGAGAGAGGGAATATGGAAGAGGGAGGGATGTGGCAGTAGCAGAAATACACATCCAGACGCGTCCAAACACTTCTATAAAGAGTCTCATCGACACACATCCACTGACTGATGGAGAGAGGGAGAAACACATCCTGAAATACAGAAAGGATGCAGATTAAACTGTCGCCCTCTACACCATGTTTTTTTTTTCATATAAAGCTACATTAAATCAAAAGAGCAACTACAGAGGGAACTTGTATATTTTTGACTGCCTTTTCTTTGACATTTTAATATTTATTAGTCTAATTAAAAAATGCTTTCCAATATATTATATGATTCAATCAACTAATCATTATCAGAAAAAAAAATTTACCCTAATGATAAGAATAGCTATATAAAATAATTTTAGCTTAGCTTTTATATATGCTATTTATATTTTAAATGCAACAGTTGACCTCATTTTTATTATGGCTTAACATTAATTTTTACTTATATAACTGAGTGCTTAACTAATTTCTATGGTTACTTTTATGTTTTAAGTGTTTCTTGAAGAGAGCATTTCTTTTGAGGTCCGGAGGAAAAAAAAAAGAGCATTTCATGCTTAAAATGTCATTGTAGATGTTTTTCATTTGTTCTTTTGGAAATTCTTTGCAAAGTTTCTTTACTAACTAACATTCTGGTCCCAAACTCTGGAATCCATAAAAATGGATTCTTAACTAAATCATAGTCCTTTCCTAAGGATCCTACGAGTTTCCCACATGATCTAAACTGCAATGTGTTAACCACAGGGCAGCATTCTTACAATGTTAAAGACACTTTAATCTTACTCCTTAGCACCTGCATCACTGCATATTTTAGCTTTTTTGCTGCCTTCAACCATGCTTGAATCCACCAAACTAGGCTCTTCTCCTTTTTCTTCAATACAGAACTGTATCAGCAGCTTATGTTCATTATTAGATTCCAAGGCAGGTACTACAGCCAATATAGAGCATTTACTTTGGAATATATGCCTTTTGGGAAGTATGAGCATGATGGGAAGGTAAAGGTAGTTCTCCTGAGGACTGAGCTCTCCGTGGTGCTGAAAAACCTGTCACTAGAAAAATGTGCTCAGAGCATGGACAGCTGCTGGCCTTGAACAGAGGTGAGCTCCTTTTCATAATATCATTATATAAAATCCTATTACCAAAATGTTAATAATTGCAATTAAACTGTACCAGATTCTAAGATATATTTGGCAAGTTTTGAACAGATTTTCTAATTGATATCTAACATTAGGGCAGTATTATTAATAGATTGGTGGGAATCATATTAAATGCTAGATCTTTGTGCCACACAAGCAATCTCATGATCTATTCTCATCTCATGATCTATTCTCATCTATCTTATTTGTCTCCCAAATTAATCATATCTTAAATTTAAACAGAATGTCTGCAAAATTCAATAAAAATTGACCGATTTCAAAAATGTTGCTGTTCTTTTTCTGATTATTATGATTTGTGCTTTGTGCTGAGTAGTAGCAAGAATCACCTGAATCCAATTTCCACTCAAGCCACAGCTCTTGCTTTGATTGTACTATTTTATAATTATAATTAATAAAATTATTATTATTATATTATTATTATTATATTTAGGCTCGAGCAGCGAAGCGCTGTGAAGGTCTATTGTAATTATAACTATAATTCTCTATTAGAAGTTCTAGTAATGTAAGAAAGAATCAAAATTATTCCAAAGAATGAAAAAAAAGTTTAAGATTTTCTATTCAGATAAAACATCTTGATTAATTGTTACCAACAAGGAAACTTTATGTCGCCATGTTTGCATGGCACCCAACCTAAACTTTCCTCCCAGCAGGTAAAAATGGAAATTGTTTCCTACTACTCCTTTGGGCTGAAACCGGCTAGGCCCCACAAATCAAAATAAGCCAACCAAGTTGTTTCATGTATGTAGAATAATGTTTCATTTTTGAGTATTTTTCAGGGAATCTCAATTAGTGGAGACCTCCCTGGACCGTGTACTGTATCTCTTCAGTCTGACCTTGGATAAGCATCATTAGAATGGTGGATGAAAAGATTAAACTGATTTCTATATTTATTAAAAGCATTTACTTGGAAAAAAGTGTAAAGTTATTCAAAGCCCCAGGATTTGTATTACCCAGCTTTTAGTTATCCAGGATAATTCATCAACATGCTTCCCCATTACTCTGGAGGGCCTACGACAATCAACCTAAGAGAAAGTGGACTACACCTTCAGTCCAGCGGGTTGTAATAAGAACATATGAGTGGCTCTACCTCCACTGCCAACCAGCTAAATCCCTAAGCTCAAAAGGTTTATTTGACATTTCAATGTTTTGCTTTGTTTTTTAACTGTGTGATTGTTTGGGATTTAACTGTGTGATTTAAATGACTTTTTAACAAAGGGGTTAATGACAGAATGACTGACCGATGTTACGGCTGTGGTGTGTCACATATCACATATCCTGGTTGAGTATGCAGTAGCCTGCCCTAAAGACCAGGGGCTCTTCTGTTTGAAAATTAGATTTAAAATAAGGCCTCTTTTGAACTGTCTACACAGATTAAGCATAAAAGTGTAATACTTGCTTAAAAAATCTTAAAAGGTATGAACACTATTTGTAAACTCAACTTCATCAGTTACTGCCACCATTGGGGAAATAAAGCACAACAGCGGTACATAACCCCACCCCTCAGAAAATGCTGGGTCTCTAGATGGACTAAAGTCCCAGAAAAGTGAAATTTCCCCAAATAAATGTATATAGAAATCCTATCTGGGCTTTCAAAAGCCGAAGTCTTTTGAGTGGTAATGGAAAAAGGGATTTTAACTTCAACAGCTCCTACAGTAAAAGTAACTACTAGTCAATCATAGCAACGCCTCAGTATAAGAATAACTAAATGCTTCATTTGCAAATATGACTAACTGTACTGCTGGAGAAGATGAACATGCCTAATTAGTGCTTTGGACGCCGAGTTTAAAGATAGACCATTATATTGAACAAAGCAAAACTGAAAAACCTGATGGTTTATGGAGAAAGTACAGTATGCCACCTATTCAATGGGAGAACTCATACAAGGCATAAATATTAAAGTTCTTTCTTTAAAGCACACTTTATATCTTTTTTTTCTGTAGTAAGGAAGCTGGGACTAATGAAATACCAGGATAAACCATACCATATGAAAAATCTAATAATTATAATCAAATCAGGTATATTGCCTACTAGATTGTGAACTAGAAATCATTATAATAGATCTCATTAACTTCTGGAAAATACATTTCTAGTTATTATTATTATTTGTTAGTGGGAAGATTAATGTAAGATGAAATTGGGTACAAAATTATCACAAATTTAAACAAATTTTATTTAGAGAGACAACAGCTCCCTTTAGCTTTTTCTCAATCAGCTGCCCTTGGAATGAATATTTAATGTACTGTTGACAAATTGCTTGAAACTCCTCCGGTACAGTGGTAAACCACAATGGAAAAAAAAAAATTAAGAGGTTAACAGAGAGAGACTACAGGGCAGTCAATCACCTTGAGCTCAGGGCAAACTGATAAAAAAATAAATAAATAAAACACCTATACCTAAAATCCATGTTACAATATCTGCATGACACTTGCAATACTGTAAAATATAAATTTTTATTAAAGTAATGTACCTAATCGCAAATGTTTTCAAAACTAAATATTGTTTTATTGTATACTAGGGCTGGGACTTTTATGTGTTGATTTCACTTAATTAATTTCATTGATATAGATTTAATTGATCACATTCTTTTCTATTATTTACAAACTTCACTGTTTCTTGTAGACCCATAAACCTGATGCAAAGCAGCATCACAGTTGTTTGTCCACTGCTTAAAAACCATCTCGGTGATAGAAAAGTTACCCGGTAAATATGGTTCTTTGAATTTCTGAATGAATGCCTCTCACACTCGTCACCTAGAACGCTTCAGTGAGGAGGGGACAAAGCAGAACTCCCCAGCTGTTATTTATAGAGTAGCATTGTCACATTTGTGAATTTGATTACACTACAATCTTGACCTACATGGAGCATAAGTGTAACATTCACTTTGTTTAGTTCCACTGGCAGACAGGAAGGAATAAAACAAAACTGATGTTGTGGCAAACACAGACAATTACAACATTGATGTCAATATCTAGTCCAAAGTTGCAGCCAGTTGAAATTGGACCAGATGTGAGCTTTATAGCCAAAATTACTTAGTCCACGCCTGAAAAAATAAAAAGTACACTGGTTAAATGGTTTACAACATGGATTGTTTTGGTAGCTGGCTTGAAGAGAAGAAGTAGGCTCTCTATTATAAATGTTTTAGTTGTATGAAACATTGCATGTTGAAGATGTTATGTTCTGAAAGGCAATGCAATGATGTTATAGTTCCTTATCGGTTTTATAAATGGAACTTTAACTTCTGTTTACAGCAAAAGTTAAACTCTTAAAGGAAGTCTTTAGTTATAAGTAGTTTTTCACCATATTCAATTGAAAGAATTGTGGTTTAAATAATCGTGTATTGTTCACACTTCTACAGAAGTAATATTTCAAAGAACTTCCATAAAATATCAAGAGATTCTAAAAAAGCTATATGATTATAATTTTTAACTAGTCTGACAGTTGAATAACCTCAATAATTAATAAAAAAAATATGTGTTGCTGTGTCATGTTTTTATGTATTAAATAAATTAAGATAAAAGTGTTTTTCGAATTGAAAAGGTTGTTTATTTGATGGATAAATAGCGTTTTTGATAACGCAATTCATTAATTATAGACCCAGCTAATTGTCTGGCTGTGTGAAGGTTTGTAGAGGGCTCAAATGCAGAGAAGGAAGCTGAGGTGGTATCTCGCAGATTTAATAACAAAGGGTGGCAACAAAAGCGTAAATCTAAAGTGACTAATCAAGAAACACATAAACCAGAACAAAAGGGAACACACAGGTTAAGGAGGGAATGAGGAAAATCCAACAAACTGTAGCTGCAGAGGAGGAGTATACATTGCAAACAGAACAATGAATCGAGTAATCAACCGATTGTGAGCAGGTGTGGACAGAAGGATCAAGAAGGGAGCAAGGGGAAAGGAGACTGGAACAAGGGCGAAGAGAGTAAATAACAAATACAACAGTGTATATAACTGTTTTAACTAATATAAATAGACAAAAACTTGGATGAAACTAAATGGAAATGAAAATGTCTTAGAAAACAGATTGACATAAGTCAAAGTGTAACTGAAAACCCAAAGTAAAATCTTAAACAGAACCAAAAAGTCCAGAAAGGACAGAATCATGACACCAATAACTCAGTTAAATACTTTAACTCAGTCCAACAAGTACTGTACACATATTTATACTTGAACTAATTTAAAACTTGGATAAAATAAGTGTATTATTATACCAATGCATTTCTGCATTTGTATACTTAGCATTGAAATCTATAAATAAAATATGTTTATTTTACTTACCCCATATATTTTAACATATCATTTGGCCAGTGTACAACTAGTAAAACTCACCATCTGCTGGTAATCTTGAAGCATGTTTTAAGGATTCACATAAATCTATGTTGGCACAACTAGAAAATTACATGCATTTCATCTTGTCTTTCTGGTTGAGGTCAACAACATAGAGTAACCCATGTGGCCTAGTAGAAGCGCAAATAAAGTGGATTAGAAGCTCAATTTACTTTTTCCTGTGCATTTAACTCTACATTTTAGTAAAATATCCAAATTGTGAAGGCAATGTTTAGTCATTATTTTGTATGCAAAATATCCAGAGTAGCTTTTAATTTTTTAATTTCTCCTGATTTTCAAAAGCCACAATCGAAAAATAAAGACCAAATTGGCACATTTGATTATCCACTTTAGTCTACACAGAATAACTTGGATGTCTTTAAATGATTAATTGATTATAATTTCCAATGAAGAAAAAGACTGCAATCCCCTGTCATATCTCATTTTTTTTTCTCTACAGCAGCACACTAACAGAAATAATCAAGGACAATAAATTAAGTACACTTAATAACCGAACTAACTACTTAGTAGGGTTGGTGTCAAGAGACTCCCTAGATCAGTAATAACCCACTGTTCTTAGTGAGGCTGGAAAGAAACGGCAATTCAATGAAGGTACACTCAGAGCTGATTGCAAGTCATTACAACCACCACGGGGAGAGCCCAGTGGAAGGAGCTTAATGGGTGTGGGAGAAGAACACTTAGAAGCCCCCCACCCATCCAAACCTACATACACACATGTTGAGCCTAACGCTCGTTCACTGAAGATACAGTATCGGTGTTTCCTTTCACTCTCTCTTCAGTCTACATCCTAACAGACAATCAGAGGTAGTGGTGCATTTACATCCCACGTCTGCACGTTCCATGATTTCGTTTTATGATTACTCCATCACGGCAGAGCTTGTTTAAGACCCCATTAGAATCAAAGGGGCGACAATCTTCATAATCAAGCTTAATTTATTAAAACATCAGCCAGTGCCATTAACATTAACAGGGTGAGACAGGGAAGCTCCAATAAAGGAGAAGAGACTACTTCATAGAGATCACCAAGCCAAATGCAAACATATGTTTGTGGTTTGGAGCATTTTGGAGCATTTTATTATTGCCATATCACAAAAAGAGTTCTTGCACTAATTTCAACTTGAAAATATTGTGGGGGATGGGGGTGGGGGGGTTAAGTTTGTATCTAATCAAAAGCTTATGATTTCATTAATTTAAAAAAAATCATCAATTAATTATTTAATCAATTAACATTTCAACATTTGTTTAATATCTGAAATTCCTGGACTGCTCAGACCTGAACTGTAGAATACAACACTGAACAGACATTCATGAAATACAGATAAAGATGGATGAAATCTTTATTATCTTCTATAATTTTTTCTATATCTTCAAAATGTTTTAGAAAATTGAGCACAAACGGGGCACCTAAAAGATTTTTTTTTTCTAATATAAATCCAAAGCTTAAAGACAACCTGAGAGAAACTTTAGGCACTTTTGGTCAAGGCTCAGAACAGAGGACCCAAAATTCGAAGCAAACAGACAGGCATGCTTCTCAAAAAGAGTACTTTTAGAGATGTTGCATCTTCAATTCAGCACCCAGGGCCGGATCTCTGCAGAGGGAAAATTCAGGTTAGTGTCCAAAAAAATCTGACAGAGAATAATTACGAACACATGAGTAACTAACCTGATCTTAGAGTTCAGTCTGTGCCCAAAGGAAGGATTGGAATCCAGCTGAATGACTACCAACATCATGTGATGAACACAGCTCAGAGAGTTCCAGGAGCTCAAGCCTTGAAGTCTGTAGAACTGGATAACAAGCAGATCCAGCAGACGAAGAAAGGCAGGACTTTACGGAAGACAAAGCCAAACTGATGTAAAAGAGGTTCACAGGAGTCAGGGCTAGAAGGTCAGATATCCATAGGGGTACCTAAGGGAAATCCAGGTTGAAATTAGGAGTCAGATCCAGGTTCAGTCAATAGGCATAATCCAGCAGGAATCTGAAGACAGGTCAGGCAAAAAGGTTTGAACAGGTACAGCCAGGCTCAATTGTCCGAAGATAAAAACGGGTCAGGATCAGGCAATTTAGAACACAAACAGGTATGCTAGAGAACTCTCGCCGAAGGCTCAAATAATCCGGCACTGATGACTGGAAGCAAGCAGTTTAAATAGAGACTAGAGCAGGTGACAAAGATGAATGGTGATGAGAAACTGGGCAGAGCTAGACAGGTGAAGGGAATGGACCATTAAGCCATTCATCAGTGCCAAGATCATGACACTTTTTGGAATTTCATGGGAAAACTGCAACATGACAGCTGCTGTAACTGGTTTTCAATCATCCTCTAATTTGCTTTTCCACAATAACTGCAAAATAACCTATTTTGAGAGTTGGAATAGAATAAATAGTTTCACATTTAAACACAACAAAATCTTCGCCTCTATTTAACTACATTAGGTACATTTTAAGCAATGATAAATGATAGAAAGGTAATCTTGCTACATCAAGCAGAAGTAAAACAAAAGTATATATCATTTTTTTTTATTTAGCAATGATTTACAATGCATGTCAAACACACTCTACAGGGTTGATTCAGTGAAATTATACGGAGTGACTGATTAGAAGTCTTCTAAGTTCATCAATATGATCACTGCAGAAATCACTTCTCCTGAATAAGCATGTGTTAGCAGTGTGTTGTACGCATCGTATCACTGAATCAGTATCTCAAATGGAACATGTATGTATCAACAGAGGAAAGGACACATTTCTGAAAGTTTTGCATTGTTTTACACAGATAAACCTGCAACCATCCATCCATCAATTAGTCGGTTCATTCATCATCCATATTCTTCAACTAGTTTCTCAGGGTCTTTAATGTCTCCTAAACTTGCAAAAGTTATTATAATTTTCTTGCAAGTACAAGCAACATTAATCATCGAATAATAGTATTAAAAAAATTCAAGCGAGAACTTTTTTTCTTTTTCCTGATTGCCTTTTTAGAAAAAAGGAAAAAAATATCTCTTAGATTTTAACTTGCGCTTCTGATTTATTTATTTACATCCCTGTTCATTCAAATACAATAAAGAGTGAGACAAAAAACTTAAGAGGACACAAGAGCCAAACACTTAAAATATATGTGAGAATATAAAGAACTTTCTGTTGGCTCACAGCAGAGCAAAATCTTGTAGGAGAGTGCTGATGTATTGAAGCAGTATTGAGGTCCATCCTACAACACACATTCCAAGCCACCAGAATTGACTAAAGGGCTGGCAATACTCCCGCAGCAGTGTGTCACAGTGAACTTGTCACAGGTATGACACAGACATTTTTGATTTATGCTCAATATTGAAGTGTGGTTGACCAAACAGAGGCCTCCTGTCTGTGGCACTGTCTGCAGTCACCTATAATTTGGGAGAGTTGGAGCAGAGTGTCTGCGGAGGGGGTTGGGATGTCTCTGCGTTCACCATGACACCTACGCAGATGACCTAGTATAAATCAGCTTTAAGACTCCTGGATAGGAGTTAGAATGTCTTAAAAAATGGAGCGAGACTCCGGTCGCCTTCCAATTTAAGCCTGTTTGTGGTTTCCATCACCCAGATGACTACAACTTTTACAGACGCACAATGCTGAGGCTGCTGGTGAAGATTCTCCGTCATCTAGGTCTTAGTCATTCCAAAAAAAAAGTTAGAAAAACAAGCCACTGGACTTTGTTTTACAAAATTAAAGACGGCTAAATGAGCATTTTTTCTAAGCCAAAACAAAGGTTTGTTGAGCTAATCTTTAAAGCTTGGAACTCAATGCTAATTTCAGACATTTTGAATTGAAAAAGCTCCCAGGAAGGGAAGTAAATTGTCTCCTAGAGCTTTGGTTAGTTTAGGGCAGTTTCATCTTGACCCTACTGTGCAGATAGCTTATTCACTTCCTGAGAATGTAGCCAACATGTATACTTGAATTTGAAGGTCTGAAGGACCCAGATCTATGTCTGGCTAGACCAAACTATTTAAAAAAAGACTAACTTACAGTTAAATCATGACCTAATAAGATGAGTTATTTTATTCTTCCTTACAGTCAGGGGTGCCTCTATACTATTTTCGACATTAGTTAATTGTCACTTAAAAACAGGAAATTGTATTTACTCAGGACATGTTTTTATTCATACAAAAATGTGTTTAATATGAAATAATTACATGTTTTAAACAATTTTAGACATATCTGACATTACAGCTGTTCAATCATATAGCCTCGGTTTTTCTGAGACGTAGCACTTTATACTCACTCAGTAGGCTTCACCACTCTTCCCACAAAGTAAAGCTCCTTATGTGTATTGATGTGCACCATTGACAAGTCAATTCAATTTACCTTAGGAAAATGGCTAGTGTTTTTATTAGGCTAATTAGCCAGCGCCCTGTGGGAGCTGTGGGATGAGCAAGATAAGAGATGAAAGCAAAGCTCTCCTGTAATGTCTGTCAGGATATGTACACTCAGAGAATGGTAGATAGTGGGGAGAAATCATTCATGGACTCTCATTATAAATAGTACAAATTATTTTATGTTGAAAGAATAACTGCAGTAATTTCATTCTTCATTGGCTTTAATTTTTATTCATTTAAGAGATTTGTGAGTACGAGTTTTACTGTCAATTTGATGTGTTCTTGTAGTGACATAAACATCATATTTGGGTTTTTGTGCATAAAGGTGCTTCTATAGCACCAGTTATTCAACATGACTATGTGTTTGCGTTT
Source organism: Cyprinodon tularosa (assembly GCF_016077235.1). Classification (NCBI taxonomy): domain Eukaryota; kingdom Metazoa; phylum Chordata; class Actinopteri; order Cyprinodontiformes; family Cyprinodontidae; genus Cyprinodon; species Cyprinodon tularosa. Next base: position 1,761,670 of record NW_024039056.1, on the reverse strand, counting down.
GTTTGTGTACGGGTCAGTTATTCCTGAATATATCGATTAAATCTTATTTTCTGGAAATAAAGTTCAGATATCATGGTTTTTTCCATCCTGTTTGCACAAGCTTTGGTTTTTTGAGGTTGAAGTTTTAAAGCATCCAACTACTGCCAGTTCACAACATATGTCAACTCAGTTCAATTCATCACTGAATTCAAACAGATCCTGTAGTCAGATGGGTTCAAAGTTTTCAAAGGAAAACCAGCTGATGGCATTAACTCATTGACTTGAACTCCCTTTAACAGGGAGGAGCAGAATCAGGCTAATTGTGAGCGGCGATCAGAATAGAAGTGGACATACAGAGAGAAGCAGATATACAAAAGCTAACTGCTAACTAGTTCTACTGGTGCCCCCATCCAGGAAAGACACAGCCAGGCAGACAAGCTATGAGCCATGAAAAAGAGCATAAACAATCACACTAAGAAGACAGGACTACACTGAAAAACAGGTCAAGCTCCAACTTCTATAAACAAAGGTGTTGATTACAGCAGCACAGCTGATATTCCTCAAAAAGCAAGCAAAAAATTCCAAAAAGATCTGGGTTTGTTCTGATTGATGGTCTATAGCTTTACATATTTATCTGGGTGTGAGGACTGTCAGAATTCAATGCCTTCTGTAGTACTTCTAAAATATTACTTCAAAGAACAAGACATCACAAAACACTTTCAGCAACAAATGAGAAACTACATTTCTGTTGTTTCTTTTACTGTATCAAAAATGCCCTAATGATACAATAACCTTTAAATCTCAGAAAGGTGTTTCGCCATTGCCCCTAACATTGCAAATTATATGAGTGAGGTCACCAAACCCCTCAATAAAGGACTAGGAAATTTAAAACAGGCTTTCAGAATCTTCTCTTTACCGTACAGAAAAATAAATCACATGTGGAACTTTCTGAACTTTATCAATATCTAAAGACCAATGTTTGGGGCTAAACTGCAGACAAACCAGTAAATGGAGAACCATGACCCAGTACTAATGTCTTTCTTTACTATATCTAACAGGAGCAATATGCACATGTATAATATGTCTCAGCAGTCAGCAGATCCTGCAATTTTTATTAAACAATATATAAACATTCATAAGCTTGGACTTGTTCACAGTCCTCTTTATTTCTTTTATGATCTTGGCACTGATGACTGGATCTTTAGTATCATACCTTCCACCTGCTTAGCTCCGCCCAGTTTTCATCTGCCCTCATCTGATCCACCTGTTCCAGCTATTTATACTGCCTGTTTTCCAGCCATCAGTGCCAGGTTATTCAAGCCTAGTGTGAGAATTATGTAGCGTACCCTGTAATGTTGCTAAACTGCCTAATCCTGACCTGTTTCTGCTTTTGGATTCCTGAGTTTTGGGTTGCCCCAGTTCTGGTCTGTTTCTGTCCAGACTGCTGTTTGAACTGCGTCTGTTAGTACCTTGGATCTGTCCCCGGACCCCGGCCTGGATTATCCCTTTCATACCTCTGCAACTTTCTGATCTTCTGGTATGGACCCCTGCTTCGTCACCTACTCTGGATTTCTCTGCTCTTCAGCATATGCTGGCTTCCGCTTTTCTGCTTGGCCCCTCAAAACTCTCTAGGTGGCTCCGACCGAATATTGTGGAGACTGTGATATGTTGTTATATCTGACACCAGCTGGTCCCAAGTAACAAGCTTTTTTTTTCTTTTTTTAACCAAACCAGTTCTGTTTGCCTGAATTCTGGGTCAATTAGTTTGAGCCCTGAAAATGTTTTTATCCACAAATTCCTACTTGGCCTGAATGAGGCTTGCCAAACCCCAATACCAAGATTAGCCTGTTTCTCTGAATTTGAGCTACTCACGTTCTGGCCTATGGGCTTGTTCTTAAACTTTCTAAACACAGTACAAACATAGTCAATATGTGGCACCGAGAGGTGCGATCATCCAAAAAAAAAAACTAAAAAAAGGACTGCGGTGATTGTGAGCAGAGCCCTAAAACCTTTTATTAGTTTAAGAGTTCAATGATTGATTTTTTTCTTCTTTTTTAAAAAGAGTTCACTTAAAAGAAGTTCGTTAAAAATAAGCTAAAAGGTAAAAAAGATTTTAAAAAATGCAGGGTAGTCAGGAACAGCAGAGTCAGTGGACAGTCTGTAAAAAAGGGGTGTACTCTTAGCTGGCGCGAATGGAGCATGCAGACCTCTCTCCAACACGCCGGGCCGCTGTCGCTCTCTCTCTCTCCAACACGCCGGGCCGCTGTCGCTCTCTCTCTCTCCAACACGCCGGGCCGCTCTCTCTCTCTCTCCAACACGCCGGGCCGCTCTCTCTCTCTCTCTCCAACACGCCGGGCCGCTCTCTCTCTCTCTCCAATACGCCTGGCCGCTCTCTCTCTCTCTCCAACACGCCGGGCCGCTCTCTCTCTCTCTCCAACACGCCGGGCCGCTGTCGCCCTCTCTCTCTCCAACACGCCGGGCCGCTGTCGCTCTCTCTCTCTCCAACACGCCGGGCCGCTGTCGCTCTCTCTCTCTCCAACACACTGCGCGGTCCTCTCTCCGTCCGCAGGTCCTTTCCCCCGTGCTTTGTCCAGCTTTCTTCTCCCTCTTCAACTGCGCAGCTGCCTTTTATTACAAACGCCACCGTCTGTATGCTGCTCAGCTGATTGAGAGCACCTGTGCTGCCGCCACGGGGTCTCCGGGTGCATGTGGCAACGTCACCTCCAAACCAAAACAAAATAAGAAGAAAACATGCAACACAGCAAACCAAAACTAAATCCAACAAGAAAAACGAACGACTTCAAATCAGAAAAACAACATAAAACCCAACTTCAAAATAAAACGAAACAGCCACATTACCACAAATACAACTCCTTTGCATTAACATGCCAAAATCACTGTTGGTGTATTGATTTATTTCCCTGAAAGCAACGCTATGGTTAATTACAGACTTGTTATCCCAAAAGAACACAGAGTAAAATATATTTAAAAAAAAAAAATTTGAAAAATTGTAAGCAGAGTTTAGAGAGAAATGAGTAGAAGCCTCTGCTAACCAGGATTGGCACACCTCTGGTGTATCAATTTTTTTTCATGCTTGCATCTGTCGGTGACACACACAACACTGTCAGGCTTTTGATCCATTATGGACTTCCACTGCACACATGAAAGAAACATTCCAACTGTCAGATTTATGCAGACTTGAACTAAAAGTGACACCTGTGACATACATATGCACAGACATCACGTCTAAAAAAAATAGCATCCAGGCTTATTAGTGTACAGGCTCGAAAGAAAGACTCCCATCTGACATACAGTGTACACACACCAACATGCCCCCTGCTGAGTTGCGCAGACAGAGACACAGAGGTGGGAACTGTGGACCGGCGGCACAGAGCTCCCTTGCCGAAACTCTTATTGATTGGGATAAAGGTCTTTTGATGAGGCAGATTGCTCATCAGGCTGGAACGACATGCTTCTCAGATGTGACGCCTTTTCAGACCAGCCCAGGGGCCCATCGACCAATGCATAGCCATCGTATCTGAGTATGTTTGTGTGTCTGTCTGTCTTCATGTGCACGCTTAGGAGGAGCAAACATTGATTTGAGATAGGCCCATCTGGGTCAACCTGGCCCCACCCTGACATGTCTGATGGTGGGCGCTGAACTTCATGCTCCAGTCATGACGCATGTCAGGCAAAATGCTGAACTGCAGTTGACAAAGCATACTCAAAATATAATTTACTGGTTGCAGTTGGATGAAATAAGTCTTTATTTGGGAGTGAATATGACCAGACGAAGAACGCCTTCATTCAGTATTTCCAGAAATAATTAAAAGAATATATAAAATATATAGTTTATTGTAAAAGAAAGAATAAAGTGGTATATAGTGGAATGTAGTGGTCTTAATCAATATTTATTTTAGGATTTTGTTGAAACAACAAAGCTGCATTTTGTCACTTTTGGCATATTCCATTATAATTTCTTTTTTGTTACAGGCATGGTTTTTTTTTTTTTTAGGTTTAAGAAGCAGAATACAACATTTAACAGCCAAAATGTTTTTTTTTTTCAAAATACAGCAACACAAATTTCAATGACATACAATGACTTGGCAAAATTCAAACAAAAAATCAACATGCAAAGAAAAAAACAGGAACTTGCATGCACAACAATATATTTCGTTTACAAAGAAAAATCTAAAAAAAAAAAGGGACCTGAGACAACTGTGAGAAGAAGCCCTTTTGCTTTCAGAGGTCGAAGGACAAAGATGAATAGAGTGGTTTCAAAGGACAGAAAGACAACTTAACTAGCTTAATCAACCACTTGTTACAAGGTATGGATAATTTGTTCTCTGATCACAAAACATGGGGATATAGATGGCCAAAAGCGGGAGAAGATTAATCTGGATTCAGATTGAAAAAAATTATGTTGGTCAGATGAATCTTGTTTTAAAAAAATAAATAAAAATTACATGGTAGTTTGGATCTATTCTGATTGTATTAAAAGTCTGGGATACTTGTGGTGGTGTACCAGTGTGGCAAATATTGTCTTGGTAAACCTTTGGATCCTTAGTACCAACTAAACATTTATTCCCAGATGTGGTTTACTTCCATCTCTCAGCTTGCTCAGACATTTTTTCCTGCGACTCACAGTTTGTTTGCATTTTTCAAATCTTAAATTGTTATGATTCTTTCAGGACTAAATAAAATTTGGACTTTAACTACTTTAAATCATTGAATGTCAAATATTGTATTATCTTTTTCATATAAGGATCAAGAGTCCATCTCCTGACAACTTTTAGAGGTCTAACAATCTTCATTTAAAATAGTCGGCCATTAACTTCCCACAGAAACAGCCAGTGACGAGGCCACAAACATTAAAAGCAGACCATGAAGCTGTGAAGGAGATTAAAAACAAACAAAACAAAAAAAAAATCTCTCAGAGATTTATACTGTAATCACAGAGGAGTATCCAACTTTAAACACTGTAGTAGATACAGGATTAATGGATGATGTTGGGGAGATAAAAATATTCTGAAATATAATGAAGGATTTCCTTCATCTGTTAAATAATGATGTAGGTGTAAATGTCAAGGCGGTTTTCACCGGACATTTTGCATCTGTTCATTGTAGAAATCTAATAACTTTTAAGACCCAAACCCTCCTTTGAGTTCTCTGCTGTGGCTGACTATGGCTATCCTTATATATACCTAGTCTACCAGTCTTCGGTTGGCTATATCTGTCAAATATCTACCACAATCTCATAAGGTACTTTTTTAAAAACAGAATTAGACATGGCATATAGTTAAATAGTGAGGAAGTTCAGTTAGTTAGTATAATTTTATAAATATTTTGAACAAAATGGATAAAATTCATTCAGCAGCAAGTTTACATAGAAGAAGAAGAAGAATTATAACTACTATATTTTTCATATAACAGCATGATAACAGGTTCCCTTTTGTATGATGGGATTTCATACTTTTTACAGATAAATCGAAGACTAGAACAATATTGTTTAAAGAAATGCGAGGTTTACTCAGAGGACTCTATTTGTTAAAGTCCTGTTTTTAAATGTTGGTAATCAATAACATTCTTTCTCATATTAAGAGGTTCTCTTATGTGGGACTATTTGTGTAATTTGAGGCGAGAAAGCAGTCCAACAAAACATTTCACTGAAATATTTTTTTTTCCCAAGTCAGAGCTACATTCTTGATTTACAGTACATGAGGAAAGTAAAATCAGCTTAAATCTGCACGAGGACTATAGAATGAACGCATATGGGTGGACCAGCAAAATGCACTTTACTGAAAAAACAAAAAACTGGTTAATAAGGTGATAAGTTAGCCAACAAATAAAAATCTCTATAAATGTTTTTCATTGGTGGTGAAAGAAAAAGCAAGTTTCTGAAAAAACAATCCTCTTGTAAAAAAAAATACACTCACCGGCCACTTTATTAGGTACCCCATGCTAGTAACGGGTTGGACCCCCTTTTGCCTTCAGAACTGCCTCAATTCTTCGTGGCATAGATTCAACAAGGTGCTGGAAGCATTCCTCAGGGAGTTTGGTCCATATTGACAAGATGGCATCACACAGTTGCCGCAGATTTGTCGGCTGCACATTCATGATGCGAATCTCCTGTTCCACCACATCCCAAAGATGCTCTATTGGATTGAGATCTGGTGACTGTGGAGGCCATTTGAGTACAGTGAACTCATTGTCATGTTCAAGAAACCAGTCTGAGATGATTCCAGCTTTATGACATGGCGCATTATCCTGCTGAAAGTAGCCATCAGAAGTTGGGTACATTGTGGTCATAAAGGGATGGACATGGTCAGCAACAATACTCAGGTAGGCTGTGGCTTTGCAACGATGCTCAATTGGTACCAAGGGGCCCAAAGAGTGCCAAGAAAATATTCCCCACACCATGACACCACCAGCCTGAACCGTTGATACAAGGCAGGATGGATCCATGCTTTCATGTTGTAGACGCCAAATTCTGACCCTACCATCCGAATGTCGCAGCAGAAATCGAGACTCATCAGACCAGGCAACGTTTTTCCAATCTTCTGTTGTCCAATTTCGATGAGCTTGTGCAAATTGTAGCCTCAGTTTCCTGTTCTTAGCTGAAAGGAGTAGCACCCGGTGTGGTCTTCTGCTGCTGTAGCCCATCTGCCTCAAAGTTCGACGTACTGTGCGTTCAGAGATGCTCTTCTGGCCACCTTGGTTGTAATGGGTGGTTATTTGAGTCACTGTTGCCCTTCTATCAGCTCGAACCAGTCTGGCCATTCTCCTCTGACCTCTGGCATCAACAAGGCATTTCCGCCCACAGAACTGCCGCTCACTGGATGTTTTTTCTTTTTCGGACCATTCTCTGTAAACCCTAGAGATGGTTGTGCGTGAAAATCCCAGTAGATCAGCAGTTTCTGAAATACTCAGACCAGCCCATCTGGCACCAACAATCATGCCACGTTCAAAGTCACTCAAATCACCTTTCTTCCCCATACTGATGCTCGGTTTGAACTGCAGGAGATTGTCTTGACCATGTCTACATGCCTAAATGCACTGAGTTGCCGCCATGTGATTGGCTGCTTAGAAATTAAGTGTTAACGAGCAGTTGGACAGGTGTACCTAATAAAGTGGCCGGTGAGTGTATATATATTAATTATTAATAATTTAATATTTATTTTTTTCCATTTTTAATCTTTTGTTTCATTCATTAATTTTTATTATTGTTAATTTTTTCTGTAGTTGTGGTACATTTTTGCCCACAATCTTTTAATTTACTTAAAAAAATGCCTCCCTCATTTAATGCTAAGGTTTTCAGAGGTCAACTGGGTGTCTCACGGGAAGGTAGAAAGGGAAAGAGTGGAGTCCATCCAACAAATCGGCTGAGACCGCTGGAATACTCACCCTCTTAATAATTGATTGGAATTGATTTTAAGCCAGTCCTGACCTGAGCCTGGATGGACATCTAAAGCTGTCCATGCATGAAAGCATGTCTGTCTGTTTGTGTGTGTGGTAGTGTGTGTGTGTGTGTGTGTGTGTGTATTTACATGCATTTGTGCCTGTATAGTTTGTGTTATCACAAGCATATTAAGTGATGCTTTTACTGCAACCTCCAGAAAAAGATGAACGTGTGGTTTTGTGTCTGCATACCATGGCAAAGAAAAGAGGGCAGAGTGGTGATCTTTAAAAGCTCTTGACTTGCGCCTAGAATAAAATATTTAGGAACACAAAGCCTTGACCTCCTCATCCTTGCCAAGACTTCTGGTTTGCATTGATTTTGGACACAAAAACTGGAACACCATTACAGCAAATTGCACTATGGCTGGCCACACATGCCCTCTGACACTCACCAGCTTAAACTATAACTATCACTGTCCACTTTTCAGTTTACGTTTCTGTATCTGTTCAGATATTCATAAGTCAAGGTTTGCACTGTTAGTACTCTACTCTGACATATTTTCTTCAGCAAACTGACCAGTAAAACTTTGGCGAAGAACAAGAACATAAAACAACATATCACTTTACCAACATCCCTCAGCCTTGATTTTTATATCCAGTAATTGAAAAAAATATGACATTTTTATTTTAGCATTGCTTTGATTATTATTTAAGTTGTTTATTTCACTAAATTTGTAAAAACTGCCACTAAAAAAGTCACCACAAAGATTGTAATTAGAGCTTACAGGCAATATAACTCAATATATATTTTATCTCAAAATTGTTATTAGTAAACAGTTACTGAAGACCAGCAGATGACATGGATCACCAAATAATCATTGATTGTAGAAACTTTACACTCTAGCACCTTGTTATATGTGCCTTCCCAGGCTTCCTACAGAATTAGTGACTTTTATTTTCCAAAAAAAATGCTAAATTTGTTTTTGTAAATAAAAAAAGAAAAAAAAAAAGAAAAAAAATGAATCCAAGTTATTTTTAAAAGTGATGTTGTGTTAAATAATAATGCACATCAAATATCCCTAAAACACTTTTACCCCAGAGCTCCTTCTGTCATGCTTGGTTTAGGAATCAAACCCACATGCAGAACACCACTTGGAGACTGATAAAAAGTTCAACAGAGTTTATTAAAGGTTGCACAAAGATAACATGAACTGGATTCAGGTAAACTGGTCCGGGCGGGATTCTCAGGCGTCAGCAGAGACGGATAGTTTGATTAGCCAGGTTAACAGATGAATCGTTGCTTTTCAGATGTTTCTGAGAATACCTTGAAGAGGTCCAGGCTTTCCTTTCTGAGAGGGGGAACCGGTTGGGTCCAGAGACTGTTGGTTCAGCAGAGTGCTCAGCAGCAGCAGCAGCGTCTAGCTTCTGACTTTCCAGTGACAGAACTTGGTTGGAGTGATTAGCTCTTTCCCTAAGAGCAGCAGGTGGATTCCAGAGTGAGATCTTCAGGTTTGGCTCTCTAGGGCAGGCAGGCAGGTAACAGGCTAAGCTCATCCAGAGCTTCAGACAAGAGACAAGTTTCCTGTGAGCGAGAAGACAGAGACTGATTAGAATTGGGTTTCTCCTTAGAGACAAAGATTCTAGTAGTTCAGAGGCTCAGGTTCGCTAACCAAACTTGGTCAACACTTCGGCGTTGAAGGAAGGTCTGGCTGCTGATTATAAAGGCAGGTCTCCTGATGGGCTGATGAACGTCAGCTGTGCTGGAGGGCTCCAGCCCAGGAGATCCACAGCGCACTCAGCTGGAGAAGGGTGGTGAATCTCCAGATCCCAACACCTTCCAGATTTTGTGAAAAAAAGAAATAAGATAAATAAATGCCATATCAGGAAAAACAATTCAGTTAATTTAATCTTACAACATATTGAAATAAAACATTCAACATCATATTTACTTCACATACAGGACAGAAAGAAAGACATTGGCCACATACAACTTGCTTAACCCATACATATCAATATTTATTGAACCTAAAAGTGGAATTAACATAATTCTTTTTTCTTTTTACAACTCTGTAAAGACATCAGTTGTAATTTAATGAAGCATTGAGATCAAAAGACACTCAGAGGTTGCCGCATTCCTTCTAGACAGGTAAGTTATTTGCTGATACTACCCAATAATAGTCAGATGAATAAATAAAGAAGCTAATTAAGAGATATATACATTTATGTCTCACTGTATAATTTAATTTCTACCTACATTTATTTGTTTATTGTATCTTTTTTGTATCTGTATTTATTTATTTCTGTATTTATTTTTAAATATGGTAGAGCTGGTCCTGAATAATAGACCTGACTTACATGTTTAAGAAGGATTATAATAGTTCCCCAAGATAAACTTGAAACTAAAAGTATTTCCACTTGTTAGCAGTTTGTTATTCTGTTGCTTTAATGTATTTAATATATTTTTTTTAATCCATCAAATAGCAAAGATTTTTTGCTCAACAGACTGTTTTTCAAGGAATTAAATGAAATAACTGGATTCACTTTAAAATGCCAGACCTTTCTTTAAGCACATAAAGACCATTCTTAAATATGTTATTGCTAAAGATTTGACTGTTTTTATGGTGTTACAGGTGAGACGCTGACAGCAACAGATAATTTCTTCTCAGCAGGGTATCCATCTTGAAAGGTTCGAAATAACAGTAAGTGTATAAGTGACAGCTTTTTACAAATTCCTGAATGTACTGTATTTAAGTATCTAAATAATTGAACAAATAAATATGTTGCAGTAGAAATGGAAAACTCCTCAGTTGGATGGAATCAAGGAATTTTCTAAACAGCGCCCTGTGATATTAATTTCTTTCATATATAAACTTTGTAAAATCATGACTTCATGTTTATATTACATATTTGTATTGGTAAAAGACAAGTATTCAGGGTTTATTCATTAAAGAAAAACATTTATTTAATAAACATCAAGTAAAACATACTTTTAATTGTAATTAATTCAAATAAATGCACTTCTAATTAATCTAAATAATTTGGTACTTCTGCTTTATTAACTACTAATACAAATTTACGGTAGCTTTAAATATTAAATACTTTATTGCAGAAGCATAGCATAATAATGAAAATTTGAGGACAAAGTCTGCATTATAACTCAAATATAAAAAAAAATAATATTTATAAAATCACATGCAAACAGATACCACCATTATGTTTTTAAAACATTGTCCATTTATTATTTCTAAATTAGGATAAAATTTCACTGTTTTTAATAACAATTTGCAATTTGGTGTTTCCTCAGAGTTTAAGTTTAATATTTATTATTAAACGTTATCCAATCATGTCATGATCTCTCTTGTTTCTGTTTCATTCTGCCCTCATGGCTGCTGATTAACTATTGTTCCCACCTGTGCCTCTGTCATGTTGACTGCTGATTGCCCTCACCTCTGCTCTGCACTCATTTAGTGTGAGATCATCTGTTGTCTACTTTTGCCATAGCTTTCAAGCCTTCAAATCTGCTGCCTGCATTGTTTACCTTACCAGTCTTATAACCTTTACCTTACCTTAACCGAGCTTGACGCTCAATTTTGAGCATGGTTTGCGCTATACGCTGTGGATACGGCCGAGGCGTTGAGGAAGTGGGGGCAAGTTTGTGCGACAACGAAGGGACATGAGGGCGAAAAAGGGTTGGGATGCAGGTGGAAAAAGGCTCCCAGCGTTCTCGCGCACCTCGCTCTTAAAACTGGTCCATCTTCACAAGCTGTTTTCCACAATTGCGCTTATAAAAACAAAACAAGCCGGCCTCCTGTCTGCGGCACTGTCTGCGGTCACCTACAATTTGGGAGAGGTGCAGCAGAGTGTCTGCAGAGGGGGCGGAGACGTCTTTTTGTTCACTGCGACACCTATGCAGACGACCTAGTTTCGAAGTATAAATCAGCCTTGAGTCCCCTAGAGCACACGGCTTCTGCTATTGTCTTTGGAGTCCGGTTTCAGCCTCATGGACTCTGGACCCTGATTTACCTTTTGTTTCTCATGGTTACTGACCTGGATAGTTTTATTGATTTGATTACTGGATCACGGACCTCTGGACAGTTTGTTTTTCTCTAAGAAATCTTAACCTCCTGCTCAGTAACGCAGTGGGTAGTACTGCAGCCTTGTAGCAAGAAGGTTCTGGGTTCGATTCCCGGGGTCTTTCTACATGGAATTTGCATGTTCTCCTTGTGCATGCATGTTCTTCCTGAGCATCTCTCCGGGTACTCCGGCTTCCTCCCACGTTCCAAAAACATGACTGTTAGGTTAATTGGCTTCTCTAAATTCTCCTTAAGAATGTGTGCGTGAATGGTTGTGTGTCCTATTTGTCTCTGTGTTGCCCTGTGATGGACTGACCCCCTGTCCAGGGTGTACCCCGCTTCTCACCCATTGACTGCTGGTGATAGGCACCAGCACCCCTTGCGACCCCACTCGGGACAAGCGTGTCAGATAATGGATGGAAATCTTACTGTACCCTCAGATGGTATACTTGGAATTCTATCACATAGTATTTATAGTCACCAATTTTGAGGGATACCCTACACCAGTCATGGGGAATCACAGTTGGGCCATCTTAATACTGCTGTCTTTTCTCTTTCGTGATAATCCATGTTACGCTAATGTACCGCTACATTTTTGCAATTCCAATTCCTGGTTCTCTTTACACAACTCGACAGTCTGTCTTTGTGTACAGAAGCTGACTACCTTCTATGGCCTCATCTCTGAATCAAATTTATAATATTTTCTAGTTTTGAGATCACCATCCTGGGCCCTACCTGCATCAAAATCAAATCGAATCAGGGCCCTACTTTCCACATGTTTGCTGTGTCTCCAAGGTGGCTTGGAGACACAGCAAATTTGCAAGCCACATAGAAGAAATTGTCAGTTGTTGTTTTTTTTTTTTGTTTAAAACACCCAATAAATTTCATTCAATTTCATGATTGGGTCACACTTGTTGATTACTCAAAAACATGACTAAGGACGGACAAACAAATTTTTTTTTTTGTAACGGCTTTTAGATAGTGGGTTAGTGAAAATTATTCCATTATCTATTTTCTTTTCCCTTACTTTATTGGGTCAAAAGCACATCAAAAGTTGAACACAGAGAGACACGGGATAGGAAAACTTACAATTGTGTTGTGTTTGCAAGAGGTAGTCTAGTTTGAAGAATGAAACTGCAGTACTTAAAAAACACACATGCATTAGTGACATTAAAGGTCCCATATTATGCTACATTTAAAAATACAATATATTAACAATGAGCCCCCCTCCAACAAGTTTCTACCATTTGTGAGGTAAAATTCCTCTCAGATTAGGCAGACAGCATGTGCCAAAAAATCTCCTCATTCAGCCCTTCTCTGGAGGGGCTGTTTTAATTTCCCATACCCCTGTCCTACTTAACACCGCACCCCAACAACCTTCAACCATGACAACCAGTCAGAGTTCGTAAAGATAGCCTAGGAACATGGAATAATACATTAGAGGAAGGCCGTAGCTTGACCAATGGGCTGCTACAGACCGCTCTGGACAGCTTATTCCCCTTATGACATTGTAAAAGGGAATGAACACACATTAGCCAGGAGGTGTTAAAAGGCAATGATAGAGGTGAAAGTTTTTTTTTCCATTTATGAACCTCATACACAGGTCCCAGGAGAGATATGGCTGTTACAAAATGTTTATAATGTGAATATGAGACCTTTAAAACTCGACAGATTGTCTTAGTATTAGACTATAACACATAGAAAGAAGTTTAGGTTTATAATTAGGTCATCATTACGGAATCAGACTTGTTTTTATTGTTATTGTGCATACAAAGTAGCATAGACATAATGTAGTCTTGGGCATCTTGGCTTTTTACAGCATAAAGGAAAGGAAACGATAGCCCATGTTTTTTTTATGGAGTTGAACTAGGAGCAGTTAACGGAAAATATGCTACGGTATATTTGTATAAAGTGGGGCTCTGGCTTAGCTTGACTTTAAATGTTGATTACTCACCAAACAAAGTTTTCTCTTTCTTTTACCTCCTAGTATCAGTTCCTGATTCCAGGGCTCCTCTCCATCTGTAACACCCTGGGCCTCCAACAGCTCACATTCCCTGGACTAATCTCCACTCGCTCAATGTTGTTCAATTAGATTCCAGTTGACATTCATTGAAAGTAGGCACTCCTTCTTGTAATTCAGCCCTCTTTATAGCCAATCTATTTTTTAATAAAGGTTCAGAGGAAAACATTAAAGTATTGATCTTTATTTATCGACCCCGGCCCAAAGCATAGTTAAAGCTGACACAAATCAATCAAAATAAATTTAAAATGATGATAGCACATATGAGGAGCCTGGCTGCCTGTTTCAGGGAGTAATTAGGGGGCTTGGCAGAGGGGAACCTAAGGCAATAAGAGTAACAGTAACAGACATAGAGAAGCACTCTCAGCTGCAGAACGAGTTCCAAAACTGTTCAGCAGAGCACAGATTAGAAATTTGTTTTGCATTAAATGAGACGACTAAGAGGCAAGGTTAATGAAAGGGCACAGCACTTTGGGGCCATGGTAATCCACTGAAACCCTCTTTTCAATGACTCTAATGTCCAGTCCATTCACACGCAAACACAAACAGAGAAAAAGTGAGGGAGAGGGAAAGAGAGAGAGCAAACACCACGAGGCTGCCTCTAGAACATCCTCAGCTTAGCAAAAACAATGGGTATTAATTTTAGAAAGTGACTGAATAAAGGCTAGTTGATTGTGGAGTGCAAGATATAAAGTCCACCAGCTCCTACTGCCTTAATAATTTTAATCTGCCTGATAATACCCACTTATTGAAGGGGTCGGAAAATGAGGAAGACAAAAACATTTTCTTTCTGGGTGCAACAATGGCAACTACCGGTACCTTATACAGTACAGTGGTGCCTTACAGGACATATATTAGCTGATCTTTAATTAAGGTCCCTTAATTAAACACTGCAAGTACAGCAATTCTGTCATATAAAGCTATAATTTAAACCTATAAAAAATGCTGTATAAGTTCAAAAGTTACCACTACAAGAAGTAAAGAGGGGGGTTGCAGCTACTTCATATATCGTGTGTTTTTAACATTTGAATATTTAATTCCTAGCCAATCATTTGCTCTTTGGAAACAGCTCCATACGTCTGAAATGTAAGCAAATTCTAAGGCGATTCTAACCTATTCTGACTGTCTGACATGTGATGGGCAATTTTCAGTGTGTAGGTTATTCCTAAAGAGCAACTTGATGTAATTATATAGGATAAATTAAATGTTATTTGGTGAATTTCCTCTTAATTGACAGTGGTGGTTCCTCATGAACAAACTCTTCAAAAGCGGGGACATGAAGAAAGAAAGGAAGGAGAAACAGATGCATAGATAAATGTATATTAGACAAAGATGGTTGCATGAACTGATATAAAAGTAGAGATGCGCTGATGCATGGATTAATAAACATGTATGATTGACAGATAGATGGATGAATATAATTAGCTACCACTACAATATAACTAGCATTTCTCCGTGCATAACAACCTACTGGTTCAGATGTACCTGTGTAAAAGTGAAAATGGAGTATTTTATAAATAGATGTCCAGCTATAACACCATCAAAAAGTGACAGCAGTTTCAGTATGTATTTCTAAAATATCATGCTCAAAACCCCAAACTCAAACACTGACCATAGCCATACTTAAATTAAACCAAATGGCTTCTATATGAAACTTTGCTGCTGGACCACAACTTGCCACAAAAGCTGTTTTTTTTGTATTATTTATAATGCTTTTTGACTCAATATGAGAAATCATATCAAACTCATAAAACAGTAACATTTTCAGGTGTTTGCATTCCTCATACAAACTTCTGACTATGAAAACTTGCCTTAGCTATTACTGACCACAAGGCCAACAGAACAGAAACCCATACATTTACTGATTTCTATGCTTTCTTAAATTATCACCACTTAAATTGCCTGTTCTACACAGAGCATAGAGCCCAAACACTTGAACTCAATTCATCTTGCCACTTTTAGTTCTCATCCCCTTTTGTCCAGAAAATGTCTCCATTTACTTTGACAAAGATCCTCCGTCGAGCGAACCATTTCAGCTCGGGTAAAATATTAATGAGTTTACAAGGACCTTCCCGATCTAATTATGTCGAGCAACTGCTGCCTCTTACTGGGCCATGGCTCCCCGGGGAGAACACAAATCTACCAGGCAAGCAAAACTTGCCTACTTTTGACAAAACGCTCGAAAAGCAAGGATGTAAATAACATTGAGCATTCTCCATTACCACCACTGAAACATCACACTCCAGATTAATATTACCGCCCACCATCGACACCCCAAATCTAACCTGAAAAATATCCAACTTTGGCTTTAAGACAAGTGCTATTAGTGAAAAGAGGGTTGCTGAAGTTTGGAAGCTAAGCAACATTGAAGGAAGCTGGAGAAAGAGAGAGAAGTGTTGTTACCAGTTTAAATGTGATTGGATGTGACCTTTGTGCAGGCTTAACTATTTAACATGTTCGTGAAAGTTTTCCACCTTAATGACATTTGAACAATGCTAGTGTCACTGGAGTCTAAAAACAAGGAAGGAGACAATCTTACAATCAGCATAAATTAACATTACAGAACAAGCTTCTACTTCCTGATTTTTGAGAAAGATACAGGCCCATTAAACTATCATACTGTAAAATGTCATGATTTTAGGCTCAAACTAAAAGAATGATTTATATCCATATCTAAATGAAAATATGTTTATGTAATGATAATTGTTTATTGGTATCTAAGTTATTGTAACCTCTTTGTTAAGCATATTGTATTATTTGGAAGCATATGAAATAGCTGCCATTTTTCAGATGATTACATTTAGTTTCCCTTTTAAAATATGCACACCCCTATGCAACACCATTGGCATTGCAAAACAAACAAAAAAATTTATGTTACATGGTGTACACAAATTCTTCAACTGTCTGGTTTGATAATTGTGCACATCATTACAGGTCCTCTTTCATGTTTTTATCCCTACCAAAATAAACTATAAGAATAGGGTGAAAAACTGATTTCGGCACTAGACAGTATTATTTTCTAACTGCCTTCTCTGCAAATCTCTAAAGGTATAGCATTACAACAGGTATATATGAAAATGAAAACTAATTACATGTGGTAGGCCATTAAATTTGAGCTTAAAAAAAACATCCTCTGTTTAAACTAAAAACCTAAAGTACCAGTCACATCCACAAAAGAAAACATAACAGCAACATCATGGCAGAGGGGGGATTTTTCAGATTGATAAGACAATGTCTTTTCCCAAGACATCCAAAACAGAACCGTTGGTCAAGCCCCCTGCATACCTCATAATGTTGCAATGGGGCTACGCCTCTTGTCATTTATTGATGTGCAGGAGATTGTGACAGGAACTTAGGAAGATTTTACATAAGCTACAAGCTATGAAACTATCAAGTTGAATGTAGAGGTTTGTAGAGGACGCACAGGAAGAAGCTGAGGTGGTTTCTTGCAGGTTTAATAATTGGTGTTGAGTGGTGGCAACAGAAGCATAAATCCAGAAATAACTAACCAGGGATGAAAGGAACCAGACCAAAGGGGAACACAAGAATTCAGGAGGGAATAAAAATAATCCAGACAAGAGTAACTGCAGAGGCGGAGTCTATGTGCCATACAGAGCAAGGAATGCAGCTATCAATTAATTGGGAGCAGGTGTGGACCAAAGTATCTAGAAGAGAGATGGGGGAGAGTGGGGCGGGGTGGGACAGATATAAACCAAGTAATACAACAGGCATTAAATATAACTTGAAAACAACGTAATGAAACTAAATGGAGATTCAACTAATTAATTAGAAACCACAGAAGGACATAAATCGAAGTGTAACTGGAAACCCAAAACTTTAACACAACCAAAAATCCAGATCAACAGATCATGACAGAAACAAATACTAACTTATCCTTTGACCTCTAAAACTAAACAAATATTATTATCCAGGTTACTAAAGGCCTCTAAAGCTATAAAGCTGTGAGAAAAAACATTCTGCCCAGAAGATTTGTCAAGAACAAACAATGCCCTTAAGACAGGGCAGCTTGAACACAGCTATAATATAAGAGCAATAAAAAAAATTTTTGCTTTTCGTGGAGTATTGTACCACCTTCAATAAGATAACAAGTTAGCTTTTTATCAAATTGTGCATGCAGTTTTCTTTGACAGATGTTTATAATAATCATCTTTATTTGCCATTTCAACCTTATGTATTCCAATGAATTTATATCTATGCATTTAACCCATTCCCTAGGTAGCATTGGGTTCACACTGTACTCTGGTGAGTGTTTATGGAATTGGTCGGAGACTCAGGCGGAAAGTCTGTAGGGTTCAAACCAGGGGACCTGCAGCCTATCCAGGACTCAAACTATTGACTTCCCCCATTTATCTGGAGTTAACATCCTGACTTTGCAAATCTGCCTTGCAAAAATGGCTGAAATCCATCACTGTGAAGAAATCTCTTGTCCACAGCCTATTTTAGGAGGATCCCACATAATTTCTGTCAGATGTAGTCTTTATTTCTGGCTACACCATTTAAAAACCTAAACATTCTTCTGGTAAAATCCTTTTGTTGATTTAAACTCATTACAATGCAATAAAATTAAGCTTTATGTCAGGTGTAAATCTTTGTATAGATTTTTGGAATTGGTTACATCTTTATCTACCATTGCTTCCTTTAAGAAGACATTACTAAAGATTACAAATTCTTGTACGAAAATTGTTGATACAGCATTAGCTTTCTTTACTATAATAGATAGTTTTGGTTCATTTCTTAAATTAGGGGCGAAGGACGTACAGTATTTCATGTTAAAAAAGGGTTTAGTGAATACATCATACCAGAGTATGAACCTAATTTCTAGCATGTTTACGTGTGAATCCAAAGCTCAGTCATATAGCTGTACACTACTGTCATCCATAAACAACTAAATCCCATCTGTGATTCATATTACTGCTCTTGATACACTCCACACTAGAGCATCTTAAATCATTCTGACTCAGTCCCACTTTTTTCCTCCTGCTTCTATTGTAGTTCTAGAAACTCTAATTTATAGAGTACTATTTTTATTCCTATAGTTTTAAAGAAATACATTGTCTTCATATACTAATGATAGTTGAAACACCCCCCTATATTGAACTGATAAGACCAGACTTGCCAGAAAATATCCTGTGTGCTTTTTCCACTTTTTCAGATGCAGCACTGGCAGAGTGAAAGCTTAGAAAATCAAAAAAAAAATCCGGCTTTTTTTTTATCATAAATATTGAACCTGTAACAATGTTAGTATTGGCATAGAGATTACATAAAAATATTCTGCAGGATATTAGAAAGTCTGTGAGGTAAAAAAAGAAAACCAAAATCAGAAAATGGAGGAAAATGGAAAAAAAAAAAAAAAAAAAAAAAAAAAAAAAAAAAAAAATATATATATATATATATATATATATATATATATATATATATATATATATATATATATAAATGCATGTCTGACTTATAGTAGATAAAAGTTTAACTCCTCCCAGCCATTAGGTTGTGGAGCCTCACTCGCCAGCTCTAGATCCAACTTTCATTTGTACTCTTTGTCAGCAGGTTGGCAGGTCCATATTAATAACCATTTAACTAACCTCTCCAGCATGCCTTGCTAACCTCCTTTGCTTTCCATAATTAAATGCTAGACTGATCTTCAGCCTTGTTTTTGTCTTTTTTTGGCCAGCTTGATTCGGAGAGCTACTGCAAGTGACTTCAACTCACTATTCCTGTTGGTGCAGAATAATTTTGTGTCAGCGATGGCATCGTAACCGGAAGTCAATATAGAAAGATATTTTGGACGTGTCAAAATGTATATAACATTCATACATATATTTTAGGCCTATATAAAATGTAAATTAAATTTAAATTAAATTTGTATTTTTTTTTTTTAAGTCCTAAGATCCTGTGGATATTTTCTTGGGAAAAATTTATAATTTTGATGATAATGTGTTTGTTTTACCTCTAATTGCAGTTTGTGTGGTTGCCCTGGATGCCATTGCTAAAGTGGCTGAGTGCTAACCAGTGTTGGTGAGTGTCAAAGCTCTCTTAGTCCTAGTTTCAGTCCATCTTTTCACTATTGGTTCTAACCTCATCCTCCTTCAACAAGTTGTTGCCAATACCTGGATCTTGTATCTGAGGTCGCTCTGAATATTTTCTGCCTGGCTCCTCCCAAGCCTCATTGCTGCTAAAGACTTGTCAACCCTACTATGCAATCAGGATTTTGATTGGTGAACCAGGATTATAATCTACAGTTCCTGCTCCTGCTGTTACCTAAGCTAAACTTCTGTTAGAGAGTAAGGTTGTAAACATATTGTTTGAGTTATTCTTCTAAAATCAGAAATGTCTTTAACTGTTCTTTTTCTCTAGATAACCAGAATGAACTTTTACAGCTTCTTATAAAGTTTATTTACCTCCCCTTTAATCATGTTCCTTGCAACAGCAATACATTTTAATGGCTTAGATTAAGTTAAAGGAAAACAGTTTTTTCATTTTTTTCTTTTTTCATCAAGAATTGATGTAACATTTTTTGAAGACACCATACATCTATTCCCATCTGGCTGAAGGGGTGAGCTAAAAGTTTGCACAGAGGGATGTAGTGATGCATGTTTTTTCTGAGTGTGTCCATTTTCCTAAAAGTCAACTACCATTAAAATGCAGCTCAGAAGACCAACTAACATCACCTACGTTATGCAAATGTGATGCAGGATCCATTACACACCAGGAGAGATAAGTAGGTCCAGAACAGAGCAAGGCCCACTCACACTCACAGCTAACCTCTTGTACGCTGTATTTTCACTCTCTCTTACACATACATAAACACACACATGGTAGATATAAGTTTGCTCACCACTCACATACAGTATACACACACATTTATCTCTCTTGCAGTAATACAGAAATAAGACACTTGACATAGCAGTGACTACAGTGGCACTGTGCTTACAGGAAGTGATGGAGTATAATGGCCTTTTAAAACCATATTCCCACAGAGACACAGACTGTACAAAAGAGACAGAGGTTAAGCCACCTCTGGCTTTATCTAAACTTATAGGTTGCATTGACATCTAATTCAGGCTTCACAATGGATTTGTGTGATCTTTTTATTATTACTTTAACAGTAAGTAGCCACTTATTTTTCCACTATTTTTGGACTGAGGGAAAATAGAACCTGTCATTTAGCCTGTACCAAACAAGATGTCCAGAAACACTAATCAGGTCATTTATTGCTTGTCAAGAAGTAGTCTGACATTCACAACTTACTTGTGCCTAGTGAAGCTGTAAGGTAACGTACAATGGACTAGAGAATTGAAGAAGACGGCAAAGGCAGGGGGGATGAGGATGAGTAATCTGTCACTAAAGATTACCAGCAGGACTGAAAGAGAACTTTTCCAAGACAGGTTTAGAAGCCTCAATTAAATGAATTCAATATGATGACTCTTACGAAAAGACTAGAGAAGAAGCTGGTATACTGCACAAGGGATGTTGACTATGTAGCTGCCAATACATCCACTAAGGAGGTTTGCATTTAAGAGGTTTGCAGGAATAGGGGGAGAAATGATAGTCAACTTTGGCGCCTCAAAAATATGAAGCCTTTTACTTCCACAGGGGCAATGAAGGCAAAATGCTGCTCAAATTAAACATAATGTCAGTTCATGCATAAAATGTTGTGACTTTTCAGTGTGAATCTAGCAACCTTTTACATCTTCTGACATTTCTTCTTGTCATGTAACTTTTATTATAGCCCGGTCTTCTCTCTATACCTATTTGATAATGACCCAAGTTTATTCTATCACCCCACACACTAAAAAAACTCTAAGGGTTACTGTATCAAAGTGCGTACTGCAGCGAGCATCCAAGGGTTATTAAGTTATCATAACGTTCAGTGAAAAAGATCTTCATGTCAATTGGTTGTTTGAGAGAAAAGTCAGTCTTAGATGTAAATGTGGGACATTATCTGAACCATGCGCTAAGGTCAGATAAGGCTCTCTGTGAACTTTACGGGAACTAAAGAGACAAAAGCATTAGAGAGAACCCAGGACTCTGGACACAGGACTGGGTGATCCCAAGAGATTGTGCTAAGAAGAATAGTCAATGACTAATTTCTGTGTGATCCAACATTAAAAAAAAGGTATTCAAAAAGTGCAGCATTATCTCTTTAGGACAATCAGGGGTTCTAAATAGGATTACAATCAGTCGTCCTGGTTAAGAATGCACAAATGATATTAAAAACATCAGAATGTCTTGAAGTGAAATGGTTTCCCCGCTGAAAAATGTGCCCAGATTTAAAGGCCAGGTTTTTAAAAAAATTCAGTGCTGCATTGTACTACTGCAAAAATCTATTTTATTTTAAAGGCTTTTTATTATCATAATGTGGTGGATGCAGTTTATTAGAAGATTGAGGTTTTGACAACAGGTCAAACTGGTATCACAAAATAATTGGACAAACACTGAAATTGAAAAAGCATCAGGAAAACCTTCATCTTCCAACCCTTCACACCCATCTTTGGAGATATAAATAAAGAAAAAGGGATGAGAGAGGGGTCAGCACTGGCCACTTTGTTTTTTTTTTTTTTTCCCTCAACATTCAGTAATAGATGTTTTTAAAGTTTAAGTGCTGCCAGAGGGCTGCGAGCCCTGCTGTTCATTAAGCCAGCCGCTGCCATGGAGCAGCATTTACATCAGCAGTGCTCTAAATGCCGGCTCTGTCTGAGCAATTACATCTACTTTACAGGGCTGGATTACATTCAGGAAGAGAAGAAGAAGAGGGGAGAAGGAGAAAGGAAGAGAAGACATGCCAGTTTTACAAAATATTAAGTATACAGAAACAGAGCTACACAGTCACAAAGACACACTCTGACTAAAAACGGCAAATACAATCAGTTGCTTCTGTAGCCACAGAAAAAGGGGGAGGGAGGATGGCCCTCGGCGACATATGCATTCCATCATGGATGTCACAACAACACGTTTCATCTGCTAAATACAAGCCACCAGACAACAAATCCAGCAGAACGCTAAGAGCAAAACAAATTTGTTTACAGACAAAGTGACGTTTCACTAAGACATCCAGAGGTAGACAGTTGATAACAGAGACAGATAATACTTGTGCAGCTAAGAACCAGTTTTTCACTCCTAATCCCTTTGGCAATTATTGATAAGCCAGGAAACGGGATGTTTAGATCTTTCGCTTTATAAGCAAGCCTTTTTCTCTTTTTTTCTTTATGTACAGAATGGTTCATGTTTTATGTATTAATATGGAGGTGGTTTTACATAACCGTGGTTCCAAAATACTGCTGCAGAGTTCAATGTTGTGAAATGTTTAGATAAAAAAAATAGAAAATACCTGGAAAACTTTAAAAGGGAAACCTGATCATTGTTTTTATGCTGCAGTAATATGGAAGGGAAATCTGTATGTGGGTTTGAGTCTTGCCAAATTCAGACATGGTTCTGACATCCATCCTTGGTGATCTGATTACATTTGTGCAAGTGTGAACACTTTGATAATGGCCTGAGCAGAAGAAAACACTCCTGATATGAGAAAAAGCCAAATTATTTGAAACAGATAAGGATTATGAAATGTATCTTGATATAACTCAGGATACATGAGCACTCAAAAGTCAGTTAACCACTTAAGTGAAATTCATTTAAACGCTGAGGTGGGTAGTGACTACATTTACTCTGTTACAAGTATTTGACAAACTTTTTGATAAAAACATACAAAATATTTTCACTGAACCACATTTTTTACTTTGACCTGAGTAATACTATGGTAAGTCATCGCTACTTTTTATTACATTCAATATTTGGCTACTCTTAGTTGAGTAAAGGTATGATGAAGTAGCATTACTCTTCCTTGAGCTCAATTTTACCCAACTCTGTTCAAATGTGGTTCAAATAAATATGATAAAGATTAATTTGGTGAAGTGCAAATAATTAGACTGGAGAATGAAAGGGATTCATTATATGACCAAATCACTTTTGGATAAAAAATATTTTGACATGATGCTTCTTATTCTTCCTCATGTACAATGACCATCAGTGGAGCTTAATGGTGCCAACAAACATAAACATAAAATAAATAAAAAGAATACAAACTAGAGAACACAGCAGTTTCCCCAAATGCTAACGCTAAACATGAAGGCATTGCTTTAAGAATAATAATGGAGGTTGGTTTCCTATTGTTTTATACTGTACCTTACATGTAAGAGTTCTCCTTCGGAGGAGTTTTCAATGGAATTGCACTGTACTGTATGCAAGTTCTTGAAAAAAAAACCTCAACGAATGCTAAATATTCTTTGTAATACCGGTACATAATTTATACCTCTTATAATAAATTTTAAAACACATTTTTAAATGACTTTATGTAATAAATAAATTTTAGCAAAGACCAAAAAAAATCCAGATAAACCAAAAAAGACCCACTTCATAGGATCTAGCTCTGAAAAACAGAATTATTAATGATTAAAACCATATTTTCAGGGAGACACAGACTGAACAAAACAGACAGAGGTTAAGCCACCTCTGGCTTTATCTAAACTTATAGGTTTCATTGACATCTAACTCTAATCTTTTTATTATTACCGGTACCTTAAAAGTAAGTAGACACTTATTTTTCCACTTTTTTTTCAGACTGAGGGAAAATATGAACCTGTCATTTAGCCTGTACCTAACAAGATTGCCAGAAACACTAATCAGGTAATTTATAGCTTGTCCTGAATTAGTCTGACGTTCACTACTTACTTGTGCCTGGTGAAGCTGTAAGGTATGGAGGGAACCAAAGCAACGTACAATGGACTAGATAGGTGAATAAGGGGAGAATGAGGATGAAAAGCAGGAGTAATCTGTCACTAAAGAAAACCAGCAAGACTGAAAGAAAACTTTTGCAAGACAGGTTTGGAAGACTCAGTGAAGTTAATTGAATTTGATGGCTCTTATGAGAAGACAATAGAAGAAGCTGGGTATACTGGCCAAGGGATTTTGACTATGTAGCTGACAGTGCTTCCACTAAGGAGGTTTATGTATACTCAATGAATGTTAAATATTCTTTGTAATACATAATTTATACCTCTGAAAACAGACTCTTTAGGGTCTACATGACAATGTAATATCATGAGCTGGTTCCACAGAAGAAAAAAAATCCAAACCAACCTTTAAATTTAATTCAGATAACCAATGGTCCACCTATTAAATACACTAATGCCATAACCTGCTGTGCGAGCTTCATGCAAACACTCTGTTCCCTCTTCTATTTATAGATGCATTTAAGCAGTAGAACTTCAACACCACGTGAAGAATTGGCAGAGGTGTTTTAATTTTTATGTCCTTTACAGTGTTTTCAGTTGAACTGGCAATATCACAACTTTAGACTAAGGATGAGAGCGTGTTAGCAATGCATCAAAGCAGAGAGCAGTATCATCTCTACAGCACATCATATGTGTTGTAGTTATATGTTCTTGACAAATAAGTCATCCTTACCATTTAGTTTTATGTATAAATGTTGTAGCTATGAAAGGGTCGCTGGTGTCAGTGGTCACAGAGATAAAGCTTACTAATAATATTTAATTGATATTGCTATATCAAGTTGATATTAAGATTAACAGAAAATGTGGAAACTTTCTTTTTAATTACCCATCAAACAAATTGTCCCAGACACATGTTTTGCTTGTGTGGCAGGGTGCATTTTCCCATCGGGGAGGACCCGGCTGCCATATGGGAATGTTGTTGCTATGGATGAGCAGTTGAGCTGTCACAGTGTTTAGGTGGGCGGTTCATGTCAAACTAACATCCGCATGAATGCCAGAAACTGAAGTTTTCTACCAGAACATTGCGTTGTAATTACATGGTAAATGTTATTCACAGTAGTTCACTTGTAAGTCATGTAATTAATGGGGTGGAGTCATCTGTTTCAAGGAAGATCTGAACCTAAACAAATACAAATAAAATCTGTGTTCTAACAAATGGGTCAGAAAAAAAGAAAATAGTAAATCTGCTTAACTGACCCCTTAAGTGATTTTAGGGTCTTACAAAAGTTTTCATACCCTTTTAACTTTTATCAATGGGTCCACAAAGCAACCACATGCCATGTTTATTTTGGTTAATCGAAAGGCTCAGCAGCTCTTGCTTACCCACAGCTAAAAGTCTTGAATCAAACCGTCATTATGCAACGCTATTGACTAAATGGTTAAAGCGTGAGCTTTACAAGGTGGATTCTTGTGTGTTTGTGAAGACAAAGATACTACAGGAAGTCAGTTTGAAGGCAAGGTTTATTAAAAGTTGCACATAAATAAACATGGGGGAAAAAAATAAAATTTTTAACAATTAAAATTCTGTTAAGCATGGTGTGCACTTGTAATCATTTGGGTTATGTCTCTAAAAACTTCCTAAATCTGGTCTTTGACTTGACATATAAATATGATTTCATCTCTATGAGTATCATTCTGGCTCTACTAATACTGTATGTGAAAAGATTTTGACACGCTGCAAAGTCAGCCTCCAGCCCAGCTTCAATTCTGTTTTGCATCTTTCAGGTTGTCTTTTAAGGCTTGGTCTGTGTATAGCTCCTTCCATCTTCCCATCAAATTTGACCAGGTTTTCTGTCCCAACTAAAGAAATTAATCCTTACAGCTCAAAGCTTTATACTGTATATGTGCCAGCTTTAAGAAAGATAAGGGGAATATAATTGCAGAATTAAATTTTAAAAAACTTCACAAAATCAGTATAATATTCTTCCACTGATTATTGATCTGTCACATAAAAGCCCAATAATGCCTACTGTAGTGTGTGACTACGATATAAAAAGTGAAAAAATAAAATACATCGTAAGTGGGAATTTCAATATCTTCATGAAGTGATGCCATGTTAATTTGTCTCCATAATAAAAGGACGACAGAATAGTTGGTTCATATATGCGTATACCTTAATTCCTGATGCGATGTTACTGAACGATGGGCTGTTTTTTAGCTGGAAAAAGTAGCTTTAAAGGCCTTGCTCCAACACATTGTGGCACTATATAAATTTACTGCGCTACAAAACTCATTTGTCCGTGGTGCTTCGACTTGGCTGTGAGCCTGAACACATTTGAAAACCCATTTGGAAACGGTTTCCAAACTAAAATAGTACAATGCTTAGGAAAAAAAATCCTATTTAGCCGGAGTTTGTTTTTGCAAGCATAGCGTCATGCTAAAAAGCCTATTTTCACCAAGAACGGCCACTCTATCAGAAACTCTGCAGGGGAGCCACATTAGAGGTAATGTCATCCACAGTTTAGCCCTGCGCTCCTCATTCCCCCATCTCTCCCCTAATGAACTCCTACTGAATTACCACTTCAGCAGCACCCTGCCTTTTTATGATTCTATTTGTTTATCTGTCTCTAATTTCCTCCCTCGTCTTCCTCTGCCACCCGGGCACGCACTGGCTCTTTAATTTTATTGGCCATCGTTAGGGAGCGGCGAGTCGAGCCGTTCAGCTCGTCAGATAAACCAGCCCTCGAACCCACCTCGTTTGGTGAGCTTAGCATTAGCAGATTACGGTGCTCATCAGTCACAGGAAGAGAGACCCCCACCGTGACAGCGGCAGCCAAATCGCACAAACATCTCTGGAAGGCATTCGGCCATAATTGAAAACACAATCATTTCTCCACTATTAATATATCTCTCATATCTCAGCTTACACTTTAAATGTCCACATTATCTGTTGCACTTCTCTGTTAATGTGTTCAGTCCCTAGCAGTAACTTTTACCAGAAAAGATAATCAGGGAATGAGAGAGAAGTTGAATAAAAAAAACATTGGGCCACCAGTTTTCTTAGAGCATATGAAAGAAATAAATCACAAATGTATCTTTAACTCCTGTAGTTCCCTAGTTGTTAGCAGTAAATTGGGGTATTTGTGTTTATTTTTTTCAAAATAAGCATCTTTATCATACCTTTATCATTGAATACAGGAATTTACTAAGCTAAAAGTTGGTGCTGTACAGCACAAAACATATTGAAAAATATTATTTATCTACTTACTAAGGAGATGTAGCCGTATAACAAGTATGCACTATTCAATTCAATTCAGTTTATCTATATAGCACCAATTCACAACACATGTCATCTCAAGGTTCTTTACAGATACAATTCAACCAGATCATACAGTCAAATTGATTCAAAGTTTTCTATCTAAGGAAAACCAGTTGATTGCATCGACTCATTGACTCAAATACAATCCCTCCCACCAAACATGCTTGTAGCGACAGTGGAGAGATCAGTCCCCACTGTCATCTAAACATTTTTCAATGTTTCTTAATTTCATTCAATTAAAAAGTATATAGTAAAACTAAATGTATCATCTCATGGTTTGAAATGCCTATTTCTTGTGTAGTTTTCATTACCAAAACCATTAAGTCAGAATCCATCCATCTTCTATTCTATTGGGCGACAGTGGCGTTGGATGTACGAGTTTGCCCTGTAATCGAAGAATTGACGGTTCAAGCCCCGACTCCGACTTTCAGTGTCGTTTTGTCCTTGGGCAAGATACTTCACCTGCATTGTCTACTGATAGTGGTCAGAGGGCCCGGGGGCGCCAGTGTACGGCAGCCCCGCTTCTGTCAATGAGCCCCAGGGCAGCTGTGGCTACAATGTAGCTTGCCACCATCAGTGTGTGAGTGTGTGCGTGAATGGGTGAATGAATTTACTGTAAAGCGCATTGGTCAAGTGTCCTGACTTGAATAAAGGCGCTATATAAGTACATGCCATTTACCATTTCTCCCACTTATTCTGTCAGGATCACGGTGGTTGCCGGTGGCCAAGTTGAAGAAGTCGGTTGTTTTTATTTGTTTTTTTCTTTTTTTTTAAGAATTTACATAACTCAAATTCATTTCAATCCTTATGATAATATACTTCAATTATGTTGTTGGCTTTTACTGTGGTTAGAGCACAATGTCCAAAATGATTTAATTTGGATGATACATTTAGCAAGTTGTCAGCTTTAACCAGATTACCTACCAATGCTGGATAAAGGCATCCCCATATCATGATGCTGCCATCAGTGTGGGTCATCATGGTAATAAAAACTGCACATCAAAAATAATTATTTACTAGAGCAGAAAAAATTACAATGGATGGCAAACGTTAAATATGAGGTATATAAAACAAATGGCCGCTTTTTATCTTAAGTGAAAAAGAAAGAAGATTTTGAAAAATAAAATATGTAAAAATAAGCTAAAACCAACCAATGTTTCCTTTTTTTTTCATTATGTCTCCAGAGCTTTTAAGCCGATCAAGGAAGTATGAGCACCTTAAAAAAGATCAAAGGTCCCTCGCCTTTCAGCTAAACTGTTTTTTTCATGAACCATGGCAAAACAGAGTAACTAACATGTAAAAGCGATCATAGATCCAGCCGTGAAGCAAACTGCTCTGCCATATCTGCACCATTTTTTGCCTGTCTTCTGGTGCGTGGCCAACGTACTTATTGTGTGAGGTTATCTACAGCTTCCATGCTTCAATGTGATCACAAACATACACAGCAGAGAAAACTGAAATCTCACAGTTACCTTGATCCCATGGATGTTGTTATGGTTGTGCAGCCTAGCGACCTGCATACTGGAGAATGTAAATCACTTGCTCACACAAACACCTATAATTCTTTACCTCCAAGAACCTGCAATCACTCAGTGATAAGTGCTTGAAGTGCTGATTGAACAACGTACATATTAACTCTTGTAGTACTGTGGGACTGTTTGTGAAGCCACACTGTCATCATATTTGAAGTAACAATAAAAAGGAAAATTGGGTCCCATATGAGATGGAAAAAGGTTAAAAATATAAACTCAATCATGTATTTTCTTATCCAAATCTAAAACTGACAGCAACTTAATTAACTGATCTTTTGATCTGATCTTTTAATTTTTTTCGTAATGTCAATATGCATTCAAATAAATATAAATATCATTAAAAATATTATTTGTACAAGCAATTAAAATTAAATATGAAACCTTTTTTCTTTCACATAACTTTCCATTGGGATGTTTGGGTATTTCATTTTATTAATAAGAAGCTTCTGCAGCAATGGCTTGTTGTCATGTCATCAGTTCTTCCTTTAATTTCAATATATAACTTCTCTAATATAAAATGTAGTTTTAACTATTAATTACATTTTAAGAATATACATTTTGGATTTTAATTAACTATAAACAATATTAATGGAAATAAGGGCTTAGAACAAGTCACACAGTGCTTGTTTAACCTATATGTTGTTTAGGATTAATTTTTAAAACTGAACAACTTAAAATGATTATCCTTTTGGATTTTTCGTTGACACTAAATGCACTTGATTCCTGACAACAGCATACTGTATTTCTGAAATTTGGGTTTCAGTCCAATGCGTATGCATGTACATATAGTTGTTTGGTTGCATGTTTTATTCTAGCTCTTTTTTGTACTCTTTGTGACTGTGTTGTTTTGTGCGTGGCACATATGTGTGTGACCATGCTCAAAGAGGCGCACCGCCCCGCGGATGTCACTCAGAATGCATTATAACCATTAATGAAAAAGTTAATGGGGCATTTTCTTACATATCAATTTACATCTGACTATTTGGGCGCACAAATGATGTCTGGGCGGTCGCGACCAACGCCACTCGGCATCAAAACAAAGGTCTAATGTGTTTTTGTGGACATCAAATGTTGTGAATAATGATGCGTCCACTGTATGCAAATCAGACGTTACTTGATAGGCTCTGATCAACAGTGCCTGCATAGAAACTTTCACCCACAGACATAATAAAAAAGAAAGGAAATGGAGAAATCTGCCAACAGGAAGACAAAAAATTTCCTTCCCATTTCTTTGCTGCATTACACCTTTCAGATATGATGTAAAACTATATTTACTATCTTGCATAAACGCAGAGCAGTTTAGGCCAAAGGTAGTACACTTTCAAAATGCATAAAAGGAAACACACAAGCCTTACATTTCTGAGTGATGATATGCTTCATAATGCATTACCCAGTACTGTATTCAAAAAGATGTTATTTTAGTGTTTCTGTGAAAACAATGTAGAGCTGTCATTTTTCAGCTTCTTTTACCTCTTAAAATCAAAAATGATAAAGATATTTTGATTTATTGTGATATGTAATATGATGTCTCTTATGTTAAGGTTAATATACAACTATTTGTGTTTGTCAATACCTTGTGATCAGGAGGTTCTGTGTTCAGAGAAAGTCACAAATATCTGTATTAGAACTTTTTACACTAGAACTATGTCATGTCAAATATTGCAATGTGTTTTTCGCCAAACTAAAAAAAGAAACAGTTATGAGATTTCCTTTGTATTTTGAAGAGTTGTAAATGTTTTAAGATTTTTTGGCGTTTTGTAAAAATTGCTTTCTCACAATATCTTTATTAGCATACTTTAGATTTTCTTCTTTATTGTTACAGTAAGAAAAAGTTTTCGATTCTAATATCAAGCTGATAAACATCTTAAACCACCTTGACCTTTTACAGCATTATAAACTTTGTTTTTTTTTACTTACTAAACAAGCATAAGTTACATTGTTTAGGTGTGTAAACATTTCTTGGGTCCAGAAGAAACTGAGAAGATGAACATTTACTAAGTTAACTTGAATGCAGGACTTAAACTTTGTTTATGCTTGACTTAGATAATAGGGTGTGAGGGTTCCTGCACCAAGTGATGCAATTACAGTTGTTTTACTCTTGCGTGTGTAGCTGATAATGCAACTTTCAGATTTGTGTAACTCTGTGTGGAGGGGGCCAGTGGTACTCTTCTTGAAATGGATGAATGTGATCTAGAAAAAAAGTTGTGTCTGCAAAGACTTACATAATCTCTCTGTGATGGATTATAAAGATAATCAGAAGTTTATTTAGACTTAGACATAGACAGACTTTATTGTCATTTTGTACACACAGTGTATGCAAAATGAAAATTCTTACAGTACAGTTCTCAAGACGATTTCTAAAGTGCAGCAGTTCTAAAATGTAAACATGGTGATCAAATGTAAACATAAAACTGGTAAATGATTTACAGCTATTTAGCAGCTACTTTTTAGATATATACTGTATATATATATATATATATATATATATATATATATATATATATATATATATATATTTAGCCAAAAAAATCTGGTTATCACTTCCCCCTAACTATTGTTAGTCCATGGCATTTCTCAATCTTTCACTATTTCTCTATCTTTGATTTGCTTATTCTTTCATGAGGAACTATTTAAATGTCCAAATTAAGTAGACATAGAGATCTACGCATTAAATTCTATGTTAACAAATCCCTAAAATGAATTACAAAAACGATACATATCTAGTTTTGAAAATACAAACTAAACCTTCCAAGTTCACTCTTAAACATCTTACTTTAATGCAACCCTTGTTGACATTGTAAGCAGCTTTTAAAGGTGTCTTTTTAAATCATCCTGTAAACTGTGTAGTAGTGAAGTTCCCTTTGGGATTAATTATGAAT
This sequence comes from Cyprinodon tularosa, assembly GCF_016077235.1. Classification (NCBI taxonomy): domain Eukaryota; kingdom Metazoa; phylum Chordata; class Actinopteri; order Cyprinodontiformes; family Cyprinodontidae; genus Cyprinodon; species Cyprinodon tularosa. The sequence continues at coordinate 1,729,722 of NW_024039056.1, read as the reverse complement.
TTAATTTAATTTAATTTAATTGAAGACTTCTTCCCTTCTTGCTTCTTCACACCACAGCTCCTCCTGTGTTCTTCTCTTGTCTTTTGTTGTCCTGTTTCTTAAAAAAAGTTTATTTTGCCCTTGTACAGATGAGATCCCAACAACAGAGCCATTATTATTTTGTTTCGATTTGTTTTACATCTGCACAGTGGATGTTGACAATACCAATATTTGTCTAGCACAAATCAAACCTTTATCAAGGCTCAGTCTAGTCATAAAACACATGAATTATGTGCTCAGCTCTTCTTCTACTACGCTGTTGTTAATAGCAGCACACAACCAGCTGTTTTTTTCTCATTCATCAGATACTCATTTCAGGAACATATTCAGGGGCCGCTTTTGCTTGGGACAGCTGATAACCTTAAGCAGGGGTTATACCTGGAAAACACTCCCTCCTGGTCACTTTATCTTCATAAACTTTCATTGGGAATTATTGCTGTGTTTCTTCGATATTTCATTTCGGTCCCCTACTTTTTTAAGATGACTTTGTTAGCTTACATTCCCAATAGTTTTGAAATAATCTCTCATCCTTGATTCAGATTCTCATTACCTCATGTTGCTGGTTATTTCTATAAAATGGGGATTGCAGCTGATGCTTCACATAAACAATTGCAAATGTAAGCCACCCTGCGGTTTCTCTTTTTGCTTCTCATTGAACCGCTCCCACTCCCCTACTCCAAGCTCACTCCACTTTCATTATTACATTCCTTCACTTGTCGCCCCCCCACTCCTAATCTTGTTACTAGCGAGTGGGCAAGAGAGATGGGCAATAACCCAGCACGCCACTTTTTGACTTAGCGCTACCTGCTATGCTAATATCATTAATCAATGAAGCTCAGATTGTCTTTGCTGCAATTCAGAGGATCTAAGGGTCCCAGTGGTGCACAGGTACTTTTCCTTTTTTTCCTTTTTTCCTCTCTTCTTTTCTTCTTCGCACTTTTTCTCTGCCATTAAAAAAAGCTCATTTGTGAAGGCCCCCCAAGATGGCTGACTTAATGATGGCCACAGAAGTTTTTCCAACAAATTTCATGGGGCATGATCCAAAGATAATAGCTTTTCAGCCCCAATGACAATCCAATTACCGTGCCAATCAAAGCCCTCGGCATGCTGTCTAATTATGATCAAATCTGGCTGTCAGCTCAAACACTAAAACAGCAGCTTTAAGTCTAACAAATCACAGTTTAGAGCTGCGGCCCTGTCTGTTTGTCCAAATGTAGGATTTAACTTTCAGTTTGACAAAAGAGAGCGGTTGAACTATTTTGTGAGAGAGCAATGATGTGATATTTGACTCCCAGCCTTCCATAATCATATGAAGCATATTTAGTAGACTTCTTGGTACATTTATTGTTGGGAATACAAGGTAAAGAAACTCCTACACTCAAAAAAGAAATAGCAAATGGATTAAAAGAATGGCTTTTCTTTTGCTACGGATGCACAGATGGATATATGGCATGTAAAAATAGACACATGAGACTATAACAGTCACTCACACTTTCTAACAAACAAAAAGGCAGCATCAATAACACAAATGATTAAACATTCATGGCCTTTTCTGTGGAACATCTGCTGTGGATGGGCTCTTGCCTCAGGGACTGGGTTGAATCAAGGGGATTTCTCCCTGAGAAGCACAAGAAAGCAATAAGATGGGGGTAGTAGGAGATTTAAATGCGCTTTCTCATACATGCATGGACACACAATTGTACGCATGTCTGCACAAGCATACACAAAAAGTGAATACAACAGCTCCTGAAGAGCAGCTTAGATAAGCATGTTTTTGCAAAGTGTGATGGAATATTGGAATATATGTGCAGACGTATACTTTCATTATATTAAAAATACTTATTTAAACAGTTGTAGCCCACAATTATTACACAAAAGATTTAATCTATGCTACTTATCTGGGTACAGGCTGTTTTATTCAGTGACATCTAGTGGCACCTGTTGCAGATTGCAGTCAAGCACAGCTTCCACCATGATGCCAAACTGGTTAGTACCTAGAATACAGAAATCTCATGTGTCTAGGATGCAATAATTTCTTAATCTCTCTTGAAAATAGGAAAGATAGGTCAATGTGTCAGTTAAGTTAGCAGGCACTGCTCACAAATAAATCATTTTTTCTTTTTTGGACAATGCTCTATAAGATGCAATGTTTGTCTTTCCACCAAACATACTAAGCAGAATGGAAAGGGGTGTAAAAAAATAAAAATAAAAGTCCAATGAACAGAAAATAAAATGTTTTATGCCCCTGTTTGGCATGACGATACTGTGGGTCTAAAGGCCCATAACACCTTATTAGAGTTAATTTCAAATGAAAATTAAGGGGGCATTGAAATGGTCTTTTGTTTCCTCATTGGCATGAAAATAATCTAAATATAATGTCAGGTAAACACATAACTCATGAAGATACAAAAAAACTTTAATTCTTGGCCATCTTGGTACTCTGACCGGAATTCTGCAGCAGGTCTGTAGAGTGAGCTAAAGATTAAAAAAAGCATAAAAGCAAACCCTGAACTGTGAACAATGTAGAGCAGCACTGGGCGATATGAAAGTAGAATCTTATCACAGTATTTTGTGGTACTATCATGATAACGATAAAAGGGAGGATGAAAACTAATCTATGCATCTTCAGTTTCTCTCAGGAAACTGTATGACTGTGACTAAGAGTGTGTGAAAATGAAAAAATGTGAAAATGAAAGTGTTAACTGGCAAATAAATGTCCTCAGTGATTAGATTTTTTTCTTAATTTTCATGTCCGATTATATAACTGCAATTAAAGGGTTAACGGTTTGTACAACTTTTACACATTTTCTTCACCAGTGGCAGTAACAGATGTGAAAGGTGCAGTATACTTTTTTTATAAAGGATACTTTATAAAAAAAAATCCTTCCAATCATTCACCTTCTACTTCAAATTTTGTTTCCATTTCTTATTTTTCTAAGTCAAATACCATTAATGAAATGTATCCAAAAGCATTCCATAAATGTAAAAGCTACCAAAGCCACCCAAGGATACCAGATTAGTCTGATTCAATGCAAGTTGAACTTATGGCTGAATATATCAGTAACTGCATTTCATTCAACCCTTTGGTAGAAATGCAGAAAATATGTACAGTAAATATGCTCTGAGAAACCTTTGCTTCAATTTGTCTGCATTGTTTCACTTGCATACCTTGCAGAATACCCCACAGGGATCACCCTTCCTGAGATAGTGGCCTTCACTGACACTGCCAGAGCCCTCTAAATTATTTCATTCATAAAGTTGTCCATATCTAGATTTCATTAGTAGCACATTAGCATCAGTTTTATGCTTTATGTTTATTACAGGCCTGACATGGTCTATAAATAACAAGTTAAAAAGGGACGACCACTAAGAACGGCAATAGCTTTGAAATGCTAAAGACTTCGGTCATTACTGCTGACAACTGCTAATAGACAACCCTCTGGGTCAATGTCTACAGCAGCTAAATCACATGCCGTATTTTTCAAGCAATGTAGAGATGAAGCAAAACTATAGCAAGATGTCTCAGTTTTAAATGTTGATCATATAATCTCAATTATTAAGTAGCTGAAGTGCTGATCAAAAGAAAAGTATATTGTCAGTTAAAAAACTATGTAAAATAGATATATTTCTAACCAGCTTTATGTGTTTAAATGATGTGATTGCAGTTTCTTAGAGCTTCATCACAAACATTTAAATGAAGGTTTAGAAATAGAAAAGTACAGTGAATGAGTTTCCCACTAAAATCAAAAAGAACACGTAATTTAAGTACCTACCATATGGAGTTCTATGTTCTCTTTACACGTCAATATTTGCTGCCATAGTTTGTCTTTTTGGTGTCATCTGGCTTCCAGAAAGAGTTTGTTGAAAAGGGTACATACAGTAAAACTATTTTACTTTGAAAAAAATTTAAACCAAAGATTTGGCATTATGAAGCAGTGAGTCTACTGTATGTAGGATGGGTTAGCGATCAACTGGGTTGTCCACAGGAAGTATTGCACAGTCTATAAGTATTTTGAGGAGAATATTTTTAACTGTGAATCATGTTGGAGAAATGATACTGGTCTGTACTCTGAGATGACACTTGTGATGAATAAACCCAACTAAATTCAGCAGATCTAATAAACGTTAGGTGTTTATCATTTTGGGGAATCGTGGGTGTTTAGTGGTTTGGCTTAGTTAAGTTTTGTGGTTCTGGAAAGGATCACAAAAGGAGAAGTGTCCCCATTCACATTAAAAAAGACAGGATGGCACTTGGAGGAGTTGCTGGTGATTATTTACTTGACTCCATTTCATGACTGCACCTGACTTTTAATCTTAATTCCAAAGAAAGCGGCATTGCATCCATCCCTAAATGTTGTACCAGGTATTTTTAAAATGTTCCCTGGCATTAAAGCACTGAATGATAAACAAGCAAATATTTCTTTTCAGTGGCAAATTGGCTACCACTTCACTGTAATTTCATGCAATGCTTCTTATAATCATATTTCTTATTAAATTCTGATACCATAATGCAGCAGAATGTCATGGATCAGGATAGTAATAGAAGTAAGGAAGTAAGCTTTCTATATTTTGACACATGATATGTGTAATGGCCAGATTACCAGCTTTCCATTTCAGCTTCTTCTGTGTCCCAGCCATCTGACACATGAAAAAACATGTTTTAATAATGTCAAAAACACAAAGGTTAGGAGGAAAATCTACTCCCACACATGTATAAACCTTCCTTTAACACACAACATATGTGCACAGTAACCAATGCTTTTGTCAGTTAAGCAACATTTAGACTCAGCTTATAACTGAACAGACACACAAACACACACACAGATAAAGAGGCATATACAGTGGCTAAACTGCAGAAATCAAAGTATAGTGGTAAATGGTAGTTGTTTACACATAGAAGAACATGTTGTACTCATAATTAGTTAATAATAGGTCAACTTCTATGGATATCAAAGAACAAGGAAAACACTAAGCTAAAATATTGAAAATGTACCCTTAAAGTACTTGGGATGTATTTAGTGGTGGTCAGAAAGCTCTGGAGAATCCAATGGTAAATATCAATAAATGAACTGCTTGACGAGGTCAACAATGAACCAAGAAGAAGCACTGGCAGCAACATATTTTACTATGTTCCTAAAACCTCCAAAGGTGAAACATGGATCTTGGAATGAATTCAAACCCTTTTTATCATGTTTCTGCTTAAGTCCAAAACTGCAGTAAGGTTTCCTAATTAAAACCGTAATTGACTTAACTTTGTTATTTAATATTTAATCAAATTTTACACAGTTATGTGTTCTGTTCTGTGAACACATGCCCAACTGGCTGTGTGTTAGGACTACTGTATAGATGATAGTGTGATTCAAGCGCAAATCAGGGTAAAACAGTTTACTCTACACACATGCGGAATAAATTCAAACAAATTCTATTCAAAATACAATAATTTATTATAAATAATTCCATAATAATAATTCCACATTCCGGAGGTGCTTCGGGCTTGATAGCATAAAATAGCTGGGAAGTTAGCTGTGTCCTTTATGAGGCCTCATGTTTATCCAGTCTCTGGGATCATGGTGCAGATAGTCTGTTTTGCAACTATCTGTCTTGAGAGTAGGTAGCAGGCCTTAACTCTGAACACAGTTTGAACAGTATGGTCCCTTAGCCTGCAGGGACAGCCATTCAGATGGTCCTCTCTCGATGTGGCTCGCCACTGCATTCGTGGGAAAAAAGAGATTGATGTGGGGGAGCTGGGCTTTTATAGCAGGATCAACAGGGGGTCTTAGGATATCCTTTGAAACTCTTTCCTTTTAGAATTATCTTGCAGAGAGAAACCAGTGTTTAAAAAATAAAATCCCATACAATATTTAATATTTCATCCGTTTAAATTGTCATCTCATAGAAGTAGCCCTACAGTGATCATCTTTATTATTTGTATTGTCACCATCATAATTACAACCTAACAATAATGTTTTAATTATTTATTTTAATTCATAGAGGTAATCTCCCTTAGACCAGATTCAATGCAATAACTGCATAAAAACGTTACAATAATGTTAAAACATTACCTTACCTTAAAAGGGCAAGCTAAAAACAAACCTTCAAACAAAGAGAGCCTTGAAATGATTTTTCCTCCTCTTTTTACATGTGCTAAAGCAGCTCTAGAGGGATCATAGCATATCATTTAGTTTTTTGTTTTTTTTTTCACTACTGTGTATTAGAGAAAGATGGAACAAGACAGGAGATGGGATTTTTACACAGCAGCAGTATCTTCACTAACATACTGCCTTCTGACTTTATTCAATTCATGGGAAGATGAAATGAACCATTTTAAAGCAGCAGTCACAAAGTTTTATATGCAAGTCATATTGGATTTTAATTGAGAGTTCGTAAGAAAGCTTGGTCTTTTCCTCATTGAATCTAAATTCAGACCATGTCTCTGTTAGTTTTAATATATTCAATTTTAGAAAATTCACTTTATATAACAACTTAAGCTACCTATTTCCTAAAAGTTCTGATTTTATAAGGTTGAGATATTCAAATAGACGACACATGCCGTCATCCAAATAAGTCAGTTATTATATAAAATAACTTTGAGTTCGAGAGAGAGATTTTAGCTTTTTAACATATCTTTCATTGTTAATTACTTTATCATTGACATCAAATTAAACCAGGCATTAAGACATATATACGTTTTATCTTGAAAGACTCATGGAGTTGTCAGTGGAAAATCATCTTCCCTGCAGTCTGAATTCTCTGAGTCACAGAAATCCATCTTGTCCTGTTCCCAAACCAACTCCTGAAGACAGGTCAGCCAATCATGTTGTAGTATAATGGTTTAGGGCAAGACATATAGCTGTGATGAAAGTAAAAGCTGCTGAGCCCTCAGCTGAACAAATATATAGATAGTAGTGCAGGGGGACATTCACATTGCTGATGCTATCACATTTGTTTTGTCAGAATCCACTTTGTCATCTTCCAAAGCGGAGCAGCAGGAGAATAAAAAGTTTAAGTTAAGATCTCAAATGACAACTTTTGCTATTGTTAACTTGTTACCAAAACATGGGTAGGTTGGCATTAGGTGTTGCTTCGTTCAATCAACCAGGGAGATTATGCTTAATGTCCCCTCTTTTCCCATACAGATTCAAAAGATTCAATTTATTACTAAGCCTGAATGCTACACTTTATATTTCTAGCAAGATCAATTGTAAGCTACATAACCAGACAAATATCTGCTTTGAAAAAGTTACTATAACTACACAAGCATCAGAAAGGGGAATAGAACATCTTAATCCCAATAAAACGAATGCATTTGGCAGGAATGGCACACAAACACCATGAATCAGTAGCAATAAGCCGGCTGATTTTACAATAATCGAAGGGTTCATCAGAGCTATACAATACACCAGGAGAATTGGACTGGACTACAGTAGGTTGCAAAAAAAAGGGGCAATCTTTCTCTTTTTTTTTGGTACAAATTATTACAGACAATAAACATGTTTTTTTTTTTCACCTAATCTGCTCATATGAATAATAAGAGGCTGTTCCAAAGGGCTTACTATATCTACAGTGTTAAACTAACAAATTGTAATAAATAGCAAACCACTGTTGAAGGAATCTAAGCAGCAATTACATGGAGATTTACCATGTCTGAGTATATGATAGCACCACTGGACGACTGGTGCTGTTTCTCATCTTCATCTAGCAGTGCAATTACATCATGTTATTGTGTTGTCTGTTGTTTGTTGATGGGAATAAAGTGGAATATTTCTGTGTGACCACCCACACAACCTGTTAAATTGCTCTTGAGTGAGTCAATGAAACTGAACGGACTCGAATTTCATTGTTTTTGGTATGTATGGGATAATAGCTTTAGTTGTGAGTATTTTCTCAACACCAAGAAGCCCTTCGGATCTGTCGGCTCAATTCTATGGCCTGATTGTTTGAAGGGTCCACCAGGGAATACACAGCTCCTCTTTCATCTCATTCTCAATATTTCACACAAAAGTTCATATGCCTCGCTTTAATAAGATCCCCTCTCTCAATTTGATAAAAAAGAAATGTTGATGTAATCAGATATATATTGTAAAGCATAGCTGAATTTTCTAGCCAATTAAAAGCTCATGTAGGTTTCTTATTTCTATTTTAAATTATTTTTCTGTTTGTTGGAAAGTTTACAAGCATATTTTGGCTCCTACCGCAATGGAGATTGGAGTTAAAATCAAACAATTGTATTTTGATAGTGTTTGATATGAAATACTTATGCTTTAAGCACATCCGACAGAGCAAGTACAAATAGTTCAAGAAAAGAAAACTTTTTGAATTGAAAATTAGATGAATCAGCAAGTCCTTTTATTGTAAATGCACACAATATCAATGCATTCTTAACCAAATTGCAAATTGATCAAGTATATCTGATATAAAAGTTTTCCCCAATTAAAATCTTTGCATTAATATGTATACCTCATATTTTGCATACACACTAAAGTAATATTAGCAGTGCTGAATAGCCTGTCTTCCATTACAGAAACGTTCAGATATTTCAGGGATTTTGAGAGTCCTCTGGGCATTCCACAACATTTTTTTTATTTTCCAGGGCAACATTTTCCCAGAGAATAGGCTTTGATCTGGAGGTTGGACCTTTAGATCAACTTAAGCTTGTTGAGGATGGGGTAATGTCCTGAGAAACTATGACTGTTGGGTCCTTTATTGCAGCGACGTTTGAAAGCAGACAGTTGAAACTGTGGTGGCAAACTGTAAAAGTTTGATATGAATTTTCTGTAAAAAAAAAAAACAACAAATTAAATGTTTTAGAAGGAAACACAGATGTGTAAAACTTAATTATCTGCTTGGCTTTTTTGAGGAATCACTTCATTTCAAAAGTGCTGTAGACTCTAAATACCAGTAGAGATTCTTGATTCTGAACACATGATATTAAAAATCCCACTGGCTTTCACTGATGAGTCAAAGTTAAACAGAAAAGAGTTAAGAGAACAGAAGTGAAGGAGTTGTAGATACTCGCTGTGGTTTTTTTGTAATCTGGACACTCTCTTTCCTCAACCATCCAAGTGCAATACACTACATAACTGTTAATTTAAGTCATTGTTTTTGCTATAGCCCTCTGTATTTATTTGTATATCCTCATCCTCCAATACATCTTCCTACATCTTATTTAATTGATTTTATTTTTCTATTGTATATACTGTGCCTAAACATCCTCTATTTTCTTGTATGTGCATTTTTTTTCCTGCTACTGGAAATACAATTTCCCGAAGGGAGTAATCCCAAGGGATTAATAAAGTCAAGTCTAAGTCTAAATATAAACAAGGCAGTCAAGATCAACTGGTTTATTTCAGTTTTTAAGTGTATTTATAACTAAACAAATCAGTTTGTCTTTGTGATTAAATTTAAGCTTTATAATGGTATATAAGCTTTCATGTCTTACTACAGAGCAGGAGAATACTTTTGAAAAAGTGGCAAAATCTTCAACACATGGATCATATAACTGTTGGAATTCCTCAAAAATTAAATAAACCCCCAAAAAATAATGAAAGAAAAGCTTGTATTATGACAGTTTATTTTACATAAATGTTTTTTGTTTTTTTTTATTACGCTTTGGACTGGAGCGTAGTGCAGCTTCTCATACGTCATTAGCCTGTTTAAATGCATTTTCCATTGCTTTTCAGAGCCTTGTAAACAAAAAGCACTCAAATTACCCAGAATTCCTTTTATCCAGGTAAAATACAGGGATAGTCGGTAGAAAAGGATCTTGTGGAATATAGCTATGAGAGTAGAGGCCTCATTTATTTAAAAACCTTTGCACTTTCTAGTTTTTGTTTGTTTTTATTTTCTGCATAAATTTAACCATCTATTAAACAGTGGTCTCCTTTATATATACTATTATATATTTATATCCTGGCTATTAAAAAAGTGCAGTTGCAATTTATTAGTGAGCAATATCTCCTGGTAAGCAGAAAATTATGTGTTCAGTGGTTCTTATTCATCTGAGTGTGACCTTGATCACATACTAAAAAAAACAAACAAATAGCTCTGACTTAAACACAAAAAGCTTGTGGCTTGACACATATGATTTGTGAAAATAAAAATAGAACAAAGAAGTTTACTTTAATTCATGAGGTGAACTAATAAGTATGTTTTAATAAAATGATTTCACCAGTAAACGGAAATCTTACATGGATGATCATGTAATGCTAGAATAATGGAACTAATGAATAACAACATTTTTTGTGATTAGTTCTTTTGCTGTCATGTAGTTTTATATTAAAGTTTTAAAGCATTATTTTTTCCAGAAAAATGAAAATTAAATCTCGTAGTTTTAATATTTCAGTGTAAACTGCCGTAACATTCCATTAATACATTCAAACATCTAAATTATAGGTGTTGTCTTTCTTATTCTTTTATTGAAGCTAGGATTTATCCCTATTAAAATGTTTCCTTTGCCTTTGACAGTACAGACATTCTTCATGTCAATTTATTCATTCCCCTAAATCACTCTTCTCTTAACCTAGAGTAAAACCATGGGGTTTTGTCTCTTTTTAGACATTTTTCAAATTGGGGAAAGGCCATTAAGAGAAACAGGGCCAATCAGCCTCTAATGTCATTCATCTTTTTCAAACACAGGCACGCTCAAACAAAAACCTACTCAGTTTATAAAATGGTCGAGATGTCAATTTAGAAAAAAGAAAAAAAAAAAACTCATCATTAGGTTTATTACTCAAATTAACAGGTCCTCTCAAGCATTTAAATAATTGTGGGTGTTCGCTGTTAAAAGGGAACAGGTTTTTTTTTTCTTTTCTTTCAGCTTTACTAGTCAGACACATCTCCCTTTGGACTCTGACGGAGTGATTTTGGAGGTATTATATTCATGAGGGGTTCCAGTAATTGGATTAAATTGGTTCCAGAATGTAGCAATTTATATTATAATATCCCATTACTTCTAATACTGTTCTTAATTAATTAGCTTAGTTTTTTTTTTTTTTTCTTGGTTGGAGTTCCTGATAAGTTAAGTTGGCTCAGGAACGGATTGCTCTCATGGTGACAGTTTGCAGCACTCCATCAGTCACAAACACCTGGACCTAGAAAACAGCATCATGAACCTTCAGAGATGTGGTTGAGTATTGGACTCAAAACCACTCTGATGGTAGTAGTACTTTAGGAATTATGCATTTCAAAAACTAACCAACCTTTTTTCTATGTGCATGTGTGCACACAAAATAATCTTGACAGGCTCCACTGAGCAAAGTTTACTACCATCACCTGTCAGCCTCTGTCTGATTCAGCTTTAATGTGAGAAAGTAATTCTCCTTTGGATATAACAAATTAATATCATTTTCAAACAATTTCCATATGCAAATACGATTTAATCAAGTAAATGAAATTCTCAAATGCAATGCCTAAGGGCTAAAAGCAAACTGTGTGTGGGTGCAAATCAGAGACATCATATGTGTGTGTTTGTGTATGAGTGAAAGAGAAAAGAGTAGGAGTCCAAGCTTGCTTTAAGGCACTTTATAGTTAATATAAAGTTATGTATTGCCATTATTTAGAGAAAAATGTACTTAAAATTTTACATCTTTAATACATATCCGCCTAATAAATGGAATAGACAATATGTGCATTAGCAGTAGTTCTTGGCAATGGTAAAGCATTTTAATGTATTGACAGACTGCTCAGGAGTTGTGACTCCATTTATTTGATCAATGACAGTTTTGATGTAATAAATAAATATCTTCTGATTTTTGTTTTCTAGAAATAAGGGACAACATTTCTTAAATTGGAATTTGTACATTGAAACGACAATGAGTATGCTCTCTATTACGTTTTTTTAATTTTTTTAATCAAATAACATGTTTTAAAATGTCAAACAGTATTTAAAATTGGATTTATTTTTTTTATTTTTTTGGTGTAGAGGTATTTAGGGTATTTGATTAGTCAAAGTAATTAAATCTATTGCCAATGGGAAGAATTAACGCAGATTCTAGTATGGATAGTGGGTAACAGTCAGTTACTGCTTGGACTTGTGTTATATGTTTAGAGGAGAGTAAAATTGAGGCCAGACCTCTCAGGATCTATACCCAGAACCAGAACCAAACACCATGAAGCAGCTTTATGTACTGTACTTATGCTTTACTAATGTGGATTAAACTCCCACAAAAAAAGAGCTGAAACCCTAAGTTGAATTAAAGCTACATTAAAAATCTTTTTCATTAAAGTGGCTTTAAAAAGTGTTATATAAACATAAGTAGTTATGTTTTCAACGTAACTTTAATTACATTTTTATTAATCAATCATTTTATTTTCTTAATATAATCATATTTATATGATTAATTATTTTTATGCTCTTTAAGCATTTGCCTTTATGCCACAGCAATTTACTCTTGTTTTTCTTCTCATGTACAGTTCTTTGAACACACTACCAAAATATGCTTTATGAATAAATGTACCGTGCCATGCCTTGTCACTGAATCCTTTCCATTATTTATTCTGCATTTTGTTTGTTTTTTTACACGAGACTTGAGCTTCTTCCACACAAATGAAGCTTATGCAAAAAAAATTCAACCTGGAGGGTTAACAGCCTCACCTGGAACACCTGCTGACGCGCCCTGCTCAAGTTTCAGCCAATTGACGATGGACCGCACCCCCTCCAAAGCCAATCGTTTCTCCAAACGCTCTTAATGAAAATGAAGGCCAAGTTTCCCCAATCAGTGCATCAGCCGAACTTTGACCCACCTTGACCCCATCTCCTTCCTTACTCTTAGACCATTCTTAGACCCTCCCATTCTCCGGTTTACTCCACCACCAGTGTCCAGGCCCTTAGGAAAGACTACTCTAATCCTCAACCTAAGATACGTTAATTAAATCTTTCTCTCGCTTCTTTTCTCCACGTGAATCTCCCCAGGTAGAAATTAACTAGAAGTTGCTAAAACGAATATACTTTTGTAGCTTAATAGTTTTGGCCAGCCTCTCAGCCTTGATTAATCAAGCAGGTTAACTTGGCACTTAATTAGCTAGTGCAGAAAAAACAGGATTAATACAATTGTTAATGCTTTAAGTACTTACCCTTACAGACAGGGCTTGTGATAATAGGTGGAACTTAGATAACTTCAAAAGTCTCATACTAACAGCAACAGACTGGTTTATAGAGAAATATCAAGGTTTTAGTATGTGATTCCATTAGCTGATATAATGCCATTGTTTCGAACATTGTTTCTTTGTTGCTACATTCAAGAAATATTTATCCCTTTCTAATGACTATCTGCATATATAGTGAATACTTCTGGTGTTTCTGGAGATTATTTGGAGTCTTTCACGTGAAACCACTTAATCTTCACAATGATCTGTGGGAGCTTTGGTAGGTGCAAAACCTTACAGCTGCCTGGATCTGTTGGTGGAAAAGGCATACCAAGTTTTAAAAACTACTGCAGGTCAGCTTAAATAAGACCACTTATACACTCTCTCTGGTCTATGACTGCAGCAAAATGCTAGTCTGTAGAGTTGTCACTGCTGAATAAACCTTTAAAGAGTAATATAAAGTATTTTAGCTGCCATCAAACATTGTGATTTTCAGAACCAGTGGGTAAAACGTTAAGGTGATTTGGTTAGACAAGGTTAAATTATTTAATCTCCAAATGGAAAAGTGTGTGTTAATGTGGGCTATGCATAACTCTAATTGTGAATTTGTCCCATATTAGAGAATGCAGGATTTTGAATTTAAAACTATCAAAAGATACAGTACGGACTTAGTCTTGCAAATATCTTCAGCTTCTCCACTTTCAAATAAATAAAATATGTAAAATGAGCTTTTAGAAAATATACCTCCATTAAAGAAATGTTCTTTAAATGTGTTTTATAAAAATAATTTGAGAAATATACTGGAATTGACTTAAATTAAAAGGTAGTTCTAGACTTCCTCTTAAGAAGTTTTGCAAAGCACCTTTGAGTATGAAACATTTCATTTCTGCTGTCAATGTTCATAGTTTAATGTAAAAAATGTAAATGCCATTCTCTGCACCTATTCCCTTGGGGAGTAGTGTGCTGCCACTGTACGGTGCCCAGGGAGTAGTGTGGGGTTAAGGTCCTGCTCAGGGATCCAGCGTAGAGGCTGTGGGGATCAAACCCGGTACGTACAACTTTCTCAGAACACAAGCGCACTGCTCAAACGAGTAGGCTAACACTCCCACAGAAAACAAAAAAAAAACAAAAACGAAATTCACTCTGCATTCAACCCATCCCCTTGGGGAGCAGTTTTTATCTAAAATTTTACTAGGACACTGGGGAAGGGAAAGCCAAAGGGATTTACATAAAAACTAAACAAGTAAGAAGGGCTTCCCTAAACTAATTATTACAACATCATCAGTTCAAATGACTATACTGAGAGTCAAATTACCAGGATATCACATTTTTGTCATAGTCTGAAAGAAGAGTTTACCTTTTCCTTTAAGATGAACATATACTGCATATAGATAGAGATGATAGCGCTACTCTAGATCCTGGTGTAATACTAACAGGAGTTTGCATGTTTTCACCATGCATGTGTGGGTTCTCTCCATGTACTCTGGCCTCGTCAGTTCTAAAACATGACCGTTGGGTTAATCTGTGTCTCTAAGACATCCTCATGGTATGTATGGAAATATGCATGTTTTTTTTGTTGTGTGTCACTCTGTGATGGAAAGTCAACCTGTCCAGGGTGTTCTCAGCCTCTTGTTGTAAAAGTGCTGGAGATAGGAACATAGGAACAATAAAGACTCAAGAACCCATGACCTGGAAAGATTTAGCCCATTCTATGACAATATGGACTAAAAGAGTACAGATCTAATAAGCATTCCCTGCTCCCAAACTGGCAACTGAAAATTGGAGCTGCACACATGAATGATCCACTTACTGTAATTTCTGAAAAGGTTTACTGCCAGAAAAGAAGATTAGGCTGTTTATCTACAATCATAATTAGGACTTTTGAAGGACTAATGGTCAAACTTTAAAATGTCAAATAAATGTATCAACTTTTAAGCATGGTTTTATTAACATTATGCTATGGCAGTCTTTCAGTTTTACCAGAACCTCAGTTTCTTTGATGCATAACTTACCACCTTCATAGTTGAAAGTTGGATACAGCTAATAATTCCAAAAAACATATCAGAACTGTAATCAGAATATATAAAGTATGTTAGCATAAAGGTTCTGGAAAGCCCCAACCTCAAGCCTGTTGATACCGAGTGAACCCCAGCCTGGCCAAGCTGACAAGTTTATATGAATTTCAGAAATTCTTCAAAAAGACATACCAAATATCTAATCGGCAGTCTTCAACATATTCATCTGCCAGAGTTATCTTGGTGACAACAAAACACATGCAGTGGATGTCAAGTTTGTAAATTTAATTCTAATTTAAAGGATTTGTGAAGGAATTTTTGAGAATCTTTGAAGAATCCGTCCTCTCCACACAAAAATGCACATGCACAACTCTGTACCCGCTCCCGAGAGGGAACGCCTATTAAATGCGTGGAGAGCATGCACAAGCCAATTTCTCCTCATGCATGTTGTTTAAAAGTTGCAGTTCTCATAGCTCATATAAGCTTACTGTGTATGAATTTCAGCTCTAACCCCTAAATCCCTCAATCAATATATAGAGCAGGGACTAGTGGACTTTATAGCGAACTCAGTTAACTGACCGTGTGAAAAGATGATCCGTTGGTCACATAACTCCTCCTTCACTAATCTATGGTATTAGTTGCCACTGTTGGGTGTCGACAGCAGGCCACTGTGACAGCAAATCCCATAATGCTTTGCGAGGAGAGCTCTCCGTGCAAAGCATTCCAGAATATATCCGCCTCTTCTGAGGCCTTTCCTTTCTTCTCATACACTTCATTGATACTTTTTCTCTTAGGACCCTCAGTCATTTTCAAAGAACCACAGGAAAAAGGTGAGCTTCAGTGACTGTCTGAAACAGTAGCTCACCACACGTATATGCCTGAAAGTGCGCATGCGCAGAAAACATAGCTAACGGGACAAGCCTGTAGAATGGCCTTATGTAAACATATAGCCAGGACGATTTAAATTGGGTAAATAGTTTGTGTAAATATTTGATAAGAGCTTTAGTTTCAAATTATGTATTTTTTTTTTTTTTTTCTAAGTTTGCATGATTCTTTGGCAGTTGTAACTGTTTGAAACTGTCGAATTCCAATTGAACTGTTCATATCTGGAAAGCCTCATGTAGAAAGTGTTTACTAAAGGGAGGGATATTTAGTACAATTATTCGAGTTAATGGGTTATCTTCCTCCCTTGTCAAGTGTTTAGCTAATCAAAGCGGCTGCAGCAGCTTGATTTTATTCACAGCTAGCAGAGTTAACTAATCAATCAAACTATCACCGAATCCAGTCAGGGGAAAGCGCACACACCTCCTTATCCACAAAGGCAAAATTTGCCTTCCTTTGCTTGTTTTAAAAAAATAAATAGATAGCATTATAGTTAAAACTGGCGCAGTGATGTTTGTTTTTCCTCAGCCTTCTGCCTCTGGTTGACGTCATACAGGTAAGTACATTTCATTGGTCCGAAACATTTTTGTATGGAGACTAGTGCCTCTGCTGGCTTCTACCAAGATGTATTTTTGGAAGTTTGTGACTTCACAAATCTCCTGATGATTTATCTTGCTTGAAAGGTAAAAGCCATTTCATGTGTGTTTTACAAATCCTAGTTCCTTTAGGGCACACATAAAGAATAGTACTAAAACAGGTGATACTGATAGTTTAACAAATTTAGATCAAAATATCTATCTTATAAGTATAGCCTTTATCTATTATTGTCAATAAAGACATATACTTTAATGTGGTTTATATTTTCGTTCCAAAGGCTCTATGCAGAATTTTTTTTAATGAGATTTCAAAGATTAGGCTTACTTTATGAAGGCTTTAGAAAGAAAGGATGGGTTTTAGGTTACTGCTTCCAAGTACTGCACTATATGGTGTAAAAATCATCATTAAAATACAGATAATTCTCCTTCAACATCATGTCTAGACCCATCAAATTTTATGTCAATACCTTATCAAACCTTTGCTTGGATTCTAAGAGAATCTACAGCAGGAGGTCAAGATTAGTGTAATGGCATGGAGGGTCTCCAGCCTCAAAGCTTTGGAGCTCATGATTAGAAATGAATCATCAAAATCACATTGGAAACCTGCAAAACGCCAATCAGCAATTATAAAATCTCAATGCCGTGATGCCGGTTAAAAGTTTCCTTTTTTGTTCTAACTGACCTGCCATTTAAAAAGAAATAAAACATTAAAAAAAATTATATAATGTTTATTTTATTTTAAGAAATAGGCCTACAAGGTTTTTAAAAAAAACTTGTTTAAACTCTTTTTCAATCAGGCTTTTCCACTTTGGGAGTCATTTGGGTCTAGCCTTTTTTTCCTCTAAAAATTTACTTTTGTTTATGTTTGTTGTTGTTGTAAGCCTAAAATGCACCATTTCGGTGTAGTCTCTTAGGTTTTGAATATACCAAAGTCACCCTTTCACTGTCCTCTTAGTGTTGTTTTAATTCCAACTAGCTAAAAATTGAACCGCTACAGTATAATCTTTACAGCTTTGTCAGGTGTGTCATAACCTGGATGTGGGGGAAGGATGCAGGCAGCAGACAAAAATAAGAAACTACCTCAGTTACACATGACTCTTTGAACCGCTTGCCGTTGCCTAGGAGAAGCTTATCTATTGTCACGGCGATGAGCAGCAGGAGTGTAATTCGACATTACATGAGGTCGGACACTGGCGGCTTACGGGTGTGACACATCCGTGACATGCTTCAAATTAACATGCGGCGGTGTCAATTAAAAGCATGAAATGCACTTAGGGAAGGGGGGGGGTGGGCGGGTGGTTAGCTGGGAGGCCTTCCTCAGCTCTGGAAACAGCCTGAGACAAAGTGAGTAAGGACGCACAGTTGATTTCTATTGTGTTGTTTATAAGGAGCGATCACGGGAGTGACCGTGTCCTATTTGAAGCATCTCACAAGCTAAAATAAAAAAAAAATCTAATCAGGTGAGTTGGGGTTGTAACAGACAAAAAAAGGTTGAAATAAGTTAAGCAAAATAAAGTACATCCTGTTAAAATTCCTTACCAAAGCTTTACAGCCACAGTTAGAGCAGGGGCTTGTTTCTTTGCTTTTTTTTCGGTCGCCATCCCGTCGTTGTTAACTCTCTGTGTACTGGCTCACAACTGCGACTCACATTGGCGTGGAATTGTGTCACTGCTTGACCTGCTGAATAAAACCAAATGAAAAAAAAACAAAACAAAACTGAAATGAAAGCAGCTGAAGGGACAGGTAGTGATGGACGTATCAGCTGGGGATGTGTGCCTCAAACCGTCTCAACTTCTGCTGCTCATTGGCGGCGGTGTAATAACAATATCACTCATCTCATATCCTCAGCTTACTTTGCTCCCCCTTCCCCGCTCTGTCCCCTCAAAGCCGCCTCCTCGCTCCACATTTATCATATTCATTTGATATTCAGGAATAAATGTAGCAGAAAGAGAATAATGCACCTCCTGTACGCGCCGTTCATTACAGATGCATTTACATGGGGGTTTGCCTTCATGGTTTCTAATGGAGGACTGTTCACTGGTGTTCCTCACATTTGTTGGGAGAGGGGTGAGGGTGCCAGTGTAGTTCTCCTCACATTAGCACTATCTGTGAGCAATGATAAATGGGTCGATCTTTCCATCTTTGCTGTCACATTCATAAAAAAAGAAGAGAAAAAAATGCAACATGTATCCATCACGTCTTACTTGAGACATATTTAAATTCTATGGTGAATATACCTGAGTGAATAATATTTCATCCATGATAATGCAGCAAATACAAGCTGAAAAAAAAAACAGATTTTTTTTTTCTACCCCCCCCAAACACCCCAGCTCCAGATGACGACGGAGGAAGAGGAGGAGGGCAACTGATCATATTCAATCTGGAGGCGATCATGTAAATAGCCCTCCATCTTGGGGAGGCGATATGCAAAGCAGCCCGTCTCCCCTGTGTCAGGATCAGATTAATGGAAACCTAAAAGTGGGAATTACGGGCCTTATCCGGCGTGGCGTTCCGGGGAGGGGCCGGGATACAGACCCTGGGGGAATCTGCCTGGTTCAAAGCCCATTCCTCTGGTTAAGGAACTCGCTAAGATCCATGCACTGAGGTGAAGGGTAATTTCCTTTGATATTCAGCAATGTATTACTGAATGCAGTGTGTAAGCTGCAAGCTCCGCTGACACTGAGTGTATGCGTGTATCATGCAAATGTATGCACACACATAAAAGCATGCATAAAGAAGCCGTGGACACAGACATCATTAGGAACAGCGGACATAGAATTAAATGGTCACAATTTTACATTAATGCACACAGATACACAGATAGTTATGACGACTATTTAGTAATCATGCTGTGGAGTTTTTTTTCTTACTGTTAATAGTTGGGAGACAGAGCCACAGTTCTGAACATTTCAATTTAGCTTCACAATGACATTAGTAAACTGACCTTGGTCTAGTAGGACAGAGAAACATAAGAGTAGCAGCAAATGTAAATCAGGAACTAAGTAACCTAAAAATAATCAACAAATGTACGCTCACTTTTAAAAGTTTTTTTTACATTTTTCAAAATTTCCAAACAGGTTATTAGATATTTAAATCTAAGGCTAAATCATGTTCTAGAGTCAATTTACAGAATAAAAGTTAATACCACTGTGTTTCTTATTAAAACAGTTCTGATATTCTTTTTATTATTATCAAGAGTTAAAAAATAAGGATTAAAAACTTTGCTTTGCCAGATAATGCAACATGTTATGTAATTACACATGAAATCTTTTTTTTTTGGGGGGGGGGGTCGCTTTTAGAAATACAGTATATTGTAACAAAATAAAAGAATAAAAACAGTAACACTGTATTATTCAAATACAATAGAATTCAAACAATTAAGAAGTACTTTCCATGGTATTTAAATAAACACTTTATTTTTCTTTTACAAGCAAGAGATATCATACAAGTCTTTTGCTTCAAGATATTTGTGTCCTTCATGCATTTATTTTTTATTTTTTTTGTTGATAAAAAAAAGCAAAAATTTCAAAGCCATTTATTATACTTATTCTAAAGGTTGAAACTTTCATGCAGGTTATTTGACTTAATGCAATAATACATTTAAAAGACGTAATTTAATTCTTGAAACTCTTGAAATTCTTCCCAAGTTATTTTTCCAAAGGTCGCAGTAGAGTTTATGCCTGCTTTCTTCAACACTAATCACCACATGAACGTGTATTTTTTTATGCATAGGAAAATATGCTGTGTGTGTGTGTATTTAATCAGGAACATAATTATTTAGATCTAATTAGCCACATGCTAATTCCATTACATTACATGTAATGTTGTGGCTAATGTAAAATAAGAGAGGTTATCTCTGCAACCCTGATCAATAAAAAAAATACTTCTGGTTGGGACATACTTAGAAATCTATCAACCAATAGTTTGGGAACAGTAATGGAATAACCAATATCAAATGGCTGCTTGTCATCTGGCTTGATCCACAGGGTTTTTGGCTTTGTGTGCTCCACATGGATATGACTATGAGCCCAAATCTATTACCTGCCTGGCATGTCTGTCTTATCGCGGCCGTCCACAGTGTGAAGCTCTGCAAAATGCACTGCAGGTTTCCCAGTGAAGATGGTTGATATGTAATCAAAACAGCTCAAACACACACACACATAAAAAAAAGAGAGAGAGAGAAACGAAGCTCTCAAACGCACTTCATAATCCGGTAAACTCCAACGGGGGATGGAAAATTACAACGGAAAAGCCCGCCGTTGGATTTCATTAGGATGTGCTTGAGGTGCTACAGGACGATATTAAAACAACACACCCACACTTTCCCCCCCCCCTTCATGCCGGCTGTCTCTCTCCAGGTTCCTCCACCCTCTTCCCTTTCCGTCAGACTCCTTGCTATTCGCTCAGATCCAATCAAGACTTTGGCACTCCTCCAGCTTTCCTGCTCCTCCTATCTTTTCTGCCTCCCTCCTTAGGGTTGCTTAAATTTGAATTTTAATATGTGCCCTTCCCTGATGGTGACATCACCATCGCTCACACACACTCTCAACAGCCATCAAATAAACAATCTGACCAGACAATGAATCCTCTTCATTGGCCGCACAGCTGCTCACAATCTACACTGTCAACAATTTATCAAGTAGGGCCCGAGTGCTCCCCACTCTCTGTGTTACTCTGCATATTCTTTTTTGCATTTAACAGTCTTCACAACCTCCCTCAATTTCTTTCCACAATAAAAGCTTGACCTCTGCATCTGAACATCTGAGTTTCTATCTACATTGGGGTGGTTTGTCGTGTGTGTTTGCTGCAGTCAAAGCATGTGGCTCCCCTTTGGTCCCCAACATTAGTGCAGACAAGGGAATCAGTGGACTATTGAATGCAATTACAGTGCGCAGGCCAGACAATAAAGATTGATAGTGGCTTCGCCTTTTATCAAACACCAAAAGTAGCAGAGGTTAAAGCCTTCAAGCCTCAAGCTGTCAACACTTTAATAATGATTGAAAATATGCCACCAGACTGAGAAGGAATGTCTGTAGAGAAACATGCAGCTCTAAGGAAAACCTGAGTTTTCTTTATCTTTCTTGTTTCAAAGAGATATTTTATCAATTGTCTAAATTATAAGAAAATAAACATTAGTGCATTTAATAATTTCCCGTTTTACAATTGCAAAACACTTTTGAGTATGAAACATTTCATTTCTATTTCTTCAATGTTCACAGCTTAATGTAAAAAACATATAACCCTTTATTGTCCCACAGTGGGGAAATTCCCTCCCTTTTTCTGCACCCATCCTCTTGGCTGCCATTGTGTGGATCCTGGGATTAGTGTGGGGTTGAGGGTTTTACTCAGGAACCCATAGTGGAGGCTTTGGATTCTTGAGGTACCCAAAGCCGGGTACTTGCAACCTTCTCATAGCACAAGCGTACTGCTCTAACCCTTTAGGCCAACACACCCCATGCAGCATAAAACTACAGGACATGATTTTTACTGTGACCTCTGAAAGTAAGTATACCTGTAACCTTTACAAATCTTTTCAACATTAAAAACTTCAGTTTGATTAATTGATTATTTATGGATATTTTCTCAGTGGAGTTTCTCTTTCCAATAGGACAATAATCTTTAACATCGGCCAAAGCTACTGAGGATGTTGTTAAAGAAATATATAAAAATGTATTGATTGGTTAAAAGCAGTGATATGACCAGAAATTAGATACAAAGAAAATGATGTTAGATATGGTCCCAGGTTTTACATGACAGAATGTTAATTTAAAAAAGAAAAAAAGCCCCATTTAAGCCAAATGATGATCTTTAAACTAAGCTGTACTCAAAGCAGCATTTTAGAACCTAATAAATAAAAAAAAAACTGTTGAACAATATCAGAGCTAATACTAATTTAGAAAATCCTCACCAAGGTCTATTTCTGTTAAAAGCATTCTGCTTTATGTCCATTCTGTTAATGCAAAGTAATACTCACATTCCTTGAATATTGTTTTTTAGAATTGCTTATTGGATTAAAAACCAAACATACTCATGTTTTAGATAACACTAAGCAGGCTAGGCGTCAGAAAATTAACCAAGACAATACAATAACAATATGGAACTCAATCTTTGTCCTTTGCACATGTTTTAGAATAAAGAGGTTGTAAAATAATTATGGTTCTGAAACAGAAACTAAAATCACAGAATGTTAATTATTTAAGCTTTTTATTTCAGAAAAGATTACCTTGTTTTAACTGTAAAACCTTCATGTTAAGAGATAACCGAAAGGAAATTGAAGTGTGAGTTTGATTTATTCCTTTTTTATTTTGGTAAACTGATATCAAAAACAATACTTATTTATCCAGGTAAGAGACAGCATTGCTGCCAGACTCGTACAAAATAATTTCACAAATGTTAATGTGTTTGAATTTTTATTTTTTTTCCCAGGTGGTTCTTTATTTATTTTAGGAGAACGGGGCGAGGGTAAGTAATATTAGGTTATGCTATGCTAAACATACTGCCTCTTTACTTGCTGCTCTTTATCATTTCATATTTATATTTTTAAAAATAGACTTGTTTAAAAAATGTGACCTTTTTTACTAGACATACGAGTGAGAAAAATGATTAATCAGAACTGGTGTTGCAACGAATCAACAGCAACAAATAAAACCATTAAAATACTCTATTGAATTTATTCCACTGAAATTATTTAAAGGTTTTTTTTTCTTACAGGAAAAAAAACACCACACTGGATAAACATACCCGCACTTTCAAGGAAGATATGAGTTTTCTTTTTGTTGGGTTGGAACTGTAATGGACAAGTAATAAAGTGATATTTGTGACAACAAAATGTCAGACACATGATAATTTGGGGTGAAACTGACAGCAGTCTGCTTTGTTTGAGGCTAGCTCAATTTTTCCTTATGTCAATGTCAATGTCAAATTTATTTGTATAGCACTTTAAAAACAGGTATAAAACTGCACCAAAGTGCTTTACAGGAAAGACAACAACACCAATTAACATAACTGAATGTGAAATGCTGCTTCAATTAAAAACCGAAGAATAAAAATAAGTTTTAAGAAGCGATTTAAAATGAACCAGGCTATGGACAGATTTAATTTGAAATGTTAAATGGTTCCACAGAATTGGAGCAACAACAGAGAAGGCCAGATCTACTTTACTCTTGAGTCAAGTCCGAGGAACTGTCATAAATAATTGATTATTTGAACTTAGACTTCTTGACACAGACTGAAATTTTATAAGGTCTCTAAGATAAGGAGGAGCTAATCCATTTAAGACTTTATAAGTTAATAAAAGAATCTTAAAATCTCATCACTTAGTAACAGTTTTCCAGTATTTTTGGGCTATGTGAGAAACCAGTTAGGTTGAACCCTATTTGTTGTATAGGGCCCTGGACAGGTTCCTATTTGACCAAGTATAACTTTGTTTGAAATTCAATGTAATCTTTATCAGACACAATTTATAATGATCAAAACATCATTATTTCTATATTACATATATAATCTGATATATAATGTTCTAGTGTCAGACATTAATGGTTGACTTAATTTTTTGAGTCCAGACATTCTTAATTGTGGACTGTATGGACCAAAAGTGAACATTTTTAGTTTCTTTTTTTCCATCTATCTGAAAAAGAATGAAAACATCTTAGAAAGACATTATAATTGTACCTATTCCTATTCTTCACTGACACTGATTTTACACACACACACACACACACACACACACACACACACACACACACATAAATATATATATATATATATATATATATATATATATATATATATATATATATATATATATATATATATATATATATATATATATATATATATATATATATATATATATAAATTGTAAGAGACTATAGGTTTGATCTCTCCTTTGCGATTTATGTCTGATGTGTCAGAGTTTGCTTTTTGAAACACAGGTGTCCACAGGACAAAACTGAGCTCAGAGGTGACAAAGACACATTAAAATGGTTGCATGCCAAGAACCTACAATGCATCGTGAGGAAGGAATAGAGGAGAATGCTGACCAAGGACAGATTTGAAAGAGGAACATAACAAAGAGTGGGACAGAAAAGACAAAGATGACAGGAGAAGAAAAAGGACAAAAGAAAATAAGATTTTGCATGTGTGTGTGTGTGTCTGTATGTGCTCAATTTAAAACGGAATACCAGTCACAGGAATAACAGAGGATGAGTGACAGAGTGATTGTTCTATTATGTGGCTGACTGGCCACAGCCCTCTAACATATGAGCATGCATGTATGGCAGCTGTCTTCTGTTGATTATTTCTGTCCTATTAGTGACATTTCCTTTCAGTCCCTTATTTTGTCTTTCGTTTTTGAAGCTAAAAAAGAATAAACACCTTTGTCTAAAACAACTTTGGTTGCCATTGCTTTGTGCAAAGCATGATTATTTTTCTCTCTCTTAAAGCAAACACAGATTGTAAATCAATTAAAATAGTTTTTATTTTAATCAATCACATTTTTTTATTATCTTAACATAGTCTGAAAAACTGTTTCCTTAATGGCCATACAGTAATTCACAACATCCTTCTTAATTTGAGAGGAAACATTTACCCTAATATCCTTTTGCTGCTGAAAACACCAGAATTGCCCCATTGTGGGACAATAAAGTGATGTTCTGTTCTATTCTATTCTATTCTATTCTAATGTTCGTCAAAGCTCATAGAAATTATGCAGTAAAATACATTTAGCAAATCCCTTGCAAATGAACTCTAATCCATCTACTTTTGAATATGGTTTTTATGCCTTTATTTGGAATTTTACACCAACAAACCAACCAATTCAAAGTTGCACATAGCCGTGAAGTGACGGGAAATAACATAGTTTTCAACTATTTTTGCAAATAAATATTAAACATAGAAGTGAAATATTTATGGATTTAGACAGTTTTATTAGGAGTGGTAAATGAAAAATAATAGATATAATGGATCTGTGGATACTCAGGGGTATAAAGAACTAAAGGCCTTTATTTTTTAATACCTCTTTTTCAGACAGGAAAAAGATAATGATGAGGTGGGGTTGCTACTAAGATGTAGGCGTTTATCTTGTAACTAGTTGTTTGCAGTTAGGACCCTCTGAAACTTTATTTTAACCATTTACTGGATAATACATATTAAATTGTTAATTTCAAAATGGAGTTCATTAAAGCAGATTTTTAGCCACAATTATCAATCAAAGCATTTTACACAAGAGCCACATTCACCTAATAACACTTATTGTTATACATTAATTTAAAACTCAAAATGGAATTTGGGAAAGTGCCTTGCTTAGGGGCACAGAAACTTAAGTCAAACATACTACCTGGTGATTGAAGACAATATCTTTATTGACTTGACCCACAGACACCTTAAAACAATAAACTACCTCCAGAAGTTGCATTTTTATTAAGAAGAGGCAACCTATGGGACATCATCTCACGATTAATACAGTTTGTAATGGCTTCAGAAATTTCTTGAGCAAATAACTTTGTTAGGTCCAATCATTACAACAGATGGGTCACGGATGAAGTTGTGGGAAATTTTAAAACTGTATCTAAAGCCAAGTTCATTTTTGAGTCTAACATTGGTAGGACCAGGCACAACTGCAAACTTACTGAGATATGTCTTTCCACCTGAACTAAGAGAACATTAATTAAGCATTAATTGAATAAAGAGCTGAGACCAATAAAGGCTACAAATCCTGAAAGCAAAAGTAAGCCCTATTTTCTGTTTTTTAATGGTAAAAATATTGTACAGCAAAATGGACTGGATAGTTTGAACAGGCTGCAGTTTAAGGAGTACAAATTATTTAACAAGGCACCGTTTTGTGCTACTTGACCTTTTTTGAAAGCTGTAACAGAATTCTGTAAGACTTCTGAGGTTATATTCACACTACAGACAGATGCGACTATAAAAAACAGATATTTTCACCCATATGCAACTCATATCTAACTGTTTGTTGGTGAAGATTCTTAGTCATCCAGGCCATAGTCATTCCAAAAAAGTGAAAAAATAACAATCCACTGGACTTTGTTTCCAAGTTTGAAGACATTTCACTTCCTATCCAGGAAGCTTTTTCAATTCAAAATGTCAGGAATAGCATTGAGTTCGAGGCTTTATACAGTAGCCCAACAAGGCCTTGTTTTGCGATGATAGTCATCATTGAAACCCCAACCCTTTACAGGGGAATGGAAGGCCTGGCAGGTATGAGGCAATGAAGGCTAATAAAAGAAGCTAAATGGGTCCACCCAAAACCCATTCGTCCGTTTCAATTTGCATGTTTTCTAAACAAAAACAAGGCTTTGTTTGGCTACTGTATCAAACTCAACGCCTTTCCTGACATTTTGAATTGTAAAAGCTTCCTGAATGGGAAGCGAAATGTCTTCAAACTTGGAAACAAATGGCAGTTGGAATATCCAACTGTTCCATGGCAGTCAGAACAGCCCAATTCTGATCTTTTCAACTCCAAAAAGATGGGATTGTGTCATCTGTAGAACTAAACAGGATACATAGCACATAGTTTTTAAAGAATCTGCAGCCTGAACACTCGTGTTACTTTTCATCGACAACCTATAATAGCCCAAAAATCCCAACATGTGTTACTACTTCCAAAAACAACCCCTTCACTGTGTGACACTGACACTGGCCTTCTGTGGGGCTCTGAAATGTTCAGAATGGAATCTGAGGTTGGCCACATTTCAGAAGCAATGTGCAAGACCATGCAGAAAATAATCAAGATTTCTTCAAAAATTTGGAATTGAGCCTCAAGGCCAGCATTGTGAAGATATTCCTAGATATTAAAGATGTTGGCATCTACTGGCTCTATGCACACACAACCAAAGGGAATACTGCTTTAGTTTGGATCCATTATCTACTAAGGTAAAGAATAGTGAGTAAAGCCTCTGAAACTAGCCTTCTGTGCTTAGCTCATAAGGTTAACTCAACTTTAAGTAGGTTTAGATTAATTTGTAAAGGAACAAGCAATCATTGTTCTCAAACATAACTGAAGTGCAGACACTGACAGAGTCACCTATTTGTAACAGAAACAGACTGGAAACCGAAAGGATCAATTTATCCTAATTGGTCATCTTTCGCATTTGTTCATTTCAGTCAGTCGAAACACGTGCATGCACTACTAACCCCTACCAAAAGCTGAGATAATGAAAGTGGATTGGACAATAGTTAACAGATTACCTGATAAAAGCCAATATCCTGACACATATTTAAAAGGCTGATATTTTAGTAGTAAACATGTAAGGTGTGTGTGCTTTATTTGACAACATACCAGACTGCCTCGTTGGAAGCTTTCACAAAAGATGCGTATCTGAAATGTCAAAAAGAATTATGCTGATAGGAGCTGGTGTGAATAGGGCCTCCGCCATCCCCTGATAAGGACATGTGTGGACTCCAGCGCTCTCTTTGCCGACACTAGATTTCCTCCACATCTAAAAAGGTGCCTAATTCCACACTAATATGAATATGCCACCCACCCCAACAACCCCCTCCTTCCTCCACACCCTGATGGAAAGAACCACGGTCCCCACTGAACCAATTCATACTTTTTCTTACCTCTGCCACGACAAAAATGCCACCATAATGTCAGAGGAGATGTAACGATTTAGATTCTGGCGATTGTCCCGTGTCAGGCGCGCATCCCTCGGCCCCGGACAAGTTGATTAGAGTTGGGACATCAAAAGAGGCTCCGGATGGAGATAAGAGGGAAAGGGTTTAGGGTAGGGTGGGGTGAGGCGATATTAACGCGCTTCCCGTCAGGATTTAAGGTGACAGAGGAGTTTCAGCCAAAGTTCTGTCTGTCTCGTCTTCTGGTATCTTGAAAGAGATGGTAGGGACTCCTGCATTTTTTGCACAGGAGCAGAGATAATCTTAGTCTTGTTTGGATCAATTAATGGAGAGACGGGGAAGCCAGAGAGGGAAGTGACAAGGGAGTGCAAAAAGTCAGACCGTCGGTGTGCAGTGTGTACTCCAGGTTCTTTAGATGTATGAAAATCCACACAAGGAAGGGAAGAAAACTAGATTCAGCCATGTTGAGGCAGTCTAATGCCCAATTGCTTGTTTTACTTCAACCAAACAGATATTTTAAACAGACTGGTTATATGATTGCCTTTTCTTCACTGTCCGCCTTCCCACTCCTGGTGTTAGATTTTAAAAAAGACACCATGGAGCTAAATGTCCATCCTGAAGAGGACAGAAGGGTTGTTAAAAGAGGGAGAAAAGTGAGACATTAATAATGCATGGCCTTATTCAGCACAGATTCCATACTTTGCCCTTAACACACCACTGTGAAGCCTTTGCAGGTCCAAAAACGAGGGCTGCATCCGTTTGATGATAACATCTCCAATATCAATTAAGGAGGAAATATGCAATTTCCCAAGGAAGAAAAATATGTCAATACACTCTCTTTCCTTTACATACTAAACACTGGAGTTGCAGCAGACGTCAGGCAGCTAAGTTTAGGTCACAACTATGCTCATTTTTTTGTCACACAATAATTTCTGTTTGAACATTATCCCACACAGAAGATATTGTGAAAACTTGTGTAGATTCTGGTGTAAAGACATATTCTTCTAACAGACGCTCACAATTTGCCAGTAGCTACGTTTACATGCGCAAAATTTCCCCGATCCGATCCAAACCTTGGTTGATCGGAAATTGAAAATCTCCGTTTACATGGACACTAAATGAAATGATCCGATCATGACGTGTGTATACATGTAGCAAGCGTTGGATCAGATTAAATCTTTTAAGCATGCGCAGAATTTCCTGCCAAACTTGGCAGTTCTGTCTGCCTCTGGTTTTTGGCAGGCCTGACAAACGATGCGCTCGGAGCGAGCGGAAAGAAAAAAGGAGAGAGGAGGAAAAAAGCGCTTGTCAGCGAAATGTACGAGAGAAAATGTAGAGAATGAGCGCTTGAACCGGCGTGGGAGAGCGAGTGGGCTGTGGAGAGAGAAAAGAGGAAGAGGAGGAGGATAAATTCCTGCTTCCTGCAGCTTTAAATGAACTTGAGTGTATAAGTCGGCGTTCCTAGACTCCCCCCGCCATGTTGTTCACAGCGAGAGCGAGAGCGACCGGTGGTTTCCTGTTGTTGACAAGGCGGAAAAACGTCACGCTGACGTCGCACACATGCGCAGTGAAGATTATTTTACTCTTAAGATCCGAATGGGTGTTTACATGGACGCCAATCGGAATGGCGATCGGCAAAAACCACCTCTCTCATTCGGAATAAAATTTAGATCCGATCGGACCTAATCGGATTAGAATCTTCAGTCTGACATGTTTACATGAAACATTTTTGATCTGATCAGGCCTTCAATCCGATTAGTTGTGTCCATGTAAACGTAGCTAGTGTTATTGTTTTATTGCCGATTAGGAAAAAAAAAAAGGGGGGGGGGGGGTCAGAACCGGTCTATTCACTCCTAGCATTTGACAAAAAATTGATCCATCCGTTAATCTGTTTATCCATCCATTAACATAGAAAGCTTATTTCAGTCACTTGTCTCTGGAATCTCATTCAGTCGTGGTCCATATCTCTAAACCATAGTTGAGGGTTAAAATGTAGAAGGGTGATAAAGTAAGAGTTCTGTATGAACGAGGCACGAAGGGAAGCTCCTCCTCTTGAGGCACAGAGTGAATCCAGTCTTGCAGAAAACAATTCATCTACACTCACCGGCCACTTTATTAGGTATGGCATGCTAGTAACGGGTTGGATCCCCTTTTGCCTTCAGAACTGCCTCAATTATTCGTGGCATAGATTCAACAAGATGCTGGAAGCATTCCTCAGGGAGTTTGGTCCATATTGACATGATGGCATCACACAGTTGCCGCAGATTTGTCGGCTGCACATCCATGACGCGAATCTCCCGTTCCACCACATACCAAAGATGCTCTATTGGATTGAGATCTGGTGACTGTGGAGGCCATTTGAGTACAGTGAACTCATTGTCATGTTCAAGAAACCAGTCTGAGATGATTCCAGCTTTATGACATGGCGCATTATCCTGCTGAAGGTAGCCATCAGAAGTTGGGTACATTGTGGTCATAAAGGGATGGACATGGTCAGCAACAATACTCAGGTAGGCTGTGGCGTTGCAACGATGCTCAATTGGTACCAAGGGGCCCAAAGAGTGCCAAGAAAATATTCCCCACACCATGACACCACCACCACCAGCCTGAACCGTTGATACAAGGCAGGATGGATCCATGCTTTCATGTAGACGCCAAATTCTGACCCTACCATCCGAATGTGGCAGCAGAAATCGAGACTCATCAGACCAGGCAACGTTTTTCCAATCTTCTATTGTCCAATTTCGATGAGCTTGTGCAAATTGTAGCCTCCGTTTCCTGTTCTTAGCTGAAAGGAGTGGCACCCGGTGTGGTCTTCAGCTTGCTGTAGCCCATCTGCCTCAAAGTTCGACGTGCTGTGCGTTTAGAGATGCTCTTCTGCCCACCTTGGTTGTAACGGGTGGCTATTTGAGTCACTGTTGCCCTTCTATCAGCTCGAACCAGTCTGGCCATTCTCCTCTGACCTCTGGCATTAACAAGGCATTTCTGCCCACAGAACTGCCGCTCACTGGATGTTTTTTCTTTTTCGGACCATTCTCTGTAAACCCTAGAGATGGTTGTGCGTGACAATCCCAGTAGATCAGCAGTTTCTGAAATACTCAGACCAGCCCTTCTGGCACCAACAATCATGCCACGTTCAAAGTCACTCAAATCACCTTTCTTCCCCATACTGATGCTCGGTTTGAACTGCAGGAGATTGTCTTGACCATGTCTACATGCCTAAATGCACTGAGTTGCCGCCATGTGATTGGCTGCTTAGATATTAAATGTTAACGAGCAGTTGGACAGGTGTACCTAATAAAGTGGCCGGTGAGTGTATGTCTGTTAAACTGCAGTGCAACCTAAATACAATGACCTGTAGATGACAACAGAGCCAAATAATCTGAAAAAGATAATTTAAGATCCAGATGTTCCTGAACCAGTGATTATCTACATTACTATACTTTAAGATCTTATGTGGGAACACCACACACCAGATTGCTGACAAGAGATGGCCCTGACAGAGTCCAAATAACTTTGAGAATGAGATCGACTTTTTGCCAAATTAACTTGCAAGCAAAGCTAATTAGGATTCATTGGATTAGAGTATTGTAAAGAAACTCTGACCATGAATATATTAAAAACACAGGGGGTTATTTTGCTGCAAAACCAGAAAGAGAAAGTTCAGAGTTTTTTTTTTGTTTGTTTGTTTGTTTTTTTTACAGAAAATGAATGAACATTGCATCAACACTTGTATTAATAAAACCACAAGAGCGAACAATCAAGGTTGGTAGAAGCTGATCAGGAAAAATAAGCTGATCTTAAATATCCCTTCAAACAGATTAGTGGCTGATAACAAACACCAAAAAACATAACTTCTTTCTCCTAAATGAATAAAGAAAACTGGATATGGAAGACAATGTTAGGTTCAACAAGAATATTTGAATAATACTGATAAGCAACAAATGAGACAGTAGATAGACAGGTATTGTGACACTCTGTGATAAATATTTTGACCCTGACATTATATTAAAGATGTGTCTTTAATTTATTCTTTGCAACAGTTGTTAAAAGCCACAGTTGGCACTTCCTGACATAAGTTATTAATGTGTTTCAGATGAATACTGACACCAGAAAGGCTTCATTTTGCTTTTGGGTCATTGTCACAACCTTAAACCAATATTTTACGAAGGCGGTTGAATAGACCTGTTTTTGCTTATGAAGGTGTTTAAGGCCACTCTTTACAAGAAATTGACTTTTTTTGAATAGATCTTTTTAAACGACAGCATTTTTACCTTGATGACTTCCTAAAATCTGATTATGCTTAGAAAGTGTTTAAAACAGTGACCTTGTTTTTCTCTTTTTTTACTCCAATAAGGAGAGAAGTAAAATTATGCTACATTTCAACCTGAAACTATGGCCGTTTTATCTTCTTTCCACTGGGAAAACAACCAGATCCTTTAAAGTATGTATCCAGGCTGACCCCATCCTTTCATCAAAAGTGATAAAAGCTTTGCCTTTACCTCTGATGCTATCTTTACCCCGTTAGCTTCCCACCTTCTTACCTACAGTCACCCCATGACTGCGACTTCTGAATCAAGAATGCAAATGGGGCTGGAGCCTCACAAAGCCTGGGGTGACCTATATTACAGCTAATGATGGGCCACAGTGTCGGAAGAAGAACTGGAATGAAAGAGAATTTGAATGAAGCTGACCCACATACAAAGGCACGACCAGTTGGAGAGGCATGTTCCCTTCCCACTAACTAGGCCACAATGGGCTTTAGGATTATGCACAAGTCCCCCCTTTTCTCCTGATGGAGGGAAATAGGAAAAGGGATGGGAAGCCCCTGGCCACAAAAGTCATTCCTAAGACATACTTCTAACAGGTTTGGGGGAAGGTGGGATTCCCAGGGGGTTACATGGGAATCAGTTTTCCCAACACGGCACGCATATTGAGTAAAATGCACAGAATTAAAAATTTTTTTCAAGGGTTATTTTACAACCAGAGTAGTACATAAGAAGAGTAGAAATCTATTGGGTTTTCACCAAAACAAACTAGATTCTTTGTAGATATAATTAGTTCTTTTTTGTAAATTGCTCATAATCCTACGTAACTATCAGTTTATGAATAGTATATACAGATGTAGTCAGGGGAGAAAGTTGTCTGGTTTAGGAATGTCACCCTCATGTTTACTTAACTACATTAGGTTGTTCTGTCAGCTTCTTTAAGCAATGGTGTTTTGTGTGTGCTGAAGAGGTTTGTGGACATATACAGCATGAGGCCATTAGGGTGAGAGTCATCACCTCAAAGTCTGAGTCCATGGTTCTGAACTAGAAAATGTTGGAGTACTTCCTTTAAATCAGCATTTATTTTATTTTCGTAGCACTGGGCTTTGAAGTGTCTTGGTGTCTTGTTCAGGAAGGATCATAGGACCAAGGAGGAGATGTAAAAACTAAGTAAAGCTTTATCTGAAGACATTGTGTGTTTTTATGAAGAAACAGCTGAAATTAAAAGCGAGTCTATCACCAGTTTGGGTATTGCTGAAAGTTGATCAAATTGGCTTAACAAATCCTTTTATAGAATGTTTACTGTTTAGCAAAGATTTGGACAGGACCTATAGAATAAAAAAAGAGATTCCTTCCTTCCTTCCTTCCTTCCTTCCTTCCTTCCTTCCTTCCTTCCTTCCTTCCTTCCTTCCTTCCTTCCTTCCTTCCTTCCATCCATCCATCCATCCATCCATCCATCCATCCATCCATCCATCCATCCATCCATTGACTTGGATATACACTGGACCATTGGGATAACAGATCTAGGAGAGTTTCCCACACAAATGTCTTGCGAACAATATTCTCCAATTAGTGGAATCCCAAGGCATCCGTTCCATTCCTGGTAAGAAGGGATTATACCCCATTACACATAATCAGGTGCCTTCCATGATTTCTCTTAGGGGATTTGATCAGGAAAAATTCAGATTAGTTCCCCATACCACCACGCTCTACAGTGGACACACTAGGTGTGTTTCAATCAGCCTTTTCTTATGTGCATTATGAAGTTTTGCATCAAAAAAGTTTATAAGCAAAAAAAAAAAAAGAAAAATTCTAATTTGCAATAAAGTTTTTAGTTATGCTTGAGGTAGTTTTTGGCTTTTGCAAAAAAAGTTTTAATGAACATAACGGGAGATGGACCCTTTCTTTCAAATCAGCTCTGGTGTAGCAAACTTTTACATCACATGACTGATCAGCTGTTTTTGCTGTCTGCATCTTCAGAGATGTTTTTACTATGTCCATAAACATGGCTGGAAGCCACATCTCCATTACTAGCTGACATGTTAACCTAAGAAGAACTTGCCTGATAGCAACACATTCAATAAAACTTCTGTGGTGTGCTGGATTGAGCCTCTACCTCCTGTTAATTCAGCCATCCGTGACAACATAATGGGGACGCATGATGTGAAATTATGCTTTCAGGTACTAGGTTAATTCTATTTAAACCAAATGGAAACACCAAAAAATTTAATTTCCTTTTTTTGAACTTTTAAAACGTAACTTAAAATTTGCATTAGAGTTAAATGGAAACATGATAAATCTGGAGGGTTGTTTTTCACCTGAGCTCTTTTTTTACTACAACACAATTGAACAGAGCCTGTGCTACACTACATAAGACTACTACCCTTCAGCCACCTCCCATCCTTACATCACATCATATTTTAATATATTTGAACTTCTCCAATTATGACAAATCAGAAGGATTAGTCAGTTTTTTCTCAGGCAACGAATTTTTCATTCATTTTTGGAGGTTCTGGTGGGATTTATATTATTTTTCTTTAGCCAACTTGGAGGGAATCACAGCATCTTCAAAGACTGATAGATGCCATATGGATGTTTGAAGAATGAAAACATTGTGATGTTGACATGGTTTTATTTTAAATTTGATGAGTAAAAAAAACACGTTTATTATTGGAACAATGGTTTGCAATTCAGCACGTGTTTGTTAAAACCATTCAATGCTAAAACTGAAATAATTTACTAATGAAAAACTGTAACCATAAAAGAATATGCCATAAAGTTAAGTTTTGCTAAACATTAATAGTATCTTGTGTCTTGATTCCTATTTACCGTAATGTATCATTTTGCAACACTTATAATTCCTCCATTCCTATCAACCCCTTGGATATCATTTTATCACTCTTCTTTTTCCTCTGAAGAATTCCTGTTATCCTCT
The DNA here is from genome assembly GCF_016077235.1 of Cyprinodon tularosa. NCBI lineage: Eukaryota > Metazoa > Chordata > Actinopteri > Cyprinodontiformes > Cyprinodontidae > Cyprinodon > Cyprinodon tularosa. The sequence continues at coordinate 1,694,309 of NW_024039056.1, read as the reverse complement.
GTCATATGTAGAGATGACAGAGGTTACAACATAGCAAAACAGACAGATATTTTTGTCTATGCTCATTTGGCTGCAATAATTGGTTAGTGTTAATCCTAGGATAACAAGTGTTTTCAAAGTAGAGTCAATGATCATCTTGCAAGGTCAGTTTAGCCCTGTATGCTGCATGACTAATAAAGACCGCATAAACTGGTTGAACCTATTCACATCACACTTAGGGAGATGGAATCCCATATAAAAACATGTTTGGCTCTAATTTTCTGACTTCAAGAGAGACCCAGTTTGAACTTTAAGTGCCACCTTCCCTCTTTGGAAACTTTCCATTGGAATACAGCCAACCATGCGCTCAAAGCAATGCTTTACTGACATCATAGCAGGGGACCCTTCCTTGGGATTATAGCTGGGAGGTGGCGGCCATGCACCGTGACCCGTCCGTTTTTTATGACTTCATTATTTTCCCTCCCTGCCATGCTCATTTTCATTTGCCAGAGCGGGGGTATAATGACTGCACTATAAAAATGCTGCTTTAACGTTTGCATACTGTTCTCATTTGGTCCGGCCCTCAACCCTTCAGCTAGCATATGGCAGGTAATCAGGTCTGCAATCAGAGCTGCACGTTACACAGGGCCCCGCTCTCTGCACAGGGGCCATTACCCATCTGTCTTTTGACACACACACACAGATGCATGTGTATTGCAAACACACAAAAATTCACAAATAGATACTTGTACGCATTCCCTTTCTTCTCACAGATGTAAATGCTTAGAGACTCACACACATAATGAACACACACTCACACAAATGTAGGCCTTTACCTCACCACCTCACCTCCAGGAAATCTCCCATCTCAGACTAATGATATTCTCCATGAAAAGTGGAGAAACTATAAGTCCCCTGGCTTTTCATACCTCGGGTGTCATTAATAGCAAAAAGCCTGGCGATTTCATGGCTTCACCGCTGCACATGGTAAAATGTCTTTGCTAGTATGTGGTTCTTACTTAACTAAAACCCTTTGCCCCTTACCTCCACGCTGCCTGGAATAAGCATTTCAGCCCCATCAGGACACCTACATATGTTTCCGTCATTAAACATCAAATGCAGTACATGGAAAGCCTAGAAAATGATCATCTAGAGACCCCTAATGGTAGGCACAACCTGTGAGTTTGGTTTTGTTCTTCTTTCTCAAACAAAACTCTTTTGTTTTTATGTTAATGGAATCTTGAGACTGGGGTACACTGGTACTGAATGACACTGTTTTTAGGTACAGTTCTGTTAACAAATATTAAATTCTAATGTAGATGTAAGTAAGTTAATGTATTGGCGATTAGTGATGGGTATATCCATAATTTGGTTTAAGGAGACAGCTGAAATGGCAGACTCTGCCTACCATACAGTGTTTAGCATGGGTTCACATGAAGTTGGGTGTAACATCAGTCCTACGTATTATAAACCTTCCTCAGCCTCTGCTAATAATTAATGAATGCATTTCTGTTTTTTGTCAAAACATCAGTGGATCAGAAAAACTCTGCCCAGCTTTACATATGATTTGAGACAGAGGAAGAAGGCCTCTGCTTAATAAGTTTGGCAAACTCCTGCATGGTGAAAAAGGTCACCATATTCAGAGTACGGGAAAAACTAAAGAGGTCTGCTTGGCAGGCAAGTATGTGGATTTCCATACTACAAGACATTTTAAGACAGCATAAAATGCAGCAAAGGCAGTTCTGAGGCCAGCCAAGGCAAAAACATGGTTGTCAGAAAATCCTGAATAGTTGTGCTGGTAGGATGAACCAAATCAAGCAACAGGGATATAAATGATTACGTTCAAATGGACTGAAGATTTAAAAAACTGAAGTAGTCTATCCACCCCAGCACCATCCGCCAGGCACATCAACAGAATCCAACACAACTCTGTCTTTTGGTCAGATGTCCAGCCAAATAATCAGACATGTGTGTATGTGTGTGTGTGTGTATATGCCTGACTGCCTTTTTGTTACCATGTGGAGACAATTTCCCTGCAATATGCTATAACTTGGGGATTTATAAGTATTTGTGGGGACCAAAGACTGGTCTCAATGACGAGAAGTTCTTTTCTTGGGATGGGGGTTAGGTTTAGGACTAAATTGTAAACCAAGTTACGGTTAGGTTTAGGTATGAGTTGGTAATGGTTCAGGTTGGGTAGAATGGAAGTCAGTGGAAGTCCCCACAAGGATAGCTTGACACAGCTTGTGTGTGAGAAAATTTTTGATCCATCCTTCCCGTGCTCACACATCCACAATGGACGCGTTCACCACATTTACTTCTGCAGCTCCCATGTTTCATCCTACACGCTCTGCCCGCGTTGTGTTTGTCGAGCTCTCAGGCCCAAATCCGTTATTACCTCCTGAAATGACAACTCATTTCCACAAATGTAATCCTTTCCTTTCCCTGCTTGAAGCTCTAAGGTAAACACAGCCTCCTCCTCTGAAAGCACAGAGAAAGAAGGGTAGAGGGACGCTACTTCAAATTTACAAAAGACACTCAAAAAGCGGAACTAGACCCCAGAAGTGGGATGATAAAAACCCAGAACATTTGAAGTGATTTATGTCAATGAACTGAAGTCTGTATAGATAAACACTGCTGTCTATGCCTCTTAAGTAAATATACAATCAACTTCACCTATTATGCCTTTCCAGTTGTCCCCATATTATACATTATACAGTATACAGTATGGAGAGTTGCAACAAACAAGAATGCAGTATAGGTGTATGTACAGTACACAAACCCATACACAACTGCCCGATTTCCCATAGACACATTCTCGGGGACAAATAAAGCAACACTAAAAGCATGCTGTATATCAGCCAACCCAGCGATCCATCCCTCACTCTCAGCCACATCATATGTGACTGCTTTAATCGCGGGTCAATCACTGCTAGGTCACAATTAATAAAAGCCACAACAGACGCAAATAAACAAGTCCAAATTGCTGCCTTAATCGAATGATGCAAACATCAGTGAGCTACAAAAGTTCACTGCCGCCACTGACAATTTCCTAATTGTATTCACTCATTCATGGGAATTTTATTAACATGGAGCGGATGTCTTCTGCCCTTCCACTGTCACAGCACAAGGGATCTAATTTCATTATTTTCCACAAGATTTGCTTGACTACCACCGCCATGCTAGTGGCGCGACGTGGCCAGATGTTTTTGCTATTTAAATGAGGAAGCAAAGCCTGTTGGGTAAACATAATTAAAGAAAGTTGGAAGCCTTCAGTGTTTTTTTTTCTTTTTTTACTTCTTTCCTATCATTCCCTCTCTTTGTCTTATTGCTTCTCCTCCTACATCTTTTTCAATTTCATAACTTTAGTTCATCAGACATTACAATTAACATCAGAGCCGTATGTTTCTCTAAGCTGGGGCATAAGGTTGATTTACATACAGAAGGTGGACACAGTGGACAACACACACGCAGCACAGAGAGAACGAGAAAGCAGCCTACACATATGGATATAGGAAAGTCTGTGCAAAAACATTAGCACAAAGGTGAAGGAAAAACAGCCACGATAATCAGGCAACTGGTTGGTATAATAAACTTGGTGTAAAGTGTGGCCTCACCTTTTTCACATCATTCACAGACTTTTCTACCTCTGCGGAAGATGAATCAAAACACTATTGACCTGCGGCCTCCACATACTGCCTATTTATTAAAATCATCGCCCAGTGCACTCAAATCATGCATGCATTAATGTCCATGCTTTTTGCATGCTAAGCAACCACAAATTAAGGAGGGATGGGGGGCTAAATTAGATCACTTATGTCATAGTACTAATAGGACAGCTTCACTTTCCAGTGCTGTGAAGAAGTATGTGCCCCTCAGTAGTTCACTTCTTTTTCTGCTTTTTTAGTGCTCTTTTGAAATGCTTGTTTGCTTTAAATGAAGGGTCAACACAACTCACCACTGGTCTAAGTTTGAAATGTAATTTTATTCTGATACTCTTCTTTTTTTAATCACACTTGCATTTGAGCTTTCAAAATAAAAATAAAAAAATCTTTTAAAAGAAAATTAGAAAATAAAAGAAACATTAAAAACATGTTTCTTTATAAAGTTTTGGTGAACACTGACACCTCCTTTCATAGGTCATTATTGGTAGCTCCTTCTATGACTCAGTACCCATGCAGGAGCTCTAAGCCTTAAAAAGGCTGGTGACCCCTGTTTGAAATCATAAAAGGACTAAGTTGGACAAAGATTACTAAGGTATATAAAGAAGGCAATTATTTTTATTTAGCAAACAAAGAAACACTATTAAGACCACCTTTCCCTTTTGTAAGTTAAAAAAACAGCCCCTTTGTTTAAATTATTTATTCACTATTATTAACCACTTCTTCAGTTCCCCAAAAAAATATCTATGTTAGATTTGCAGACATTTATCATCCTTAAATTTTTTTGAGTCCACATGTATATACCACCTTCAGGCCAGAATGGAAGAAATTAAAGACAAATTGCATATTAAAGTCATTCACATCTATCTGTGTAGAAAGGGTTTCAAAGCATATCTGTTTTTTGAGTGAGAAACACAGAACAAAAAGTCATTGGTGAACTTTTGAAACTGGTTAGGGTTCACCATGAGGAGTCAATATGACAGAAGGCTACAGGCCAAAGACCAGAATGTGCAGAACGCTCCAAGTGAACCTGGTGGCCAAATTCTAAGCTAGATTGCCACAAAAATAGATAATTCTGCAACACTTCTCTCTAAGCTATAAGAAACTTTGAGATGCTAGAGGAGTGGAGCACATTAGAAGAAAAGGAGAGGCTTCACTGCTGCAGACCTGACATCTAATGGTCTTTACGTATATAGCACTTTTGTAGCCACAGCTATGCTGTGGCTCACTGACAGAAGTGATGGCTGCCGTACACTGGCGCCACCAGGCCTCTGAACACAATGCAGGTGAAGTGTCTCGCCCAATGCTAAGCAGTGTTGTGGTCAAGACCACCTAACCCGAGACCAAGACAAGACCAAGACCAGAGTGTATCGAGACCGAGACCGAGACAAGACCAAGACTTTTAGGGTCCGAGACCAAGTCAAGACCAAGACCGAGGGAAGTCCAGACCAAGTCAAGACCAAGACCGAGGGAAGTCCAGACCGAGTCAAGACCAAGACCAGCGCCAGTATGTGACAATAAAATGTGAAACATGATCATCCATCCATCCATCCATCCATCCATCTTCCTCCGCTTATCCGGGGTCGGGTCGCGGGGGCAGCAGCTTAAGAAGGGAGGCCCAGACTTCCCTCTCCCCAGCCACTTCTTCCAGCTCTTCAGGAGGAACCCCAAGGCGTTCCCAGGCCAGCCGAGAAACATAGTCTCTCCAGCGTGTCCTGGGTCTTCCCCGGGGCCTCCCCCCGGTGGGACGTGCCCGGAACACCTCACCAGGGAGGCGTCCAGGAGGCATCCTAAACAGATGCCCAAGCCACCTCAACTGGCCCCTCTCGACGTGGAGGAGCAGCGGCTCTACTCCGAGTCCCTCCCGGATGACCGAGCTTCTCACCCTATCTCTAAGGGAGAGCCCAGCCACCCTACGGAGGAAACCCATTTCGGCCGCTTGTATCCGCGATCTCGTTCTTTCGGTCATGACCCAGAGTTCATCACCATAGATGAGGGTAGGAACGTAGATCGACCGGTAAATCGAGAGCTTCGCTTTTTTACTCAGCTCTCTCTTCACCACGACGGACCGGTACAGCGCCCGCTTCATGGCAGACGCTGCACCAATCCGCCTGTCGACCTCCCGCTCCCTTCTTCCCTCATTCGTGAACAAGATCCCAAGATACTTAAACTCCTCCACTTAGGGCAGGACACCCCCCCTGACCTGGAGAAGGCACTCTACCCTTTTCCAGCTCAAGACCATGGCCTCGGATTTGGAGGCACTGATCCCCATCCCGGCCGCTTCACACTCGGCTGCGAACCGATCCAGCGAGAGCTGCAGATCACGACCTGATGAAGCCAATAGGACCACATCATCTGCAAAAAGCAGAGACGCAATCCTAAGGCCACCAAAACGGATCCCCTCAACACCTTGGCTGCGCCTAGAAATTCTGTCCATGAAGGTAATGAACAGAATCGGTGACAAAGGGCAGCCCTGGCGGAGTCCAACTCTCACCAGAAACGAGCCCGACTTACTGCCGGCAATGCGGACCAGACTCTGACACCGGTCATGCAGGGACCTGACAGCCCGTATCAAAGGGCCCGGCACCCCGTATTCCCGGAGAACCCCCCACAGGGCCCCCCGAGGGACACGGTCGAACGCCCTCTCCAAGTCCACAAAACACATGTAGACTGGTTGGGCGAACTCCCATGCACCCTCCAGGACCCTGCTGAGGGTGTAGAGCTGGTCCAGCGTTCCACGACCAGGACGGAAACCACACTGCTCTTCCTGAATCCGAGGTTCGACTATCCGATGGACCCTCCTCTCCAGCACCCCCGAATAGACCTTGCCGGGGAGGCTTAAGAGTGTGACTCCCCTGTAATTGGAGCACACCCTCCGGTCCCCCTTTTTGAACAGGGGGACCACCACCCCAGTCTGCCAATCCAGGGGGACTGCCCCCGATGTCCATGCAATGTTGAAGAGTCGTGTCAGCCAACACAACCCTACAACATCCAGGACCTTGAGGAACTCCGGGCGGATCTCATCCACCCCCGGGGCCCTGCCACCGAGGAGCTTTTTAACCACCTCGGTGACCTCGCCCACAGAGATTGGAGAGCCCAGTCCAGAGTCCCCAGGCCCAGCTTCCTCAATGGAAGACATGTCGGTGGGATTGAGGAGGTCTTCGAAGTATTCCGCCCACCGACCCACAACGTCCCGAGTCGAGGTCAGCAGCACACCATCCCCACTATAAACAGTGTTGGTGCTGCACCGCTTCCCCCTCCTGAGACGCCGGATGGCGGACCAGAATCACTTCGGAGCCGTACGGAAGTCTTTCTCCATGGCCTCTCCAAACTCCTCCCACACCCGAGTTTTTGTCTCAGCAACCATCCGAGCCGCATGCCGCTTCGCCCGCCGGTACCCATCAGCTGATTCCGGAGTCCCACAGGCCAAAAAGGCCCGATAGGCCTCCATCTTCAACCTGACAGCATCCCTCACTGGAGGTGTCCACCAACGGGTTCGAGGGTTGCCGCCACGACAGGCACCGACAACCTTGCGGCCGCAGCTCAGATAAGCTGCCTCAACAATGGAGGAACGGAACATGGTCCACTCGGACTCAATGTCCCCCACCTCCCCCGGGATGTGTTCGAAGTTCTGCCGGAGATGGGAGTTAAAGCTCCGCCTAACAGGGGACTCCGCCAGACGTTCCCAGCAGACCCTCACAACACGTTTGGGCCTGCCAGGTCCGACCGGCATCCTCCCCCACCACCGAAACATGATCAAAATCACAAAAATTTATCTAAAAGACTCACATTCACATAAAAACACCTAGATATTTAACACACAGAACTGGACTAAACATTAACATCTTTATTTAGTACTTCTGTGTAGTAATCACAGAATTTCAAACAATTAATCAAAGTCGATCAAAATTGTATTTTCTCTGCTGTTCATGAACAGTACATAAATTTATGTTGTTTTTCAATGTGCTATTTCAAAACAATGTGCAAAATTCTGTAAAATGTGTAAGGAATAATGGTACCATACTACAGCAGTATAATAATTATCAATTTATTACATTTACAACATGTCATCGCAAGGCACTTTACAGATGAAGTGCATCGGATCATGCAGATGGATAAAAAAATGTCACATTTACCATTTCTAATTTTCTCTCAGGCAAAAACAAATTTTATGAGTGCTCCACACTTGACATAGGAGTCTTGCAGAATCAATCAGCTGTTATTTAAGCTTACTGCCCATCTTATTAGGTCACATCGATATATATTATGCAACTCCACAATTATCAATTACATTTTTATTCGTTTAGGACAGAACAATCGGTCACTACTTCTGCAGATGGCACATCAGTATCCAGGAAACACTGGTTTAATTTGTTGTCATTTAATTAAAAGAAAGAACATTCAGAGATCAAACTACTATTGAAAAAACATCTGGAATAGAAAATGGATGGAGACTTCAGCAACACAAGACTTGCATTCACTTCACTCCATCGCAGCTCCTCGGCTTTGTTGTTACATATTTGTTGTTTGTGCATCAGAGAAATGGAGAGTACAATGAATGGATGACAAATGTGGTCTGGACTGTACAGTACAGGTGACTTGTGTAAAAGGAGATTTTGCAGAATGTTGTTGTGTTGGTTGATGGCAAACTCATGTTAAGCCTCCATCCGAAGTTTTAATTGACCTTTTTTTTTTACTTCTGTATCAGTCCAAACACATCATGTACAGCACTTGTAATTTATTCCCCACTGCTTGGCTTTTACTGGTCATTTAATTCTGCTGCCCTGCTCTCAGTCAGATCTTCGATCTTCAAACAAGTAAAATACCATTTTTATGAATTAACACCTTCTGAAAAGTGTAGGAAGTCGTAACCTTTCCACTGATATGTAGCCTCATATCGCATTATTGGCACGGTAATTATGCAGATTACATTTCTCAGGAACCCACGCTAATGTGGTTGACTGCATCACATTTACGAGGATCATTTACAATGATTTAATGTATTGAAGTTAAGAACGTTTGTTGAATCTGATGTGGGACATTCGTAAAAGTTTAAAAATTAACAAAAAGAATACAAAAACCTGATAAGAATGTGGCAACAGTAGATATTCCCTTAGATAATGTCATTGATGCTACTGCTATCCCTCACAACAGGCCTGCTTAAAGTAACAGTGGAGAGGAAAGACTCCTTTATAACAGGAATAAATCTCCAGCAGAATCACTTTCAGTATGAACGGCCTTCTGCCAAGGCCAACTGAAGATTCAAGGAGGGAGAAGCAGACATGCTAGATGAACATAGTAGCAATGATCCATAAATACTTAAAAAACTATGTTTAAGGACTTGCTTTTATGTTTATTTCTTTATTTTTATGCTTATCCTTTGTGCCACACACCAGACTTATATGAATGAGGGATGACAAGGTTTCTCCAAGACTTGATTGCTGCTGAGACACATCTAACAAATGAAGGGCAAGGGCAGTAGAGGATTAGGGTTCGGATAAACTGCTTTAGCTAATAAAATTCAGTCTTTATTTTATAAATAAATATCATCCTCTGTCATGAAAAAGGTTTGCTCTGAACATGCAGGAGTACAACCACCGTTTATCATTTAGAAGTTTCTGTGTTTTGCTCATTGCCATATTAATTGAAAATGCAGACTGAGAGATCAGTACTGTTACAGCTCTTTTATCCCTCATTAACAGAGACACCTTAATATGTGCATGCTTGATCCTTAACAAATAGCAGCCTTTCTAGCCAGTGTGGTAATTCATACTGCCTCTGTTGCACTGCAGCCTGACGTAGAGTTCCCCTACGTCGCTTGCTGTTTGTGGGGATGCAGTCCATTTGAGAAAGATGACGAGTAAAAGGAATCAGTTTCTAATCTTCAGATGAGCCAGACGGGAAGTCATACACAGAAAGTGTAAAGTAGACGTAAAATTGTAAGTTTCGAAATAAGAGTTGATGGCTCTGAGTGTGGACTGCAACACGGCAACTTTTCTCAGTTGATGATTGAGTGGACACCGGATGTAGTATAAGTGAAGATAGCCTTAAAAGGCATTCTGATTTCTGATTCTAAAAAGGGCTGCATATTTTAAAACTAAGCATTTCACCCTTTACCTTTACGGCAGGGGTTAATTTTTGGATGCTGTGACTCCTGAATACGATTTTTTTTTAGCTTGTCTCACTTAAAGCTTTCAATCTGAGTACCAGATATGGAAGCATTCATTTACTCCGTTTGATAGAAAACGCCCCATTCTCTGCATGCTTTACAGCCTTCAGTAGCGGGGCTTGATGGCTGAAATATGCTCTGGGTGCTCCAGCCACACACAAGCACTTTTTTAGCATGCAGTGTGAGGCACATTTGATACCCTTTAGTGCACACGAACTGAGTAGCTGTCAAAAATACAACAGGCATCTCAAGTAATTATGCAGATTTATGCAAAACATTAACAAGAAGAATTAAAGGCACAAATGAGGTGGCTACACTTGAATTGTTAAGATTATGAATAATTACCATGAATCTTTTTGCTCTTAATATAACTTGTTTTTGATAAACAAAGCCTTAATTATTGGAATTCTTTTGAGGATTCCGGTGACCTTCATTAATCTTAGACAACAAGTCTCCGGTGAGACTTGAGATGAGGCCTTAACACATGCATATATACACACACACACATGCACATGGACAGACAACCCATGCAGGCTAAATACACATGCAAGGAAGCTTGTATGCTAACTAGCCACTTCAGCACAGAGGGAAGCAGACCGACAGATAGATCTTCTAGTTAAGCCAAAAGAGTTCTCCATGCTCCCCTGGTGTGTCCAGGTACGGTGAGCCAAGGATGACAGATGCACACAAACACATGTCTACAGAGACACACATATAAATCTGGTGGCTCAAATTCTCCCTTGAGAATTTGCTGCACAAGGTCTTTAAATAATTACTGTTACATCTTACTTTCTTCCCCTTTTTACTTTCGACTAACTTTGGTCATGAATATTCTAGTGTGACATATTCAGCATTGAACATGATGCTGAATATGTCCTATAATTAAAACGAGCAAGATAAGAATACGGAAAATGCTCAAACTCCAACCTCTATGAGCCAACGACCATACAAAAACACACCTAAAAGAAGTACTTTTTTAATCTAAAAGCACATCAGGGACAAAAGTAGGAGCCTTACTGAGCCTGAGCACTTTCCCTTTACTCCACGTTACCAGAGTCAAATTTGATCAGCTAGCCTTTAAATGGAACTAGTTAAAACACAAACTTTGTTTGAGGCTCAACAACTTTGCTTAAATGACAACATTTCCCACGTGTCATCATATCTGCATAATTTGCATGAATAACAATATTAGATTGAGCATAATGATGTCTATTTAGCACAATAGGCAAAGATTCTTCATCAGTAAGTCATTGCTGACTGTCAGCCCTAATGGTTTGACACTCAAACCGGGTCCCATGGGGACCAGGCACCCAGGGGTCCTGTCAATCAAATAGCTGTTGATTGCTTTAGTTTTAGCAGTTAAGTTGTTTCTGTTTCCTTTAGTCTCCATAAATACACCATGCTTCTGCAGAGTGATAGCCGACCTTCATCATCATCCTGTTTGATCATCATTGGTTTTAATCGAAGATTGCCACTACAGCTTCTGATATAAAAAAAACACTTCCCTAGTGTCGACTCTTTCTTGTTAGGGGTTCCTGACTTAAAGGTGTGCTTAATGCTCAACATATCCAGAAGATCTTAATTGTTAAATAGAAATGTTAGAAATTGTTGCTTTACTGATTGAGTTGCATACAAAAGTTAATTTATACACATTTTGCTGTGTTCAAGTAACACTTAACACTAATCTGGGTGCATTTGGTCCCATATGCTCTGTTTGTTGTTGTTGTAATAACTCTAAAAGACTCAATGTACTTTGACACCACATATTTAACACTGTGGAATTGACTATGTAGGTATTGTATATTCAAATAATAAATACCCATGAAAATATCTTTCTTCTGAGCAGGTTTACATTATTTTCTAGGGGTTTTCCAATGATGCTTATTCTTGTATTTAATGTCTGGGTTATGCAGGTTCAATTTCAGCCGCACTAAGTTATTATTGTTTCACAGGAACAAAATAAATAGTTTTTTCTTGATTTCCAAGTAGTCCTGATAGACAAAGAACAGTAGATCCAAGAGGAATTAGGTGTACCATATAAATGATATGACAGTACTGCCATTTTGTCAGTGGCATGTGTGTCTTAGTGACAATACAAATGTACAAGTACAAAACTAATTTTAATACATTTTTTACATTTATTTTACAAGAAGACCCAATTTAAACATTAGTGTATTATAGGTCTATAGTTAATCCAGATTTTGACATTGATATTTTGTTTTTGTTTACACCAAGTAAAACTGTGTAGTGTTAATGTGGTCTAAGCTTTGACTGAATAAAAAAATACATTAAAGATCCAAAAAAAAGTCAGTAAAAGATGCAGAAAAAAAAAAAAAAAAGAATTAACAAAACTCAAACACAGCCTCATTTGATTGATTTATTATAAGCGAGTTATATATATTGTTATTCAGTTTTGGTATTTCAGTAAAAATGGGGGAATATAGAATATGTAAGGATATTTGAACATGTTTCTACTATACTGGTTGATTACACAAACCAAATACAAAGTGTGAGTTATAATTTTAGTTTAACAAAATGTACCCTGAGAAGAAAATGCTTCCTAAGTGTTTATTTAAAAGAGGTAGAAAAAATACGATGTTAATTTTTCAACCAGAAATGCTAAAATCTGGAAAAGCACATCTGAGGTTAAGTTGCTCACAATACCAAGATGATTGCTATTCTATCAACAGTAATGACAGAGTGATTAGTTAGTTTGTAGATACATAAGGTAGTGAGTACAATTTGTACTTGAAATATCATGAAAACACCTCAAAATTATGCATAACTCTGTCAGATTTATCTTAAAGGCTGAAAGTCAATGCAAAGTTGATGGTACATTTCTACAACTAACCTTTGCATAGAGATGATCATTAATCTAATATAACACATAATACATAAATCATCAAATATTCACGTTTATAAAAAATCGAAGGCATGAGAACAAAGTTTGATTTTTATGCTGCATTTCAATTCAACACTGACAGGAGCTGTTGTACACATACAATCTAAGGTAAATAAAGTTTTAACTGATGATAACAATAGGCTATTTTTTTTGTTTTGTTTTGGTTTTTTTTACTTTTTTGCAGCAGATATTTCATCCCCTAGAGATTGTTTCGGTAAGAAAATAACACATCCCATACTTTTTCTATTTCGATCCTGAAGAAATTTATTAGCTGCTTCTCATAATGAGACAGAACGATAAGCATATGGAGGCATCAGGCATGTTTGACATTAAATATCTGAATGTTTCCTTAGGCACCACCAGTGGACCGAACTAAGACATCTGATGAGATGATGGCTCAACACATCAGACTTGTATGACTGCTTCACTGGCCCCACCAAAGTGTCTTGAACACAGTAATTCTCTACTGCTGTATTGATCATGAAAGCACAGTATCTTTCATCCTGATGAGAACAAAACAAGCCAATATGCTTTCAAATGCTTTACTGCCCTCTAGAAAACATCAATGAAGCAATATTTTCACAGTTTACATAAAAGAGCAAAGGATGCAAGAGGATAGAAAACAAAAGGGATGAATGTTGGTAAGTTGTTAGTCAAGAGAGCCGCATTTACAATTTCCGTTTTATGTTCCCACCAACCCTGCAGATCAATTGGGGAGGAGGTTAATTTTCTCTTAAATTAATATTGTGGAACACTTTGCTTTCCTCTGACACTTTTTCACCACCGGAGCTCCTGAGTCCCCAACCTGAAGGTTTAGCTACGAGACTATGCTTTCCAAGATCAGGATCTACTCATCCCTCCCCATTGTGACCATATTCTTTTCTTACAGGACAGTTTAAAGAAATTGCCTAAAAAACAATCTGCCATGGTCGTTTTCTATGTGACCTTCTGTTTTGAATTTCTTTTTAAGTTTTCAGCTCCACTTTGATTTATGTTGTTCTGTGTTTTCTTGTTCATTGGTTTCTTTTCCATTTTGTGTTATATTTAAGCATTGTTGTATTTTTTTTAGTTACTCTCTGTTGCCCCTTTGTGCCACTCTCCTTTCCCTTAGCTCCTTCTAGTTACTTCTGTCTACACCTGCTCCCTATCAGATAATTAGTCCTCCCATTGTTTCTGTCTCCCATATATACACCTCCTGCTCAGTTACTCTTTGCTGGTTTCTCGTTCTTACTTGGCTCCTCGTGTGTGTTCCCCCCTGAGGTCTCCTGGTTTTTAGTTTTCTGCATTCTGTTCTTGGATTTTGTTTCTGTTTGCCATTAAACCAGCAAATACTCATCTCTGCCCCCTCATATCTGCATTTGGGTTATCAATCATTTTCCACTCAACCCTGACACAATCCCTTCTTTAAACTGCCTCAAGCTATTCCAAAGTATTGCATTAAAAGCAGTGTTTCTATCAGAAAGGTGTGATATGAGAATCTTATTTATTCTGAGAAGTGAAATCCAGTGTCCTGCAGGGAGGTTTTGAACGTTGAGGCTTCCTTCAGTGTTTGGTTGTTTGTAGTTTCTTGCAACATGAAGAAAACCTTAAGGAGTTTTAATAATTAAAGCGACATTTTTAAACAGTAACGGTTTTTAACTACATTAAAGTGGCCAACTTGTGCACCTACAACTTAATTCAGTGACTTTACCTTTAATCTCAGATATCTGAGACATTACTTGCTGTGCTTTAGCTGAATGCTGAAGCCAAGATATTATATAATTTGTTTTTTTTAAAGGAAAAGCCATTGACTTCTCCTAAACAGTATAGGGAAGTTTCTATCCCTTCTCAATTCCTGTGTAATGTAAAGATGCTAAATGCCCCAGTGTCTGAATTTGGAGGTAACTGATTTTGGATGCTGGTATTGCTCTTGCAAGCAGCTGTTAGAATCTTCTCCCTCTAACCCTGGATCAAATCTTTAGGGGAGAAGAATGAGATGAAGCTAGTCTGAGTCAAAGTGCTTAAGGGAAGCCCAAACCTTGCTAAAGGAACTCTGACCCCTCTAGGAAGGGGGTGGGTTACCAGTCGTTGAGGCATGTAGAGGAATAACTCTTGGAGGGTTGGTAACTTGGCAAGTAACTTTGTGAAAGTACTAAAAGGTGCTTACAATTAATCATGCCCCAGGACAGGAATAAAACTCCCTGTATATGACTTTTGTTTTCATGCCTTACTTCTTCTTACATTGATAACTTTTAATCTGTTACATTTGTTTGTGTTGAAAATGGAAAATTGATATTCTGCTGTCCTTGCCATTTATGGGCTGATGATGTCTTTCCTTAAAGATTTATATTGGTTATATTGGTTTGTAGTTTTTTTTTTTACCTACATGCAGAATCACACTGAAACAATCTGGAAGCGGAGAACTGCAGGAGTTTCTGGTTGGTCTGGGGAAGAAAATAAAAAGATCAGGTAGGAAGTTGGTTGATGGCAACTTATGAAGGATTGATTTGCTTACTTGAGGGATGAATGGAGGATGGCATGGATCTGTAGGGGGTTGCTTCAGTGGGCTTTGCAGACTGTACCCAAGAGGTCCAGGAGAATGTGAATGAGATGCGAGAGAGTTGGCACTTTTAAGACATGTCGTGCTGGATTGAGGACAGCCAGGTGATGAAGACTGAGAGGCATTTCATCTTGTTTGTTCAATGTATAAATGGTGTCCATATTAAATAATTAAATGTAGAATATATCTTTATTGTAAAGTTTTAAATTCTGAACCAGTACAGTAAAAAGGCCCAATTAAACAGACCCCACAGCACAGCTTTGTGTACATTTCTTACAAAATAAAAAATTTCCATTGCAAAAACCCAAAAACAAACATCCTTTTGAGATGACATGGGTCAGTTAAGTAAAAAATATATGTATAAATATGTGTAAATATGTGCAGAACCTATACCTCATGATATATCTATCCATAAACACCATTAACCACCATTTCTCTGATAAAGACCTCACTGATTCCATGTACTTTCATTAATTAGTTGAAGACCCTCGGAAAAGCTTTAACAGCACCACAACGGGGGGAAAAAATGGTGATGAAAACATTCCTACTTTGATTCTATTGTCTGGAAAAGTTTTTTTGGGAGTTTTTTTGAGATCTTTAAATTTCCTCACTTACAAACAGGTCATATATTAGCACTCTCGGATCATTCATTCTTGAGTTATTCAGTTTTACATGCTGGTCTAATTTTTGCATGCCAGGGTCATGTGGTTTCACTAGACTCATTCAACATGCAGGTCTTACCTTTTCTCATGTATCTCTGTAAGTCTCCCTTTGGCCACTAAAGCACTTCATAGTTATTCTTATGTGGAGGTCTGGGTTTTATTTGCCAATTCTCATAATGAGCAATGCAGTGAATGATAAACATATGGAGGTATTAGGCCCAAGCATGTTTGACATTATTTGCCTCCCCCATATGTTTTCATAGAAACCGCCACATGTGTATGATGAGAGATTGCTGCTAAGTCAATTACTTAATGTGATGAGCTCAATTAGATAGGATTGTAATAACTGGCCATAGATTAATTTAATGACAACGGAATATAAGTGCTTTATTATTTAGACTGAATGGATCTTCATAATTTTGGGTCTGAATCTATCTAGTAAGATAGGTTTGGGTTAAACCTAAACTGAGATAAGTTTTATATAATTCAATATAAAACAAGTCATTAATATTTTGTCAAGTGCCTGAACACTTTTTCCATGAATTACTGGTAGATGAATAAATGTAATGATATGACCTCAATAGAACATCATTTACATTTAAATACCTTTTGTAGATTTCTGTTGATGGGATTGGGCTGCAACTAACAATTATTTTGCAAATCTATTAATTTGTCAATTAATAATCGGATAGCCAAAGGTTCCTTAAAGAAGACTTTTTACTAAATGAAACCAGGTGAAACTAAAACGTTTCACTTGAGGAGTTCTGGATAGAGCGTATTGACAGATTTTTATGTTAAATGCAAAATATTTGCTTAATTGTTTTACACTTCATTTAATGATTAATCGATTACTAGTTGACAATTATTTCAATAATCGATGATTCCCATTTATTGCGATTGTTTCAGCCCTAGATGAGATGTAGCACAACTCTGAAATTTCTTTATGCACTTGGTTTGGCATGAATGTTGCGCAGATTTTGGATCTGAGGGTAGTTTTACTATACAGCACAACAACTTGAATGAGCTTTCAAAACAACGATTGGGTACAGAAGTTTCAATTTGTTGTGAATTAACATAACATAAGTACATACTCTAAACATAATATTCAAGGGAATGTCCTTTTAGCCAGCCTTAGTAACACAACAAACATGTTCTAGCTATAAACAACTATCTGCTATCATTTATGCTGAATAGTTATTTTCTCCTGTCAAATCAGTTGATTTTCTGAAAAAAACAGCTTTGGAGTATTGTGCAAAAAAATTATAATTTGTTTAGGCAACGGCATTGCAGACTCTAAGTAGTAACCCCCTTTTACTCCAAAACCCCTTTTGATGTGTTGTGTTATTGTTACTGTAGGAAAATAATTTTTCTGTAGAAATTTCACCAATTCATTTCAATTTAATTCAGTTTTATAGTTTCCTTGGATCCTGGGTTCTTTTTTAACTTCCAGCCTTCCAGCCTTCTTTATCAGCATGTCATAACAAGGTATGACATGCTGATAAAGAAGGCTGGTTCTCTTCGAGTTTCTGCTCCGGAACTAGGGATGACTGCTCAAAATATTCTTATGAAAACAGGAATTACGGTCAACCCATATTATCCTTGTCATCGAACTATCATTTGTCAGTCAGGACGTTAAAGTTCAAATAGAAAGGAGTGCATCTAGAGCTGTTTTGTCACGTCTGATGGTAGATTATCCTTTGTTTTCTCTCTGTGGCTGGTCAAAATGATTGAAGTAATGAAAATCGAATGAATTTGCTCACTCTAGCCATCCGCGACTCCAGCAAGAACAATCACGTGGCGTAAATACGGCTGTGACGTCTGTGTAGTCACATGTCTCTGGCAGGTGTCAAGAACCACTACTTCAAGTTCTGTTAATAAGAAGGGTAAAGCAGGTGTACCTTCAAACTTCTTTAAAGCACTAATCTTGACCCTATTAAAAATTCTACTATTTTAAATAAGATGTGCTTTTTGTTATAAGAGGCATGGATTAACTTCCAGCCTGGCTTTTGCTAGGAGGAGGATTTTAAAAGGTATGGTTGATCAACAACTTCCTAAAAGAGGTTTTTCTCAAATATAAGTGGGAGGGTATTCTTGTATTTAGACATTTCGAGTGGCGCCTAACAAAATTTGCATTATGTTCAAATTTGAGAACCCATTTTGCCTGTTCATATTCTTATTCGTCTGGGACATGTCAACCACAACGCAAGCTTAAATCAGCGGCAATCCCCACTTTCACACAGATTTTCTTTTTCGCAACCTATCCAGGAGTTTTTGTCAATTTCTGGTGTCTCACACTAGAGAAACCTGTAGTAAGGGAACCATATTTGTTTGTTTAACATATGTTAAAAATTACAAGCCCTCAAACCAATGAATGAATAGGTCCTTGGGTTTGTCAAGGCTTTTAATCATTTTTATAATGTATCCTTCAAAGAACACTTTGTGGGCATTTGGCTGAAAGACCCCTAAGCTAAACAGACATCTTACAGTACACTTTTAAACACAGAGTAATTTGTACAACATATTGTACAAAATCTAACAATTCCAGTTTCTAATTAGGATTAGGCAAAATATTGTTGTTGTCTTTGTGACCTTCCCCTGGAGTTTCAATATGGACTCCAGAAGAAGCTTCCAATCCTACTGCCATTTGGGCAAGTCTGCCCCCACCTCCAGGCAAACAGATGTCCCCCCCCCCCACCCCACCCCCTTCTGTTAGCAGGGAAGTCTACATTTACACCCCAGTGCACACACACACAAACATGATGTTCACAAAAGAAATGAAGTCCTTGGCTGGTCTCTCTTGTTCTCACTTGCGATTAGTTTTCCTCACATATGACAGAAATCAGGTTCATAGTTTTACTTCAAGGATGCACCACTGCAACAAATAATTGAAGTTTGTCACATGCAAAGACAAAACAAAAAACTCGCTGACATACACCTGAGACCATTCTCCTTTCATTCCTTCCCCTTCTGCCTATTTTAGGCGCATCGGGTGTAAGGCATTAGGACGGATGCCTGCAAGCAATGAACATTTTGATTTCATAAGTCACATTCTCTGTCAAAACTTAAAGGAATGTTGATTTTTCTTTGTTATTTCTACTCTCAGCACATGTATTCTCAACACTGCTGTCAGCTTGCTGCTGTGTGAGACAGAGGTCACATCCAGAAATAGACAAAAGTGTCTCTTGGATTCTCACAAGCTGGTCCTGTTTTTGCAAAATGCGCATTTACTTGGGGCACATAGCCACAACTTAAAACGGATATAATGTGTCTGCAGCTGTGTTCAAACATACTTTCCATTTTTAACATTTTTTCAGAAATTTGTCCAAGCTCCAAATACAGCATAATTTTATTCAGTCATGAGATAAAATGTGAGGGTGTGAGTAAAAATGAGATGAGAATGAGATTTGCATTTATGTGAGGGGCTTGACCTAACATGTACTTGCAACCAAAATTCATGTAAAACACCAGTAACCATCCCTCTGCTTTTAAAAAGGTTTGGATGATTTGGGATAGTGATGCAAATTTTAGCTTTATTATGGATATTCTATCCTTTTCCCCCTAAATCCATGTTTGGGCTAAGAAAAGGGATAAAAAGGATAAAGTAGCCTGTTCTTCCACAGACTTGAACACCAGAACAGCTCAGTTCCAGTTTCCTTTAATTATCTTCCTTCTAAATTGTGTAATTGAAGACAGAGAGCTTGTTTTACTATTTAAAATTAACAAAGCTCTGCTGAAATGTAGCTTTTTTCTTTGCAATTAAAAAGGAAATCTTTTGTAAATGAATGAATAAAATACACTTAATTGTTGATGCTCTGCAAAATCATATTTGAGATCTGTAATTGCTTTTCTAAACAAACTTAAGAACTTAAACTTAATTTTGGAACAGTTGTAGAAATTGTAAATTCTGAGCAACTCCTGAGTCAATGGTTGTACACGAGGTTAGAAAAAAGATGCATAAATTATGATCAGGGAATAATTACCTGCCAATTACAGACCAAAAAATGTTTTTGTTTTCAAACAGAAAATAAAAGCTTCTAAATTCATTTACTTTAGTATTTAGCTGTATTTGAACCATAAAAAGCAAATGCTCCATTAAAAACACTGATTTTATTTTGCCGATAAGGGCCGCAGGAGATCAAGGGACTGTGTAGCACTTAAAATTTTGTTGTAGTAAGTTTTATTCATTTGACAAAATGTATGATGAAAATCATTGATTGTTCAAAATCATGTTTTTAAATCAATTTGAATGTAATGACCAATGAAATAATTAACATACTGAAATTGAAGAACAAATTTAGACAGCGTAACTTTAGAACAAAGTATTAGCTTGATTTAATATATACATTAAATGATTTCTCAGGTCAATACTGTATGCAGTAATAGGTGCTTATCAATGCTGTAGATGCGCCACTGAATGATTCATTTCACTGAGAATTTGGACATTATTCAGCACCCATTTTTCCCATTTTCAATCAGAAACATTTGATTTAAGAATATGCTCATTTTCTCCAATAATTGTGTAAAAAGCAGTATATTTTTATACACATTTAGCAGTTCAAAGACTTATTTGATCCACACTCAGGACCTGTGTAATAACTATGCTGAAACACGTGTCAGGTAGAGCGAAAGGGTGACAGAAAACAATGATGGGTTGAGGTATAAAGAAGACGATGCAACAGGCGCACACATAATCAGAGGTTCCCTCGTAATGCGCATGCATTCACCCACTGGACGAACATCTTTCACTTTATTAGCATGACAAAGAGCACAATCATTTCGGATATGCCTGAGTGCTGTTTTCATTAACTTTCCAATGAGTTATTAACAAAAGTGTCAGGAATGCTGCGATTGCTGCAGGCATGGGCCAAAAGAAAAGACAAACTAAGAAATTGAACAAAATATGTGTTAACCAACGAAAGAAATGTCACATTAGAAAAACAGTCATGGAAGAGCAAAAGGGCTGATGGGTTGATGAGTAAATAAGGTTAATAGGCTGCCAGCAGCAGATCTTATTTTTAATGAAAGTATATTCAATTAATCATAATGTCCAGTATTTAAACTCAATAAATAAAGAGTTATAGCCTAGTCTGCCATCAGTCAGAGAAATGATTAAAGCTGGCATTGTTATTCTGATGTTTCATGGCATCAGAATGAGCTTATATGAGTAGTTTTACAGTACAGATTTTTATTTTATTTTTTACGTTTACTTGAGCGATATGCTTTGCTTCTCCTACTTTACTAAAATTTCTGGCTATGCTGTTCACTGTGAATAAATTATTGCAGAGATTAGGTTAATAACTAGTGATAATTAGCTGACATTGTAAGTGAAGGTTTTTTTACCCTAAACATAAATACATTACTCACAGTAAGGATCGCTTTTGTACATTTCTTGTTAAACAATGAATTTAAAAAAGAGTTTCTTCTGCTGTGAGTTTTCTTTTGTTAGCTTGCATTTATTTGTATTTGTTACTTGTTTTAGACTTTCAAATACTGTACCTGCATTTGCGCCTTTCTAACTGCATCATTTCTAATGATGAAAACAAATGTTATGATCCAACAAATACTTTGTACTTGTGTAGCCTTTTAAAAAATACTATTTATTCTTACTTAATTTCTACTTTCTTTTACTTGAGTACAACTTTTGGCTGCTTTACCCACACCTACTGAGAACCATATTTAATATTGTTGCTACTAATGCTTCTATCATTCATCCTTTAAAGTTTATTTAATAATCAACTGTCTGTTCATAGATGTAACAGCTGCAGTTTGGTAGGTTTTGTCTGAAACTGACTGGTCTATATGAGTGTTTGTCATTTTTTAGTAGGCAGTTAAAGTATATTTCAATACATTTGGTGTAAAATTCATGAAATGAAATGAATCTTGGCTATTTGTTATGCATTTTAGAAAAATAAAACCCTAAAGCATAAAGGTGAACCCCCATAATTATGTAAGTGACAACAGTTACAAATAATTAGAAACTTGCTCAATATTCCTCATCCTTATTCTTTCATATTTTCATGCTTTTATTTCTTGACTTCAAGAAAAAAAAATATTTTTCTAATGACATGCAGCTCTAACTCTCCATCACGTTCATCAAAGCTGGTGTAGATAATTTGATTATGTAATGATATGATGATTAAATTATGTGTTTCATTTGACTAGAGCAAAATCTAATGATGAATTAATGTCTAAACGGATGTTCCATTTGACTAAGCTTGACATATTTAGCATAGAATAAAAAATATTAATTTTAATATATTAAAATAAGTATTTTTCAAATTTGATCAAATGTCCTGCCTCTTCACAATCATTGAGTTATTTTTTCATTTATCACTTAAGATCCTTTTAAAATTAATTCAAGTTTTTGGTAGCTATATAAATATCTTTCGTTTTTGTTTCATATCTTTTACAAAGAATAAAAGTGCATAAAAATCTTTCTCAGAAAACTCATGTCTTCTAACCTCAGTGAATATTCAAAACTGATAGTATTGTGATGTCAGTATGCATTCAAAGTCTGATAGAATATATAATTAAAAAATAGAATAACTTAAAGAAAACAGAAAAGTGAATGAAATATAGTAAAAATCTTAACAAGAAGGAACCACAAACGTGCCTTTGACTTGTGATCCTTGGAACCAAATTAACTGATATATTTTAGAAGGATTTACTTTGCTGTTGAGGTGTAACCTCTCATTCCTCAATGCTGTGGGGTGCCAACAAGTTTTACAATCATCAACTTCACAGTTACACTTGAAAAAAGGCAAATCTAACTAATATATTTTTTAAAAGACTTTCTTGCACTGAGGAGGTTAAAACGGTCTAATTCTATTCCAGCCCCTTAGAAAGAACACAGCCAGAGAAAATAAGCTCAATGGTGTAATTTACAAAGCCCTATAAATCAATCCTGGTGAGTCCACATATTTCTGTGAGGGGAGAATTTATATGTTTAATTACCAAGCGCAGGTGCCAGGCCC
The DNA here is from genome assembly GCF_016077235.1 of Cyprinodon tularosa. Classification (NCBI taxonomy): domain Eukaryota; kingdom Metazoa; phylum Chordata; class Actinopteri; order Cyprinodontiformes; family Cyprinodontidae; genus Cyprinodon; species Cyprinodon tularosa. Next base: position 1,671,422 of record NW_024039056.1, on the reverse strand, counting down.
TGGCTTAACTCATTACAAAAAGATATATGAATGGCAGGGAGGACTCGGATAGTGCAGGACAAAAAAGTGAGGACAACGTAATTAGCTAGCTCTTATTTAATGGGACCCTTCCTCAAGTCGCTCGTAGCTCCCTGAGCGGCTCCTCATCCATATGCTTCAATTCAGAAGTCATTTCAGAAATCACTAGTGGCAGGTAGCACTGCAGCAATTAACAGTGGCAGAATGGGATCGGTAGGGATTAAAAATAAAGTGTTAAACACTGTGATATTTGATTGTCCAGCTTTTCATCACCCCCTCCTTCTACTACTTTCTGGTTTCTGCCTCTGAAGGATTGTTCCAGAGAAGTGGAAAGCTAAACAAGATTATTCCCTGCTGAGCAGGACTGGGCTGCAAATGCCTTTGGCCGTGAAAGGACTGGGGATAGTTTTGGCCGAGTCTTTGTGTATTTGGCCAAATTGAGTGTTTATCCTCTCATGGTCTGTAAGTGGACTTGGCTGTAAATTCAGCTTTGCCCATAGAGGAGCATGTGCATGTGTTTTATCCAGCCCAATGATACCTGTACTGTATGCAGAGACTGGGTGAAGGTGTTACCAGTACCAGTCTGTGTACCACTCACAGAAAGCCCTTCTAAAGGCCTGCCCTGCCCATTCCGGCAAAAGATTAACTGATTTCCCATTTGATGATTTAAAAGCTAACCAGGTTTAGGTTAATCTTTAGACAACATTATTTTTTATTCTAGATTATTTCAGTCACTAAGCAAAAAAAAGAGGCAACATTTTCAGCCTTTCTTGGCTGTGTTGTTCCGGAGTGTAATGCTTCATTATTTAGATGAAGTCCAAGTCATTCTGCCGTGTTTTTGCTATGTTATAGTGAAATTTTTGCCATCAGACCTTTTCCTTTTTCTTTTCTAAACTGTCATGTCACTGATTTTAAAATTTTAGATCCTGACTGAGTCTAGGTTAGATATCTTCTAAATATTCCACAGTCTGCAAACAGTTTGAATTTCCTGTGACATCAAATATTGGCAATGTTTTCATTTGGGGAAAACAAGAGAAAAATTTTCTTTGCTTAAAAACATTTGTTTTCAAATAGAGAATTTAAGTAGAATTAAAATTTTGAAATGGTCTTACACACCTCCTCAGATTAAGTTGCAGTACTGAAACTATTGCCAATCAGAGGTAATTCCTGCTTGGCACTGGCTTACCACACATATGTATTCTCCAGACCATCAGCAGCTATTATGTACTATCAAGCAAAGAGTGTACTGTACAATACGTTTTTTATTTGACATATTATAAATAATGAAAAAAACTTTAAATGGGTAATAAAAAAAAGGAATAACCTGAAATGTTCCCATGGCCATTCCTAACGAATAGAAAACAAAAAGAGCCTGAGTAGACATGCTTTGACTGGTAATTACCCAGTTTACAAACTCGGATACACACACCAGTTGTACTGAGATGGTCCATTCCACCCGGAGGCGTTGTTTGGCCAACACTAAAACAGGGGGACCCTCACTGGACACCACTTGGCTGTTCCTTAACTCTCTGCTCTCACCGTCTGGCCACAGGCTTGTTGCAATTGGCAGGCCGTGTTCTCCATGTTCCCTGGCAACTGCCCATTGTTGAGTTCATAGCTTTTGACCTGCATGTTGAGAGGATCATTTGGCTCTTGCTGAGCCATATAAACACTGGAGTGTGTTAGCCGAGGGCAGTTTGGCCAGAGCAATAAAACACCTGATGTTTTCAAGCTGTCTTGGAGCCAGTGACTGTCCTTTGGCAGTGTTAAAACCATGTTAGACTCCATGTGGAGATTACTGTAGCCTTACTCAAGTATGAAAATAAGCAAGCACTGCTCAAAGTGTTGACTTATTTACCCTCTGTGAAATATCTAGCAAATCTTATTGAAGCATTTTCTCAATGTTCAATATTTGAGGAAACAACTATATGTTGGCACTCCAAAGCTAAGAATAAATCACTTTGAAAACACATGATTTACACTATTGTTAAGCATGAATCAGAGTTATTATTTTAATGCACAACCCCTCAAGCCAAAGGCTTAGAGAATAATAAAAAACATCTCAAATAAAACTTCACAAACCGAATCAGTCTATGAAAGAATTTATAGCAAAGGTTCAAAATTGGCATGACGAAAGGGAACAAAGAGGATTTAAATGATTTCAAGCCAGACAAGCTGGTCTTAATATTTCAGAAAATGCTGATCAACTGATGGGGAACAAGCATCCCAGGTTTACAGGGGATAGCCCAAAAGGTGTGGATGAAAGTTTCATGTTCACGTCGACGATCAGTGATAATAAGGAAGAGCAGATCTAGGGGACAAAAAGATCACTGTAATTTAACCTTTTTTTTTTTACAGTCAAATAATGTGGAATAACATATCTGAACCCCCAACAACAATGTTGGAGCATAACATCATAAGTAAATGTAACCTGTTCATGTGAGTCTTTATTTTAGCTGCAACCTCCATAGTTTGACATGAATGCTCTCTTGGATCAGCAGCATGGGCTGATGGTTTGTAGAGTTTCTTCTTAATATCATTTTAGTTGCATCTCATCACCTCCCAGAGTGTAGCTGCTGACCATGTTGATTCTGTTATGATCAACATTTTGGATTTGTCCAGCAGGATGATGCTCATCGAGCTTACATCATGTCAAATTATATCAGTTTCTTTATTTAAGAGGACAGCAATTAACTGAACTTCTGAATCATCAGATCTCAATTCGGCACAGTAACTTGGGTGGTAGTGTAAGGAGAGATTGGCAATCATGAATCAATGACTGTCTGATGGCCCCATTGCTTATATGAAGAAAATCTCTAAGAAAAAATTCTGAGACCTTGTTGAAACTATACAATCAATAACTACTGCATTTCTGAAAGAATTTGAGGATTTAATGCTGTACTTGAAAGGTTTATCTGATAAAACTGCATGTGAGTGTATTTCCCTTTAGAAATCATCAGTCCAAGTGCGTAAATATTAACAACTGAGAAATGTACGCCCACATATACATTTAGTATCCATCAGGTCAGTGGACTGCTCTATGTCTGAATGTCTTAATCTGAATGTTTTGTTTCTTATTTTATAAAACAAATGTTTAACAGTTGTCAACAGTTACCATTAATTCAAAGAAAATAGATCTTGATAACAGCATCCATCTTAAGTAGCCGTATTCTAGTGAAGGTAGGTTTGGTGTTCACACTGGAAAAAAATCAAAATCTAGATAAGTCTTTTTTTTTCTTAAAATAAGTGCATTTGATCTTGAATCGAGGAGATAAAAGAGACATTTTGCCAGTGGAACAAGACAGTTTACATTCAAAATAAGAAAAACACAATTGCATTGTCTTATTTCAAGTGCATTTTATCTAATTATCTTATTTTAAGAGTAAAAGTACCCATTCCATTGGCAAATCATCTAATTAACCTACTGATATTAAGGGTAAATACACTGAATTTAAGACGTTTTTACCTTATATTAGATCGTTTTTCCAGTGCAACCTCTCATCTCTCTTCTGCATGTTGCCTCTAGATTCTTGGAGCTGATTGTTTGACACTGAAAATTGTTCTTGCTTTTTACACCTGGAAACAAGTTGGATTCAAAAGCCTGAGCACAAACTAGGAAAACTTGAATTAAAATATGCCTTTTAAAGAAAATCCTTCTCTAATAAGCGCATCATTGATCTGGTGCTGGTTTGACGCTCTTTACTCATCTTGCCCAGCTTGTATTTGGATTTTTCCATTTCTTTTAAATGCATTTCTACTAGTCTGAATATTTTGTGGCATTTAGCCTATTACTACATTATACTGCTGTGTCTTAAGAGGTAAGTAACATTGTAAGCAATCAAAAGTAGAGTCCTCAGGAGTCTAAGCAGCATTTTAGATTACACTAAATCTTGATAACTTCACAAAAAAACTGCAATAAAGCGAATTGTAAACCTTTATCATCTAAATAAACCATAGACGACTTCAACAAAGTGAGAAAAAGGTTTGAAGTTTTCAAACAAACTAATGGATTTATATTAATTATTTACACGGGTGTTTGAAATATGCTTTTACACTTCTTATAAAGATCCACATTATAAGAAAAACTATTATCTGTGAAACCCAATCCATTTTAGCCTCTGTACTATCAATCAGGATCTGTACATAGCTTTTAAAATAGTTCACTTAACTTTACCAGTCTCACCAGCCAAGCCAATGAGGTTAACTTCCTATGTTTCTGTATCATGTTCTGCGTGTGAAGGGTGACTGATAAAGTAATGGAAACAAAGCAGTGTCTCTGTTCGGTGGGTAACAAACTATGAATGTCAGCCAGCGTGACGGCCACTGACTCAGACATACGCAGGAAGGAGGGTGTGAACAGAGATGAAATTGGCAAGGATCCCTACCTGAATGAGAGCAGCTGGCGCTCCTCCAGTCAGTGTGCCATCCTGGCTGCCATCTCTCCTCCCAGCCCATGGCTCCAGGCCTCGTTTTCACTTACACTGAGGATATGGCCAGAAAACCACCCAAAAGAGACAAGAGGATAGGCGTCAGTCAGATATCTGGATGAAACCACACTTTTAATTACTGCAAGTTGGTGTAAGCTTCATATTTTCCTTAAAACAATCATAAATCCTCAGTGAAACGGGTCAAAAGCTGTACTTAGAAAAAGATCTTTAAAGAAAATAATGTGCATAAAAAATTTAATAATCAATTGAGTTTGCAAAAAACATTGGAGGGGTGGAAATTATGTTTTATTTATCAATATTTCTGCAAGATTTTGAACCTATTACTGCCACTCAAAAACTGCCTGTAGACGACGCAATCTCCTCATTTTAATGGACAGAACTAAAATGGTTTGCACACCTAAGCATTTGCGTAACAATCATTAAAGATCACTCGCAACATGCCCACTTATTGCAAGTGCTAACAATGAAACTACACATGCAATTTCTGGAAATGTAGGTAGGGAACCTCCTAGTCACTTCTTGAAATGCCACATGTGCATAAGGCCATCCTACCCGCACTTCATTATTTTCAATCTACTTTTAATTCTATATATTTATTTATTTATTTCATATGGACATCACGTACTTTATACATTGGACAAACCAGATGGAATGCTTAAGTGTGTTAGCAAGTGCATGTGCTAATTTTCAACACCAGGCCAGAGGGGGCTTAAATTTTTTTTAATTCTGCACATACACTAGCAGAAAGTTTAAAATGCAGTTATATAAATTAATTTAACACCTATGAATTCACATCTTTATCGGAACATCTCTGTAGCGACTTCAGCCACTGTTTTAATTCATCTGTAGTTTCAGTTCAGTGGGGAGAGAGTTCCACAGTTTAGGTACTTTCATGTGAAAGAATCTCAAAAATATACTCTGGTCTTATCCTTTCCTCTGCTTTTTCATAAACTTATGTGACAAGCATGTGACAAAGATTAGCATACGGAACATCCAATAGAAAAGATGAGCCCCATGGAACTTGATGCCAAAAGTAGATTGCACATTATACTGTGCCTTCAAGTGTTCCATTTCTGTATCTGTAATGTTTTTCTTTTATCCTTTACACTTTAGCAAAATATTGAACTGTGAACTGAACAAAGATACACATTATATTGATCTTTATTTTATTTATTTATTTTCAGCAAATAACTAGGGAATTTTAGTAGCTAGTATTGGTAGCTGTATATGAGAATAGCAAATAAAAGAGATAAGACAATCAGGGTTTTCGAGTCTATGCAGTTTTTTGGTGGTCTCATAAATCTGACCTTCCAAATAAAATGTGCTGTAGATACTGTAATGACAGAGGTAATATTTAAGGACTGACCAGGTTAAAGAATTACAGATTTATCATTAGTTATTAGTCCTTAAAGCGGAAAGGAATCCTTATTTAGTTGACCTGAGGGTCAGGATAAGTAAAATACATTTTGTTTGGTACTTTACCAACAAATTTTCTTATCAAAGATAAGCCCGACTACAGTTCACAACTCTTTTAAGGAAAAATGTCTAATTCTCATTTCTGGCCAAATGATTTTTGCATTTCTATCACAACATGCAAGGCTCAGAGGCAGCGGCGTAGGAAGCGGGGGGGACGGGGGGGACATGTCCCCCCCAATATAAAAGCCAGGTGGATATGTCCCCCCCAAAAATTGTACCGCAAAATATTAGATTTTGACATTTTTTTAACTAGCGTGCTTTTATTTTGAAGGCGCAGCATAGCGTTACGTCACTGTACTCCCCCTCCCCTCTCTGAACTGCTGAGTGTTTGAGCACTCAGTCAGCAGGGAGGGAAACGGGGACACAGAAATCAGAAACTTGTGAAAGAGGTAAAATTATGAGGTGCCCCCAGGGACATAAATCAGAATTAACTTGCATATACACATATTAAATTACACTCTTCCATATAATATACTGAAAACCTCACACAAACACTAGTAAAAAGCTCTCACATAAACTAGTGAAAACATTGACCTCTTATATAATCTACTCAAAAGCTCTCATACAAAGTAGTGAGAACTGTTCATATAAACTGGTGAAAAGCTTTACCTTTCATACACACTACTAGAAAGCTTTCATATACACTATTAAAAAGCTCTCATATACACTACTAGAACGCTCTCATATGCACTATTAGAAAGCTCTCATATACACTATTAGAAAGCTCTCATATACACTATTAGAACGCTCTCATATACACTATTAGAAAGCTCTCATATACACTATTAGAACGCTCTCATAAACACTATTAGAACGCTCTCATAAACACTATTAGAACGCTCTCATAAACACTATTAGAACGCTCTCATATACACTATTAGAACGCTCTCATATACACTATTAGAACGCTCTCATAAACACTATTAGAACGCTCTCATAAACACTATTAGAACGCTCTCATAAACACTATTAGAACGCTCTCATAAACACTATTAGAACGCTCTCATATACACTATTAGAATGCTCTCATATACACTATTAGAACGCTCTCATATACACTATTAGAAAGCTCTCATAAACACTATTAGAACGCTCTCATAAACACTATTAGAAAGCTCTCATATACACTATTAGAACGCTCTCATATACATTATTAGAAAGCTCTCATAAACACTATTAGAACGCTCTCATAAACACTATTAGAAAGCTCTCATATACACTATTAGAACGCTCTCATAAACACTATTAGAACGCTCTCATATACACTATTAGAATGCTCTCATATACACTATTAGAACGCTCTCATATACACTATTAGAAAGCTCTCATAAACACTATTAGAACGCTCTCATAAACACTATTAGAAAGCTCTCATATACACTATTAGAACGCTCTCATATACATTATTAGAAAGCTCTCATAAACACTATTAGAACGCTCTCATAAACACTATTAGAAAGCTCTCATATACACTACTAGAACGCTCTCATAAACACTATTAGAACGCTCTCATATACACTATTAGAACGCTCTCATACACGCTACTAGAAAGCTCTCATAAACACCATTAGAACGCTCTCATACACGCTACTAGAAAGCTCTCATACACACTACTGAAAAGCTATTAGCGGATTTCAGTTGAAACGGAAGGTGTTTCAGTTGAAACGGAAGGCGTTTCAGTGAAACAGGAAGGACCGTCATTACACCGGAAGTTGTTTTAAACGGAGGTCATTCTGGCTAGCTCCGTACATATTGTGCTATCTCCGGCCGAAATTGTATCAAATAAAATTATTGATTCATGCTCAGCTATCCGCTAAACAACTCACAGAAGCATGGGCATTACTCGACTTTATTTTTTATGTTTTTGCTTCAACAGAGATCCTTTTCCGGTGTTGTGCGAAATTCTGTTCCCATGTGAAAATCTGTTCCACCTGTGTCGGGAGCGCGCCGCGCGTTGCAGCCACATAAGCGGATCTGATCATTTCCCAGGCCTTTCGGATCATTTCTTGGTTAAATAAAAAGTCGTAAAATTATACAAGGTTGAGACATTTAGTTTAATCAGCCGCTGTTGTTTACAAAATTGTAAAATAAAAAAAATAAATGCGGTTTTCTTATGCTGTTTTGTGTTGTTATTTTAAACGCCAAGAGAATCAGTCTCTTTCCAAGTTTTTTCACTTCAGCCTGACAGAAATAAAAGTCAAGTCACCAAATACCAAATTTGTATTTATAATTTTTTATTACTGATATAAGATGATGGGAAGTGCCTGATAGCAGTTCCATAATATGGAAACAAATTAATTTAGCTGCAAATCTTAAACTGTGTTTATTCCTCTCTTCATCAACAACAAACCATCTGGATTCGGTGATATTTGAGCAATGTTTGCCTAAATTAAAGGAGGGGGACCATATATTTTAGCTTTCTAATAGTGTGTATGAAAGCTTTCCAGTAGTGTGTTTGAGAGCTTTCTAGTAGCGTGTATGAGAGCGTTCTAGTAGTGTATATGAGAGCTTTCTAATAGTGTATATGAGAGCGTTCTAATAGTGTATATGAGAGCTTTCTAATAGTGTATATGAGAGCGTTCTAATAGTGTATATGAGAGCTTTCTAATAGTGTATATGAGAGCGTTCTAATAGTGTATATGAGAGCGTTCTAATAGTGTATATGAGAGCTTTCTAGTAGCGTGTATGAGAGCGTTCTAATAGTGTATATGAGAGCGTTCTAATAGTGTTTATGAGAGCGTTCTAATAGTGTTTATGAGAGCGTTCTAGTAGTGTATATGAGAGCTTTCTAATAGTGTATATGAGAGCGTTCTAATAGTGTTTGAGAGCTTTCTAATAGTGTATATAAGAGCGTTCTAATAGTGTTTATGAGAGCGTTCTAATAGTGTTTATGAGAGCGTTCTAATAGTGTATATAAGAGCGTTCTAATAGTGTTTATGAGAGCGTTCTAATAGTGTATATGAGAGCGTTCTAATAGTGTTTATGAGAGCGTTCTAATAGTGTATATGAGAGCTTTCTAATAGTGTATATGAGAGCGTTCTAGTAGTGTATATGAGAGCGTTCTAATAGTGTATATGAGAGCGTTCTAATAGTGTTTATGAGAGCGTTCTAGTAGTGTATATGAGAGCTTTCTAATAGTGTATATGAGAGCGTTCTAATAGTGTTTATGAGAGCTTTCTAATAGTGTATATGAGAGCGTTCTAATAGTGTTTATGAGAGCGTTCTAATAGTGTTTATGAGAGCGTTCTAATAGTGTATATAAGAGCGTTCTAATAGTGTTTATGAGAGCGTTCTAATAGTGTATATGAGAGCGTTCTAATAGTGTTTATGAGAGCGTTCTAATAGTGTATATGAGAGCTTTCTAATAGTGTATATGAGAGCATTCTAGTAGTGTATATGAGAGCGTTCTAATAGTGTATATGAGAGCATTCTAATAGTGTTTATGAGAGCGTTCTAATAGTGTATATAAGAGCGTTCTAATAGTGTATATGAGAGCGTTCTAATAGTGTTTATGAGAGCGTTCTAATAGTGTATATGAGAGCTTTCTAATAGTGTATATGAGAGCATTCTAGTAGTGTATATGAGAGCGTTCTAATAGTGTATATGAGAGCGTTCTAATAGTGTTTATGAGAGCGTTCTAATAGTGTATATAAGAGCGTTCTAATAGTGTTTATGAGAGCGTTCTAATAGTGTATATGAGAGCGTTCTAATAGTGTTTATGAGAGCGTTCTAATAGTGTATATGAGAGCTTTCTAATAGTGTATATGAGAGCGTTCTAGTAGTGTATATGAGAGCGTTCTAATAGTGTATATGAGAGCGTTCTAATAGTGTTTATGAGAGCGTTCTAGTAGTGTATATGAGAGCTTTCTAATAGTGTATATGAGAGCGTTCTAATAGTGTTTATGAGAGCGTTCTAATAGTGTATATGAGAGCGTTCTAATAGTGTTTATGAGAGCGTTCTAATAGTGTATATGAGAGCTTTCTAATAGTGTATATGAGAGCATTCTAGTAGTGTATATGAGAGCGTTCTAATAGTGTATATGAGAGCGTTCTAATAGTGTTTATGAGAGCGTTCTAATAGTGTATATGAGAGCGTTCTAATAGTGTATATGAGAGCGTTCTAATAGTGTTTATGAGAGCGTTCTAATAGTGTTTATGAGAGCGTTCTAATAGTGTATATGAGAGCTTTCTAATAGTGTATATGAGAGCGTTCTAATAGTGTATATGAGAGCTTTCTAATAGTGTATATGAGAGCGTTCTAGTAGTGTATATGAGAGCTTTCTAATAGTGTATATGAGAGCTTTCTAATAGTGTATATGAGAGCGTTCTAGTAGTGTATATGAGAGCTTTTTAATAGTGTATATGAAAGCTTTCTAGTAGTGTGTATGAAAGGTAAAGCTTTTCACCAGTTTATATGAACAGTTCTCACTACTTTGTATGAGAGCTTTTGAGTAGATTATATAAGAGGTCAATGTTTTCACTAGTTTATGTGAGAGCTTTTTACTAGTGTTTGTGTGAGGTTTTCAGTATATTATATGGAAGAGTGTAATTTAATATGTGTATATGCAAGTTAATTCTGATTTATGTCCCTGGGGGCACCTCATATAAAATAGTCTGTCGGGATGCTGCTATGAATATTGCCCATTTATAACGTTTTGTTTTTAGTTCACTTTCATATATAGAAACTGAATCTTTTTGGTTTAGTCATCTTAGTCTTGTACGGAAGAGGATTAGGGCCACTGGAAAAAATTAACTGATTTTTACATTTTTTTTTTAGTTTAACATGGGGAAAAAAGTCAGAATTCTGACTTTTCTCAGAATTCTGACTTTTTTCTTCTGACTTTTTTCTCAGAATTCTGACTTTAATCTCAGAATTCTGACTTTAATCTCAGAAATCTGACAGATGATTAATATTTCTAATCAATTTACAGTGTTTTTATTTTTTTCGGGGGGTACTTATACAGATACATAAAAACAAGTAGGTCTAACTAAAAAATAACCAGAATATATGTTTAGAGTAAAGATTGACTAGTGTTTACACAAGCACACAATTTCAAATCTGCTGAGCTTGCTGTGCAAGAAAATGTAAAATATACGTATAAAGAAATATAACAGGAAGTACTGCTAAAACATAAACTAAATGTTAAATAATGTAGATATTGGTTTAAAAAATTCTTCAGATTTGGAAATTTGGAAGGAATACATAATTTTGAAATTAATCAACAAATCTGGTAAAAAAAAAAACAACAAAAAGAAATAAAAAATAAAAGTTGCACTTTTTTACTTGAGGAATTTGTTGAATAACTTCATAATTATGAGTTTAACTAGTTGGAGGTAATGCTACACTTCTCTGCTTCCTGTCCTGCTCATAAAAGGTAAACCCGCCATCCATTTTCTACATTATTTGGAAAACACAACACAAATGTAATATAACAAAAGTATGTTTAAAAACAAACATGTTAGCATCCAGCCATAGCCATGTCTGTTTTAGAGACTAGCTCTCTTCTGCTCCTCCATTAATGAGGGGACCCCTCAGGCACGTAAAAAGTTGCCTAATTCCGTCATTTTCCACCAATGTGTCACTGGCCACCTCAAACAACTCACATCTTTGTCAGTGAAGCTGAGAGCTCCACATCTCTTCCTTCATGGTGACCATCTACATTAAGATCCAAAATTCTGAGTTTAAAGTCAGAATTCTGACCTTTTTCCCGTATTAAACTGAAATGAAATTTAAAAATCACTTAACTTTTTTTTTTTTTTTCAGTGGCCCTAATCCTCTTCCGTAGTCTTGGGATGATCACTCATCCAATATTTAACTGCTAACTTTCTCTAGACGTTTGCTACGCTAGCCAAAATGTTTTTTTTTTTTTTATATATCTCATTTCAGTACAATGCCACCACCAACTAAAAGGCTGAAACAGCAGTAGGACTTACTCAGATTTTTTTAAAAAGAGAAACGTCAGTGTGAGTAACAGTCACCTAACACAACTTGTGTTGAAATTGGCCTGGTCTGGGCGTGCGTTTAACGAGGATTTTTTATTTTTTGCGTGGTTTTGATTCGCTGAAATGGACAGATGTTATACCTGCCGCGCTCCTGATCGTTAGTTAAAACCACAGGGAGAATTAATTTTAATTCTTAGCAGCGGCGGTCGCATTGGTTGTGCAGCAGTCCACTGCACAACCACTAATTAACCAACTAATTAACTTCTGCACCTTTATTTCCTCAAATAAACTGCTGGCTCCTCTTTTTAGACGATAAACAGATTAACACAACATTGACAACTCTGTAGTTTTCTCTGTTCTGTACTGTAAACTGGAATTAAAGGCGCCATTTCTACCAAAGGTCTTGACAGACTGGCGACCTGTCTAGGGTGTACCCCGCACCAGCACCTCCTGACCCCACTAAGGGACAGGGTGCACAGAAAATGGAAGGATGGATGGATTTCTACCAAAGGTTGATAATGCGTTTTTGAACCAGATGCTTCAAAGCGCCCTGTCCATAATTCTTCAACACACTGTCAGCTGCCTCTGTCGGTCAACCTATATAAATTCATTTTTGACCATTATTGCAAGTTTGACAAAATAAAACATATCAAATTTTGCACATGTGTGGCTTAGTGAATTGTTTTTAATCAAACTGAAATATTTGATTTTCTAGTGTGATGCAGACACTAAATATGCTAAGGGTTGAAGCCCCTGAAAGACACCTCCCTTTGCTTAATAAAAGACTCCAGTCATTTTGTTTGGTGATATGCTCACATCTTATGAACAAATGCATTATGTACATTTTAAATGCATTATTTTTGCAAGACACATTTATAAAGGAATAAAGTAAAAGATTAAATAGCCTTTTTTTTAAGTAGCATACTTAATATATGTTTCTGTTGAATACGAATCTCAGATTTCCGACATGTGTCCCCCCCAATAGTAAACATATTCCTACGCCCTTGCTCAGAGGTATGCATTAAAAGTGGATCAATTGACTTTAACAATTAGTAGTTTTATAAGTTTATTTTGCAACTTGAGGTTGCTAAACTGGCTGAAAATGTAGATCTGAACATCATTAAAGGGTTTTTCCTTGCAGGTTGATGGTAGCTATTTAGCTGCTATAGTAATGACTCCATAGCAGTACAGTTGCTGTTGCCAGGAGTTGTTTTCCTTACAAAAACATATAGTGGTGCTGCTGTGATATACAAAAAATTTATTTAATGGACATAAATGTAGGAATTGGGGGGAATTAAATAAATGAATAAATAACAATGAGTGGGTTTTCTTTTTACACTGTCTGATTTATCAGCAGCTGAGAGAAATTGGTTAGCGACTCCATGATTATAATATATAATATATAATAGCTACAATTTATATTGTTGATTTATTCACTTATTTTTTGGAATTCAATTAAATATGAGTAAATGGATTGAAACATTTAATGGGTAAAAAGAAAAACAAAGCTGAATAAAACCAAAAACAAACAGCCGGAATAATGAAGAGGATTTGATTAAATCTTTTATTGCAAACAACTCCACATATAGCCCCAGAAAACAAGTGAAAAACAAACAATTAACAGGCACACATTAACGAGAACAATTAAAATCCGGAAGGAAAAAAAGGAGGTTGTGAGCTGAACAGAAAAGTTCAAAGTTTAATTGAAATGAGAATAAAGAGATGTGCAAATTCTTTGATTCTTCAGCCAATTTAATATGCTTTCATTCTGCAAAGGATTTGAGTTTATTAGAGGATCAGTTGTAAAGCAAAACTAAAAAAAAATATGTCATGGATGTTTTTGATCGAACACCACAATTGTCTGTTTTATAGTATTATCAATTATTTTTGTAATGCTTTATTTGACTTTAAAGTCAATTTATTATGAACTTTGACGAGTAAATGAAATGATAACATTGGGTGCATTGTTGAGACTGTTTTACAAATGTTTCACGTTGAATGAAGTTTCAAGATTCAGGTCCAGACTGATGACTCGCTTAATAATTTTTCACAGACCCATCTTTGTTGTTATGTCACATGGCAAATTTCTTTTATTGTAAAGAAAGAGAACAAAATAGAGAGACCTTGACATCATTAAAAAGTTTCAATAGCTGTTTCATCAGTTTTCATTAGCCCGTATTAAGCCATGCTTTTTCCCCTAAGACAAAAAAGGAAATCTTCTTTTAGAAAAACTGCTTGAATGGCCTTTGGATTTCTTTTTTTTTTTTTTTTTTTTTTTGTATTATGTAAGTTTCCAATGATATGAGGAAATGGAAAATTGTCCATAGATGTGAGTGTGCATTCCTTATTTGCATTGGGATCCTGTTTCTTAGATAGTCCATAGTCCTCCCAACTCTTAATTGAATAAAAAGAAACTAAGGATGTTCATGGATTTAGTGCATCACAAAAATTATATAAAAAGACACAAAAACCAATAATAATACTGAATCCTCCCACATTTCACAAATGTGTTGCTAAACCAAGTTCATTGACAGTAAGAAAGTGTATTGATTACTTTATATTTTTAAAATTCAGAATTAAAATGTAGGTGTATGCATTTGTTGGGGTCTAATGTGCCATTTATTTGTTAAGTTGTTTGGGATTTTAACCAATCAGGAGACAATTACAGATAGGCTGCCAAATTAGAAAATTATACCAAAATAATTGTTTCTGAAAAAGAATTTCTGTAAGTCTTTTATTTGTTCTTTTTCTATTGTTTACAAAGAAATTCAGGGTGAACTTAGGGAGGAATTGTAACATTGCTATTTTGGCCAAATATTATGTTAAACCTCTAGTGGTATTCGGAAATGGTTGTTGTTGTTGCCCCAACAAGAACATGACCTGACCCTAGTAGGTTCCTTTTATTCTACTGCTTGCCATATGGCAGCCCAGCTCCACTAGTTTGGTTACTTCATATGCAAACCTTCCCATCCGAATGTTGCTGCTTCAAATCAAGAACCGACCAGCCAAGGTTTTCTTACCTTGTTGAGGAGATTTTCAAATGATATCTATGTTAGATCTCCAAACCAAAACTCAATGTTATCCTTGGCTACTGCAGCCTAACTGCTAAAATGTTTTTTTATTTTTATGTGTTGTTAGTTCATATATGATAATTCAGTATGCTGTGGTTGTAGCAAGTGGTCATTTGAGCTCCTCTTGCCATCTTAACTTCCACAGTTCCCCTTCCAAAAGTTGCTCTGAAATATACACAATAGTCTTTACTCATACAACTTCTGTTGATTGGATGTTTACCTTTTTATGTAAATATTCTCTGTAACCAGATGACTTATTGAGAAAATCTCAGAAGAGCTGCAGTTTCTGAAATGGTAAAATCAGCTCATCTGGCCCCAGCAACCATACCATAAAAAATAATCAAACATACGTACCTTATAAAGTGGATAGTGAATGTAGTAAATACATCTGACCAAAACATAAATTGTATGTATTTTTCATTTTACTTTATTCTGTCTTCTACTCTGGGTTTGATAATTATTTTTACTTTTCTTGTTTAGTCTTCCTAAAATGTTTAAAAGGAAAACCTGCTGGCACTACTTGAGACATGCCAATATTTTAGTCCAATATAGCTTTTTAACCGTTGCCAAATATGAAGTGCTTTATATACTTAAAGACTGTGTATATATGAAAATACACTTTTCAGTAATGGTCTGAAAATGGGAGAAACAGCTAGACTATTGAACAGCCTTCAAATAAACTGAACAGAAATATACAGCTTAAACCTGTTCCAATAATTCCTGCCTTCTGAAAGTAAAATAGTTGCAACCCTGGACATTTGGGGTGCACTGACTTATTCCCAATGCACACCTTAAAGCTACAGTGTGTAATAATTACAGGGATATACAGTCAGAAATGTAATATATTATACATAACTATGTTATTTATCATCATCTACGAGCTCAGCCTCTTAACCTTAATATTTGCGTTGCCTTAGAATTCGTTTATTTATAATTACATAGGAGCGGGCCTCGCAGCCATGGAGGCAGACATCTTTGCGCTAAGGCAGCGCAGAGCCAACAAACTAACGATTGCGAGATCTCCCATTACAATAACATGCTGTGTGATGATGCTGTTACTCTCCAGTATACTTATTCAGCAACGTCCCTGACGTTTCATAGGTAATTATTCAGTAATTTTCTGTAAAATAATTTTTCTGGATATATACCTTGGTTACTTCTCTCCGGCTCCTTTGGAGATCTTCAAGCCTTTCCTCCTCTGCTCTAGTCACCCCGCTGGCACCTCTCCTTCGCCTGGCCCTGGCTGCACGCCCACCCCGGCCTCTCTGCCCTCTTCCTCGCCCTCTTCCTCACTCTGTAAACGGGGAATATATATTCTTCCAGCGAACACAATCTCGCTGCTAAACTAATGACTACAATTACTTCGTCTGTTTATATCACCATGCAAAGCAGCTCACCAAAACGTCACAACGATGTAGAAAAAATAACGGGTATATTTATTATCTTAAGTCTACATGAAATCTATACCCTACACAGACTAATGAAATACTATCTGAAAAATTATCTATGTAAACAAACCTCATCACTTGAGAAGGTAGGTGATGCTGACGTCGTGGAAGACATTTTGTCCCGTAACGCTCGCCGTACTGTTGGGGGGGAGAAGCGGTGGGGGGGAGATGTTCATGTTGCTGCGGTCTGCAGTCTGGACGTTAGATGTCGCTGAAAATTACACACTGTAGCTTTAATAGTTTCCTAAAAGCAATTATTTGATGCGGCATGATGTTTGTAGTGAGTCAAATCCATTGCATTCTTGTTTCATCCAATAGTTCTATTCACGTAGTAATCTTTGTAGTCATGCTGCCCCACCAAACTCAGGATGCAAAAAAGAAAAATGCATGTTTAAAATATAAACTGAAAAGATGTGCTCCAACCGAAAGATTACTTACATGACACAGACAAGACAATGAGGCAATGTTAAAACATGTAACCTTTGAGGTATGTGATATTGAAATGTAACAAAAAAAATTTTTGATTTTCGACAAAAAAAAAAATAAATTATTATATTGTGTCGATAAACTTTCTATTCCACAACTAGAAGAATATTGAATCATAAACTGATTATTTTTAAGTTTTAATTAATTTATTTATTTATTTATTTTTTTACGTCAAGGTAACTTCTCAACTGCAACAAAATCTTTAAAGGGTAAAATGTGTGATTTTATTTGATCAACTGATAATAGAAATACTCTACTGTATGTATTCTGTGTAAATAGGTTAAGCTAGTGGGAGACGGGGTTTGTTGAAGCTAACACTTATTGACAACAATAAAAAAAAAACATACAATTTGTTCAATGTTTCCTCACGTGAGATAATAACAATAATCGCAAACATTTTTTATGTTTTGGTTGTTTTGGCACCATAAACCAAAAATACCTGATCCACAAACCTTTATGGGCTTTTCGTAAAGAATAATTAAACTGCTTTAGATGTGTTAGGCACTTATCCTTATGACAGATGAAACAGGCAGTTCTAAAACTGGTGTTCAATTATTTTAGATAAAAACACAACACTAAAGCAAGCATTTAAATTGGAGTTCCATTTGGTGAGTTTAATTAGTGAAACAACACTTAACCCAGTGGCTAAAACAGAAGCTACAGATCACACAACTTCCGGGATGAAAGAAGATTAATAAACAAATAATAAAGTTCATAAAATCTAGAACACAAGCAGTCAAGATAAAACAAATACTTATGAAGCTGGCAGATTTGAGGTAAAAGAAATCTTCTCTGATTCTCTCTTTTGTTGTGTCCTTGGGCAAGACAGTGCCTGCTGTAGTCAAAGGACCCAGTGGCACCGATGGTATGGCAGCCTTGCTTGTGTTTGTCCCAGAGCAGCCGTGGCTACAACATAGCTGAACCACGCCTCCACCAGATAGGAAGATCAATGAGCAGAGAGGTGGGCTCGGTACTTACAATATATATATTAACTTATATATGTAAACTTGAGCTTGCGGGTTCTGCGCAGTATCTTTGTTGGTATTTATTCAGTTTCTTCTGTCTCTTTTTGTTGATGTGGCAGTTGCTTGGTGTTGCTATTTGAACGAAAAATGCTTTCCTCTGCTTTTTGTCCACCACCACAATGTCCGGTTGGTTTGCCATTACCATTCGGTCTGTCTGTATCTGGGAGTCTCACAGGACAGGACAGATACCAGACTGTTGGATGAAGTGGATGCTGACTTCCTAAACGGACTAAATAACTTCTTTGGGAGGTTTGAGGCACTAAATCGCACTCCAGCAGTGAAGGCTGTCCCACATCAGGAAGAGGAGGTTCTCTGCCTTGACACAGCCGACGTGTGGAAGACTCTGAGGAGGGTCAACCCGCGGAAGGCCCCAGGTCCCGACAACATACCTGGGCGGGTGCTCAAGGAGTGTGCAGGTCAGCTAGCTGGTGTCCTCACGGACATTTTTAACACCTCGCTGGAGCAAGCCACAGTGCCAGCATGCTTCAAGTCTGCCTCCATCATCCCAGTGCCAAAGAAACCTCAAGTCACCTGCTACAACGACTACCGGCCCGTCGCACTGACTCCCATCATGATGAAGTGCTTTGAAAGGCTGGTAAAGGAACACATCGTCTCCAGTCTCCCCCCAACACTCGACCCGTTCCAGTTTGCCTACCGGCGAAACCGCTCCACTGAGGACGCCATCTCCTCTGCTCTTCACCTGAGCCTGGCCCACCTGGAGGAGAAGAACACCCACGTGCGGATGCTGTTCCTGGACTTCAGTTCAGCGTTTAACACCATCATCCCACAGCACCTGGTGGGAAAGCTGGAACATCTGGGCTTCAACACACCCCTTCGAAACTGGCTGCTGGACTTCCTCACCAACAGACCTCAGTCAGTCCGGGTCGGTCAGAACACCTCTGATGTCATCACCCTCAGCACGGGCTCCCCTCAGGGCTGCGTCCTGAGCCCCCTGCTGTTCACCCTGATGACATATGACTGCGTCCCCAGGTTCACCACCAATCACATCGTGAAGTTTGCGGACGACACCACGGTGGTGGGCCTCATCAGGGACGACAACGACCGGGACTACAGAGAGGAGGTGGAGCAGCTGGTGGACTGGTGCAGTGAAAACAGTCTGATCCTGAACGTGGAGAAGACGAAGGAGATCATCGTCGACTTCAGGAAAAACCGCCCCCACCATGCTCCACTGCTCATCAACAGCTCAGCTGTGGAGGTGGTCAGCAGCACAAAGTTCCTGGGGGTGCACATCACGGACAACCTCACCTGGACTGTAAACACTTCATCTCTAGTGAAGAGGGCACAGAAGCGCTTGTACTTTCTGCGGAGGATGAGGAGAGCCCGCCTGCCCCCGCCCATCCTCACAGCCTTCTACAGAAGCACCATAGAGAGCGTTCTGACCAGCTGTCTCTCTCTGTGGTGTGGAGGCTGCAGAGCTTCTGACTGGAAGAATGTGAGGAGGGTGGTGAGGACAGCGGAAGGAATCATTGGGGCTCCTCTTCCCTCCATTAAGGACATTTCATCACAGCGCTGTGTGTCCCGAGCCCGTAATATCATCAAAGACCCCTCACACCCCCACCATGGACTGTTCTCCCTGCTGCCCTCTGGAAAGAGGTTCCGCAGCATCCGCTGCAGATCCACCAGGTTGTGCAACAGCTTCTTCCCCACTGCCATCAGACTGTTGAACCTTTGATCCACAATCCGAACTCTGCACCTATTGCACATTATCGGGCATCAAATGCTGCTGAACTTTTAACTTTTAGCCCTTTAAATTGTTCATCTCATTGTATTTTTCAATAACGCATTTTTTGCACAAATGCCATTTTGCACTGAACCACTGCAACTTGCACACTGTCTCTTATCCTCTGCACTGTTCACACTTTGACCACTGCTGCACTTTTTGTATTTTTCTATAACTCGTGCCATTGTGAAATATCAATGCAACGTTCATAAGCTGTATGTAACGCAATTTCGTTCTGTATGCACCCTGTGCATACAAAATGACAAATAAAGAAGTCTAAGTCTAAGTCTAAGTCTAAGTCTTCTGGCAAGGAGGAACCAGGACCCCATGTCAGAGGGGAGTTAACATCAACCCCCCCGCACCAGATATTGAGATTGGGTACTATATATATATAAATTCAAGTATGTGATATTTATATTTAGCATTTACCACAACTGTGTTAAATAACAGATGGAGAAAATTGTCTAAATTTGCTAAAGCAGCAAGTGTCGACTCTTTATAAATCTCCCTAAAGGCAGGGGAAGTTAGAGTAAACAACTAGAATAATAACAAATATTCTAATTCAGCAGATGAAATCCATATACAAGTGTAATTCTTGTATTTTTAATGCATGTCATTAAAAATAGAAGAATTTAGGACATATTGAATACCTTTACCAATCAATCTGTAATTATTACCTCTTCCTAGGGTGGCGCTAAATTAGAGTGGCTGAAACTCCCACATCCCCCCTGTGAAGCAAAATCGAAAAAATTAACGGTTTTATATTTAATATCAGTAAAAAGTTAGAACCAAATAAATATACTGTATGTGGTCTTATTGGAAATATATTTTTTTAGATTCGATCCTAACAATAATACACTGCACAAAAGAGAATCCTGTGATTCGATGAATTAGGAGAAAAGGAAGGAAATTGGGGGTGGGGCAGGGGTGGGGTTGTAAAGCTCAGATGCAGGGGGAAATGAATTCCCAAAACTAATCTTAGCATAATCAGGGCACTGCCCCAGTGTCCTAACCCCATCTACATGCACACATACACACAGCACCATACATAACCTCCACTGTGTGGGCGGTGTTGTTCTTATGACCCACTTAACACATCTGGGTCAGCTGTATTCAACCACCAATTTACAGACATACACACAAATCCAGCCAGGTGCATTAACACAAATAATCCCACACAAACAGAAACAAAAGAGCAGGACATTTTTTTTCTTTCCTCTGCCTAGTGAATACAAAAATCAGGTATTACCACTTATTACAGTAAAAAGCAGCAAACCTCTGATATATTGTTTTGTTTATCATATAAGCACAACAATTGTCCAACAAACTATCCACACCTCCAAAAACCTGCTACTGCTTGTTTTTCCCTCCATTTACTCACTCACTGCCAAGCTGCAGGAGAAGTAGCAAGGGCCGAATATGTGGCCTCGCTTTACTGTATATAAAGAGTACTGTGTGATGAACACCTTGGAAAGCCAAAAGGTTGTTTTGCCAGTTGTACAGCTGGATGTAAACTAGTAAGTTTTGCTGCCGCACTGGGGCTTTTTTGCAGAGGCAGGAAGCAAGAAAAGGGCACATGAAGAGAATGCTTAGGCTCTTTAAACAGAGGGGTAGCATTGGATGCATCGCTTCCAAAAATAAAAAAAAGGGAAAAAAAGGAAAGAAAAAACTTTTGAAGTGTGTTTGTGTTTGAGGCGAGGGAGCAAAGGTGTGCTTTGCGTTTGAGGCAAAAGGCAAGAGTATCCCTCCCATCTGTATGGGAGTGCATGTGCGAGCATGGAAGTCCCTCTTGCCAGTTTTAAAAACCATGCATAGCCCAGGTAAATGGCACGCTGTCGTCTGTACATGCCCAGTAGCTTTTTCTTTCTCTTCACAGGGAAGAGTTCAGAGGGCCAGTTAGCACCGTTCACAGAGGACCCCTAGGCTTCAGGCAAACACACACGTATCCTACTCACAAAAAATACCAACAAGCAGTAATGCTGAAAATCCTGCACAAAGATTCTTAAAGTACACACACACACATCATACACATCTGCACATGCTTAAAGGCTCTTGTAAATTTAAGCAGTTGCAGCAGCTGTACTTGTGTGTACACACACACACATATTGAACACACACACATTTTGCAGAGAGCTGGCCCATGGCTAGGGTGTTCAAACAGCAGTGAAATCCAGCAATTGGAAAAGAGTGGATTTTGCCGAGGTCCATAGTAGGTATTGATCAAGGTTAGCTTAATGTGCATACTGCCTGTGGCCAATGGCCGTTCTCACTACAGATGTGTGTGTTGTTGCATATGAAAGTGTAAAAAAAATCTTTTGTGTCAGTGTGAGTCAGCTTGGCTGCAGATGGGCTTTTTCACTTACCTGCGTTGTAAGTTTATGAACTAGCTAGCTTATTTAAACTAGAAAAGAGCAGCTTGTTTATGTCCCTGAAGGCTAACTGCAAAAAACTACAGTATCTATCCTTATGATCAACAATTAATGATAGCTGAGGTGAAGTATTAAAACAGTTCATTTTGTATTTAACATCTGAATACGGATGAGCAATGGGAGAAACACAATGTGAATTCTAAAGGGCCGGTAACTCCTGAACACCAGCTGGAGGGTATAAGTGGTTGCTTTTCACATGGAAGGATATCAATATAAATCACTGGGCAGTAAGTCAAGTTTTAGGAAGTGTGGATGTCCTGACCCATAAAGCTGTCAAGGATAGTGGGGACGGGGTTGATAATTAGGGCTTTTTTTTTTTTTTTTTACTTTTTGCGACAAGACCTGAAGCATTCAGAACCATAATTGACAATTGATCCCTCTGTATCCTTTGAAATTCTAGTTTCTAGCTTTGAGCGTGATGTTGTCACCACCATGTTTCAGCATGGGGATGTTGTGGCAGCTTGACCATTGCTATATGGCTGGCATTAGCTTTAAGGTGGACAGTTACAGTATGTGTTTGTGGATCTGTAGTTTATGTATACACTTTGCATTTTCAGATCATTTAGGGAACCTTCTAATATTTTCAAAGAAAAAAACTGACAGCTTGTCATTGTCCTCGTCTTCTGCTTCATATGGGACCAGGTCACTGGAGCAGCCATCTCAGAAGAGACACAGACACCTCCCACTCTGCCTACCAGGCCAGCCAAGAGACAGTCCCTCCAGCGTGCCCTCGGGCATCCGACAAAGATGTCCGAGCCCCCTCAGCCGACTCCTTTCGCATGTGGAGAAGTGATGGGAACTCCAACCCGAAGGGGACGAGCCAACTTTTCCCAGTCGAGAGCCATACCCTTGGAGTTGGAGGAGTGGTTTCTCATCCCAACCACTTTACACTTGGCTGTAAACTGCCACAGTATCTCCTGTATGTCTTGGCAAGAGCCATCCATCGTAACTATGTCATCTGCAAAAAGCAGAGACAATACCAGTCCCCTCCAGCCCCCGGCTGCACCTGAATATCCTACCCAATTATGTTATGAACAGAACAGCTGACAAAGGGCAGCCCTGTCAGAGTCCAACATGCACCGGAAACAAGTCAAGCTTCTAAAGTGCTCAGATACCCCTTCGTTAAAGGGCCCCTGACTCTGACTTTTCTAGGTCCACAAAAAACATGTGGACCCTTCGGGTAAACTCCCAAAAATCCTTCAACACCCTGCAGGGAGTGTAGAGCTGGCCCACTGTTCCACGATCAGGACAAAGCAAAGGTTCCACAATCAGTTAGACTTTTCTCTCAAGCATACTGGCCAAGGCCTTCCCAGGGAGACTGAGAAGTTTGATGCCCTCTAGCCCTACCAGCCTTTTAACAAGGTCCAAAGTCCCTCGTGACAGTGTTACTGCCACCCCCGTTCAGGACCTAGAAGCTACACATAGCATCTCCAGAACTCCAGCGTTACATTAACGCACAGTCTACTGTGTATATACCACATGGCTATATACTATATATTGTATATAGTATATTGTATGTTTGGCAGTTAATCTGATTCAGATTCTGAAAGTTGCAACTCCCCTTCTTAGGCAAGGGACCCACCACCCCAGTCTTTTGGTCCTGGGGTATTGTCCCTAACCTCCATGTGATGCTGAAGAGCCGTGTCAGCCACAACAGCCCATCAACATCCAGAGGAAAGGTACTGGTGGTGAACCTTGTCCACCCCAAAGTCTTGCCTCTGTGGAGTTTTCTGACCACCTTGGGGACTTCAGCCCTACAGTTTTTGAAATGGTAAAATAGAAAATGTAGCTTCCCTATGGCTTGTGCTCCTCCCCTTTTAGTTCCCTGTTGTGAGACTTTGGCTCTAATAAGTAAATCCACAAATCTCAACTTGTGCCTACAGAAAACACAGGAGAGAACTTGTTTAACAGCAAAGCAACCTCTTTTAAGTTTATGTGGGTATGGTATTTGAAATAGTTGCCTCTACTGAAAACAATATAAGCAGTCAGGAGAAAAATAAAGATTAGTTATTTTACACACACATATGGTGGAAAAATAACGGCTGCTATGAGTGGAGGCAAGCACTGGAAACTGTACTTGCAAAAATCACAGCACAGCGGACAAATATGTGACTGCCTGCTAGCATGACACAGTTCCAAAACTAAAGCTGGCACACAAAAAAATCCTTAACACAGAGCCAATATGTGCTAAGGAGACAGAATGGAGCCTACTGCTAAGTCTCCAAATGGTTCACAGGTGGAAAGCTTTTAATAGCAGCGGGCACAAGCAGCAAGGGCAGTGAAGATTCATTTCATTAAAGCTTGCTGGACAAGTGAATGGTTAGAAAATCACCCTACACAGCAGGCTCAGCCCTTAATCCTTGGAAAACATAATTTCTCAATATAGCTAAAGCTGAAAACAAAAGTCAACACGGAGCTCTGTGGCTTGTGGTCTCTCAAGGATGACTTTGATATCTGTGTTTTCTTCATTTTGCCGAACACAAATTTGCCCTCAGGCTTATTCATCGAAAACACTGCAACCACACAACTCAAACATCAAACCACAGTATATGTGCAAATGATGAACAGCAGAAAATGTCCCTGCTTTGCTAAAAAGGCATTTTGTCTGATCTGCAACTGGTTCTTTAAAGATGAGCACAAACACACACACACACACACGTATGTCCTCTCTGCTTGCCTTCCAGTGTCCAGTGAAAGTAATAGATGGTGAATTCTGTTGCTTACTCATGCATACAGCTGACAAATTGTCCCTCTCAGATTGCACAGTGTGATTTGTGAGAGATGGTGCACGACAGAATGAGCTGGCAGCTCTGACCGAAGAAGGGCAGCGGAGACGCAGACAAAAACTAGTCCGAAAAGGTGCTTTTGAAGAAAATTATATATCTGAGGGCTGAAAGGCCGTCAGAGTGCAGATGAGCTGCTTTTAAATGTGAGTGCATGCATGTCTAAGAAAGATCAAAAGACTTGTGAGACACTTCCTCCTCTTCTCCTATCTTTGCAATGACCTTGCTCTACCTAGCAGCATAAGCCTCTGTGTGTATGATATTTAAACTCACACCAATAGCATCCACAACAAAAGCAATAGAATAAATAGTGCATATAAAAATCACTAAAGTTCCATCCGATGAAAGGATTTAGCTTTGAGATAGCCCACATAATGTCCGCAAATCCTGTCTCATATTATATAATATGACCCATATACCACTATTACTGCTACAGGATAATTTAACCTGCATATAACTTAATTCTCAATAAAGCTTTCGTTGTTATAACATATGTTATTTCTGGACTAAAATGCAAATTTATTCTGTTTAGCTTGTTTTATGCTTTATTGATGAAACATTTTTTTAAACAAAAATAACCATAGAAATTACGATTAATAGTTAATCAATAATTGTTTCCATTTTAAGGAATGAATAAACAGATATCAACCAGATTTATGCTCAAATTTACTAATTACATCACAGCAAAATTGCTACCTAGACTGTAGATTCAGATGTGGTCTGAAAACACAAAGGCTAAGAGATCTTTATACAAACATATTTCCACAGTCAAAAGAAATTCAAGAATAATGGAGAAACAAGGTCTTTCATATATACACCATTGGTCTAGAAAGGGTTTAATTCATTTCTAAAGCTTTGAGACTGCAGCAATCCATACGTGGACCTATTATCCACAAAAGAAGAAAACATGGGCTGGTGGTATTCTCTATAAGAATGGCAAAATGACCATAATTATCCCAAGACTGCATCAATGGCTCATACATGAAGAAGGTCACAAATTATCATAAACCAACATCTAAAGCACTATAGGATTGATAAGTGAGAAAGAAATTGGCCCAAAAAAGTTTGAGATAATATTCTGTCAACTGACAGAAAAAACATAAAAACTTTAAGAAAGTGAATGACCCAATCATAGCGGTGTAATTAAACAAAGCTTTTAAAAAATAAATACCTATCTGCATTCAAACATAATGGTGGTAGTGTAATCACAATTTGGTTTGGGGGGTTCTCCGAATTGTTTTTTGGGTTATTTAGCTAAACCTGAATTACTGAACTAAATCAATGGAAACACAAGTTATAGACATAGAATCAAGGGAGACTCTTCACTTCACCAAAAATCCTAAAGAACAATGTATAGATATCCTCTGAAGGTCTTAAAGGAGCTACAGTCAAAACTTAGAGTAAAATGCGACTGAAATGCTGGGTTGTGAGCTTGACAAGCCGTGCATAAATCATTTACAGAAAACACCTTAAACAAAACTTGCTTTTTTAGCCTATATATTTGCGCGAAATTGTAATAACTATCAATTCCCCATTGTTCTTCTGGATCACAGAGTGGGACAGACAACACCAGCAAACAGGGAGATAAAGCTGCAACTTAAGTGTTACAGTGTAAATATCACTGCAAAGGCCTGAATATGTTTTCACATTAGGACAACCCTGACTCATTAGGTTAAGAAACTTACAGTAGGTATACAGCCTAGGTCACATTTTTACAAGATTTGCACAGGTTTAGTTGATATCAAATTGCAGACAGGAACTTGGAATTTGGCTACAGTACGTGATGGACCCTAAAACCAATCCTCAAAAAATACCTTTATGAGGGCTAATTGGGACACACCTTGGTGTAGACGAATGCCAATTTTATGCTACGTTTATGCCTTTTGCCAAATCACCCATGTAAGAGAAAGGGATTTTCGAATCTTTTGTGTTTTAAATTATACTGTGGATAATAATAATTTAACTTTATTGATCTCACATTGGAGAAATTTACCTGTGCATTTAACCCATCCCCTTGGGGAGCAGTGTGGAGTCAGGGGTCTTGCTCAGGGGCCCAGAGTGGCAGTGTGTGGGAGTGGGGCTCGAACTCAGAACCTCAGGATTCCAAGCTCTATGCACTGACCACTAGGCCGCCACTTCCCCATGGCTAGCGCATAAAATAGTTTAACATCAAGTTAAAAGATCAAACAAAAGAAATGATCCAAAAAGAAACAAAATAAAAGAATCAAAGTATATTCCTATCCAAAAATAAATAAATACAATTATTTACATTTACATCTGTAAAAGTGAAAACAATATTCTCTTTCAGGACCCAGCAAATTGTTGGCATATGTATCTCAACACTACTTTCCTTTGCATATGAAATGACATGCAAATGACTGGATGAGCTTTTGTTGTAATACACGTGAACTGCATTTTTTTCTTAAGGCGTTATATATTTATCTATGTGGAAGATAAGCAAGCAAACTTGACATTGCTGTGCTCATTTCTCTGATCAGTCCTTTAGGCCACAATTGGGGCTATGATTGCAATTTGAGAACAGAACCATGGGCATGGAGCAAAATTTGACAGGAGTAGTATTTAGAAAAAAAATGATGATTGAAAGAAGAAAAAGTGCATGCAGCTTAGTCGGGAAATTGAGAAATTTAGATGGGGCCACAATGTTTTTTGAGGGTTGATCAGTTATTATTCAATACAGATGTACGAATCTCAAATGGCTAAATTTTGTTTAATAAAACATCTGCCTTCCTTTGTGTTTCACTGTTTAAATTCTACTGTTTAATCTTCACATATCATGGTGTGAGCTGATTTTATTTAACGGAGGAATCCTCCAGTCAAAAAATCCACGAATGCTAAACTAATGACTCTTCAACACTTCAAGATTTTCCAACTGTTTCAGCGCAAAATCACATGCTACCAGTTAAAAATTTAAATACTGTCTGCAATCAATCCCTAGTTCTCACAAGGAAATCAAAAATTATCCTAATGTGCCAGTAAGGCTAAAATAAATTTGAAGATCTCTGTAAATACACACAAGCAATGTGTATGTAAATAATTTAACACCCAGGAATCCAGGACTTTTAGAACAGCCACCAGAGGGCATATGATTTGTAATTATATATGGAAGGATAGTGTGATCATCAAACATTAAAAAAGTGAGTGAAGGTCACAAGAAAAAGTGAGTGCCTAGTAAATGCATCAGGGTTTCCAGTACTAATGTTTATAGGAGAGACATTTCGGTTTTGCATAGGGTATGTGGTTGTATTTGTGGTTTTAATGGTTCCAGATTTTCTTTGTTGAATAAAATAAATCTAGAATTTTATCCCAAACAGACATAACCAAGAAAAATTTTATTGCGTTTACTGGGTAACCAATGACATGTCTCCAAACCCACATTAATGGATATACAGAACAATTTTCAACACCCCATGTTATCTTGCATTGAGTCTTCATGACTGCCTTTAGCAAAACTAGAATATCACTGCTTTATCCATTTTTTGTTGTTAAGTAAAGAGAACTGGTTACAGATATATTGTGAAACAGGGATGCTAGAATGACTGATGAGTGGTTTCATTATGCCAAACAATAAATTGTCTATAGCGACACAAAGGGTAAAGCACGAGAGACACACAAGGTATTAGGATACTCCTGGCATATTCACTTAAATACTTTTATCTGATGATAATAAAGATATATATTTTTTAAAGCAATTCAATATTTAACAATAATGTTTTTATGCACTTTCCATGTAGTTACTGAATGGCTTTTCTTTTTCTATTCTACACCCACCACCTCCTAGTCTGAAATTAAGCCACAGAGAATTTACTGTGAGTCAAGTTAATCCGACCTCTGGCATTCCCACCCCTTTTTTGCTCACATCATCTGTAATAAATGTGTGACAGTAATCTCCATATAACACTTTTCTGATATGTTTTTCCTTTTTAGTGAAGAGAATGGACTTGGGAGTGAGCAAGGGTGTGTGTGTGTGTGCGTGTGTGTGTTGGGGGGTGGGGGGTGTTATACCCATTCCACGTACAACACCACACAGATAGCCCTATGCATGCACAACATAGACACAGAGACATACGAGTGATTGCCCTGGGGGGAGACAATAGCAATAGCAATTGCTGCCAGCCCTGGCACTGCTAGGTTAGAGTGAAAAGCAATGCTTTCCCTCCCTTAGCTCTAAAAATAATTCATCATAATGCACCTGATAATAGGTTTATGCAATAATGCTTCTATGCATGGTAATATATCCATCCCAACATCATGCACTTCCGAAATAGCTGATGGGAAAAATGGCGGAAGTGGCATTAAACACAAAAGCTTCAATTATAACACAAACTAAAAGTATGCATATTTACATTTATATTGACAATAATAGGTCAAATGTAATAGGTAAATGACAGATTAACAAATCATGAAAATATAATGCAAATGAACTTTTCAGATACAACTAAATTCTCAGTGGTTTTTGTACTTGATTTCGATGTCAATACTTATACTGTACAACTCTCATTACGGTGCTTGAAAATAAATTATTTAAAATGACAGTATATCTCACAAGTTCTATTAATTTCTCTGAGAAAAAGTAGGGGGGGTAAATACAATCAACTAAAATGATACGACTGGCATAAAATCAAATACAAACAGCATAAAAATAAAACAACAAGCCGGTCCCATCTAGGCACAATCGGAGACAATGACACACGAAGTGTGCTCCTGATGTCCAGTCTGCTCCGTAGCTTTGTTTTGGTTGCTGTAACCGCAGAAAATCCCACTTCACAAAGATAGGATGTTATAGATAGGATGAGTCTTGAACTGAATTAACCTGTGTCAAGAGGCACAGATGCACCGACTGATGTAATTGGGAGAGAATACCGCAATTTTTTATATTTTTCAAAAATAAAACATCACTCAGACTCTGATCGTCGATAAATTATGTATATACTTTTTTCTGTGTGGCCTGGTACCAAATGACCGACGGACCGGTACCGGTCCGCGGCCCGGTGGTTGGGGACCGCTGCTCTAAACAACAGTTTTCAGAGGTTTTAAAATGGTTAATTTAGTTTTGAAACTTAGCCTGTTTTCAACATAAAACACAGTCGGTCTGCATCTCATATCAAGGATGGCAAACCCGCAGCTACTTGGCTACTTATGCAATTAAGCTACTTTTGTTAAATGAAAATATTTGAAATCATATCCGTTATTGATCTCCAACATAATTACTTCCATAAATTCAGTCTGATCGAATTATGAGGGACTGTTGTAGATGGATCAGGCTTAGGTTGTTTCTCTTTTTTTTTTTTTTTTTTTTTCTTGGAGGGGATCTTTTCAAGTTTTTTGTTATGAAAAAAGACAAGATGAAGGAAGTGGGAAATACAAATAACAGTCCCATCGGCACATTTGTGCTTATATGCAGAGCATGAGCAGAAGTGCACAGATAAAATTGATGATATAATTTGGATGAGGAACAAAATGCTTTGTTGTAGACAAAAATCTATGACAAAATAAAAAGCTAAAATCTCCCTCTTCATCAGTCACTGGCTCTCTGCCAAACAGCTGATCTGAGCATGGTGAGTGGAGGAGGAGGTGGAGAGGGTGGAACTTTGTAAGAAGACTACAGCAATGACCAGTTCCAACCAGTAGTCTACTGTGGCATTTGCTTAAATGCATTTAAAAAGAAATTATGAATATTTTTTGTTTTGTATAGCTCATAATAACCTCACACATTTTATTTGAAGTATGCCCTTATCATGTTTATTATGATTATTTTAGAAAAGTCATAGTTTTTTTACTTAATTCTTCAAAAATAAAGCAAATTTGTTTCATAAAATAAAATGTTTTTGTATTTTTAAAAAACATTAATATATGACAAGGTAAAAGTGATGTTGCAGGGGATTTCTAGTGCATTCAGATGACATTTGCATATGAGAGTAAGAGCGTTTGTTTAGGCTCCTATTGGGGCACAAGGACAAAAGAGTGTCTCAATGTTGCTTACTTTACTATATGTCAAGACAGATTCCGATTTTGAATTTGTGAATTTTGGGGAAAATTCCAGAATTTTATGGGACTTTTTAATGTGTGGATAAAGCTACGGTATGTGTAAAGGAAGGAATTCTAGAAAATAAGGCAGAGGTCAGGAAGAGGCCCAACCTTCAACCACACACCACGCCTGAGTTACGATGACAATACCACCTGTTCATTACAACTTATTCCTTAGGCTTGTTTGAATTGGCATGCACAGAGGAATATATCTCTGTGTCGAGCACAATGAGGAACATTGTGCGTGTGTGTCGGTAAGCAGAAGGTAGCTCTCCACACAATAGGAAAGAAACCAGATTTAAGAGCACGGTCGCTTGGTGCGCGCCAAGCATCTCCATAAATCCTAATACACATTCCACGTTCCCTGTGGGAGACACACAGAGAAAAAAAAACAGCAAAAGCAAAGAAGGGAAAAGAATGAATGCATTTTCTTCTTATCTATCTGTCTTTCACTCTCTTTCCCCAGTGAGAGAGACAGAGGGGAATAAATGGCTTCCCTCTTCTCTCCTCTCTCCTCGGTGTGGGCTGACAGCACAGCAGATGGCGGTTTAAGCTGTGAATTTATGAGCGCCACAATCTTAATGTTGCAGAAAGAAAAGAAAAGGACTCGCATCAAACGCCACTGACAAATGCACTTGCTAATATTAATGCACTCCTCATTCATCCAATATGCTGGCTAATTGCTTTTCTGTACACAGTAATGTGGCACCTGCTGCTCAAGTCCGGTGCTCCCGTCAGGAGAGGGGAGATCTAGGAGGGAGGAGGTGGACGTGGAAGTGAAGAGAGATGAGAAAGAAAGTACCCCCCATTTTTTTTTTCTCCTTGTGATGGATGCAAGGCTGTGGATCATGCGCCAGACCTGTCAGTGTTCCTAATTAAAATTTTATACTTACAAGCTCAGAGAGAGGGAGAAAAATGGTGGAAAGCACTCAGTAAACAATCACTTATGAAAGGAGAGGAGGAGAAAGGCCATCACAGACAAATTTGTGTGGTTCGGCACACAAAAATTCAATTTTAAATACGGCATCATAAGGTGGAAAAAAAAAAAAACTTGGACTTTATTAGAGCTTAACAAGGCCGTGTTTCCCACTGATCAAACCAGACTCCAGAAGGGCCTGAAAAGCTGTAAGCTGCCTACCTTTCCAGCAAAAAAAAGAGGAAAGAAAAGCAACTCTTTTATGGTCTCTTGTTGAACTGCAAAATGTAATGAAGGCTAAGAGGCAGTTAGGTCATATCATGTCACTTTCAAAGTGTTAGGGACTAAAACGGATCATAGAAATCTGAAGTTGAAAAAGCTTACATTTTACTTTCTATCACTGCAGCTAGTGCTGATAGAACAGCCATCATTAAAATAAGCTTATCATCAAGAATTGAAATAATTTTTCAACAGAACTCAGTTGGGACTGATAAATACAATTCATTTACATAAATTGAGGCTTTTCTAATTCCAGCATCTGTATTCATTTTTTATTATTAGCCAAACAATTTGAGTTTTTAAAGTCAGACAGATGAACATCATTATTTTTGTGCTTTGCATCATGTTTAGGCTGCCCATTTGGGCCCCCCCTATAGCCTCACTATGATCTGCCCTCCAGCTGCTGTTAAATGCACTAAATTGTAAAATAATGAGTTTGTAAATTGTATGCAATTACTGATGCAAATTGAATAAATCTGCAGAAACTATAGATTGTCCTTTCTCCTCACATCAGCATCTAATTTATGTACAGAGAGTAGCAGGTATTTCTTTTGAGCTTCAGGGTAAGAAACTGAAAATGTCCATTTTTGTTGTTATTGTTAGAGGCATCTGACTGGCTGCAGAGAGATGAACTGTGATTTGATGGAACAGAGCGTTCTGTACCAGTTGGAGTGAGACGTGCTTCATGCAAAGCTGGTTGTTTGGTAAGTGATCAATCTTGGTGATGAGTCTGTAGCATCTAGAACAACAAAGGCGTGGTGAAGATCTGAAGTAAAAAGAAAAAAAAATCATATCCCAAATGGTGCTTTTGGTATAAAAATGTTAAAGAATACAGCTGAACCAGCTATAGGAAAATACAGAACAAAACTGTAAAGTGAAATATAAGGATGTGACCATTAATTTTCAAACATTGTTTCTTATATTTTTATATCTAATATGATATAATTGATTAAATATCATTTCTATTTCTTTTTATTGTTACAGTTTTTATGCACAGGGTAAATTAAATAAACTTTTTTATTTAAGATGTATATATTTTGAAGATTGAAACAGTAACTTTAAACACTTGACAGTAATGGCTGTTTATATCCAATAATTGTTACAATTTTACATGGTGGCCTTCATATTTTTGATCATATTTTTTTGCATAGACGTCAGTCTATGCTGCTGGTGTTTTTGCAACTTGGAGCATTTCAGAAAAAGCCTTATTGTGAGAATTTTGGAAAACACACAGCAACAGGTTGGGGAGGGGTACATTGCTTAACAACGCATACAAACCCCCAACAATTCTAACCACTTAGACATTCTTTAGAGATCAATCCTAATAAAAATAAAATATTTAGAATAATAAAATGCAAAATTAGTTTTTAATGTTGATCATATTTTTGTTAAACAGTGTTTTATCTTTGCCAAGCTAGTCAGTAACAGCAGCCTAGCACGATGCTATAAGCCATCGGCTCATTTTTTGTATTTTATTAAGAAATGTAATAACTTTCAAAGCTTGATGTTAACCCTTGTTTCAAAAGGTTAAATTAAAATGAGAAGCATTTTTTTCCTCATCTAAATTATTATTTTATATTTTTATAGTACACATTGTGATCCCTTTTTGATTGTGTGATTTTTTTAACTATAAGGGCAGTGCCTTCATGGCACAAAGGCCTCCGACATCACGTCACCTGCATGTATAATATCTGTGTTTGCGTCTTCTTTGACGGGCTGTACCAACAATTAATTTCACTTTGAGATTAATAAAGTATTATTGAACTGAACTGAATTAAAATACGATCGTTGAAAGTAAAACTATTTAAGAAAGCCAACTTCCTCTTTCCTGTCAAAGGTAATAATTAGGATAAAACTTTCCCCCAAGCAGGCAGGGTAAGGGTGAGATAACACTAGGGACACTTTGATGCTCTCTTTGCTAACTTACAAAAAATTGAATATATAATTCAGCTTTAAATTAGGGTATTTTAAAATAATACCTTAAAAAAAAAAACAATACCTTTCTGCTTAAAACCATCCATTTCTATTCTACAACTAACTGCTTATGTTTGTTTTTCTAACTGAGGATATGTCATCCTCTGATAGGGTTTTAACACACGTCCTTGTGACAAAGATTTGATTTTCTAATGAACAATATGCAGCAACAGGCGGGGAGAAGGTTTTTACTTTACATTACATAAAGACCAAAGATTTGACCTTGGAAAGAATTTCCTGAACAATCTCTGTACTCTGCAAAAGCAAACTACACCTATTGCTTTCAATAAAATTAATTTAATAATATTTATTAAAAAATAACTTATTGTCTTCAGTGGATATATTTTTTTAAATACTTTTCTGTTTCTCTTGGTTTTCACTATTTATATCATACTTTTTTCTAACAGTATCCTCTATTATTCCAATCACTAACTTGCTATATGAGCTCCTGCTGGAACCTGTTATTAATCTTTCTTTCTTCAGCTAATTATTCTGCTCAGAAACAACATATGTTAGTTGTAATAATGAGGCAGCAGACTGATGGACTGACCGCATCCCACTGTGCATTCGACACATCTCATACACACCTGCCTTTACCCATTTTTTTTTTCTCCCAGAGTGTCTGCGTACGTGGGCGGATATTTTAGATGCATTTACCACATCCCTTCTCCCTTCATTTGTGTGCATGTAAATAAGGATACCTCTTGTATGCGTGAAATGGAGAACACTTTGCACCTGAAGGCACACATCAACATGCCAAGAACAGATTTGAGTTCAGGACTTGAGTCATATTCGAAGATTCACAGACAAAATAGATAAGAAAGAAAATCTTTCCACCCCATTGCTAATGCACACAAATTTTAAAACTCTGCAATTGAAGTAAAGATATAAAAGTGTATTTTACATTGCTGGTTACCCGCAGCTAATGCAATCTAATCCAATCTAATCCAACTACCTTTATGACAAAAATAACAACCACTGGTTTGATTACTGCTTAGTCCTGAAGCATAATCTTTGACTAAGTCTTACAAATGGAAATTAAAGGTTTATAGAAATACACACCGATCAGTTTAAAACTTGACTTTTTGGTGTTAAAGGGGGAAAAACAACCACTAAATTAATCACAGGCAAAATCACAAGTCATAGAAACCAGAACGGCAACATCCCCTTCGTCATCTTTATGAGAGATACTACCCAAAATTCTTTTCTACTAGCCGACTAATTAGCCACTGAAAGGTCAAGTAAAGTCAGTGTGATTAGGAAGAGGAGGAGAGAGAAATGGGAAGGGAGGGAGAGAGGAGACAATACAGACAGGAGAAACAGTAAGAAGGCGAATCACATACATTCAGTTTTGGAGTCATGCCAAAATATGTGCAAGCCTTTTTTCTTTATTTATTTATTTTTTTGTTCACACCATCCTCCCTCTCTCCTTTCTATTCAGAGAGCTTTAGTGTAAAACGTTAGTTTCAATTTTTAATGAAATGCTTATGTTGTAGCACCTGGACATGCTGGCTCGGAGCTGGCCCATCAGGTAAGGCATCCCATGAGGGTCATTAAATACAGAGACTCAGCGAGCAGCAGGACCTGTCTGGGTGCTGGCCACGTTTACAGGGCCTCTCAAACCAAATGTACTGCACACACATATGCATCCTTTTTATGAACTTTAATATGTTAGTTCTGTTTATTTTATGAGGAACATACCAAGAATATATAATCCCTTTGTTTAATTCAAGCAACTTGTGAAACTCAGTTAATTTCAGTGTTATTGAAAATGTTTTGTGTAACTTATATGTATTGTATTGGTATAAGCATTCTGATGAGGCTCATTTGTCAGATTAAATGTACCTTTAGAAAAAACAAAACAAAAAAATAACGTTTAAGCAATTATCAAACATGTGCTTTATTCGACCAACATTTCTGTTTTAAAAACATTTTCTTTGTCGATCTGATGTAATATTCTAGCCTTAAATGTCTTTGTTTCATTAGCAGCTAATTGAAAAACATCATAATTAACAGATACGTGGGCTTGAAGTCTCTTTTTAATTAAATTATAATATGTGTATCAGTTATTGAACTGAGTCACTGGAATATATGAACTTTTCAAAAATAGAATTTATTAAATGTTATTATATTATACTGAACCTATGTATTTACATCTAATAACATCTTGTTTCTTT
This sequence comes from Cyprinodon tularosa, assembly GCF_016077235.1. Lineage (NCBI taxonomy): Eukaryota > Metazoa > Chordata > Actinopteri > Cyprinodontiformes > Cyprinodontidae > Cyprinodon > Cyprinodon tularosa. The sequence goes on along the minus strand of NW_024039056.1, from coordinate 1,635,163 downwards.
TAATCTATATAATTAAAAGAAAATTTTGTATTTTCACAGTTAATGAAAATTGGAAATTTGATTTCTTAGGAAATGTACATGTCAACCAATCCTTGTAAAAAGCTATTTTTAGTACAAAAATACTACTTTGCTGTTTTTTGGGGTTTTTTTTGTAGTAAGTTCAGATGTCACTGGTTCATACATGGTATTAAAGAGTTGCTATAATAATTGCAAAAGATAGGTTTTAACAAAGTTAGGCGTTTTAAATCAAGATGTAATAACCAACCAACTCTCAGTCTCTGTCATTTATCCGTTATTGCTTACAAACAGCTGCCTGTGTGTTAATATTATAAAACAATAAAATATGTTCTCAAAATACAAGAATTTTTATACTTCCAGTTAAAATGCTTCAGTTGAAAACCTACTTTACTTGAGTATTATTTTGAAACCCCTTTATGTACCAAATGTTCCTTTACGGTAAGTAAAATTGTTATTATTAAAATTTTTGCATGCATAAGTGCTGGCAATTACCATTCGGACACAACAAGCTATTGTGTTATGTCTCAAAACAGAGCAGAAAAAAATTAGGTTTACGGTTTTCATAGAAGAGGAACTTTTGTTTCTAGTATTAGCTGAAAAAACAGTGATATTATTAATTGCAATAGAGAAACACTAATAAGGCTAACGTTTCTGCAGTAAACTGAAGCTTTTCCCGTTGTCAACTTCACAAAACAAATTGGTAGCATTGGGCTCACTGCCCTTTTAGCACTCGAGCATTTACCAAAGTCAGTAAAACAAAGTGTGATAAATAACATCTAAACTATTTTAGTTTAACCAACTTTCAACCAACACCCAACCTCCCATGTGAACCACTAATGATAAACAAAAGGATGGCCAACACAGCCATTGAGTTGAGTGGCAGCAGCTCTCTGTCCACTGGCTGCCGTTTCAATGCCATCTTCCTCAGGCGATGAGGAAAAAACCTGCTTCATCTAATCAGGGACATCATCTCTTCTTAGGAAATCTAACATTATTAATTTTTAACAGATGTTCCGATACCTTTCGTAAGCCGTTAGTCTTATTGTTTAAGCCGTGGTATTTTCTTCTCCAACCTCATCTTTTCTCCCATTCTTTCTTCAGTTTGTCTTCTTCTTCTAGTCAGGTGGATTGCAACACTTTTTGTCACATAGCTCTACCTGTATAGAAGTAAACTGGTGCTTATGACATGTCAATCATCTGGGGACGGGAAAGGAGGCACAACCCCCTTAGCTACCCCCACTATTTACTGTCCTGCTTGGTCAGTTTGATCAAAAAATTTACATGTATCTTAATAAAGTCTTTAGGAGAGCTGCAGGTAAAGAAAAAGAGCTAATCCTCTAATCATCATTTACCAAAATAAGTTATTGAAATCTATTAGTCTCTGTGTTGTTGTTGTGTTTATTATAAAAGCTGTTTTAGAAACAGAATTACTCAAATAAAGATTGATACCTATTTATATTTTAACTTAAAGGAATAGTACACCCAAAACATGATTAGCCCTCATTTTCTACTCACCTCCATGCTGAACAACACTCTGGAGTACTTTTTTGATATCTCAAATGCATCTGGAGATCTGGGAGGCTTCTTGCTGTCTGCTGACATTCAAATAATGGAGGTCCATGGCGCCCGAGACAGAAAGGTCCATAAAAGTCCACAAAAACGTGTCAATATTCCTCCATACTGCTCGTCCAATGTAATCCAAGTGTCCTGAGTGGGTAGCATCCAGAATTTACTCGAAACGAAGTCATTTAGAATGTTTTTAGAGCATAAACAGTAGTGTATAGGATTTCCTAATAGCGCCCCCATGCGCGCTCACGATTCTACGGAAGCCGGCAGACCAAACCAGCGCATTCAGCTCGGCAAAGAACTCATGCTCTTCCTCAACACTGAAGTCCTCAGACATTTTTCTTTCGTTGTTTCTTTCTTTGCACAGGTAAACAGCACATTTCTTCTTCTACGCTTGCATTATCGGCAGACCAGACGCTGAATGCGCACTTTCTTCCGGTTTGGTCTGCCGGCTTCCGTAGAATCGTGAGCGCGCATGGGGGCGCTATTAGGAAATCCTATACACTACTGTTTATGCTCTAAAAACATTCTAAATGACTTCGTTTCGAGTAAATTCTGGATGCTACCCACTCAGGACACTTGGATTACATTGGACGAGCAGTATGGAGGAATATTGACACGTTTTTGTGGACTTTTATGGACCTTTCTGTCTCGGGCGCCATGGACCTCCATTATTTGAATGTCAGCAGACAGCAAGAAGCCTCCCAGATCTCCAGATGCATTTGAGATATCAAAAAAGTACTCCAGAGTGTTGTTCAGCATGGAGGTGAGTAGAAAATGAAGGCTAATCATGTTTTGGGTGTACTATTCCTTTAATGACATAGACTTTGATGTCTCTGGACATGCATGTACTGTGTTTAAGTAACTCCCAAGTGACAATGTTACACTAGAGGTAGATACTGTATTCCCAGAGAGTCTAGTGTGGTGGTCTTGCCGCGAGCTTCACCGTTGGCCCAATGTAGAGTCAAAACATCTCCTGTGGTATGAAAAACAAAACAACAGCAGCGGCAGTGCAGTAGAGCGCACCTCCCTGTCAACTGCGAAACACAGCAATGTGTCGCATGACAATAACACAAACTATGCACCTACTGTGCACTCCTAACCTTTTGGGAATTCACTGGAGTGAAAAGCCCCTGTACATTCAGCATCACGATCCCAGTGATCTGTGGAAGGTGTCACACTGCAGGCCTTTCCGAAGTAGCATTTGCTTTACTGCACGCCAGTGCAAAGTTCTCACTCACACAGAGACAATGGCTGTGCACTTGCCCTTCTACCTTGAATAGCCTGATCCCTGAAGGGAGAGGTGTTTTAAGACATTCAAATACTCACACACCCACACACACATACAGTAAGTGGACCCGCTGTCTAATGGAGTTTAATTACTCCTGGCTCATCCATCAGGGGTTCCAGTAGGGGAGTGGAGTATTTTATCACCACTTTTAAGGGGTTATTAGTACAAATATACTGTCACCCTGCATTACCACTGCAGCGCTTTAGGGTGCCATGCCCTCACCACATTCATTACAATCTCTATCAATATCTATCAGAGCTAAACGCTCCCTCTGTTTCCTTCACTGTCTTCCTTCAATGTTCTCTCCCTACATTCTTTTCAGTAAATGATGAAGCAGAGTCTCCCACAATCAGGCTTTCCTCCCCCTTCGCCCTCCTCTTTCTGCGTCCTTCTTCCTTCACCTTCTTTGACACGTGGTTCTAAAGTTTTCACTCTATTCTTGGTCCAGCACTTATCTTGGGAAGAGCTTTGGCTGACACTGCCACATAGAAATTTTAAAACTATGGTAGTTATTTTGGGGGGAGGAGGAGGAAGTAAAATTCCTATATATGATGCCTCTTTTTCCAAAAGATAAAACACATTTCCTTTTCACCTTTTTGTGCATTATGTTATGCATTTAGATTGGTGTGACACTCTTTTAAAGTCACATAAGAAATTATGAACGTGGTGAAGAGAGAGGAATAATCATTAGGCCGACGGAATTGAACATTGATGAGTCCAGCTAACCAAAAGAGTAGCTTTGCTGACCCATAACTTCCACGAACTATAACAAATAACTTGCAAGCTCAGTTAGGAGAAGGTAACTCTAAATGCTAAGACAATAATTCTGCATGACACATCTTTGTCTCCTCCAACTGAAGTCACCAAGGCATCAGGGGTGATGAGGGCAGGACTAGGGTGGGGGATGGAGCAATGGTCAAGATTGATTAGAGTAACAAATTCAATATGAAGATCGGAGTGAACTGTAAAAACAGTCTGGATCTAGACTCACTCCAACTCACCACGGAGGCATATCAGAGACAAAGTGCCCCCATGGTGACAGGACCTAATGTCAGTTTTAAGGTGATGTATGGTAGAGTCAAAACCAATTCTGTTTCTAAATCAATTACAGTACATCCATTTAAACCTGAGGAGGGCACTAATCAGATCCTTCTGCACACAAATGCGAAATTCCAAGAAAAATTGTCAAAATAACCCCGGGGCAAGTAGACAGAACAATAAGACAGGTATAAAATGAATTATAATTGATTTTAATGTGATTTACAGTTGCATTTATTTTTCAAATTATATAATTACAGACAATCATTTTATTAGATATGTGAACATAGAACAGTTAAAGCTTTTTTTAATAAAAAGGAGAAAGCTTAAGACCTGAATTTTTACTTAGAATATTGTGAATAACATTGTGAACTGACAAAGCAATGCCTAAATAAAATATTTACCTACTTTGCGATTTTTCTGAACAGCTTGCTGAAGTTCAAAGTGAGCATTGCTATTGGGAAGAGGAGAGGTTTAAATGCCTTTGATATGATTTGGTCTTAGAATTTCAGAAACTGATTTATAGGTGGGACAGTGGTGTCTGATGCAGGAGCTTGTCCTGCAACCGAAGGGTTCGACCCAAGCTTTAACTGTTGTAGTGTCCTTGGGCCAGACACTTCAACCGCATTGCCTACAGTTCATGGTCAGAGGGCCTGGCGACGCCTGTGTAAACTGGCCTCACTTCTGTCAAAGAGCAGCTGTGGCTACAACTTAGCTTCTCAGTGTGTGGATGGGTAAATGACTGAATATGTTCTAAAGTGCTTTTGTCAAGAGTTTTGACTTGAAAAACCTCAGGTACAGGCCATTTACCATGAAGATTGATCAGAAAAAGATCAAATTGAGTCAACAGTGTTTGCGTAGATAATAATGCTTGTTTATAAAACGAGAATTGAGAATGAGTAGATGGTTTGACAAATCGTGCAAAAGTTGTGCAAATATCTACTTGCCAAAAACAAGGTACTGACAATGTGGAAATTATTGAAGCACAGAGACTAGATCAGCAGAGGACACTTGGTGCAACTTGGTACACTTGGTGCAACTCCCTTAACCAAAGAGTAATTGTGGCAGAGATGGGAAATGTGGAGTCAACAAGTCATCTACATGTCATGAATTTAATCTCCCCAGCCAATTAACCAGGTGAGTCCAATCTGCACAGGTTAATTCACGATGAAGATTGGACTGCTTCAGTGGGTGGGTAGAACAAAGACATGACATGGACATGACTTGTTGACTCCACATTTCCCATCTCTGAATTGGGGCTTCAGTTTGCACATGCTCACAGCAATGTGGAAAATCAGATGTCTTTCTGTTTCATTTCAGCTCTAGCACAGAGATGGTGGGTCAGAATTTGGCTTAAATATTATGAAGACATGCATCCTTCATGCTAATGTGGACAATATACTTATGATAAGAGTGTATGTATCATCTGCTGGCTATTTACTATAAAACCTGGCAAATTGAACATGACAACAAGTTCACTACTCCAATGGACAATACAGGCATGTAGCAAAAGAATAGTGTTTATTTTTTATTTGTCCACTAAAATAAGAAATTGATAAGATGGCTACTTTGTCTGCTTCCGCATCTGTGGTTCTAATGAATTCTTAGCTGCTGAAATTATTGCGTCTTGCAATTTTTGAGCTCACTTTCTATAAAATCATTAAGTCCCACCTTATAATTAGATAACATCAACAATTATAATTCTTAGTTTGGTGCCTTGTCAATTTTGGCGCCCAAGCCAAATGTAATGAGTCGTCAACCTGTTTTTACTCTGTCACAGCATTTGGGCATATGCACTCCTTATACTAATGCCAATGTTTTGCAGAAACAGTTTCCCTTCTGCATTATTCCTTTTGTTTTTGGTGAGATAAACAATTTTTTTAAAGATAATTTAAAGGTAGAGATAAATAAAAACCCAGTTTGTAATGTTGCTAGGTTAGTAGTACCTATAAATTATGTTTGAGATTAGATGTATGCATATGCTCACAATTTACAATTGTATTGCAAGGCAATTATTTCACCATAGACTTTTAATTTGTTCTCCTTCAAGTCTTCATTTTCTCTTTAAATTATAACTTTAAAATACATTTGCAGTTGTGTTTTGGTTTCAAGCACCACTCTCTAACCTTATGCAGCTTTTTAATAACAAAAGTTTTGAACTTGAGTCAGGGTAGGGGTAAAGGGTGTTTCCCAAAACAAAGCAGAAATCTATAAAGACATCAAACAGGCTTGGTTATCTGCTATATCTTGAGAGGTCCTCTTTAGTAAAGCTTTCTATGTAACTGATGTCTGGGTAGAATGAAAAAGATTCTAATTCATGAAGAGCAGAAGCATTAATTTGTAGTTTAGCTCGCTCCAATGCTTAGATACCAACCCGTTTAGCTGTTTGTCCTTTTCATAGCAGCTCTGTCTGAGGTATAGAATAATCTCTGCCTTCTTTTGCCGTAAAAAAAAAAGGTGATGGGAGCAAATAATACCAGGGTCCGCACATTGCTAAAGGAGGTTATTTAGATGTATACAGCTTTAGATTGTTAAATAGCAAAACCAGTGTCTATTAGATGTGCAAAATCCATTCTAAACATCTTAAACCCCCCATGGCAGTGATAACCCTGAACTATACATTGGTTTTAAAAAATGCTTAGAAGCTTAGGTCCTTTGGTGTTTGCAGCAAGAGGTTGAATATCTCCTGTAAGTCTGTTGTAGACAGTGTGATCTCTCTTGCCATCATTGGCTTGGGTAGCAGTATTAGAGCTAATGACTTAAAAAAAGCTCAACAAGCTAATAAAAAAGACCAGCTCTGTTATTGGAACTCCTCTATAACCTCATGAGATTATTTCACAAAGAAGGATTCTTCATAAAGTAAAGAACATTATAGACAAAAGTGAGCATCCTCTTCAGAAGATTTTTAAACTACAACAGAGTGTCTTCAGTAAGAGGCTTCTCCAGTGCATGACAGACCGCTACAGAAGATCCTTCCAGCTCACCGCTATCAATACCTACAACACCTGTTTTGAAAATAGCGTATGACTTACTGCAACATTATTTTTTAATTGAATTGGATATCTTGATTATTTTATCATTGCATATGATGAAACAAATACAAATAAAGGGTTATTTTTCTGAGAGCTCTTGTCACCAAGTAGGTAAATATTTTTTAATGGCTTTCCTCCAAACACCAGACGTCATTTAAACGTTTTTAGGCTAAATCTGGTCGGTCTGTCATAGTCTTGATTTTAGCTTAGAAATAGTTTTTGATAATTTGGGCTTTGTTGGATCAGTCTGATTTTGTCTCAATTTAGTCCAACGATCTGAAAATTATAGGCTTTCACCTTTGACTTTTCAACCGACTGTAGACTTTATTTGGGCTTAAATCATGTCGTCTCAGCTTTGTTCAATATCTTTTCAACCAAGTTTTGCTCGGTGAGTTAGAATCCTACAGGAATAAATATTTCACTCTATGCTGTTGAGGCAATACAGCAGAAATACAAACAAAAATACTGTTGCAGGGGGAAAGACAAATAAAGAGGGGGAAAAAAGCAGCCAAAGGAAATTTCACAAAAGCTAAATAGAATATATGGTAAAATCAAACTTTTGATGAGTTAGTATTAACTTTAGAACATTAATTTTTTTACTTTATTATTGCAGTGCACATACAACGAAATCTGAACTGAAAGCCCTGCAGTTATGGACATAATTTTTTTTTCAGAGCATTCACTACATTTAATCTACCTCTGAAAGGAAGACTAAGGATGTGAGTATGTGTGTCTGCATGAAGCACCTCGAGCGCCTGTCATCCTTTGGAGAACAAAAGCACTCAGCATTACAAGTCGGTCCAAGCCGAGTTTGGCCCTGTTATTTATGGGAAACGAGGATTGTATGGATTAAAAAGATGATGCCAAGATGAACAGCTTAAAAAAAAGCCATGATTCATTTCCCAAACCAGGGAAAAAAGCCAAAGGACAAACAAATCAATGGCAGTTTGGATGATATCTGGCCTCCGGCACTGACAGGCCCCCAAAGTGTTCGGCACGAATGTAAATGTGAAAAGTGCAGTTTTCTTTATAAGGAGTGACAGAGACAAACCTACAAAACACACTATTTTGTTCTAATTAACAATTCTCATTGCACGCATTTAGGACAACTGTGGAAGTAGTAAAGCTGATGAGTTTGGACTAAACGCATCTACATTGGAGAATATGTTTGAATAGTTTTTTATGTCAAAAATGTTACCCAGATCATTTCAGAACTTTTTTCAACATATCCTTCAGGATAGGATACAAAATATTTTCTCAGACTTTAGATGTATTGTTGAGCACACATTCTTCTCAATAATTAACCTCCCTCCAAAATTTCAGAAAGATTTAGGAGAGAACCGGTCAAGGGGAGCTGCCGAAGGCCTGGGATTTCATGTAATGGTTGTGTAGTATGTGAAACCAGCCTCATAGTTGCCATTAATTAGAGTTAGCAGACAACATAAAGCCTTTTCCTACAATGAAAAACATTCAGTCCATGCAAAATGTCTCAATGCCGTTTATGTTTCTCATAAGTTGAGTATAGGGCTGCAACTAACGATTATTTTGAAAATCGATTAATCGGCCGATTATTTTTTCAATTAATCGATGAATCGGACACAAAATATTTTTTTTATATTAACCTCTTTATTCCAAAATAAACATTTTAGACAGAACAAACAAGCACACAATTACAGGTTTCTCATTAACTGTACTGGTGCTATATGAAAAATAAATGTTTGTTTTAAAACTACGCAAACTTACATGAGAAATGTAGCTGTACATCCACAAAATATAGGCTACTTTGTTTCATAAAGCGCAAAAAGAGACAGGCATTTTTGTTTTTTAAAGCCCCTAAGGGGTTCAAACAATAGGTCCCCCCATTTCAACAAATGAGTTTTTTTAGACTAGAAGAGTTCTGCCTTTTAAGACAGGAAAGTACAGCAGTTAAAGTTGCTACTTGAGAAAATACTGAACCATAGAGATAAAAATAGCCCTGTGATTCAAATTATAAATTGTATTTGGAATAAAAATGAGAGAACTAGGGGTGCTAAAAAACACATCCTCCAAAGACAAATATTTACATGGGAATGTGGCATATAATTAATTGACATATTACTGATCTTGCTGGATTTTATTCTGCTTTACTTCCATAAATTGCAGGATCTTCTTTACTTTATCTTTGCCAGAAGATTTAAACTTTAAAAGCCTTGCCCTCATAATTTGCAAATTAATTTATTTATAAAGAAAATATAAACGCTGCTTAAGCTAATTCAAATGAAATTAAAAGTAAAATAAGTAGCCAACCTTATCACTGTCTGTAACCTACTAACACGGTAAGGAAAGCATCAGATGAGCTACCTGAGAAACTAACTTACGTTTCCCCACTTTAAAATGAAACAAACATGGTTACCCATCCTGCTGATCAGCTATCTTCACTGCCATTGAAGGCTCCAACGTGTTTTCTTTTCAGGTGCTGCGTCATAACAGTGGTGCTTCCGTGCCATGTTCATTTGTTTTTACAAAAGTTGCATGTTACGACTTTTTTCACTTTACAAAGCTTCATTTGCAGTCTGGACGCTGAGGGTAAACTCCTCACTAAAATCCTGCGGCTCGGACTGCAGCGCTGAGAGGGATTCCTGTGGGAGAGGGAGAAAGGCGTTGGGATGGGGGAGGCGCCCCACGGCAGCAGCTGCCGCTGGAGGACAAGAGTAGGAACGATACATGCTTTCACGTAAGAGTCTCCAAAAGCCGCCAGTGACACCGTAAAAAGTTTCCAGATTTGTCGCTAGTCGCTTTTTAAAAAAATAGTCGCTGGAGGGGTCTGAAAAGTCGCTGAGTTGGCAACGCTGCAACTGCGGTGCTGACTCGCTCCGCCATATTTTTTTTTCTTCCCCGGGATGACGGCGGCGGCGGATGACGCATTAATCGCGCGACACAACTAATCAATGATTAAATTCGTTGCCAACGCTTTTAAAAGTCGATTTTTATCGATTTTATCGATTTTATCGATTCGTTGTTGCAGCCCTAGTTGAGTAAAACGATATTTTGATGTAATAAGCAGAAACTCTTTTGGTCAATTACCAAAGGTATGTTTTAAATAAAAACACTGCATATAACACAAAATAACATAAGAGGTGCTGTGGTCTCTCCTGGGAATAGCTAATGTTTAGAAATTATTTTTTTTAACTTGATGTGGACAGTATAATCGGATGTTCCAAAGCGCAGTAATTATTGTTTAGAAAACAAACACAAAATTGGAGAATAATGTCCCTGCTTTAACTTAACAACAACCCAAAGAACAAAAAAAATGGCTTCATGATTACAGTTTTTGAGTGCAGAATTTAAGAAGGGAATCAAACTATTAATCTGTAGGATGATCTGAGGAAGAAAGGTGCAAAGGTGATGGCGTAACGACTAGTTAGCAAACATTGCAAACATCTGATATGGCATGCTAATATAATAACCCCCCACCTCCTCCCAAAACTGTGTGTGTTTTTTGTTTTGTTTTTTTTGCTGTAATTCTTTTTGTTTTGTTTTTTCTTTTATCTTTTGATAATGTTTTGCAGGCTATAGATTACAATCAGGGTGAACCATAGTCTAACATCATTTACTCTGTTGAAATATTTTCTGTTTTTTAATTACACTAATTTGAATGATTTTAACAAGGCTATGTGTATATTTGTATATATATTTACTGTTTTTCCATAACTGAACACATTAAGCAGAAAAGGAGAAGCTGACTACAACAAGATGCTTTCAATCAAAATCCAGCCAAAACAATTAAACGATGCACTGAATAGATTGTGTCCTGGTGTAAAAATCGATGGCTTATTGTCTGGGCAGAGGGCCAATTTACACAGGAACACTTCTAATACAAAAATGGCAGCCAGTCAACATTCAACAGCATTGGCCTACTACTCTTTTTCAATGTAAATTTGTGTATCAAAGAGAAGACGGACATCAGTTAAGGTCTGTAGAGATGGTCACCAAGGGAAAGGGGTTCACTAAAAAAGCAAAGAGCTTAAATAGACATACTTTCCTGAGAGCCTGATGTTGTCATAATGTGCAAGTAAGGAGTAGGAAAAAATCACAGACAGGAACATGGGATTAGCTAAAGGAGATGTTTAATAATAATTTAAATCTTAAAGGAACAAGGAGAGCATGTTGCGGAACATCCTGTTTTTATTGTCCATGATAATGAACAAGGAGAACTTGCTGGGAACTCATGGCCAAGAACATAGTGATCGAAGAGGTCAGAGAAAACACTTATGCCTGACTTACCCAAAACTTAGCAGAATCGGGATTCATTTTTCTGATTGAAAGCAAAAAATATATATATCTATATTTATCATTAAATATCTCATTTACGTCTTGGTCAAAAAATGATATGCATCACCAGTTAAAGGAGCAGTAAGCAAAATGACCCCACTGGGTGGAGCTGTCAATCCCTGTACATAGACCCAAACAACAACATCCACTTCAGCAATAACCCCACTGTAACCCCCCACCTGTTAGGGACACAGCAAAACAGCATTAACTTTTGAAGGTACACGACGAAGAAATAACTCATAACTTTGTAATGCTGTTGGAAAGAGAACTTTTGGTGCTCTCCAACATTTTGTTCCCCTAAAGTGCTCTCTCTGGGGCTAAAGTCGGATGAAGGAGATTTCCCTGCGACCAGATTGTCCGTTCAAGCCCAGGCTCTGGCTTTCAGTGTTGTTGTGTCCTTGGGCAAGAAACTTCACCTTAATTGTCTAGTGATGGTGGTCAGAGGGCCCGTTGCACCAGTGTATGGCAGCCTTGCTTGTGTCAGTGAGCCCCAGGGCAGCTGTGGCTACAATGTAGCTTGCCACCATGGGTGAATGACTGAATGTACTGTAAAGCCCTTTGGTCAAGTCTCCTGACTTGAAAAAGCGCTATGTAAGTACAGGCCTTTTACCTTTTAAAAGGGTCGACTTTAAAGCTCAGGGTGTTTTTTTTAAATGTTTTTTTTTGTCTGCTTTTATGCTCAAGCTGGAAAATGAGAAGCTCTGCAGAGAGGAGATGGCATCACACGAAGAAATTTCTTGATGAACATTAAGATTAAGGGCACTGGCATCATCATGTGCAACCAACACCCATTTATCTTATCTTCCTGTCCATTGGGTCCATCACGATACTTTTTATTATCTACAGTTTGCATCTATATTTCTGTGTCTCAGCAAGTTTTTGCTGATTCTTTTGAAATGTTTATTTTGAGAGCACTTAATAGTCTTTTATCATTATGAAATGTTGTTTTTTTTTTTAGATGTTTACACCTTTTACTGATGATTATGTCATATTTTTCTCAATGATTCAATTGTTACTGTATTTTTTACCCAGCTGGAGCAAGGAGAATTTTTGTCCAAGAAAATACAAAAGCAGAGATGTTATACAGGGGGGACATGGTGTTCGAGGTCTTGCTGCCGTTTAAGGTTCTGCCTTTACATAGTTGCAAAAAAAAGGAGAGAAAAGGATCCCAGTATGTTTTGTATTTATTCATACTAATTTTACATCATTGGAGGTGCACCTTTAACTCTTTAGGCTGCTAAAACTATTTAAATTCCTCCTAATGGGAGAATAAAATGCATCTTATCTCATTATTAATAATTGTATGATTGTTAAAGAGGCTTATGTGCTCATTTATTTCACTGTCGGGGTGATGGATCAGCTCTTTCTGTTTCTGTCATTAAGTTTGCTTAAGACACTCTTTGGCTCCTCACTGCTGCCAACATCCTGCTCTTTAGGGTCTCTCTTAAAGTGCTTTTTAAATATATTTTCTATCACAGATGAAAAATATATTTAAAAAATGCAATTGGCCCTGTCAAGAGTAAAACATATTTCTGAATATGGATCCAGAAGTCTAAAAACATACAAAACATGTTGTATCAAGAAGTATTGATATATTTTATAGACAGAGCAGCATCATGTATTTTAAAGAAAATATTTTTGGTGAAAACTCTGGCTTCATGGGGCATTCCGTTTTATTCATAACGCTGATGGGAGGAAAGCCATCCAATCCAAGCCCTGGAGCAGCAACACTGGACACTGATTGACACTGACAGTGGTGAAGAGGGTTTATCCAGGGACATCAACAAATAAAGGCAAGTTAAAAGTAGTTGGTTGGGCTTTTATTCTGCTTGTTGATTTGACCCCAGTTGGAAATAATTCTTGACTTTTCTCCTGTTCAGAATGCATTCCCATTACTCCAACACAGATATTTTGACAAAGAGAGGTACTATCCTGTTTTCAATACAAATTATGCTGCATGGTTATTACAACCTCTGCTAAAAGCTACATGTAAGAGGTAGGGGTAGGAGGGGGTGAGCAGTAGAAGACAGGCTCTGGCATACTGCCACTCATCTGGCCACCTTTTCTAAGCAGGGCAGAAAATCAAACACGCCAGAGAAGAATTAACGGAGAAAGAGAGAGGGAGAGGAAAGAAGAAGAAAAATGACTTTTTTTTTCTTATAAATAGCAGGGCTTGCCAGAAGGCAGAGGAAATGAGAGCAAGTGAGCACTGAAAAAGAAGGGCTTGAGCTTGACACGGGGCTTAAAATTGAGAGGGGGCGGAAAGAAGGGACCTACTGCGCGAAAATGTCTCCAACCAAAGCAAGGATTAGTGTTCCAACCTCCTCCAACGCCAAGATCTGCCAGTACAACTAATCACCTTCACAGCTTCTTTCTCTCTCTCTCTCTCCCTACTTTTTCATCCCCCACTTTTTTGCCTACTGTCCCTCTGCTCTTTAAAGTATCGTTTTGCCCCCTCTCGTCGTCATTATGGTCAAATTAAAGCAGAGCGTGTACTGCCAAGCGCGATTATCTGCTGCAAACTAACTGAGCACTAAGGTGTTTTTCAGGGTTTTTTTCTCTGAGTCACGGGTGTGTGGTGCATTACAAGCTGCGTGAACACGTTGCAAACTTCAAAAGGCATCTACATACGTGACGACAAGGATGTTGCCGATAAATCACCCCTCTCCCCATCCTCTCAGTCTGTCATTCCTCTTCTGTCCCTCCATTCCTCACCCCTCCTTCTCCACCTGCCAGCCCATCTTCTCTTTTTCACTCTTCCATCCGTTTCTCCTACTGACAAGGTCTCCTCGCAAACATGGCGGCGGTGCATAAATATAAACAAGTCAAACTGATCACACAGAGGATAAGCCACCGGGAAGAGGATTATTTTGGGAGGGAGGGGTGTATGCATGCGTCGCGACGGCAACAATTACAATTGTTTCTCTGGTTCTCCTCCATTTTACCCCCTGCTAGATGTGTGTGGAGTATGGAGGACCAAACCTGTCATAATTGATCAAAAACAAAGAAATTAATAAAAACTTCTATCTCAACAAGCAAATGTTGAAATAATGTGGGATTAATCAAATGTGACATACGCTCATACTGATATTGTATTTAACTGAAATAATTCACTTCAATATCAATGTCCCTATTTTTTAGCGTAATGCTGGGATCCAATAATAGATTAGATTTTGTTGTTCAGTTGTCATCACACACAGTCTATATAAGGAATCATTTTTTGGCCTGTGAATGCCCACGTTTGATATATATTTCTAATAGTAATGGTGGCCTGTATGTATTTTATTAACTAAGTAAAGTTTTTTCCTGTCCTTATTGACTTTTGCAACTTGTCTATTATTTCATTTCCTATTTTATTCTTCTCCCAATTAATTTATTATTATATTAACTTATTATTATATATAACTAGAATTATGTTTGTTCCCTCTAATATCTCTCCACAATATTTTTACCCTCACTTTATTCGATGTGTAATTCTATTCCCATATTTTCTTTTCCTTTCTGTCACTATATTTTTTATTCCCAAAATGGAGCGGGGAGGAGACATGTAAGGGAGGTAGTTCTTCATCCTTCTCACTTTCCTAGCTTTTTATCACTCAGTCATAAATGCATGAATAAAAACTGAACATTTGAGAAGGTTTAAAGTAAAGAAATCACTAACTGGAAAAAAAAACAGGAAATTTGATTCTATATACTAAACAAATCAATATGATATCAAATTCAATCTAACACAATCCTTCATGATTTTTATTATTAAGTAATGTGACAAATATGTTATTTTAAGGAACAATTTATTTAATTCTTTTTTTTATCTTGATGATGAGAGTTTGGGCCCTGCAGTGTAGCAGAGGGGGGGGCACCTCTACAGAACCAGGAGACAAGACCACTTCACAGACAGATGCCTGGCAGGAGATCGCAGCCGGCAGAGAGTGTGTAAAATCATCCTCCAGTATGAATAAATACATGCTGCCTCTCTGCACTGTATAGGTGTGAGAACAAAAATGTAATTAGGCCGTCAGGCAGGAAAGTAATCCGCCTTGTTGTTTTCAATGTTTGCACATTTTGTCCACAAATAACGCACTACAGACGCAGAGAGGAGAGGAATCGCTCCTGAATATTCATTTGCAAAATAACAGTATGCGGATAAGGCCAATGCATGTGATAATCAGTTAACTAAACGGGCACAATAAAGACAACAAAAACAGCATTTGATGGAAGGACGGAATAAAGACTTAAGCATGAATATCCATATATTACCTGAGAAAAAAAATCACAAATAAAAGCAGAAAAATAATATTGAGCAAATTATTTTTTCTTTAGACAAATATGCACCTAGTGAAATAATAGAAATACTCCAATCTTATTTCCTTAAACATGATGTTGAATTGCTGGGTGTGTTTACGTTGTTTTTTTTTATATATATGGAGCAGTTTATCTGCAGGGTTACAGTTAATGATTAACAGTACGATATTGGTTAAATGAGATGTGTGATATTTACAGAATAGTTCAGTCAACTTTTCTACATTAATACTCTAATAAATACCGTTCTTTTACATTAATTGTGCTTATCCAGTGCCAATATACTGCATTATTTTTTTTGTAGTGCAGCAATACAACAATCCACAACTATGAAGATACAAAGAAATAATATCAGCAGAACAAAACTGTTAGTATTGACATGTGATTATAAATTTACAATGTACTTTTACAGCCTCTTAAAGATTTTTTAAAGTAAATTAAATACAGTTTGATCAGTTTTAGCATGAAAAAAAAAGCCAGACAGAAATTGGGGAAGGGGCATAAAAATCTATGTTTTGCTCCATGCTAATGCAGACATTGATTATTTATAAATCGACTCACAAATCTATTCAAAACCGAATTGTAAGGAACTGAAGACAAGGAATCCCAGAAGTTTGTGAGTACAGTGCTTGAGCTTTTAATGGTGACCATATAATATAGTCCCAATGAAATCATTCTGCAAATATGCCTCGATTCGATCAACACCACGTCCAGGCTCTGTAAAATTTTATGAAATGTTTTGAAACACAATGGTAACACAATCACTTTGCCATGGAGACCAAAAAAACATAGTCATGTGGAAGACAATCAGGTGCACATTTTCAAAGCTCTTCGTCACAACAAACATATTAGAAAGAATAGTGCAGCTTTTATGGTGAAAATTTTACAACTTTCAACATTTGATGCAAACCTTACTTACTAAAGTTGATGGTTTATTGTTATTGTAATACATTTACAGCTAAAGCTACAAACCAAACCCCAACTCTTAACCCTCAAAAACAATGTTGATGTGGCTGGTTTGGAGACAACAGATACAAACGCACAGCAAATGACAAAAGGTCCCGTCAAACAGGTGAATGTCTTAAACTCCAAAACAGACACAAACAAAAAACCAACAAAAAAACAAATGAAATAGAAAAAACAGGAAAAGAGAAATTCTGTAATTATGTCTAGAATTTTTGTCCACCATAGTATGCATGCACTTGAGAGCTGCAGATGACTGTCAGTGAAAATAAGAATAAATATGGCTGAATGCTGAGAAGCATTTAGCTTTAGTCACTGATGAATTGAGGTATGTAGGACTCTTTATTTACTCATGAAACCATAATTCTCTTAGTGTATTATGAAAGTGCAGAGGTCCACAAGCCTTTTAACCTGAGTTTTTTATCATTATTTAAAAGAGCACTAGAAGTGTCACAGCTTGCAAATGTAGATTTACTATGTATGTATAAGTATAGGTCTGTAGCAGTTATGCAGAACAAAAGATGTGATCCTTGATTTCTAAATAATATATGACTTCCCCTTTATATTATTAAAACGCTTTTTTACATTTCGACATTTCTACAACAAAACAAATTTCAGATATTAAATAATTCAAACTAATTCAAACAATGAAAAAAGGTTTATTTTCCAAAATGATCTTGATCAAAATTAAAAGGTGCATTCTGTTAATAATTTCTATACTCTACATAATAATCTGATAACATATTTTAAAGTTGTCAACCAAACACAATTATCAAGTGTTTTGAAAAAAGGAATAATTTGAAGCAAATGGGATTTCAGTCGTACATATGGAATTATAATTAATTTTTCTATCTGTGTTAATAATGTGACAAAGATATCAGTTGGAACTGATAAGAAGGCCTTCAGATCAAGTCCATAAAGAGCTTGGGACTGGGCCTTGAGCTCAGCCTGACCCTTTTGTGAGGGAACAGCAGTATTCTTACATTGAAACTGCAAATTCCATGTTTTGTTTAACTTACAAATAGTTTTTCACTCTAAAGTCACATTCCTGCACCATGTTTGATGTAGTTGAACTCTGCAGCAGCTATCACACTAATATGTATCAGAACTGTGCAAATGCATGTGCAACCAATTATATTTGGAGTAAGGAGACCTTGCTTTTGTTAGTAACCAATATAAACCAGCAGTGTAAGACATAGCAGCAGGTTTAAATGCTAAAGGGTTTTTGGAAGAAGTAAAAGCCCCCTTGACCCCTTCAATCCCCCTTACTGGTCTCCGCCGGGACGGTTAGACCTCTCCTGGACAGCGGGTGAACTACAGCTGACCATGCAGTCAACCTGATGGGGAACAAAGAGGCAGCATTGTACCAAAGAGTCCCATCACTCCCCTCCAGAAGGGGGGACAGGAGAAAAGGCTTCCAGGAGGGGAGGTGAGCGATGCAGCTGTGCTCTCTGCGGTCGAATCCCAAACTGTTTCAGCACAGGAAAAGGAGGGGGTGAGGAGGAGTTTGGGTGTGAGCATGGTAACACATCTGTCATCCTATCATCAACGCTGTCACATCACACAACAAATGGGCTGAACAGACCAAAAACAAGGGATGGCGAAAGGTGTCAGAGAGAGAGAGATCTGTGTCGGATCCTGATGATCTAAATGAGTGTCTGTCAGCGTGTTTATTACAGGCCATAAGGAGAGAACAGTTAGTTGTATGTAAAGAAGTAGAAATCTAAAAACCATAGCTTTGTGACGGGTTTCTGTTGGTCAGTTTTCCGCTGAGCCCCAAAACACATCAAACTCTGTGAGGCTGGAGTGAAGCGAGCAGAGAGAGGGATATTTCATTTCACTCACATCTTCCTAAACATTTTTCTTTTATCTGCTCTTTGAAGTACGATGACACTTTGACCTTTCAACTCAGTGGCCTTTACCTGGTGGTCATCTTGGTTACTGCTAAGTGGCTGATTGACAACGCTATAGCTGCTGTTTCAGAAGTAACAGGAAGTGTACAGTTAAATACACGTTTAAACTCACCACCACAAACACACACACACACACACACACACACACACACACACACACACACACACACACACCCAGCCACGGACTAACACAAGAAGATAGCAGCAGTAGCTGTGAGGGTGGTATACTGTACTGTATAGAGGGTGAGCAGATGTACAATTCTGACACCATGTTGCCCTCTTTTGGTGAGAACAGGCCACTGCAGATTAAGGTACTCACCCTGAAGGCAAGTACCAACCCTGCATGTCTTTCAAAGCGCAGTGAAGCGACAAACAGTTAAACAGACAAGTTGATTAACGAGAAAATCAATGCAATGAAATACCAGGGAATACATTTTCCTAATAAGATGGAAACCTAAAAGAAAATTAGACATAAAGGTGCACCAGGGCACAAGATTTTGAGGAAAAGTTTTAAAGACCTATGTAGAAATAGAAACATAGCTACCTGTTTTTGTATTGGATGTATGGTCTAACTCCATGGCCTTAAGCTTTCCTTAGTGCAGCAATTTCTCTGAAACCACGTTTACATGAAGAGTCAAAACAAGTAATATGGTGATAGATTTATGGTGCTTTTCTCTGAAAACATGGCTTCACAATCAATGTTTTGGTTATGATTATTAGTCTTTAGAGTCTTTCTTAGATGTTGTTATAATTGTTAGTTAAGTGGCTTTTTTTTTTGCAATTGATCTAAAAATGTTACCTGACCATGAAGGGTTTGCTTGTTTCTAGTTTGTTTTGCATATTTTAGCAAGAATCAGGTCTATAATGTATGCTTTGATCAAGGCCTTAATGATTTTTTTGCTTTTATATCAAAAAATAAAATCTCATCCAGCTATTAAAGACACAAAGGAAAGGCTTTAGATAAGTAACACTTACTAAAATAAATTTAGACAGTAATGTAATCAATAAAGCATATCAACACAGGTAAGTTTAAACAAAATTAAAAGGAAGCGAGAAGATTGACTAGAATAAATAGGTTAATGTATGTTAAACTCTTATGTTTGTACCAGATTTGAAGGGCAAGATTGAAATGTTAATGGAGAGGGTTAATTTTTGCTAATGAGCCAAGAAATTATGCTTATAGAATTAATCAAAGCCAATACATTTTTTATTGTATATAATATTGGAATCTAAAAATAAACAATCATTACACTTTTTTATAATGTATTTTAAAAGTTTTTTTTTTTTTTATCCAACAAATTGATCAGCTAAAACTTTGCATATGCAATATTTTTGAGACTAAGTGGGATGTGTAAGTTTTATTTGTATTTTTAATAGAAACAAAAAAAAGCTTAGCAGTGAAAGTTATCAAGTGTCTTCTGTCTTCTACCAAATGTGTGTTGGATTTGAAGCCTGAAGTGACGGTGCGTGTGCATCTCGTGCTGCTGCAGATCTTTATTTCCCCGCTCCACGCTGGCAGCGCCTGTCGTTAGGCAAAGCTCCAAGCCATTTCCCCTCGATGCATCTCGACTGAATCAATAGGGCCCCTCGCAGCGTATCATTAGACATAAGTATTATAATTACTTGTGTTATTAATTTTGCCTTAATACCAGGGATAATATGATATGTAATCCAACGCTGTTGAGGGAAGAGAAAATAAGATGATCACAAATGCATCTCTTATGAAAATCAATGCTGAAATGGATATTCCAATAATGCCAAACCACTGCTGCTGTTTTTTCCCTTTCTTTTTACTTCATGCATATCAGCCAATCATTTTATGCTCTCATCTGGAAAAAAAATATATGAATACACCCAATGTATTTCACATGGCCTCCTAGTCCGAGGCAAAACAATATGGATTTGTGTTCCCTCACAAACAATTTTAATAAAAAGTTATCGATTGGGGATAGAGCAGATAGCCTGTGGGCGCAGAGCACCAGACCCCAGTGGCTCCAGATCATTAATGTCCTCAACTGCTGGCTTCACCGGTGCAAATTTCTTCAATAAGGGGCCGACACACGAGCTTCAGGGTTTGATTTTTTTTAACCAAGGTATAGTTGGCTCGTGGACGAGCTGCAAAATCAGAAGACATTTAGCAGAAAGATGTTTGTTGTTTTTTTTATTTCATCAACACACACATTACTTCTATTCTAAACATTCATGGCAAACATCTCCTTCAGAGCAAAGAGCTCAAGCTGCAAACAAAGCAACTAGTCAATGCACAGTGTGGTGATAAGTTCACAAGAACACTGTCTTTTGAACTGCTTTATGTCAAACAGGGAAAATTTGTGTTGCTTCGGGATCTACATCCTAAGAAGAAGCACTTGCATTCCCATTTCTGAGCAGGTAGAAAAACCTTGCTTCTCTGAGACGGCTTTAATTACCAGCTACTTTCTGTGTGCTTACGATTTCAATTTTTCCCTGCAAAGCCGATAATGATATTCAAAACGCCTGCTGGCTACTCCGACTCCTTATTCTCCCCTTTTCTTTCCTTCCCACTGAAATGTGAATACTTAAGTTTATGGGCTTATTTGTCCTACAGTCACTTTGTTAAATCTTTTTTCTCTCTCTCTCCTCTGCCCAACACGACTATTTAAACACAAGCCTCCCTGGAAGGGATGGTAATAAAGGGTTTTTGGGTAGAAGGTTTGGTAGGGATCAATGTGGAATATATTAGCCTGCGCTGCAGAGACCGACTTCAATAATAAAAGAATTGATCCTGTGAAGTGAAGCTTTATTTTGAGCGCTGGCATGGTAAAAGAAAAGGAGGATGGTCCATTCCAATGCTACGCAGACCAGATGGAGAATCACAGCAGGCTTTTTCACCCTCCCCCAAATTTTTCACATTGCATTTTCAATCCGGCATTAGATGCAATCACACAATTACTGAGGGATTTCTGTTGAAGCAAACGAGAGACAAAGGAGTATGTCCAATAATGCAGCATATGGAAAAACATATTCAGCTGGCAGTACTTTTAACTGCCAAATGCAAGAATGTGGGAAATCGCTGAAGAAAAAGAGATGAAAATAAATGAAACAGATTTTTTAAAAACACATAAAGATTACTGGAATGTATTAAGTGTGATATCTAAAGCTCCTTGTGTGTTTAGTTAAACTTGGACTAATTTCCCTTTGAATTTCATGTTTTCAAAACAGAAGCCACTAATATTTCCATTAGTCGCCGGACACATCTTATCCCAGCAGTGTCTCTGCACGCAGCCGTCGGTTTGTGAAGTGCAGGCGGTAATCAAGCGTGAGGGCTGGATATATAACAAGCACACTTCACAGTATGCCTAACAAGCACACTTCACACACTAATCAGCTCAAGTAGACTTGCACTGCAGCCGCATCTCCACGTTTGTTTTCCTCCAGGCTTAGATCATGAAAACTGCCTGTATGGTATCAATAGATTTGGCCATCACTGATTTAACTAAGAGCACACTGAGATGTTGCATGGAGGATTCCTGAGGTGATTAAAATAAAGTGCCGAATGCAAGGAGGAGGTTAGGAGAAACAAGAGAGATAAACATACACACACTCCCTGCATGTATTGATCTTCCTGCAGGATGCTTGAGTCAAAATAATGCACCCGATTTGGCCTTAGTCTCAAATTTAGGGCCATAAATAGTCTTTTTTGTAGTACGTCTGGGGTTGTTATTCTTATAACAAGAAAAAAATGAAAATCCATCTGAAAACTGATGATAATTCTGTTATCTTATTTGGGTAAAAAGGTTTTCAGCTCATGTAAAGCCAACAGGTCAAAGTCCAGACTCAATTCACATTAAAACACGAACAATCTTAACATAAAGGAGTAAACTACAACTGCTATATAAACGTCAAATATAACATTTAAAAGTTATATTTGTTTCTAAATAAATCAGATGTAACAAACTGAGAAATCAAATATAACTTTAACAAATGAAATTAATATTTGGGTAAAATAATTAGATATAACAATGATAAACTGTAGCACTCTGGTGTGACATAAACAAAAAGAAACACAAAGATTGCAAAATAAATGGCATAAATGAAATCAAGCTTTGATGTAACAAGAATGCATTAATGCTAAATTTACATAGAAAGAATATAAAAAAACTGTTTACATATGTGCTTTAAAACTACAGAAACAAACATATCAGTATGGTAAATAATAAATAAAATAAAACTGTAAGAAAATAGATAAAACATGGAACAGTAATGATTTCTAAGTAGGCTACTATTCAGTATCTTACACTCAGCAAGTCAAAGATTATATGGCTGTCAGAGAAGGAGATAAAGATAAAATAATCAAATGTTTTATAAAAGTAGAATAAACACTGAGACACTAAGTGAAGCACAAAAGTGGTCAGAATGAAAACTTGAGTCAAATAAAAACACAAAAAAACATGAACAAACAAATGAATCCACTGTAACATTAAGATAAAATGACCAAATGTATTAAAAAGAAAGAAATTAATAGTAAGAAAAATTGATAAAATGCATTATTAATATAAAATACAAACCATAAGCACGCAAAGACAAAAGTTGAAAGAAATTATCTCAAATAAAACAGAAATAAAACTCATCAAATGTAATCAACGATTTGTAAATCATCTATATTTGAGTGATTTATGTATTTGACATTTACTGTCCAACTTATGAGCCAGAGTTCCATAAGTGAGAAATAAGAAGTCTTCTTTTGTTTGTTTTTCGTTATGCTTAGAAAATAGTCCAAGAGGAGCATATTATGTCTTAGTAAATATTCCTGTCGGGAAGTAAGTTTGCAAACTGATTAAAAGAAGAAGAAAAAAAAAACATAAATCCACCAAATCTAATATAGACAGGCAGGAAAGTCACCCCCTTCCTGCAATGCCATAAACTCCTGTCATACAGCAAGTTAAAGCTATACAGTATACTATAAGGCCTGTAATCCTGTAGGGCCAAGAGACATATATGTAAACAATCTGTCTTTACACAACAAGGGTTCAGGCAGTTTATACAGAAATGGATACTCCTCATGCAGAAATTTGATTGTCTAATTTTGGGAACAAATTTGCTTAATTGGGGTAGTTTGCATGAAATATCACAAAGATGACAAAACAAAAATCACAGTGAATATAAATGCTCCAAACCTTTCTATCTTTCTTTTTTAAATATTAAATGAATTCTGAATAAAACTTTCAATAATATAAAGGATTAAACTCATGCTCTACAACTGGGGATGCATGATTCCACATTTGCATGTGAGGGCAGTGGATCAACTAAGGTCGCAGAGAAAAAGGCGTCCCTTTATCTTTTCAGACGCATGCAAAAACACAACGAGAATAAAACGGGGGGGAAAATAAGAAGGAGATAAAAAGCCATGTCGGACAAGGCTTCTGCTTCCTTCTTAGAGAGAGGGAGAGAAAGGGAGAGAGAAAGAGAGAGAGGCAGAGACGGAGGGAGCAGGACCCACACGGCGTGGTTCCAGCCAATTGCGTTCCAGAGAAGTGACCATGGCCAGTGATAAACAAAGCGCCATAGATCACTCCTCCTGCAGACTGAGCCCGGCACCGGAGGCGACGGAAGGCAGAGCGCTGGGTCAGACAGCGAGGAGAGAGGACGCGTCTGCCCCTCTGTTAAGACTCTCACCATTCCGTTTGATGCCCTTTTTTCCCACCACCGGAATGCCATGAAAGCCCGGCTGCAGATTGGCTCTCAGTGGCGAGAAGGAGCAAAGCGAAGCCACGGCGACAAAACGTGAGGGAGTCGCGGAGCTGATGCACCATAAAGAGATAAATCCTTAAGAAAATAATCCCAATAAGTCTGATTCCCTTAAAAATAAAAAAGGGGCTTTCAGCACTTACCCACTCCCAGGGACAGGACTCAGATTGAGTCTTCATTCGAGCCCAGTGTGCGTCACAGAAACATCAGATATTCCTCCAAAACAGATGCGCAAAGATGGAGCAGTGAGGTTCTCCCTCTTTTGTTTGTCAGCCTGCCTTGCTAGTTTTTTTTTCTCTGTTTGCATCAGCTGGCTCTTTACAGCTTTGAAGCAGGTGGATGACAAAAACATCAATCTCTCCAGGCACATTGTGTGGCACCATGCACGCCTTGACGCACTCCCCTCACCAGTTCCATACAGTATAATCACACATTGTATTCTCTGCTCACAGCTTCACCAATACACTCGGGTGCAAACAGAAAGTGAAGGACAAGTGTGCTATACTGTGGATTTTCTTTTGTTATGGTCAATTTTCTCCGGGTTAGAACAGATATTTTTCTATACTGAGAGTTAAACGAAAGTTAAACAAGCAGGTAAAAAGTAGACATTTGACTTAGAAGTCAGCATATAGGTCATCAAATTACTTTTAAGGGCACACCAGTTTACCTGCTTGTTAATACAAGCAGGAAATCAGCCAATCATATGGCAGCAACTCAATGCATTTAGACACCTGGATGTTGTGGTGGCAAATTTATGGAAGTTTAAACTGAAAAATGTGGAAGAAAGGGGATCCATGAACGGATGCATATTTTTTGGTTTCACAAAGATATCATTTCTAAAACTATTGACCTGCGTGGAGTTTAATTTAAATCCTTTATTTTATTTCTTAAAAGTGTCCTGTCTGGCGAAATGGCAATAAGAATAATTGTCTAGATGCCAAAAAGAGCCCAACAGATTTTACTTTCACAAGTGGAGCAGTATGGCTATCGCCATAGTGTTCCGCTTGTTTCATGCATATAAATAGCTTTATCATAATTATGCAGGGAGTTTTATGGATTATATGGAAACTGCAATATAGGTAGAACAGGAAAGGAAAAACCAAAAAGAAAAAGGAGAAAATATCAAAGAAAGGGAGATAGAAGGGAGATAATGATAAAACATTTTTAGTCTGCTTCATCGTCTGCAAAGAGATGTAAAAAGAACAGCACAACCAATGAACATGGTACGAGACATACAATAAAGTAACAAGGTGTTTCTTTACTTAAATCCATTATTAGATTAAATGTTTTGTATCAATCATGGCAGACGAAAAAGTCAACGGCAGCTCAAATAATCTCATGATCTCCCTATTTATGCAAAAAAAAAAAAGAACTTAGAACTCACAGTTGAACCTTAAAGCAGATGGACCCCCACACTCCTTCTGTCTGCTAAGAACAGGATGCTACAATTCATACATGTGCAAATACCAGAAAAGATAAGCACCTGGTCCAATCACTCTTTGTCTTTTGCATACAAGTTGCATAACAACAGTAAGCTGCTCTGCATGGCATTAAGAGTTCAGGTTCTTGGTATAGTTTAAAGTGTAGGAGTTTCTGCTAAGTTATCAATGGAAATTATAACCATACACTGCAAAAAATATAAATCTCAATAAGTTATTTTTTCTTAAAATAAGTGTGTTTTTCCTTGATTTGAGGAGATAAGTAAGACACTTTGCCAATGGAACAAGACAATTTCCTTTTAAAATAAGAAAAAAATATTTTATCGTCTTATTTCAAGTAAATATTATCTAACTATCTTATTTTAAGAGTGAAAATACTCATTCCATTGGCAAATCATCTTATTTACCTGCTCAAATTAAGGCTAAATATACTTAATTTAAGCCATTTTTTACTTATTTCTGGATTGTTTTTGCAGTGTACTTGTAATAAAAAGATGCCACCTTACAGTGAGTGTCATGATTTTGGCACTGATGATTAGATTTTTGGTTCAGTTCATCCAACTGTCTAGCTCAGCCCAGTTTTCATTGTCATCATTCAGATCCACCTGCTCCAGTTCCTATTTTAACTGCTTGGTCCCAACCATCAGTGCCAGATTATTCGAGCCTTAGGTGAGAGTTCTTTAG
The DNA here is from genome assembly GCF_016077235.1 of Cyprinodon tularosa. Classification (NCBI taxonomy): domain Eukaryota; kingdom Metazoa; phylum Chordata; class Actinopteri; order Cyprinodontiformes; family Cyprinodontidae; genus Cyprinodon; species Cyprinodon tularosa. The sequence continues at coordinate 1,608,885 of NW_024039056.1, read as the reverse complement.
CATACCCAGTGTGTTATTCTGATTGTCTGATCCTGACTATGTTCGTCTCCTGGACTTCTGAGCTTGCCTGTCCCAAATCTGATCTGTTTCGCCTACGCTGTCTTCGGACTTCCATTGGATTCTGCCTGCTAACGACCTTGGATCTGTCACCTGACCCCGGCTTTAATTTTCCTTTAGTACCTCTTCTCTGATCTTCTGCCCTGGACTTCTGCTCCCTCATTGACACTGGCTTTGGATTCTCCTTCCAGATAGTCCTCGTCTTCCTTGTCTACTGGCATCTGCTCATTGGTCTGCTCTGCAGCACCTTTGGCTTCTACTTCTGAACCTCTCTGGGCGGCTTCTGCTGCCTACTGTGGAAAATCTGGATTCCACTCCTTCCTCTGGGCCTGGACTAAACTTAAAAACCAAGTTAGTGACTCACATGCTCGCTATCGTTCCTTGTCAAAGTTATGTGGTTACTAACCTGTGTTTGTCCCTCTACAGGGTTTCCAGTCATCTAGTACAGGCTAATGAGTCACTGATCCCTGAGCAGTTAATAAATGGTCTTTAGAAATCACTTTAGCCTATTTGCTTGAATTCTGGGTCCAACGTTCAGAGTCTTGACAGTGAGTTTGCTGAAAATAAATATTAATAACTGAAAAAGTAAAGCATTAATCTAAGCTGTACTTTGTTTTAGCAGAATACAAAAGCGTAAACTGAAAATCTTAATATTAGTGGATACAATTTGCAAATTTGGATCATCAGCAATTTCATATTTAGCATTCTTTTTTTTTACTCAGCGTCTCTTTATAATGCTGAGGTACCTCATTTAGGCCTGCCTTTTTCTTAATAAAACCATTTGAAAATATATCATATAGAGATTTATATTTTATATTAGATTTGATTTCATGTAAATATATATATATATATATATATATATATATATATATATATATATATATATATATATATATATATATATATATATATATATATATATATATATATATATATATTGGATAAGCAAATAAATTCTCAGAAAAACAGAATCTAAATTCTCCTTTTTAAGTTTTGTAAATAAATTGCTTTCTAGGACGGAAAGTATGGAAGCCTGTTCCCATCACTCAAAAGGAAAAAAACAAAAAACAATTATTTTATAAACATGACTTAACTATTTCATAATTATAGATATTGTCTCATTATTATGATATACTCTCATAATTGTGAAGCAGTATCTCATCAGGTAGTATCCCATACTTTTGAGATGGCTAAAACAATATGAAAAAGTATCTCATTATCATGAGATAGTGTTTTATTATTTTGATAAACCCATAATTGCAAAAAGATAGCCAAGTCATAAAAATTAGATTTACACTTTTATATCATATTGGAGGAAATGGGCTTCCACAGAGAAATGATTTATGCATCATGACAGATATTTTCTAATAGCTTATAAAACTGATTATTTTTGTAGATTGCTGTAGATTTAACTATTTAATTAATGCCCTGCCATGCAAAAATGCAGGCTCAAATATGATAAGAGGAAAAGTAAAAACTGACCCTCATCTTTGAATTAATTTGCAATAGTCCCAAGGTGGTAATAGAGAGTAATAGTTTTATACTGAGATTTGTTGCAAACATCAAGGAGCAACAATTAGAAAGTTAACCAAAATGCAGTATGGTGTTACATTATGCCAGGTGTAAGACGTTTACTCTCAAAAGTTACCTATACTGTAATGTAGTTAATAGCTTCAGTGCCAGCTCCCTTTCCTTTGCTGTTGTTTCCACATATTAGTGAACAAAATCTTGAGTTTTTGAATTTCTTTTCTCATGCTTTGTAAGTCAGTGAGATGGTGAGTTAGTAGGAAGGTGGGGGTGAAATTAAGCCTGGGGTGAGCTTTGAGTCCCTTCTTGTTTGCTCTGGAGATGGACATGTGGATACAGGAGATCAACCAAAAGTCTAAGTGGATTATAGATTCAGCTGATGACACTGTGATCCACAAGGAGAGGAAGAGCATGTGAAGGGGAGCTGGGACAGGTGAACCCATATGCTGCAGAGCATAGTAATGAAAGTCAGCTGGAGAAAAGCAAGAGAGAGAAAGAGAGAGTGAGAAAGGGAAAGACAAATCAGAGAGAGTGACTACAACTGAAGTCAGGATAATGCACCATTATTGTAAAGATTGATTAGAATTTGTTCACAAAATTAAAATCATCAATTTTACCACAAGATAAAACAAATTTAAAAATTTGTTGTTGTTTTTTTGAAAGATGTAACAGATCACTTTAAAACATTTTAATAATATCAGGTTGCCTCAGCCTAAAAAGGGGTATTTGGCATCTAAAGGCACTGGTTCTGTTGTCTACCAGTATAGCTTGATGGTTAAATGTCTATTCCAGGTCAAATAGAGCGTTCCCTGGGGTTGCTTAGAAATTTGGTGCTCACTGAAAAACTCCCAGTTTAAATTCGCTATGGCTGCTGCTACATATATAAATTAAGTGAATCAACCAAAGGAATTTAATGAAAACCAGACCGTATTTGTCACAATAGACTTATACTCATGGTGACTGGTGTAAAGGTAAATATAGACATCACTTTGGTATCACTTTGTCTCTATTTGCTGCAGTCTATGACAGTTCCTAAAGTTGTGTAGAATTATGCTGGTCTAATAATTACAACTTATTTAATTGAATATTTAAATTTTTTTTTTCTGTTTTCACTGACAGCTTTTTCTCTATGGAAATGATCCACTGGTTAGTTCAGTCATTTCTTATATGCCTCCTACTGCATGATTATGTGACTACAATAGAAATTATTGCAATTTTGTTTGTTTTTAATTGTAAACAGCCTGAATTAAGGTGATATTATAATTACCTTGATTTTTCTTGAGGTATTGGCTCCAGACTGGGTTTAGAATAAGAAAAGGGTTGTAATTTAGTTTTTAGTGAGAATAAAGAAATTAAATAAATTGAAATTTCTAAAAAAAACAAAAAAATTATAAATTTTTGAACACACTGAAATTGTATGATTTGCTTGACTTTTACAACTGTTTAATTAAAACACAGTGACAAATGTTTATTTCTGTGGGCGTAAGGATCAAACAAACTGCAATAAATCAGCATGAATTTGAATGAATTTTCAATGGGTGGATATAATGCCTTCTATTATGAGGTAATTCTCAAAACTAAATTAACTGGAAATAACAGGTGCTGCAACAGGAAACAGTGCATTGCTTTCTTCAGCACAGATAAATTCTAAATCATTACTATATGTATTGATATAAATGGTCCATACTAAAACAAAAAAATTTCTTAGGAAATTCCGATATTTTTTTCAAGTCCTTGAAGGCAGCAGGATGACGTCAACTGTTTTGCTATTGGTAGCGGGAAGCGGAAACGTCTTTCTGTTCGGCCTTTCATGAGTGTTTACTTTTAACAGCACACAACAGATGAACCCACTTCGGTTCCAGAGTTTATTAATGTATAAAGTTTCATTTTAACCCGATAAGGAAGAATTCGTGAACTTTGCGTGGAAGTCCTCGAAACAGTTTTTCTTCCACAGCTGAATGTTTCGACTGCAATGGAGAGGTTATTAATAAGAGACAACCCGCTGCTTTTACCTTTAAACAAGGAGAAAACGGTCTACGACGGATTTATAACCCTTCAGGTAGGGTTTATTTGTATGTATGTATTTTTATCTCTTATGTTTAAAAGCGAATGCCCACACGCATAAAAAAAATCAGTTTGCATACACTGATAGAAATAGGACGTTTTTACAGTTCTGCAGGTTTCTCCTGTGTTGTTTACACCTGTTTTATTTATCTAATTAAGTCACATAGCTGCAACCAGGAGGATTAGGGCCACTGAAGAAATAAAAAGGGTTAACTGATTTCTAAATTTTATTTCACTATATTCATGAGAAAAAAAGACAGAATTCTGACTTTAATCTAAGAGTTCTGACTTTATTCTCAGAATTCTGTTTTTTTTTTTTTTTGCAATTCTGATTTAAATCTCAGAATTATTACTTTTTTTCAGAATTCCGACTTAAATCTCAGAATTCTGACTTTAAACTCAGAATTCTCAGAACAAAATTGTGACTTTTTCCCCCATAATTCTGACTTTAATCTCAGAATTCTGACTTTTTTCTAAGACTTCTGACTTTTTTCTCACAATTCTGACTTAAATCTCGGAATTCTGACTTTAATCTCAGAATTCTGACTTAAATCTCGGAATTCTGACTTTAATCTCAGAATTCTGACTCAAATCTCAGAATTCTGACTTAAATTCAATTCTGATTTTTTTGCAAAGGAGCTGCAGAGATGATCAGAGATGATCAGCTCAAGTATGAATATCTTTAAATGTCATAGTAAATGTTGGCCATGTATTCTATGGATATGTTATTTATGTACAGATAGAAAGCCTTAGCCTTCCCTCCTGCAGTTTGCTAAATATAACGCATTAGACCCCACCCAAACCAAAAAAAAACACACAAAAAAACACAGTGTCACCCTGAACACATCAAGCCAGCAACATGTCCTCAGAAGACATGGAGGAGAAAATTGGTCAGAGGCAGTCCTGTACAAAACACTTGTTTGGATTGGGGCAGCAGTTCTGCAAATGTTTAGATCAACAAAGTCAAGACTTTAATACAGTTCCAAAACTGGAAAATCTATTCTTATAATGTTCACCCTAGGAGCTTCCTGATGTGCATAGATTCCTAGAGCTTCCTGATATGCATAGATTAGGAAACTCAGACATAAGGGGTTCATTGAAAGGAAATTCTACCAAGGCTTTGGCCATGGGGTTAAACACAAATGCTGACTACACTTTTCAGATTTTTTTTCTATTGTAAAAAAAGAAATCATGTCTTTGTGTTCTTCTATTAAACAAAATCCCTATAAATTGTAGCAAGATTGAAAAATAAACAAAACGACTCTAAGATGTGTTATTACTTCTTTAAGGGAATGTGTGTTTTTCTCCAGGAAAGAGACTTCAGGATAAGAATTATTCTCCCTCCAGACCTCCAACTAAGGAAAGCCAGGTATGAATGATGTCACCTTTATTTGGTAATAACTGTATTAAAACCAAGCATGGATTCATATGCAGTGTTTCCTCCTTAAGTCTAACCAAAAACGACATATTTGCTCCTAACTTTGTCTCTGCAGGCTGCACTGCTGCTGGCAGCTAAAACACCTGTTGCGTGAATATGAGCCCATAGTGAAGCAGGTAAATGTGTAATCAGTTGCTCTTGGCATCACAGTATCAACTGAAACCTTGTGTCTGTCATCTCTGATTAATATCTTGTCATTTCCTTTGTATTTATCGCCATGTCATGTTGCCTTCTTTTTGCCCTCCTATTTTTTCCCCCCTCTGTGTAATTAACGTTGCCTGGAAAATGTCCGCATTTGTTACGTGGGTCCCTCAGGGTTATTTGGATGAGATTGATATTTCACCCTGGGCTGCAAAGTTCATTATTTTCCCAGCCTTTAAGCTATCATTAATTATTTAAGCAGGTGGCAGCACACATTAATCACAAACACAGTGTTTGATTTGAATGGCTGACTGAAGAAAAGAAAAAATAGATAGTGCCACTTCATTATACCTTCATTCAAGGATGTCTTTTACACAGAGGCTGCTGCAGTCGACCGATCTCAACAGTTTCATTCTGGAGTTGAAGACTATCCTGGTAAGGATGAGGATGACTTGTTTATAAAATCATCAGCAACAGAAGCTCCCCTCTGACCTTGGAGGATCTTAATAATATTATTAAACATTCCTATGAGCATTCAATTGAGAAATTAGTTAGATAAAACTGGCTTTATTGAAGTTTGGCCTTTGCAGAAATGATATTGTTGAATAGGTTTGAAGTGGTGTGATTTTCTCCTTTTACACGTGTGTTGCAGGAAGTGGCTCTAAGCCGATGTCCCGAGGGTCGCTCCATCCCGCCTCCTCGATATTATTCCCAGCTTATCTCAGAGATGGAGGCTCTTGGATGGGATAAGTGAGTATAGAAACATTATTAAAAGGACATTAGCACTGCAAAAAAAAAAAAAACACACATCAATGCATGTTCCTTAAAAACATATATATTGCTTCAAGGTACTTTAAAGAAAAAAAGCAACTTAAAACCAGTTCCATCCAGTCACACAGACATACTCCAGGTCAATAACATACATTGCTAAGTGATTAGTTATCAAACACAGCAGTCTTATTCAGTTTATTATTCAAATGACTTACATGTAGCCACAGTGGAAAGAAAACCCTCCCCCCTTAACGGGACGAACCTCATGAGCCACAACTGACTGAGGCTTTGAAGAGACAGAGCATGCAGAGAAACACTGATCCAGGTGTACTTTCTAACCCCATTAAGGCCCCGTCCACACGAAGTCAAAACGAACACGAAACGCTAATATTTTCCAGAACGTTTGTCGTAAAGACTGAGACGTAAAATAAATGTGATCGTCCACACGAATGCATGAAAACGCTGCAAAATGTATGCCAGGCCTGTAAGTGGCGCTGTGGTGCCAAAGCAAAAATAGGCGACGAAATGTTGGGCATGCGCACTAATATTTATACATGGTTGCCCTGCGGGTCCATTTTCGTGTTTCAGTCAAATTCAGATGCTGAACTATGTCGTCGATATTGCTCTGTTCTTCCTGGAGATATTCCAGAAGAAGAAGATTCTGTTGTAAGCCCGACAGCAGGGTGAGTAGCATTAGCAGCAACGGCGCCATTGTTGTTGTGATACTGGTCGTCATAGCGTCGCCTCTAAACACGCCTGCGTGTAAAAAAAAAAAAATGCGGTTAGAGCTTAAAGATGGAAACGTGAAAACGGCGTTTCAAAATCTTCCCACTCTGAAGGCTGAATAAAAAAAAGATCGTTTACAGACCCCCGAAACGCCGGCTTCGTGTGGATGAGAGGCTGGTTTGGTGAAAAATTTGTGCGTTTAGGCCAGGGTTCGGCTTCGTGTGGACGGGGCCTTACACTACCCTTGAAAAACCGTGCCGAAACCGGTCCGAGCTCAGTAACTCAGATAACTTATCGTGTGTAAATGGAAAGCAAACTGAACTGAACCGAGCTAGACACAACCGGACCAAGCTAACTGCAGACCAGTTCCAGAGGTGGGCTCGGCTCGGTTTTTTCCCTGGCTCGGTTCTCTGATAAAAAGAGCGCATGAGCAGAACGCGTCATCTCCGTCTGGCTGCACATCCCGATTCACACTCCATTTCAGTTGTTGGCGGTAATGCCCCTCCAGAAGTTGCTTGCCAACCAACACAAAACAGAAGAAGAACAACAACTATAAACAACAATTGCAATCTTCTCCACGCAACATTCTGATTACCTTGATTCCCTCCTTCTTCGTCTTTTTCTTGTGTTTTATGACGGTTGGCAATCAACTTTTGCTGCATTACCGCCACCAACTGCTTGATTTCCTCCGTCAATACTGGCAGTAATACTGCAGATCGTCACTAGGAGGCGAGGAGTCGAGGAACCGAGATAGCGTGATGTGTAAATGGTCGTCAGAACCAAGCTCGGCCTGGTTAACTGATCCGAGCTCGGACCGGTCTCGACATGGATTGTTTTTTCAAGGGTAGTGTAAATGGGGTATCTATGTACAAAAAAAAAAAGTTAAAATGTGAAAGGATTAGTAGCTCCTTTAATGGGTTCATCTAGGAGAGAAACATGAACAGATACGCTTAGTTTATAAGATGAAAGAGAGCCCATATAGTTAGTCACAGTGAAGGTCAGTACAGGGTTAGTGCTGATATAGCCTTTCCAAGTCAGGGGCCTTCGGTCATTCACACAGTGAGAAGCCAGGCCACATTGCACAGGGGCCAACTGACCTTCTGACCCTAAATAGTAGGCAATGCCTACTGATGGTGTCTTTCTTATGATCAAATGAAGGGTTTTTCCCAGCATATTTCAGTGTAGCGCATACTCAACTAATTACGAGAGTAACGGCCCTTTTACTCACATCTGGGCTCCCAGGGCTCTGTCCAGCGCATTTTAACACAAACTCAGATCACACTGAAAGTTGTCAAAATTAGGCTGATACACTGAATGTTAATTAGAATATTGACTATGGAAACTGTTTTTAAACACTGTTCTGTGTTTGTAAAAAAAAAAAAAAAAAAAAAAGGAATGGGTGGTTTGTGGTTCCAGTCAAGTACAGTGGTACCATGGTCTTTAAAGTATCAGGGCTTTTTGCTATGGCATAGCCGTGTTCAGGGCTGAATAAATTCATTATCTGGTAGCATAGGGAAGCATGAGGTGCTGTAACATTTGCTGATGGACAGCTGAAATGTAAATATATTGATGTAATTTTTGAAAACTTAGAAAGCACTTTAATAATCTATGTTTTTTTCTGTTTTGGTTTCATAACAAATATAAACCCAGGATATCCTCTAATTTTAATTAAAAAAAAAGAAATAATAATGTTTCTATCAACATAGTTTTATTGATAAAGCTGCATTTAGCTGCATTATTTTACTTTACATTGATGTTCTGATATACCTACACAGTGACCTATTGCTACTGTATTATAACAGGTTTAAGGTTTTATGGAGCTGTTCAGTTTCTAGAAAGAAGAAGAAGGACAAAAAAAAAAACATCTATTTAGAATAGCCTCAGGGTGTCTCAATAATTGCAATGTGTCCCAATAATCACATACCCATTCAAAAACCGATTATCAAAAATATTTGAATAATTATAAACTTATCAATGAAATAACCAAACATTTTTCCACTTATATATCTGTGAAATATTACAATTAAAATCAGAGTTGCTCAGATCAACCGTCTCAAGTTCCACTGAATTACTTTGTTAATTTCTTCTGTAGAGAACTATTGTTTCTAACAGACTAAACTGAGTAATAGTGAAACAGTTTTTTTTTTCCATAATGAACAGCATGTTAACATGGTTCCATTTCCTACTTACATGGTCCCAGGACACCATGGACGTAATTTGTCTGTGGAATTGCTTGCTGATGGAGCATATACTGTTAAGTGAACCCAATATCAGCTCTTTGTTTTTCTCTCTTTTAAGAAACTGACTCTGTATCAACAATGGAGGGAAAAGTTACAAACACATTACTTCTTAAGTTTCTTGTTTATTCCCCAGAGGAAAGATCAAGTTGGTATGTAGGAAATCTCCACGAATTCACAGCTAAATAGAGCAATCTTTTTTTTCCCCCTCTCCCATAGCTTTCAGTAACATATCACTACATTAGCGAGAGGTTCTTAATGACTTCCTTATTTTTAGTTATTGAGTTACAGTTAAATCCAGGTCGCCTTTAATAAAGCTCAGCTCTCATGCGCTGACAGGCAAAGCTAACACTGTCGTCAGGAGAAAGCAGTTAGCAGGAAGATATGTGTTCTCCCTCAGCTCGGATTAATCCTTGACTACCACACTCATTTTCCACTTTCCTATTAATGACCACGACTGCAATTATGATATTAGCAAAATGCAAATGGTTCTAATTGAAGACTCTCAGGTCTTAATAGGGTATGGGGGGGTGAAGGTATGCTTAATGCTAGAAATGGGACTGACATCATTTTCTGTGCGGTGTTACGGTTAGAAAGCATTATACACAGCGGGCCTCAATCTCCAAAGCACTCGAGATTTGCTTAGCGTCTTAATTGGTATGTGCCGTGCTAATAGCCACTGGGGGTTTCAGCTGTAATTCTGTCTGCTGATTGGACCAGGTAAAGTGAGTCTTCTCTTCCCCCTTCACGTGTCTCTGTTTGGCATTTCATAGTGTGGTCATCTTGTTAGAAAAACCTGCAGTGAAAAATACATTAATTGAAAATGGGGTCAAGTAGGTCAGCTTCTATCTCTTGGTTCCACCCAAAATGGGGCCCTGATGGCTTGTGGGCTCATTATTGGCACAGCTGGTGCTCTGTGGTGACAACCTGTTGGAGAACATGCAGAGCTTTCTGTTCTCTGATTGCAGTGTTATCACTCGTCACACTGTGTTGGTGGTTTTTAGAGGCCCCCCAACAGCATAGCTCTGCTGGCCCTGCTAGGCCCACCGCTGAGGGCTTCAGCTCACACTTCTATTGTTCATCTTTGTTTTTCTTACATTATTAGGCCAGCTAATAAATGACTCCCCCAAACCTGTAATATAGAAGTGATCACCAATAGGATTGGGAATTCCCATGCTACATTCTGTAAGTAATGAAGTTGTCCCGCGTACACACTAACTCTACAAACCCGACATATGAATCTTTATGCTGCGTGAACTAGTGTATAGTTCTTGTGCACTATATTTCTACACACCGCAGCTCTCTCTTCCCATCCTGCATGTCTATTTTGTGATACGACATCACAGAATGATCTCACTTTTCATAAATCCCGTGGTTAACATGCACATGGTGCAATCATAGCATGGTGTAGATGTGCCTCACATTGCTGCAGAGTTGCAGATGAGATGGTGTCATCAGTCGTCCTCAGGAGAGGTCCGACTATCATGCTGATTCCATCAGGGCTAAGCGGGGTGGCAGCAAGCCCCTGGAATCTAGGCCGGGAGGCCCTGAAATGGAAAGATGGAAATGCATGTTTTTCATACAATTGTTTACTAAGGGGCATGAGATTTTTTTTTTTTTATTTGTTTAAACTGTTCTTTTTTTAAAGGTGTAATTATTGATTGTTAAGGCAAAACACTGGCTCAAAAATAATTTTGTGATTAGACATAAATAAAAGAAAAAAGGAGGGAAAGGGAGCATCCTTAGAGGAGACTTAAAAAAAGAAGAACAGATCTACATTGAATGTGGGATGTAGTACTGTATCAGCCTATAAGATGGGCGTGAGTTTTAATGTCGGTAGACACCAATTCAGCCCACAAATGTGTTACATTTAAGAGGTTTGAGGTCAGGTTTTTTTTTTATTTAATTGCATTTTTTAGGAAAGTTATTGTTCTTCACAGGTGTCCAAGTGTTAGCCATGTATCACTTCATCAGGTAGTCTATCATCTCCATGTTTCTATTTGCTTTGTGTAAGGCTAGGATGTGATTTAACATCAATACACAGCCGTGCTTCAAGGTTTACATACCCGCCCATTAAATATCCATCTGGACATTCTTCATAAAGCCTGAAGCTGAAAGCCTCAGAATTAGCAAACTAAGCTGAAACGCTGAGATTGTGGCAGAAAACAGACCAGTTTAACTGTGATCTTCCACCCTCTGTCTGGAGTGGACATCTTGGCCGCTTTTCATCTGAGGCTTGTTGATCGCTATAAAGGCATTTGGTCGAGCTTCTATGGGACATTTACCCTAAATTAGGTTTCTATGTATATATATATATTTGATCAAATGCAGCTGATATAGTCTTATAGAACTAAATTCACAATAAGTTTAAGACATCCAAAGCATGATCGAACAATTGGACAAAGAATGGGCAGAAAGCTAAGATCCAAAATAACAAAGACTGGTCTGCATAAAATCCAACAGGTGCACCTTTGTTTTTACAATTAGGGGAAGTTCTTAAACCAAAGAAAAAAAAAGAAAGGTTTAATTAAATCATGTAAAAATTTTGACAACAATTTATGAAGGTACTGTAACTGTGGCTATTTGCTATGAAATACAGCTTTTGGCTCCTTTTGCCATTCTGCGGTTTTATTAATAATAATATTTACTTGGAAGTCATATGAAGAAGAAAAACTGCCATACTGTAATTGGCTCTGCTGCAGATTTTAGATTTGGCATTGGTTTCTTAAAAATCTGGCTGGCAAGCTCTTAAAATTTTCTCGTTTATGGTCGTTTTAGTCCCAACAAAATGTCCTGAACATGAAAGGAATGTCTCCTCACTAAGTTTTACAAAGAATGATACTTGCTGGTTTATACCTCCTAGCATCATTCTAACATTGTTAGAATATATCTTGAAGAACAGTTTGCCTGTCGTCAATGCTGTCAGGATGAAGCTGTTTGCTTTCAAAGTGTTGATGTGGCTTTTGTAATGACTTGTGAAAACTGTTGCCCTTCTCTGTGGCTTTGAGTGCAAACGTGTGGGAGAACAGACAGTTTTTATGAGCTGTGCCCGAATGGCCAGCATCTCCCATCATTCCATCACTTCCCTAAGTGTGTGTCCGAACATTTATCTCTAGCTCCTCCTATAAATCTCGTTTCGATATACAGCTCTGTCATTTTCCTCACAGAGCCTCCACTATAATGTCCTGTAAATCTGGACAACGGATGTTTGGGACCTTTTTCTGAGATCAGGCCTCAGTAGAGCAGAGGTAGACTTCTGATTGGTTATAACTAGTTAAAACGATCCCTGTGCCATAAATCTAACAGCACTGTTGGCGATTAGTCACACCAACTCAACATTTTGTCCTTAGCCCCTCAATAAATTATAATTAGCACATGAAAGAGAATCTGATTTATAGGGCAACTCAAATTTAAAGTCAGCCAGAGACGCATTATTTTCTGACAGTTTAAGTCCTCTTTTATAAATGCAACAGCCGCTGTGATGTAGTGTTAATTTGTTTCTTGGCAAAGTGCTGGTTCTAGTGGCCTATTCAATCATTGGCATTGCTGTCTGGAGAAGTATGGGATTTAATTTTTTTTTAGGTCTGGATAAAAGTGGAAAAATAGAAGGTCCTTACCAGGTTGGTTTTAGCTTTTTTTTTTTTTTTTTTTGCTTTTCTAAAACAAAATTGCCTTTTCTGTGATCAAAAATAACTTCATATGACTAAGCTTTTCTCTTTCACATTTTTCACAACAATTACCTGGCCTCACCTCGCAAGCTGGGCCGCTGTCATTTAAAATCCACCTCAATTGTGGGGTATTTGGGGCAGAGAAGGTATAATTCTGCTCTGTTCCTCCTCAGGATGCTTTTCATTGACATGGACTTCCAAACACTGAAACTGGGTGCTGAGGACTCCTCTGGCAGGCAGCACGTTCTCACTGTTAAACTCAAAGCAAAGGTGAGCCACTAAATGCAACAATCACAGGAACTTTACAGCAACTTGATCATAGTCGCTCCATGAATTGTTCATCATCCAGTGGAATACTGCATGGTGACCTGTGGTGAGTTCAAATCACAACAGGCCAACGTCTCCAAAACTGCGTACAGGGAAACATTCATTTAGATGATGGCAAATCTGTGATTTACATCTGTGGCGCTAAATGTAGGTCAGACTGGAAAGGATGTGGAGAGAGATGATGACCTGCTGTGACTGAGATGTAGCTCAGATAATGTATCTCTTTACTAACCTCAGCAGGATGATAGAACCTTCCTGTGTGCACAGAGAAACCAATAAATTTACAATAATCTGCATAGCTGCTGCTGCTAGTCATTGTTTTCATTTCCCATTTAAAGTATTTTATTTACTTTGATTTTGTTGGCTCAAAAGTCAAATGTCCGTCCCTGACCAGGTCACCGGTTGCTGTTTCGATGCATGACTTATACCGAGCTACAGAAGGAAAATCTTTGGCTTTTTTCCATTATCTTAAACCTCAGCCACTGAAAATATGCACCCTTTATGAGCCTTAGCAGCTTTGGAAATCCATCCAACAGACCATATATGTTATTGGCATTTAGTATTTCTGTACGTTGCGCTTGGAATATAATAAACTATTAAATGTTGCATCCAAACACCCCTTTTCAGTTAAAAATTTTAGATATTTATAGTTGTGATGACCATTGTGGTTTGAGATGTTGAGTATCTCTGAAAGAGACATAAATACTTTGTGTTAGTGGCTTTTCTTTAGAAAAAATCAGCTGATTTAGATTCTAAATTGACTATTTAATCACTCTTTTTTTTCTCAGGGATTAAACGTTTTAAATTCAAAAGGTTCCCTTGTTTTTTATTACTTAATGATACAATATTAGATTTCCTTACAGCTGCTGTGAATTGTTCTTTGACTAGGTTAAAAACTTGATTTAAAAAAATTTACAGCTCCTTATTTCATGCATTTAAGCTTACAAAAAATCTTTCAGGACTTTGAAATGAAGTTTATTTAAAACAAAGATAAAGAAATGCTTTTAAAAAGTTTTCTTTCATCATTGCTCAAAGTCTGGTGTAGGGGCAATGGAAGAAGTTTAGAATGGGCTGCAAAGTGAACATGGTGAGATGGTGCTTACCTAAGCTGGGATGACGTCCACTGGGGATAACTAGGGACTGTGAGACCCCACATTGTGCCCACCTGCCCACCTGGCCCTCCCCAGCCCTCTGGCATCTCCTGGCCTCCAGCTGCCTCCCCCAAATCCAGCGCCAGGTCATTCCTCACCAGACACAGCTTTGGAAGAAGGAATACTGGCATGGAAACATGGAAGCTTGGATGGCTAGGGAGTGAGGGAGGACTGGGAAAGGACAAAGAGTTTTGTGATCCTGAAGGTGAACAGAGAAAAACGGTTACCTCATGTTTATACACCTAAAGTTTTTAAAAAAACTTCTGCAGTGGTTTTACCATTATCTTCTATAACTTTAATAAAGTATAAACGACTGATGCATTGCTAAAAGATTATAAGGAAAGTAGGAAATAGCATTTTACTAAGTGCTGTACGTAAAATATTGGAGTGGAGTTGTGCATAGAGCCCATTGTTGTAGTCTGTGATTATTTATACAGCAGTGACTGACTGTCTCTAAGAGCAGAGCCTACTTCCTTTGAGTTAACACCTGGAATAGACAGAGACAAATTTTTTACTTGTGGTTAATGATTAATAACTTAGATACCAATGTATATTGGCACACTGACTGACCTACCGCCTGAAGACAAATGTCCGGCTTTCCATTTATTTAAATTATGATTATTTGATATGGACATTACATATACATTGGAAAACCACATGTACCGCTTACTGTAGGTGTGTTAGCTCGAGTGCTAGTTTTCAACACCAGTCCATAGGGAGCTTTGAGAACAAAGTTACAAGTAAACCATTACACGATAAGATTTTTAAAATATTTAATCATTTTCAAATTACAAGAGCAGTGGATTAAAGAAGACATTTATACATTAATATTGACAGGCTTGAGTTGATGGTCTTATTGAGACGTCTGACAAGAAGAGAAGAAAACTGGCAACACTTGATTGTTCACACATTTAAAAGTTAATTTAACAGAACTAAAATGTATGAAGGTTTTGAAAGTAAAACGCTTTGGCTTCTGTATTATGTCACAATGATGACACCTTATAGGTTTCTTGTCCAAGACCTTAACCGACTGATTAGAAAGAGAAAACATTGGATTCAGTGTGTGATAGATGAGAAACGATCATAACATGTACTTAAAACGAGGCTGAAGAAAAAGGCAACTTCTGATAAAATGGAAACAGTTCAGATTAGATTGAACCTTTTTGCGTATTTATTTTTTACTTGACTTTGACGTTTTAAATGTTGATAAAACACAATACCAGATATTTGGTGTTGTTTCCTGATGTAACCATTTGAAAGTTAAAATTATCCAGAAAGGTATTATCTGACCTCATTTGCTTTGAGAAAGAGAAATATATTGAAAGAATATTCATATTATATAATGTAGGGAAACAATCTGATTAATTGTGATTAATCAATTATTGAAATAACCGTCAACTAAAGTAAACGATTAATCATTAACTGGAGTATAGAGACTCTTAAATATGCTTTTAGCTGTCAGAGCAACCCAATTAGAGCAGTAATATAAAAATAGTAAACAATATAAGAACATTTTACATTTAAATTTTTAGTTTCACCTGGTTTAATTTCGTAAAAAATCTTCTTTAAGGAAACTTTTGCTATCCAATTATTAATCGAAAAAAGAATCTACAGATTAAAAAATTTGCAAAATAGTCGTTAGTTGCAGCCCTAATTTAATGTCAAATGTGAATATATAAGCGGATTGGAGATGTGGACTCAGACGTTTGTTATTTTGCCCTGCAAGGCTGTTTTTTTCTGATACATAAATAACTGTCATCAGCATATAGCTGACAGTTGACACGCTGATAGCAAACCAGCAGGTCATTTATATACATTGAATAACAAAGGACCTAATATTGAACCCTGAGGCACCCCCATGTCATTAGGACAGAGCTCAGATTAAACTGCGCCGAACTTAACACACTGCTGCCTTCCTTCTAAATGAGACTAAACCATATAATGGCTGCAGCCGACATCTTAAATTGCTGTAATTTTGATATTAATATACAATGATCGACTGTATTAAATAATTGTCTTAAAAATACTGCACAAAAAATACGGCCTTTGTCCAGTGAGGTTTTTAGCTTGTTTAGCAGTTAGTTGTTTCTGTGTTGTACTGTTGTTTGAAGCTAAGCTACTGAGGATAAACTTTGTATCTACAGGGAGGATGGATCTAGGCCTGTATCGACCTGTTAGGTCATTGTCACATCATTTGTCGTTATATCAGCAGTTTTCCAGCTCTGTTGGAATGTGTTTGTCTGTATTAAAGATTCACCAAGGGAGTAACAAGATCTAATAAGTTACTCACATGTTGCCAGTTGAGAATTATGGCCTCAGACTTTGCTGAGTTTCTTCTCATTCGAGCCACTTTTGCTGCAAACTGCATCAGTGTGCCCTAAAGGTCCTGACTCTTGGAGTGGAACGATGCTTGGTCAGGGGGTGTCCTTTGCTTTCACGGAATAAGGATAAACTTTAATATGCAGTGTTTGGTAAAAGATAATCAGGATTTTAGAAATGCTTTGCTAAAACGAAGTTTGGATGTTTTATAACAGATTTCATAACAGAGTCTCTTTACTACATCCACAGCATCCAACAGAGGCTCCTGACTGTTCAGCTGACCTCCCGATCCCTTTGGCCATCACCTGGACACCTCAGGTACGCACATGCACAGATCTCCTCAAAGCTTGCAAAATTAATAAAAGCATAAATATGTTAAATGACATGACTTTGTTTACCATATATTACGAATCAAATGATTTTACATCTTGAGGCAGACAACACAAAGCTGTACATAACAATGTCACCAGGTGACTTTGAACCCATTTAACTACTAGGTTAATGCATAGAGAAATCAGCGCTCCTTTGGATGTGCCAAAATTTTGCTCAGCTAAGCCAAAAAAAAAGTGATCAACAAAGTCTTTGGATCAATGGAAGAGCACTTCAAATTTAGCACAGGGTTTCAGTTAATATAACTAACTGGCTTAAAATCTGGGTGTCATGATGGATTTCTATCACCTTAAGAGCATCTCTAGGATTAAAGGACTAATGATCAAGCAGGATCTATCTAGAAAAAGGAATTCATGCATTGATCTTTAATAGAATTGATTACTGCAGAGGTGTCCTCACATGCCTGCCCAAAAGGCAGATCAGACAGCTGCTGGCGATCTAGAACGCTGCTCCCCGCGTCCTCACTAAAACTAAGAAAGTAGAGCACATCTCCCCAGTTCTAATATCCTTCCTCTGACTCCCCGTACTTCAGAGAGTAGACTTTAAAATGCTTCTTACTCTATAAATTAATGGATGTCTTAGCACCAAATTAAATTATAGATTTGTTGTCAGTCTAGAACTGTCAGGTCTTCTGGCTCAGATCTGTTCTGCAAACCCAGAACCAAACATGAAGAGCAGCTTTTAGATATTATGCTCCACTAATCTGGAACAAAGTCCCAGAAAACCCTAAAACGTAGCTGCTTGAGCTGGGTTTTGTTGCTTTTTACTGTACTATTTGAAGATTATTATAATTTCAGTTTTTAGTCCAACTCTTCTTCTTTAATTTATCATTAATTGTTTGATTACTAATTTTCTTCTAATCATTTTTTTAATTATTCAATTATATTATCTTTAATTATTCATGGTTATTCATTATTTAACTAACTTTATGCCACTGAAATAAATAAACCTGCGTTAACTAGTCCACTGCTGCGCAGATGCCAATAGGGTGTGATGGTGAAGAGGCTGTAGTCTAAGCCGAGCAAGGCCAGTTGTCCTTCTACTTCCTCAGCCGATTTCATATGCTGCCACTGGGATAATGATTTAACAAATCACTGCTAGATCATAACAGTTAAAGATCTCTGCCATTTTTAAATGCATGAGTCCAGTGATTGGTGTTTGCTGTTAAAATAGGGCCTCACTCTGGAGCACAGTGGACTTGTTTTTAGATCAGCTTATTGCCTCAATAATAATGTTTTTGTGTGTCTTTCCCCACAAGACTATTAAAATGTTATCTGATTCTCTCAAACCCAATATCTTTTATTATCTCATTTCATGAACTGAATGTATTTGTACACCCCTGTAGTTTTCTAAGCCATGTATCGAGTCCTTTTGTGCAAGGAAACTGAAGAGCTCCCGAAAAATCCTTGAATCATTCTGAGTCATAATGTGACGATACGCGTCTCCACCTGCTAGATTAACACTTTTTCTTTCAGCCCTTCAAATTAAGTCGGCTATAATTGCTGTAAAGGTGCTTTGATGTAGAACCAGCTGTGGGCTCTTTGTATCCCTGTGCTTCCTCGTTATTGTGGTTTGTCGTCTTCCTTCTTTCATCTCTGTCGCTGCCTCCGACTCGGTGTCAGTCTTACTCTCAGACACTATATCGGAGCACTGGACTGGACTGTTCTTTCTGGCGTGTAATAAAGTCCAAAACCTGATTGCAGAGTGAGGAGTGCAGAGCTGAGCTGAAATATGT
Source organism: Cyprinodon tularosa (assembly GCF_016077235.1). Classification (NCBI taxonomy): domain Eukaryota; kingdom Metazoa; phylum Chordata; class Actinopteri; order Cyprinodontiformes; family Cyprinodontidae; genus Cyprinodon; species Cyprinodon tularosa. The sequence goes on along the minus strand of NW_024039056.1, from coordinate 1,590,334 downwards.
CATAGACGCTGTTAAAAGAAGCCAGGGAGGCAGAGAGTTGGTGGTTTTTAGGAAGAGACGCTTGATGTGTGTGTGGGGGTGTGTTAGCTGATACATGGCAGGCGTACAGTGAGGACCAGCTTAGAACAGCGCTACCGTATGGAGCCTGTCTGCCTGCTGGGCCGTTGATGGATCTCTCCCACTCGGCGACATGAAGCGTGTGTGAGTGTGTTTGTGTGTATACATCTATGCGAGTGTGCATGGTTTTAACTGTGCCAAGAGTGTGTTGTGTGTGCGGACTTGTGTGCAGGGGGAAGGGCCTGTCTGTCGGCAGCCCTGACATGTTCATTTGAATGAGTAATTATTGCCTGCTCTGTTACAGGGCCAAGATGTGCCACTCAGTGCGTTTGTATGGAACAAGATGTGGAAGGGAAATAAACCTGTGTGTGTGTGTTCATGTCCTTTATCCTTGCAGGTTCTACAGTTTGTCAACCACCAGAAACTGCATATGTGTAGATAAAGGTGGCGTATAAACAATTATGCATTAAAGATTCATCTGCAGGATTCCAGTTTAAAAATCTGGAATGGTACCAAATTTGACTTAAAGGAATAGTACACCCAAAACATGATTAGCCTTCATTTTCTACTCACCCCCATGCTGAACAACACTCTGGAGTACTTTTTTGATATCTCAAATGCATCTGGAGATCTGGGAGGCTTCTTGCTGTCTGCTGACATTCAAATAATGGAGGTCTATGGTGACCGAGACAGAAAGGTCCATAAAAGTCCACAAAAAACGTGTCAATATTCCCCCATACTGCTCTTCCAATGTATTCCAAGTGTCCTGAGTGGGTAGCATCCAGAATTTACTCGAAACGAAGTCATTTAGAATGTTTTCAGAGCATAAACAGTAGTGTATAGGATTTCCTGAAAGCGCACACATGCGCGCTCACGACGCTACGGAAGCCGGCAGACCAAACCAGCGCATTCAGCGCGGCAAAGAACTCATGCTCTTCCTCAACACTGAAGTCCTCAGACATTTTTCTTTCGTTGTTTCTTTCTTTGCACAGGTAAACAGCACATTTCTTCTTCTACGCTTGCATTATCGGCAGAGCAGACGCTGAATGCGCACTTTCATCTGGCTTGGTCTGCCGGCTTCCGTAGCGTCATGAACGCGCTGGCGCGCGCTTTCAGGAAATCCTATACACTACTGTTTATGCTCTAAAAACATTCTAAAGGACTTCGTTTCGAGTAAATTCTGGATGCTACCCACTCAGGACACTTGGAATACATTGGACGAGCAGTATGGAGGAATATTGACACGTTTTTTGTGGACTTTTATGGACCTTTCTGTCTCGGTCACCATAGACCTCCATTATTTGAATGTCAGCAGACAGCAAGAAGCCTCCCAGATCTCCAGATGCATTTGAGATATCAAAAAAGTACTCCAGAGTGTTGTTCAGCATAGTGGTGAGTAGAAAATGAAGGCTAATCATGTTTTGGGTGTACTATTCCTTTAAGGGCTTAAGCAGGTCTGGATCAGAGCGGGAAAAATCTAGAAAATGATTTGCAGCTCTGTGTTTGATTCCCTGTCCTGTCTTATCCATCAGTTTCCAAACAGCCATCCATCCACCATCAGTAATCTGTCCATGCATTCATCCATGCGTTCATCCATCTGTATTTTAGTCAGTTCATCCATCCACACCTGTTTTATCTGTCCATTCATTTTTTTCACACCCATACATACAAAAAACTTGATGCTCAAAACTGCAGTGGGTTAAAACATTGATCGCTCTAAACTCCTGACATTCTCCCCAAAGTCTAAAAACATCACTAAAATGCTTACCTAAATGAAATTAGAACCATTTCGAGATGAAATACATAGAAATTATATTCTATTTCACTTGGAATTTATTTTTATTGTCATTGTATATGGACAGCAACTAATATATGGACAAATAGTCCTATAGATATAATTGAGTATTTTGGAATCATTTGGACAGTTTTTTCTATGGGTATGTTTTGGGATTTTCTCAATCAAATAGAATAGAATTAAATAGAATACCATTTTAATCTCATTCTAAAAAATACAACAAAATACAAAAAATGCCTCCTTAAAAAATGCATCACTGCCAACATAAAGCAGCAAGGATAAAACCCCCCAAAAAAGCAGACAACTATTCCTTACATTGTGATATTGCTCCAATCCTTTTAGACATATTGCAAGTTGGATGTTTTTTTCCCAATAGAAGCTCTTCTTGAAAGGGTTGATTCTATTTTTTAAAGCTCTGTTGCTTTTCCCCGATGCTAACAAGTCAAACAGAGCGCGACCTGGATGTGATGTCCTTGATGATGTCATGCACTTTTTTGAGGCAGTGGAAACTGTGTAGGTCTTGCAGTGTTTGGAGAGGGCAGCTGATCATCTTCTCAGCAGTTCGAATGAACCTCCGATGCACTTTAATCTGAGCTGCTGTACTGCTGGTGTAGCACACATTGAATCTGTATGTGTAAACACTCTGTAGAGCATTGATAGTAGGACACCAGCAGTCACTGCTGGGCCTTCTTCAGAAGGTCCTTTAATGCACACTCACAGGAAGGTGATGGTCAACTTTTAGACATTTTGGTATCTTTACCATTGATGCAATTGGGTCCAGGGAAACCATAGATGGATGAATGGTTGATGACATGATAATTTTTTGGCCTTTTAGTGAGTCACTGAAGCTTTGTAAGTTTTAGGACCCCACTTTATATGATCCATACCATCCACTCATGTACAACTAAACATGCGGTTATAAGAAAGTTCCTCCTTTTCTCTTGATTTGAATACTTTTATGCTTCTTCTGTGATCTTGTTTCCACTGCAAAGGCAATTAAGACATTAACAGAATTTCAGATGCAAATGAGGAAATTGAGTCAAATATCAGGAACAAGCTGAAAATAACACAGTTATGAATGTTAATGGGTTTTGTGTCAAAATTATAAAATGCAATAACTGATATTCATGTTTCCTAGCTTCTCAGTACATAAGATAATGAAAGTTTCTCTAAAAAAATGTGCTTCTTAGGTTATTGCTGAGAAGATGAATAGCTGAAAAGGGTTAAAAGCAGAGAAACGTAACAGCATCTTCAGCATTTCTGCTCTCAGAGCTGAATAGAGGTCAGGGAGAGACATCATTGATAGATAAAGAGAACTGATTGAGACAGCCAAAGAGCAGCGCTCAGCTCAGACTCAGCTCCTTTTATCCTCTGCTGCAGCCTTCAGCTCTCAGGTTCTTCTCTGATCGAGCAGGAATTTAAGTAACAGCTGAACCGGGCCTCGAGTAGTTATCGTGGGCTCTAACTGTAATCATGGCGCTGACATTAATTGGGCTGTAATTGCTGAGGCTCTCAGCACCTGGACGAAGCTTAATTGTGTGCACTGTGCTGGCACAATGACCCATAATTTTTGGTTCATTTTTTTCCCCTCATTTTTTTTCGCTCTCATTCCATCTGCATTGCTCTCCTGCACCTCTATCAGCGTCTCTTTCAGTGCTTGTGTTTATATGTGCACGCTTAATGCAGCTTGAGTTGCTGCTGTTTTTAACCGACTGGTTTTAACCGCTCTTATTTCTTTTTTCCTCTCAATCAAAAATGTCACGGCAGAAACTGTTAGCCCCAACATGCTCCTCAGTGTTTAACTTTGACTAAATCTTATGTACATGTTTAGTGAAGTGTGTCTGTTTTAGCTTTGACATATGTGTACCTGAGCTGTAGATATTTTTAGTTGTTTCAGTAGAATGCAGCACTTTTTCCCTGATCCATGCTGTTTGTGTTTTTTTTAGAGTACTCTAGAGCAGCTCCACAGCCAGTTCCTGCTGGTTCTGGAGTCCCTGACAGACTTCTGGGACGTCCTGGATGAGATCGACAGAAAGACCTGGGTTCTAGAGCCAGAAAAACCCAGCCGTTTTGATACAATGAGACGGATTGCAATTGGTTAGTGTAACACTTCCATTTTCCTGCAACTAATCTAGGCAAATTGCAACATGATTATTGTAGTAAAGAAAGAACTGACATAAAAAACATAATTTGAAAGATAGCTGCCATTATTCTCTTCACTTTCCCAGTGACACATTTACCTCTATACAGATCTAGGCTACTTTAAATCACTGTAATTTCCATAAACCGACCATTCTCACTGTTTATTGAAAACCAGAGTCACAGCCTTTCCATTAAGTTATTTTTATTTTCAGGTCAGCTCTTGACCTTCCTGAAAAGTTTAACATTTTACTCAGAAAAGGAAATTTTATTCATGTAGATGTTGCCTCAAGGCTCCTGCCTAGCCTGGATAAGTCTAAATTTAACTTCATTATCTTTTTCAGGGCTGAATAAGTATTAAAAATAACGTTATTTTAAGAGTTCAATTTCTAATCTATTCTCTAATTGTTGTTTTTACGTTTTACCCTCTGCTCTTACATTCTGATTTTCTTTTCTTCCCTAATCCTTTCTTCTTCACTCACACCATTTCCTGTGACCATATTCTTCTCTTTATTTGTTTGGCTTTACGTTTTGGCTCCCAAGATTCATTTTTTACTCCCTTCCATTTCAATCTCTGTGTTGAATTATTTCATGTAATGCATTGAGCACAACAATTGATCAACATGTTTCATAATTACACTAATAAGTAACAATAATAAAGCAAATAAATAGAAATAAAACACAGGGATTACGATTTCTTAAAACTATTTCAAGTATCATAGTCAGTCAAAGGCTAAAAAAGACTTTTTAATATTTTTTAAATAATTGTGCTTTGAGCAGAACAGACATTAAGGTATTCCACACTCTTTAGGTGCCACAGCGAATTCTTTACCACCTTTATTTTTGACTTGCGTTTCAAAGCATCAGAGAGAAAACTGGCTGGTTTGGCTCAGTTCTATTTAAGGTTTGTGCAGGTTTTACTACATCAGGTAGCTAGGCTGGCAATAGAACATTTCACACTTTAGAATAGTACAATATTAAAATCACTGTAAGGACACAGGGAGCCAAGGAGGAAACATTAGGTCTGCAGTTAACTGTTCATGCTTTGTTGCATTAGTTAAAAGATGATCCTGAATTATTCGTAGGCTGCATGGATGATTAATCTGGCCCATTTTTTAGAGTTTTACAGTAGTTCAGGCTAGGTGATTTTGCCAGAAATCAAAATTGCAATTAATTGACAAATATTACAAGTTTATTTTGAATTTCTTTGCACTTACTACATGTGTGTAGATGTTTCACTAGACTCCATTGTTGCAGGACTTTACTGTACCGGTAACCTTTGTGTGAAAAAGTTCTTACTTCTGTTTGCATGCATTGATCTGTGAGCTAGCTAAAAAATCTTTACTGTGGTATTACTGCCACCTAAAGGACTGGAGTTAGATCATTTGGTCTCTTTCTTCTGTTAAATGTAACGTGACCATAATTGAGTGCCTCTGTGATTTGAACATTTCGATTTTATTGCAAATGGAATTAATTACTTAGCCCTAGTTTAGATTAGAAAATAAAGCTTTTATAAGCTTCTTAAGATTCCTAAAAATGGGATGAGGCTTTATTTTGACACTGAGTTTTTGGAAAATCTTTTGGTTGAAATTAAAAAGACATCTTTCTGAGAGTATGAAAATATTAAAAGGTTAGGTTGTTATTCTGAAAGTCTGTGGACAGGATGTTGCCTTTTTAACCCCACACCTTAAGGGGGGGTCATCTCACTGATGCCTGTAAACATCAGACCATATCTGTGTCCAGGGAATAACGTCTCGATCAAGGTGGAGGTGGATCCGAGGCACCCGAAGATGCTACCAGAGTGCTGCCTGCTGGGAGCAGATCATGGTGGGTTGGAATCCACAGACAGTAACACTGTGCTTTTACTACATTACGCTCCAACAGCTGACACAGTGTATTAAAGCATGAAGCGATATCTCATTAGGATTCAGTTTTTAGGGAACTGCTGCTGCCTCAGGGTCATGTGCATGCCCAACATCACAGGAACATCTATGCCTTGGAGACTAAACTCAGGCTTCAATTACATCGATGTTTAATAACACTACTGTCTCCAGATGAGTGTTTTTCTAAAGCTCAAAGTCGTTATGATTTAACAACAAAAAAAAAGTCTGGATTTATGAAAACAAAGGGATAATATATATCCCACCAGTCCTAAGTCTTAAGTTCACCTTTTCAAAAATGTAAATAATGAAGTTTGAGCATGTAGCTTTGAAATAATGCATAACACTTTTTTCTTTTTTTTTCAAGAGGCAGCCCATGAAAATCAGCAAAACCGGTAATAAAAAAGACCATTGGCCAGTTACTGTATTACCTAAACCTCAAAAGTATAATTTAATATACAGAACAACCGCAAAAATCAACTTATATAGTTCTGGGTTTGATTTTAAGGGTGCATTAAAGGATCTCTGATTAATGGTATCCCATATTGCCTTCTGCTATTTATCAATATATGACTGTGATTCTGATTTGGCTGGTCAGTGTGCCTAAAAAAGTGCTGCACAAATTCATTCCATTTACTGTTAATGTTGCAAACAATTGTTTCCATTTTTATATCACCAATATAACTAGTTTTGTGATTTAAAGCTCTAAATTAACAATCATAATCTACGGTTTGATTAAAAACTGCAATATAAAGTATTTTACTATCTAAACAACTGGTTGCAGTAAAACAGAGATGCCTCCATATTTTTTTCGGAAAACAGGCTCTATGGCTAAAACTGCAGCTGTAATGCTTGGACTATTAAGTAAAAAAAAAAACAATAGTCACTGTAATTAATGTTAGTATTAAGCCACAATAATGTGTTAGGTTTATTCTTTTATACATCATGTGCATTGTTATTTTATTAGCCAGATTAGAGAGAGTAGAGGGCCTTCCTTCACATTGTGGATGTCACTGTGTGTCAGGAGGTCATCTAAATAGGACAGCCTTCTTGTCTTTTAAAGATACACAGGATATGGGCACATCTTGGAGCCGGACTGATAGAGGAGAGCTATCTGTAATCCTTGGGCATGGATGGCGTTTCAGTTTCTGATACGGACAGTTCAGCATCCACCTGATCCAACACATAGACTCACGAGGTATAAGAAGGAGAAGATGACCTTGTTCGGGGCTCAATCTTTGCCGGACGCTCGCTGACGTTTTTTGAGCCCACAGCTGTGCAAGCTCCAAGCATTTTTCTCTGTCCTGTAACGACCTGATATTGAGTAAACTGTTACGTTTTTACTCCTGTTTTTATAGTCCTTTTTTTACATGGTTTCACCCAGTTTGAGTTAAGAGTAGTAAATAACTTGCTCCCAGGAAAGAACCGGAAGGGAAGTCCCGAGGCGCAACTGGCTTCAAGGGGACATAGCTTCCACATTTAACAAATGTAACTTAATAGGTTATTGAGTTTAGAAGCACATGTCGTCCTTTGCTCTTACAGAGAAAAGCAAAAATAAAGGAATACTTTTGATTCTCTTCAAATTTGTCCCAAACACTTTGTTGCAGATTTATGCTTTGCCACTCACCATTATCCACCTGTAGTTTTCTGACAATCAAAGGTCCATGACATAACCGTATATATATATATATATTTATTAAGAAATAAACTTGGTTAAAATAAACTCTGGATGTTACCATGTTAATTCACTCTATTTTCCTTTTTAAAAATATTAATTACTTTAGTTTAATAGAATAAATATACTGATCAAACTAAAGAAAGCCTCTCGTGCTGAAGCCATTTTTCATTAATACTTTTCATTGCTTTAATCAGGACTGGTAATTACTTATTAAAAAGAAATTTCCATTTTTAATTACTTCTATTTCTTGTGTAAAACCCCACAGTACATTAAAGAAAACACAGAAAGATCCTCCTTCTCATGGCTACCTGTTTTCAGACAGACTGTTTGTCGGTTGTTGTGTGCCGCCATGTCATTTTCACAACAAGCCGACCAGCCATGCTTTGAGCTTCAGCTTTCTAGTTAAGTCTGTGTCAATTGTCGACCATTGTTTCTGTAAACCCAAGGTCATGTAACTCCTCGCCTGTTGCCTAGCAATGCAACACAAAAGATATTAAATGCACGCACGCTTCAGACACCAAGACAAGAGGCGACCCTCAAATACGGAAGGTCACGCAGAAATATTGCTTTTTGCATGTAGGAAAAACAAATATGAAAGTGATGAGGGGCGCATGGAGACGGAGCTCCCTGAGGAGCGAAGGTTCACATGTGACAGTGATGGCTCCATCAGAGGGTGTGCAGAGGGCCTCTCTTTTGAGACAGACTCATTTTTTTCCCCCCTCGGGGGTTACGGACAATCCTGGAGGATCTGCAGGTGCTTTGCATTTGGGATGACAAAGTTCGACTTAAATCTAAGGCTGTTACTGTCATCCGAATTCACACCCAGAACAAAGTCCCACCTTTTGTCCTGTTGTTGCAGTGGTGACGCCGCTGAGGAACAAACTGAACGCCAACATGCACATGTGGTGAGTTTTGCAAATCGTCACCTAAGCCAGCTTTTCTTCTCCAGGTCATCCATTAAGATATTCTTTTCACACTTTACTTTCTATTCATACATGCTGATGATTACATGTGAAACTATAGCAATGTATTAAGAACTAGTATATTATGAAAAACATCAGTGTAAAGGCCGTAGTCCGGCTGCCTTTACTGTTCCTCCTTTTTTTTTCCTTTTTGCCCTTTAAATTCAATGTTTGTTTTTCTGATTTATTTAGATTTTTAATCTGTTTCAACTGGTTTATTACAATAATTTGTCTTATTCTGCTGTGAAAAAAACATTTAAAGGCGGCAGACTGACTGGATATAAACTCACTGACCATAAAGTAAAGCTCAGTTGTTTTCCTGAACATGAGAAAGTAGGGCTTCCAACTGGTAATAGCAAGGTGTACCTAATAAAGTGGCCTGTGAGCCAGTAACATTTCTATGTCAGAGACCTGTTTGCTTTAGAAAGTCGAAGTAACCTTCAGCTTTACATCCTTAATTTACAGCTGGACAGGTTTAACTAGGGGAGCAGAATTCATGGTTCCATCAGTTTTATGTCTTCCAGGTCGTTTATCAACTAAGCATGTATTTGATGCACATTAAATAAATGTTTAACACTTATTTTGTACTCTATAATCAATTTTGTTATCATCTTCTAAATCTATTATTTTTTAAAAAGGATTAATATAACAAAGTATCAAATTAAATAATGAAGATATTTCTTATATAAGTTACACATATCATCCTATATCTGCTTTTAAATGCATTTCATCATAATGTGATCTGAAATAAAAACAAATCAGGGAATTAAACACCTATTAATGTAAGATTGAAATTAATCGGTTAAATTCCAGGATCTTTGGTCCTCTTAAAATATATGTTATCTGTTTGGTTTTTTAAGTGTAGATATTTATATAAAAAACATGGAAAAAGTTGCAATTTTTCAGCAAACTCTGAATTTCTGAAAAAAAAGGGCTTTATAAGCCAGAAGCTTTTTTATCTTTATTTTTGTTCTAATTTTTTCATCACGGTTCTTAACAATTAATCACATTCACTCTAAAATCCAAATATCTAAGAAAAAGCCTTTAGACTTCAACTGGACCCAAGACTTTGGGGTTCAAAGCTGAGATGACAAACCAAACACATTTAAATAAGGTTTTTTAATAAAACTCCGAAAAACCAGAGAGAGTTAGAAATGTTTGATAGTAACACAAAGACAACCAGGAGTTAAAATATGATAGGAATTAGGAATTGTTGGAAAGTTATACAGGGAATTTTAGTGTAGTTTAAAGGAATAGTACACCCAAAACATGATTAGCCTTCATTTTCTACTCACCCCCATGCTGAACAAAACTCTGGAGTACTTTTTTGATATCTCAAATGCATCTGGAGATCTGGGAGGCTTCTTGCTGTCTGCTGACATTCAAATAATGGAGGTCTATGGCGCCCGAGGCAGAAAGGTCCATAAAAGTCCACAAAAACGTGTCAATATTCCTCCATACTGCTCGTCCAATGTATTCCAAGTGTCCTGAGTGGGTAGCATCCAGAATTTACTCGAAACGAAGTCATTTAGAATGTTTTTAGAGCATAAACAGTAGTGTATAGGATTTCCTGAAAGCGCGCACATGCGCGATCACGACGCTACGGAAGCCGGCACACCAAACCAGCGCATTCAGCTCGGCAAAGAACTCATGCTCTTCCTCAACACTGAAGTCCTCAGACATTTTTCTTTCGTTGTTTCTTTCTTTGCACAGATAAACAGCACATTTCTTCTTCTACGCTTGCATTATTGGCAGAGCAGACGCTGAATGCGCACTTTCATCTGGTTTGGTGTGCCGGCTTCCGTAGCGTCGTGAACGCGCATGTGCGCGTTTTCAGGAAATCCTATACACTACTGCTTATGCTCTAAAAACATTCTAAATGACTTCGTTTCGAGTAAATTCTGGATGCTACCCACTCAGGACACTTGGAATACATTGGACGAGCAGTATTGAGGAATATTGACACGTTTTTTGTGGACTTTTATGGACCTTTCTGTCTCTGGCACCATGGACCTCCATTATTTGAATGTCAGCAGACAGCAAGAAGCCTCCCAGATCTCCAGATGCATTTGAGATATCAAAAAAGTACTCCAGAGTGTTGTTCAGCATGGGCGTGAGTAGAAAATGAAGGCTAATCATGTTTTGGGTGTACTATTCCTTTAATTTTGCACAAGGCAATTGATTCATTTTGTTGTGATTTATTAAAATAAAATGTTTAATATATATATATATATATATATATATATATATATATATATATATATATATATATATATATATATATATATATATATATATATATATATATATATATATATATATATATATATTTTTTTTTTTTTTTTTTTATCTACTGAGAGGCTGGTTGAAACATTGGGCCAAATCTGTATTTTAAGGGATGTGTAGCTCCTCAGCAGTCATTCCATAATTATTAAAGCGGGCACGAGTTCAGCTGCTTGGAGAAAAATCTGATAATCACTCAGGGGTTTAGGTGGAAAAAAACCAAAAACATAATTAGTCCTCATTTTGATCCTAATTTCACCACAGGTTGCAGCATTTGCCCCAGAGCTCAGGAAGTTCTCTCTCCCTTAGTCCGAACAAACAAACAGACCTTTTCATTTTTCCTGGTTGTGTAGCAGTGCTAAAAGTGTCCTAATCATCCCTCAGTGTCTTTGCAGCCTCATTTGCATGTGGTTAATTAGTGTGTGAAGAAGCTGTCTGTGGTTTGCTGGCAGGAACCCGGACTCCAGCGTCTTGAACAACCTCCGGGATGTTTTGGAGATTGAATTCCCGTCACCGGCCACCCACGAAAAATCTGTATGTCACACAGATGCACCCTCTCCATTTCAAACATGTCCATTCTCATCAGGATTAGCTCCAGGAGCTGTGCTTGTTCAACTTTTAAGCGGGTGGATGTACATGTCTGCTTTTTTCTTCCTATCCATTTCCATATTTTTCTGTGTGTTTTGGTTTGTTTTGTTTTGGTTTTTTTTTTGAGGTGGGCACAACTGCTCCTTTAATTGGGCTGTTTACAGATAAGATCATTAGAATAACAAAGATGGCAGAATTCTGTTCACTATCAAACCGCTTTAATCATACTAAACCATTTATCTCCTTTTTCTAAAGAAAAAAAAATCATTTTTTCCCCTCCCATCTCTGCAGATGGGTTGAAAGGGCGTTGTGTTTATCTGCTGTCGCCACGGTGATTAATGCTTCAGCTTCATTAACATTCAGAGGAGTGCAAAAAAGTTGAGTTGACCAGATGTTGATTTTTTTTTTTTTTTTTAAACCTGCCATCCTCTCTCTTAATGGATGGCTCCAGGGGAACAGAAAAAAAAAAACAACAACCCAGAAGCATCTAATTCCAACAAAATGCAAAGAGAGATTTTCCCCTCGAAGGTTTGATGGTGAAGCAGCAGCACATAGTGCAGAGTCAGTGTTGCAGGTGATACTTGGAGGCTGATGTAGCATGTTTGTGCTCACAGACTCCAGGGGTAACCAGAACCTGTTTGAAAGCATCACTGGTCACTTCTGCTTTTCTGTGTGCAGAGTTTTAATATGGAGTGCGGCATCTGTTACTCCTATCGACTTGAAAATGCCATCCCAGATCAAGTGTGTAATGACCCCCGATGTGGGCAGCCATTCCACCAAGCCTGTCTTTATGAGGTATGAACACACTTTATCACCATAGAGGTTCACCTGCAGCAACAAGTTGCACCCTAAAGTTTAAATGGACATAGTCATACTATCTGACATTTTTTCCCACTCCAGTTGCATACAAACTATTTTCCTTTTAATTACTGCCTCCTGCTGTTGTATTATTCGTATTATTCTGTACATTTACAATAACAGTGAGTGACCAGAGGTATGATACTGTGAATGTGCACTGGGGGGAAACAAGGAAGTGAAGTAGCTTAATTAGTTAGCACCTCTCAACTGTGAAATAAAGAAATGTCCCAAATCTAGTTTGAAAAACATTTTGTTTCGAGAGGGATAAAACTGGAATAGTGCTCGGATTACAGTATGATCGCGTTGTCTGCAGGTAGTGATGTCGCTGCGGAGTTGATACTGATACTAACGATAGCAGTGCCATTCCTAGTCTCTAGTTTCTTGATTTCTGTCTATATAATTTGTATTTTCACATAAAAACAAAATAAAAGCTTCAGAAAACTGCTGCTGAAAATGCCCTCAGCAGATATCTGAACAACCTTATGACAATGATTTAGACACGTTTATAGAAATCCTCCAATTTAGTATTTTAGAAATATTTACTTTAAAAAAAAAAACATAGAAAACCAAGAACATCAATCAATGCAAATGCTATAATTAGACTTTAACATATATATGAATATATTGGAAATATTTTGTAATGGTTATTGAATAAAATTATATTGCATATTTTAAATTATTGTCCATCCTTATGATAGACCAACACAAAGTAGTTGTAAATTACTTTTCCTCTGTCTTTTTGGGAAATTTTCAGATGGCTGCAAGTCATCAGAGGTTGGTCTTTAGATGGTTCCCTGTCACAAGCCTTTGCAGAACTTGGTGGCATGATGAAGAGGATGTAATTTAAAATCATCTGTTCTGGCATAATGCTAAACCTTTAACATGCAGACACAAATTCCTGAGAATCATGGTTGGGGTCTACTGATACATGGGGCTAAGAAAACATGTGGAAAAATGTCTAAAATGGAACCTTCAAGCAAAAAACTGTAACGGAAAACTAATACTGGACATCCCAGTCCTGCTCTAGAGCATGGTAGTGGCAGGAATATGGTGTCGAGAGAAAAAAGATGAAGGTTTCCAGACAAGAGTAAAACAGACTAATAACATAAGTTAAAATAATTTGGGAAAGGGGGTTATATAGACTTTGGAGGCTAACGACAAATACAGACAACACTTTTTAGATATTATGGCTGCAAAAAGATTAAAAACTGCAAAGGGCTGTGGTCTTGTCCCCTAAAAGTAACAAACCTGATGATTTAACTCATTTTATACTTAAAAAGCTTTTTATGAATCTATTTCCTCATAGGGGATAACTAGAATACCTTGTCAATATTACAACACAAACAATACGGATGATTACTGTAAAACAGAAGTTTACTTTAAATTAAATGGCTTAAAATGTAAGATTTATTTGTTTTGTTCAAGCAGTATGTTAATACAAAATACATTTTGACTTTTGTAAAAATAAAATATCAAATTCATATGAGTGAGTTTCCTTTGCATTTACTATAATTCTGGTTCTCATTAGTTGAGGGGCTGTTGAAAGGTGGCAGAAGCTCTTATTCAATGAAAAGTCCTTTAAAAAGCATATTGTGTAGGATGAGATTACGTCGCCCGATCCAAGGTGATGAGATGAGCAAGTCTTTTTTTTTTTTTCCTTTCTCCTTTAGTGGCTACGAGCTCTTCCCTCCAGCAGACAGAGTTTCAACCTTGTTTTCGGAGAGTGTCCTTATTGCAGCAAGGTAGGTGTATGCTTCTATCTGCAACTGACAGCTGATGCAAAAGCCTTACCTGGGCTCTGTATACATACTCAACAGCTGCTCGTATAAATCCATTCATTATATAGCCTTGTCTTGTCAAAGTGCCTTCATATGCAGATCTGAAAGTGTTCTCCCACAGCTCCTAAACAATTATAAATGAATCATTTTTCTTTTACATTGTACATGGCATTTTTTTAAGTAAAAAGCCATAATTGTCAAAGATTATGTATTAATTACAACAACCCAATGCTTCTTTTTATATTTCAGCCCATTACAGTGAAAATGGCAGTACAGAAGTCCTGAGGAGCAGCATGAGGAGTTACAGGCAAAGAAAGTCAATTTCGACTGACTTAAGCAAACACAAATACAGCCCCCAACAGAAGGATCAATCCCACACAGACAAGCCTGGACATCCAGGAGGTTCTCTGTATGGAAGCAGCTCCTTGTCTCAGATCTGAATCTTCGGTCTCACCAAACCAGTGTCCCTGTTCTGAACAGATCTGGCTGTGGCCCATTCCGTTCTCATGTGGCCTTTCTTCCAAACGTTTTCTGTAAAATCCGGGTATTTCTCTGTCCCAGCCGTAATTTCCCATTTGGAGGTTGAGCTGATGCTCCGGTCTTTCATTGGTCCTGGTCAGCTCCTCTGTGTTCTTGTGAGGTCCTTTGGATTTAGCTCTCTGTTAAAAAATTTGTTTTATTTTTGAATTTTTCTTTAAGCAGACAAACAAAAAGAGATTTTGGTGCCAATTTGTCTTGTTGAGCTCATGAGCCATTAAAAAAAATGATGTTACAGTCATGTAGAAGTAATTCAGCAAAATCACAAAAAGCGGTCTGGCCACAAGCCTTCTGACATCACACCTGTTTGGGCGTAGCTCCAGGACCAATAGGAGGACCTCTTAGATAGCGTGCAGGGATACGTTTGGGTCGGACATCTGCCTCTTCCTCTTCTTCTTCTTCCTCCTCCTGCTCACTGTCTTCTTCTTCATACGTACATGGAGGCCTCGGCCTGAGCGACCTTCCTCCAGCAGGTGACATCGCTTTCTTCTAGAAGAAAACGGCGGATTGTTACTGTTTCACATGTAAAACTGGCTCAAGCTTGATTTCAGTTAGACTCATCCTTTGTTAAAACATCTGGTAACCAGTTTGCTGCTCTACAATATTTCACAGGATCACTGCAGAAAAGTCTTGAGAACAGAAAGACAGAAAAGTTAATTGTGAATATTGTTTGATAAAATAACAAAACTAATCCTGGGGAGGTCTTACTATTGCTTTTGTTACCCTGTAACTCTGGATCGAAGCAAAAAATGTGGCCAAATGATACTGACTTTGTTGTGGTGTAAATAAACATTAAACTTATTTTAGTTGTTTCCTTTTTTGTTGTTGTTTTAGCTCCTTTTAAGTGCCAAAACACTTTTTACCCAGATGTGCAGCTTAGGGACATTTCACCTGGGTAGTTGAGTAATTCAAATTTGTGCAACCAAAAAGCCAAAGAACAGCGTGCCACCAAAATGTCCGTTTCTCTTCTTACCTCCACTCTACAGAAACTACCGGGAGATAAGGAAGAAGAACACAAAACTGGCATAAACCAGATTGATATGTTTAGTTCTATTCAGTTCCTACACGTATCATTCAGGATAGCCTTCTGTAGAACGCGATCGCAAAAGGGAGGGATATTCAGTTCAATTCTTCGAGCTGATTGGGTACCTATGTCCCATGTCAAGCTTTTAGCCAATCACAGCAGCAGTAGCAGCTGTGACATATCAGATTCTTGATTTGTTTCAAAGAGTTAACTGAGAAATAAAACGCTTACCATGTCTGGGCGAGAGAAACACCTTTCCTGTCCACAAAAATCAAATTTTTCTTAATCAATTTTCAAAAAGAAATAGAGGGTATTCCAGCCTTCCACCTCTGGTTGACATCATACCCATCACTGCATTTCATTGGTGTGAAACATTTTTTTTTTGTATCAAGGCGACTGCAACTGTTCACTTCTGGCAGGGTGTATTTCTGGGAGTTTGTGAATTTACAAATCTCGTAACATTTCATCTAGCTTACAAGGTAAGGAGAATTAGGGATAAAATGTGGAATAACATTTAGCTCTGAAAATGTCTCTTCTTGTAGTATGTGAGCTCACAGTAAAACTTAATGGTAAAAATGTTAACAGTGATTAGAGAAAGGAAAGGATCCATTTCTAGTAATATGTTAGTCACCTTACCTCTGGTTTAGTGGGGGGTGGGCCTCTTCTGAAGCAAGCTGGCACTGGCCTGGGCTTCATGCTCACAGGTTCTTCATCATCCAGCTGTGGAGTCACCTGCTTGGGTCTACTGGGTCCTCTAGCTGCTCCTTCTTTCCGTGGCTTTAGGAAGAGTTGGAAAATGAATAAGAATGGAGTTTGTAACTTTCTTTAACTTGGCCTTGAATAACACTACTTCACTTCCAAACTGTGACCACCCATAAAAGAATCATATTTATCCGACAGCTTGGCAGAGGATTCTGGAAGCGTTCAGTGGCCTTTTTTCTCCGCTGACATTTCCTCTCCTCACTAAAGCGTCTGTAAATGGCCACTTGTGTTTAACAAGGGATCAAACTGGCCAGCACTTTAGCATGGAAATGAAATGACACAAGGAGAGGAGAGGAAATTAGGAGCATAATTGGAGATACCCTGTGCTGGGTAAAGTGTGTGTCATCAGCTCCTTCAAACTGGGCTGTTGAGAGGGCGGTCACTCGGCCACGTAGGGTCAAGAAGTGATTCTGAGGAATGAAGGGGGGTTGTGGTCTTCTTTCTGCATCAAGTCTGACCATCTTTCGCTCCTTCTAAGGGTAGAGTCACCAGAAGGTTAAACCTCCCTTTCGCTGCCATCACGTTCCTGCACTCTGAGGTTAAGAGACTCTGCAGAGAAAACCCTTAACGGCCAGCAGTCAGGTTGTTAAACGAATACAAAAATTTAATTATGGGGAAACATTAAGCACACCCTTATTTATGTCTAAGGCTTGTGTATGAGAGTGTGCTAAACAGAAGACCGAGCCCTCACCGGGTCTACAAACATTAACCTCTACTGAACAGCAATGCTCACCAACCGCAGCACATAATTATATAAAAAAAAAGAAGTGAAATCAGGACTAATGTGTTAAAAACAAAGACCCCTTCATTAAGACTTGTCTTTATAGGGTCCTGCTGAGGTCTTCCAGGCTTGCTCTGAACATGCACTGAACTTGATGTAATGGTTTAAACTATGGTCAGAGTAATTCAGGGGATTCGGCCAGAGCCCATATTTACAAAGATTCTTAGAGTCTTTTATCAAATGATTGACTTTATTGATCTCACAGTGGAGAAATCTACTCAAATTTACTCAATCATAAGCTAAAAATCTTAATGTAATAATTTCCTCACTGGCCTTTTTTCTGCTTTTTAGAGCAGCCTGGAAGGTGAGAAGCACTGAAGCCAGAGAGGAGTTGATGGCACAGAAGCAAATTTCTAGATGTCTTCTGACATCACCATGTATTATACAACATATACTTATTCACTTCCATAATAACTTACCTTATATGTATACATAGTATTATTGTACCTTATTATACCTAGACTGTGTGTACTTTTATTTTTCTTAATTTTTCAAGTTCCTGCAAAAATGTTTACTATTTATAATTTCAATGATTGAAAATTAAGCCCAAACACTACATTGCTTGTAAATTCTCGATTAATGGTTATTCAATAAAATTATCTTCTATTACTATATTTCTATTTTTTTTTCTTTTTCAGGGTTCCCGCGGGTCCTTAAAAAGTCATAAAAGGCATTGAATTCTTTAAAATAAAACTAAGGCCTTAATTGGTATTGTAAATGTCTTAAATCAGTCTTTCTTAGGTCTTAATTTTTAAAACATCATAAATATGATTATTTTTATTATGGTTTATTATTGTAATCTAAATAAAACATTAAAATTGACAATTTTTTATTTATTTTTTTTAAATAATGGCTCGCCATTATTGGTTCCGTCCCGATAGTGGAACCAATAAAAGCGTTGTAGCTGCCGGGACATTTGGGAGATGCGCCATTAACTTTTTGTCTGGAAAATATGAGCAAGTGTAAATGTAACGAAAATTGGCTCCAGCCAAGAGTTTCCTCCATGGCTAAAACCAGGGAACATACATGAGGCACAGTGTATTTTGTGCAAGAAGTCATTCAAGCTCGGAAAGATGGGAATTAAGGCAGTGGAGTCACACATGCGAAGCACGAAACACAAAGCGTCAAAATGGAGTTACAGAGAAACAGCCGGTATTTCTCAGTTTTGTTCCACCCTTGTCTCTGCAACGCCTCCACTTATCACCAAATCAAACATACTAAGAAAACGATACGAAGAAAAATAGCTGCAAAAAGACTTAGCACTGGTTATGTTGTGGCTTTAAAACTTATAAATTTGTTTTGTTCCCTGCTAAAACAAAGTTTGTGAACTCAGTCAAATAATTGTTAAAATATATCTGTCATTTGTGTGTTTTTAGCTTTCTTCCTGTATGGGAAGCTTTTCAAAATTTGAAACATTAGTGCAGTGGTTTATGTTAAAATAAACCTTTGGGTTAAGTTGTCGCAAGCAGGTTTTTCTTATGTTTCTTGTGGATTTGGTCTTAAATTTTTATTTCAAGTGGCATTAAAAAGTCTTGAATTTAACTTGCCTTATGCTGTAGGAACCCTGTTTTTAAAGAAGGCTTCTTATGGAGTGTTCCGACCCAACAAGTTGCAGGCATAAAAAGGCTTCCAACACTTCAATGTGGGCGCTGTACACTTTCAAGTCAGACACATCAAAATCTTCTAGACCAGGGTATGACTGAAGTAAAACCGTAAGACAAATCGTAGAATTCAGATAAAAATCATCTTTATTAGTAGGAGTTGCTTTAACTCTTTCTAAGGAGCTCACTTCAAATAAAGCATCAACCTCAGAACGCTGCCTGTTCTGCAGCTGCTGCTCGTTAGGCCTTTTGGACGACTCCATGTTTGCTTATCAAATATGCAATGCAAGTATACTCTGCTCATCCTCCCCCCTTGTGACCGTTCTGCTCCTTACTGTGAAATAGCGAAGCAGTGAGAATCGATGTGAATCAGAGAACAAAATCAAAAGCCTTGCAACTACACGTTAGTTTCCATTGTTCCTTATAAAAAGCCTGGTAATAGATTTGGTCTATCTGTAATGTCACAACTCAGTTTAGGACTGAGAAATGAAACATTTTTTGTAGATTTGAGACTGCAGCAGCAGGGATGTTTCACTGCACCAGGATTTAGTTTTCACATGCATCCTGTCATAACCCAAGAGATGCTCTGGCGGATTAGTGTTGAGATATTGTTGGTTTATTGTGAAAATTCCTGCTGTAAATTCTTGCTGAACTTCTGTATTTATCCTTTAAAAATAGGCCAAAACTAAACCGAGAACCCTGATTACTTAAGCCTGGAAATGTATGGAAATCTGTAATTAGAAATATGTTAGAATCCTTAAATCATGCAGTATCGGTCACATGTAAAATATCAAGGTGACCAAACCACTATTAAAGAGTAATTGAACACAAGGTTGTGTTATATTCTGTTTTCACCTTTTCTCGGTTGAAAGGTTCCTTGGGGGCAGAACCCTGGTGACCTCCAGGCACTGAAAAGTCCAGTCTTCCTGTGACCTCACAGGCCAGCAGCTTTTTAAGAAACTGGTAGTCAGCCTTATCTTCATAGCCCAGAGTTCTGACATAAATCAGGAACTTAGCCAGCTCATCTGGTGATGGGAGGAAACATAAAAATGACAGTTTAAGGGAAAACATGTAAACAATTCTGGAACATTAGCTGAAATGGGATTCTTCTTTTTTTCTCTAAAATTATTTTAGCAGTGAGGTGGCAGCAACAAATGTAGGATGAACCTGAAGGTCTCTGACTTCAGATAAAACACTGACTTGCGTTGCATTGTGTTATACAACGTCAGCCTAAATGTATCACTGGCCGTACGGTGTGTATGAAACATGCTGCAGTGGAACCTGTATCACTCCCCCCCACACACACACACCCAGTTGATGCATCCTCTGGCTCTTATCTACAGCGGGCAGCCTGGCTTTGTTAGTGGATGAGAGTGAAGCTTTGACCATTCATCACACACCAAGTCATCACTATGGTGTGACCTCTCCATATAGGAGATAAAATACAGCTAACTTTGAAAGGCATGTCAATGAGACGGCCATCTATTTAATTGATATAAAGTTATAACAGTTTTCCAAGGTGACGTTCAGAGCAGAATTTTCATCCTTTAGCTTCATTCTGATGACCAGATCTCAAAGACTTTGTTTTAAAAATAAAATTTCTTCTCTACTTGTATATGCTAAAGTTTTTGTGTTTTTTTTCTCCATACAGCGTTTCAAGATTCAGGGCCAAAAATATCCAATCAAAGAAAACAAACAGCTAAGTTTACAAATTCTCATTGGTTGTGAAAACTGGATATACTAAAATCAAAAAAAACAATTTCAAGCTTGAAAATTTTTAGGTGGAATTTGAAGTCAGGCTGGTGTGGAGGTGGTGTTAATCAGGGGTGGACTGGTTCACAATATCCACGGTTCGGTTCACGGTTTCGTGGTCACGTTTTTCGGTTCGGTTCGGTATATGTTGATTGTTAGCCTGACATGTTGCTGTTAGCATAAACAAAACGTGTTGCACAATGCTTGCACATTGTTGCACTTTTATCCACAACTTTCTTTCCGCCGTCATCGTAGGTCACTCTAAATGCAAAGTGGTCCCATACAGCAGACCTATAAAGTGCTGCTGGCGCGTCTTCCAACTCCTGTTCTTTCCCACTCGCCATAACCACACAATTCTCCACAATAACTGATTTTTTTCTGCTACACCCGGCTACGCGGCTTCGCTTCTTCTTCTTGTTTACTACTGGTGGTTGGTTTTGGTCGCAGTACCGCCACCTTCTGCTCTGGAGTGTAATCGCTTCGCCTATGAGAAAAAGGAGCAGCGCATGAACCAAAAGCAACACACGCGAATCGAACCGAGACAGTCGAACCGAACGGTTCGGACGGTGTTTATAAATCGGTTCGACTGTATCATGTATCATATGTATATAAATATACATGATATACATGAATAAAAACAAGCTTTCTGTTAACAAGTTGCTATGAAGACAGTTGATGAAGTAGTGAATGCTTCATGTTTTAATTTAAGAGACTACTGCCGTTATGAAGGGGTTTACAGTGCATCCATAGGAATCCTCAGAGCTAAATTACTTCCATATTTACCTCCACCGAGGAGGTAAAGTTTTTAGGAGAGTTTGTGTGTTTGTCTGTCTGTCTTTGTACTTCAATGAAATTTTTATCAGAGTTGCGCCTGATGCAAAAGAGCAGTTCATTTAAATTTGATAATGGTCCGATCATGTGTGAGTTTTAGCTGTAGGCGGAAGTCACAATTGGGGACCGAATGTGCTGCTTGGGGGAGGTCTGCACTCTCCAACTGCTTTTCTAGTTTGTCATGTTACTGCCTCGTTTTAAAGTGAATTACTGTTTCACATCTTAAAAACCAGCAAACAAATTTATTTTTCATAAATGTGAAAAATGTATTTAGCAAATTTATCAGGAATGCAAAAAAGAAGGAACATCTCAAATGCATCAGCAGTCTTTATTCTAAATGTAGCTTTCTTTATTATGAGTCAGGTGTTCTCACAACCTGATTGGTAAAGTGATTGAGCCTTAAAGTGATAGAGCACTTCATGTCCCATGGATATCACCCCATTTCTTCAATTATCCCTGATTATGACCTTTTCTTTAGATCTTCGTTAAAAACATGCAGCTCCAGATTAGAGACTTTTTGCCTTCTAACCTCAGGCTTCTCATCTTACTTCCAAATTCTCAGTTTGACCAGATAAGTCTAAAAAATGTCCTGTAACCTGAAGAATCCCTGCAGCCTTGGCTTACCTGTGCTGGCCCCACTAGCTGACAGCTGCTGGACTGAGAGTGGCAGATTATCCATCAGTCTAAGAGAGGAAATAAAACCAAGAGAAGATGAAGACACAAAGACAAGAGAGAGTGCGTTCAGGACAGGAATAAGGCAGCAGGAACGGGAGCTAAATCCCAGCCAAAGCAAGCTGTCATACAGAATGATAACACTGATCTAAGGTCAACTACACTCTCTGGATTATTAGTGACCATGAATATTTATACAGCTCTACTGCAGAGTGCCAGAAATAAGCCTCTATTCATTGCAGTACAGTTATATTACAAACCAAAGAGTCAGAAGCTGAGCTGATTAAAAGGGAAACTAAAATGTTCTCAGTTCAACCAGAGAATATTCAGTCTAAATTATATCCTTGTTTTTTTAAAACTGCTCACTTATAGATAATTTAACAATCTGTAATATTTAATAATCAATCAAAAAATAGATGTAGGAATCAAATATAATGGCTGCTTCACAGCAGACTCGTATAAAATCCATTAGTTCAGAGTTTTGCCGTTTTTCTCTTAGGTGCTTTTCTGTAAAATATTAAATGTATGCTACAAAAAGCATCTGCATTGAACAGAATGCAGCAAAAACGTACTTGATTTTGGCCTCTTGGACGTGAGTGGGGTTTTTGAGGACGTTGTCCCAGGGTAGTGACCCACATAACCAGTGAAGAAGACAAAAGCCCAAGATTTGGAGGTCACCACGTCTTGATGGTGCTATAAAAAGAAAGAGAGCAGGTCTTTAGCTTAAAGAATGATAAATAATACGGCTTCAGTGAAACATTCAGTGAAAATGTAATTTCAGCCTCAATTAGCAACTCTTAGATCACTGACAAATCACAAATATATTATAAATATACATTGAATATTCAATGCTTGTCTAATTTTAAAGTTAACATTCTTAAGGTTTTTGTTTAAAATTTACATTTTTTCAGGACTTATATCAATAAATAAAAAAAATCCATGTATGCCTCCATAAAGTATTTCGACAAAAAAAAAATCTTTAAGCATAAATAACGAATTTTAATTTAAGTTTTCTACATTTGAGGGGTACACACAAAAAACACATCTCAATAGGGGGGAAAAAAAGTTTCATATAGTCTTCAAACAGCTGACTTAAACTCTTGTATTTTAGCATTTGAATCTCTAGCTTTTCCAATTATTCAGGATTGTTGATTTAGTTGATGAAATAATACAAATAAAGATAAAAACAAATATTCAGGGGTGACTAACAATTCAAGATTAATAAAAAACATATTTTTTTATCTTGAGAACATTTTTCTTATCTCCAGACTTTCCCTCTTTTCCATCTATTTCTGAAAAAGTGAAGATTAAATGCTCCATCACCTTTTATTCACACCATTTACAGTAGCAGATGAAAAAAAAAAAAAAAACTTTACTGGCATGATAGCAATGAAACTTAACAACATTCACTTTAGAGCTAACCTCTTCCAACAAAACAGAATGATATGGAAAATATTTGCAGTAATTTTAAGTCCTAATCAACAAAAACAAAACATTTATGGTTACAGCAGTTTCACCCATGGCAACCAATTAAGATTATTTAATCCCCTCATAAGGATTGGTAATACAAATTATACAGAGAACCTCCAAACTTGCCTTGTTTCCCATGACAATTCAAACCTTAATTTTAAAATGTACACTAGAATGTAAAAATATTAAAAGGAAATAGATAATTTCTTAGACAGTTATATGTCATATTTAAATGCTAATTGGATCAATAAAAATAGAGGAATATGGGCCTTTTTCATCTGGGTCTATCAAATCTACAGTAAAATAATAATATATTTATCCTGGATCTAATATCAGGATTCTTTTGCTGGAAATCTAATTTTTTTTTTTGTCTCATCTCCCAAGAGCTGGAAGAAATAAAAGCCCGAAAGTTAGACAAATGAATTTTTTTATACTATGCTGACTGTGTTTAATTGCACATATTTTATCAAACTGCGAGGGCAAAGACGGCAGAGTGTCGAGCTGATGTTGAGAGAGCAAGGAGCAGGCTTAGCTCACCAGTAGGGCTGAGCATCAGCTCAGAGACGGAGCTTAACCCCTTGCTCACACTGGCTCTGGTGCGGTTACCGAGCCGACGGAGACCGCAACTCCCGCACACCCCCTCTCACACCGCCCTTTGGGCTCCGGCAACAGGTCCGGAGATTTAACTCGCGAGAACAGAAGTTCACTTGAGTTCACGTAACTTCACGCGATAACACGGCCCAAATAAGGATATTTGCGAGAGCTTGTTGCGGAGGGCTCCGGCACGCCGCAAGGATAGCTTTCTTGCTGAATTTTCAGCAGCGCCGGAGTGTCTCGGTAACCGCAGCCGAACAGCTCAGCAGCCGGTGAGAGAGGTTTACATCTTTTTAATGACTTGGAATCACTGCGGCGCCGCACCCACCGCACCGCAACGGGAAGACCGGAGTCAGTGTGAGCCGTGGGTAATGCAGGTAGCGGAGAGAAGTTTTCAGAGAGAAGAGATCAGCCCAAAAAAATGGCACAACAAAGTCCGGCATATTAATTATGTTAGTTTTACAGAGAGTAAAGAAAAATGCTGCAACGCAAAAACACGTAAAACAATGTTAAAAGTTTTTTTCTTAACTTCAGCAGGGCAACTTCTGAGCTAATTCCCTTCACACTTCAAAATAATATTCAAATTTGTGGAAGCAAGTTGTTCTGTCTGGCACGTTTCGCGGTTCAGATGCAGTTTGGCACACTTGGAAAGATTTTGAACACTTTTGTTTTCATTTTACTTTAATTTAATACCTAGGTTTGTTTTATGAATGACCACAGTTATGACCAACAACTTAATTTCTGTTGGAATATGTGGAAATTGTTATTCATCATACACCGGTTGTTCAAAGTCACACTGAGAGGTCCAATTGTCAAATGTAATTTAGTTAGTTGCTGGAATATTTCAGTCTAATAGAAAATATGCACATTTTTGTTGTCAACTTTATAAAATAATGTAAGGGTGGTGACAGTTGTTTATCTAGTTTAAATTAGATTTGTATGCAACTGCACGATTTAAGAGAAGGAATGGCATTTCTCTCTGAACTACTGTTCTCATGTTGTGTGTTTTGCCTCCATTGAAAATAGCCAATTCCAAACAGATTTGTGTTTGTACTCTAAACAGGCTAATCAAACAGTACAATGCAAAAAATATTTTAATATTCTAAAGTAATGCCAGGATCAAGACATCAGTCCAGTTCAGGTTCTCATGCAGTATAAGCTCTTATGGAAAATCCTGAGCATGTTTTTTCATCTTATGGTGATTATATGTACGACTGCATGGATCTACATTTATGTGTGAGGTCTGTCAATACTTGGTGACCAAGTCCAGTGAGGTTGAGCCTGGGGAGTTTTAGTAGCTCAATACAGCAAAGGCTGCTGCATGTCTCGGGAGAAATTACCTATCGACTCGCTCTAGCAGAAGGGAGAAATCACCTGCCTCAGCATCGATCCTACCCGGTCAGCCAGAAGTCTGGTCCAAAGAGGAAGTGAGGCCACTCTCACACAGGATGAGATTATGAAGGAGATAAACTGATTTCAAGTCAACATGTTTGTGAAATTAAAGTACTGAGATTTGGCTTAACCAAGTTGTCTTTCTCAACATGAATAATGACTGTCAACATCTGGTGATGTGCTTCGAGGGCAGTAAGAAAATGAGTTCAGGGACATAAAGTTGCCTAAATAACAATTCTTTATGTTAGCCCCAAACCATGAATACAAGCTGGAAAGCTAAAGAGATGCTGGTTAAAGATGTGTGATATTGAAATTCACATCTACATGCTATATTGTAAGTGTGGGTAAAAACTATTCATCTTTAAGATCATGTCATGGGTAAGCAGACCTTCTTCTACCCATCCAGCCATGAGAAACCATCTCTCGAGTGAATCCTGGTCTGCCCTAAGGCCTCTTCAAAAATGGACATGGCCTATAATCCACCGCTAGAAAGGCTTTCTGAGAGGACTCCTGAACCAACTAACATGGTTCCTTTCATGAAGAAAAGAAGTGAGTTCACTGAACTCTTTTCTTTTCTGAAAGCTGCAACACTAAAGCCTGCTTAGTGCTTGATGCATCTACGAGGTCTGCACAGCCAAATGACAGACATCTTGACATTTAGCCCATAAATATCCCCACAATAAACAGATCAAGAAATTACTGTAATTCTTGAATGACACAAAGAGACTTCGAAACTGTTGGAAACAGCTCTGTTTTTTACTTTTACACAGGGTCCGAAACTAATACTCACGGAATGCGACAACATTTTTCATTTCATTTCATTCGTTAATGCCAGAGCAACATTCCCCACAAGGCAAATAAATGTTTGGACCAAAGCTGCACTTTGTTTACATCTTTTCTTCTTTTATTTTGATAGGTGTCCCTTTTGTCCATTTGTTCCTCACACACCAATATACAGATGCATTTACATAGAGCACACCCCAACAGTCATTTAACAACTTTGGAGCAACCAAGCCTTCTAAAAGACAACATGATGTTGAGACAGAAGGGAGAGAGTATCTACAGCGCCCAGGGCGAAGAGAAAGTTGATAAATGCCGATTTCGGGAAACTGTTTTTCAAGAGACTGACTTATTTCTGACAATGATCCTAAGCTAATGAGCTTCTCAGTGTTCAGCAAATATGCTAAAGAGGACAGATACGATTAATTTGTCGCCGGCTGTCAATCTATGAAACTGGGAGTTGAAACGACCCATGCCACAGCAAATGTTACAGCGCTGATGGCTGTATCAACACAAACACACAAAGATGAAAATCTTGTTTTACACTGTCCATGCCATTGGAAGAAATATAATAAAGACATTAAAACAAATGAAAATTGTTTTCTGAATGGTTTTATTTATGGCCACTTTATCAAATAAAACAATTTATACTGCAATTTTAATGAATAATACTACAATACTACATTAATGCCTTAGTGAAATAATATGTTCCTTAAAAATATATGAGATAAATTTTTTTTTTCTTGGACAGTAAAAATATTCTTGGAGGGCAAACCATTTTATCTGCCGGTTGACTTGGTCAGTGAGTCAAAAAGTTAATTTCGGACCGTGCTTCTATATCTACTATAGATTTGTAAGCTTGTAGTCTTTGTCCGTCAAACCCACTAGAGTAGGGGTGTCAAACTGATTCCAGAAAGGGCCGTGTGGCTGCAGCTTTCCAACCAAGCAATAGCATACCAGATTCTGGTCATTTCATTAAGTAAATCCAATCTAAACATGATCACTTGAAAAACCTGCAGCCACAAGGCCCTTTCTGGAACCAGTTTGACATCCCTGCTCTAGAGTCAGAAAGAGTATTAGGTAGATGGGAATATGCTGGTGAAGATTCTCTGTCATCCAGGTCATAGTCTTTCCAAAAAAGTAAAAAACAATCCCCTGGACTTAGTTTCCAAGTTTTAAAACATTTTTTCAATAAAAAAAAAAAAAAAAGAATTTTAAATGAAAAAAGCTTCTTGGATGGGAAGCAAGACGGTTCAATCTTGGACACTAAGTTCAGTGGATTTTTTTTTTTTACTTTTTTGG
Source organism: Cyprinodon tularosa (assembly GCF_016077235.1). Taxonomy (NCBI): domain Eukaryota; kingdom Metazoa; phylum Chordata; class Actinopteri; order Cyprinodontiformes; family Cyprinodontidae; genus Cyprinodon; species Cyprinodon tularosa. The sequence continues at coordinate 1,562,818 of NW_024039056.1, read as the reverse complement.
AATGTAGATGGGAACCTGTGCACGCATTTGATTTCCACGCAGGATGTATGACTGAGCCTTAAGGAGGAAGTTCATTACTGAAACGTAGGCATTCTCAGTTCATTTGTGGCCTCCAAGATAAAGTTGTCGATACACTCCTGAGGTAATTTTGGTAGGCCGTCCACACCTAGAAGGGTTCGCTCTTCCTTGTGATCTCCATTGTGGATAATAGCTTTAGCCGTGGTTCACTGGAAGGTTAAAGTCTTGGAAATGGCTTTGTAAACCTTTCCAGACTATTAGATGTTCATGATTTTGTTTCTTAGGTGTTCATGAACTTCTCTTAATCGGGTCAAGATGATTGGGCTTTTGAAAAACCTTTAGCCTACTTTGTGTTGTCAGACAGCTTCTATTAAGTGATTTCTTCACTCTACAGGTCTGGCAGTAATTAGACTTTAGGTGGGAAGTGAAATGAACCCAGCTTTGAAAAGGATGTGGTGAGTCACAGTTTACTCATGATTAAACAAGGGGGTGCTTACTTTTTCCACAAATGGCCACTGTAGTGTGGATTGGATTAAATGCTTCAGATTGGTTTGCAGGGGGGGTGCAAAAATAAAAGTGCTCTGTCTAAACCTGCTGTAAATGAAAAATAAAGTGTCAAAAACATAAGCTCCAAATGTGAAACAGTCGTTCTCTTCTACTTGATCTAAATAACTCTGATAATAAGGGTCAAATCTCTTTGTCCTTGTGAATTTAAATTATGTATTATGTCTGCATTACAGCAAGCCTCTCTATAGTTGTAAAACGATTACAGAGCGACTTATTGCTTCTGAGAGCCTGTTGGAGGAGAATAAGGATGAAAAATGCACGTGATACTGACAATGGAAAACGGTGTTCAATTCCCAGAGCAACATAATGGATTAACAATTAAAAAGATCAACAACTACATTAAACGTTACTGCCCTCTGCGTTCACTCTGGGCACGATAACGCTGCTTATTATGCTGCTTTATGTGTCGGCTCCTCTATATTCATGTATGTGCTTTGCCCTCATATAAAGAATGGCAAAGGACAACAGAAAGAAACGTTTATGCTTATTTGCATGTAAAGATTTCAGATGAAACTTGGACCAAAGAATCCATAAAAAAAAAAAAACATGACACAGGCACAAATATATCCATGCAGTGGTTGTGTTCCCCACCAGCTTTAAACGCTGGTCGTGCTGCTAATTATCTCCCATTGTTATTCAGATTCCCTTAAGCACAATGCTGTGTGGCACTCTTAACCCTTCTGCCTTGCAGACTTGTTGTTTGGAGACGGTCATCAGTCCGCTGTCCGCCCACCAAATGGCACTAATTACACCGTTTAGCTCCGGGTACATAGGTCTGCAACTAGCTGGATGTGTTCACCAAGGCTCATCATCAGCAACCTGACAACATCTTTGTGAGAATGAATGCCACCGGGTCGGCGAGGGCAGATTCAGGTCTGGTTCTCAAATATGCTATGTCTGTATCTTAGCAGATTTTAAAGAGAAAGATATCAAAGCAAGTTATGTTTTTAATAGTTAGCTGTAGTTTCAAGGTCTATATTTGCATCTGTTATGCAGTATTTGTATGGTGCATTAAAAACCTTAAAACATTTTCTTATACTACTTAATTAATTATCGTTTTTGTAAAACTTATTTTTATCAGTAGGTGAGGATTTCTTTTAAGAAATTGAAAGTAAATAGGTAAAGATGGATGTAGTATTAGTCACCAAAATTACTTTTTCCTTTGAAAACATCAATTACACCAAAAATACTTAAATAAAACCATGAAGCACAACTTGTTTAGTTCTGATGGTTAATTAGGAAGTTAACAGCCAGACCATAGCTGAAAGGATGTGTTGTCTCTTAATAAAATCAATCATGCAGGAAACATTCTCTTTTATAGGGGCTAGGGGGTGAAGGTTTTGATTAATAATTAATCTAAAGAGTTTTGTCTTTTATAAAGAGGATATTTACATAACATCAAGGGCTAAATATTTTTTTTTACAATATGTTGAATTAAAAAAATAGGACATAATTACATTTTAGCAGTTTATTGTGCCAGCAGTATTACATACTGACTGAATGAATGAAAGCATGTTTTATTATACATCATGAAACTTATGATATAAAACAATACAGAAAACTTTTAGGTCACTGAATAATAATACAAAAAGATTAATAAGATGTGTTCTTTTTAATGAATTTGATGCTAACTGTGATATAACTGTTTTAGTGTAATCCAGTATCCAGTGCTGGGAGACACTTTGTTCTGCTAGCAGCTCTTTTAAAGCGGTGGTTTGGTTGCTCTCAGAGGAATATTAAAATATGGCTCCATGAAGTGCATTAAATCACAAAAGCTTTCCCACCTAACATGCTTGTTGTTAGTATTTCCAACTCCTCAGCAAAAGTCGCTATTGGCTGTCCTAGAAGGCGCCAGAAGGCATCGCCTAATTTGCATATTTCACCTCATTCAGCTACAGGTGATTCCGAATCCCTTTGATTTCTTTTTTTTTCTTTGAGTGTCTGTCAAAGCAGTGCAGAGAGATGTTAGGATTGCTGGTAGCAAACATTTTAAGAGTTGTATAGAGAGTTTTATAGAAACAAGCAAAGAAAATACAGAGAATTCAACCAGTTAGTTACACACTTCATAACAATTGGTGGCAGCAGTGCAGCATTAGCTGTTACCAACCATCAAAGGTCAAAGGTACTATTTAGTTAACAACGTGACAAGTTTATCCAGTGTTTATATTTACAAACAGAACCATATAAACTGCATTCTGCATCCTTGTTGCCAGTAAACTGTAAATAATCCCAGACCAGACTCTGGTTTAATTCATTATTTCACCTCTACAGTAGCATGCTTCCACTCTAGGTTTTCCTTAAGAATTAACAGCCGCTCCGTGGTAAGATGATTATTTTTTTACATCCCCAAAGGTGATCTTTACCCTTAATGCTAAACTGTCAATATAAAAAAATATGATGTCTGCAGATTAGCATGAATGGATTTTCTGGATTGAAGCAGCATGATGTAAGAAAAATAGCTGCATACTGACTTAAAGGAATAGTACACCCAAAACATGATTAGCCTTCATTTTCTACTCACCTCCATGCTGAACAACACTCTGGAGTACTTTTTTGATATCTCAAATGCATCTGGAGATCTGGGAGGCTTCTTGCTGTCTGCTGACATTCAAATAATGGAGGTCTATGGTGCCCGAGACAGAAAGGTCCATAAAAGTCCACAAAAAACGTGTCAATATTCCTCCATACTGCTCGTCCAATGTATTCCAAGTGTCCTGAGTGGGTAGCATCCAGAATTTACTCGAAACGAAGTCATTTAGAATGTTTTTAGAGCATAAACAGTAGTGTATAGGATTTCCTAAAAGCGCGTTCACGAGTCTACGGAAACCGCAGCAGACCAAACCAGATGAAAGTGCGCATTCAGCGTCTGCTCTGCCGATAATGCAAGCGTGGAAGAAGAAATGTGCTGTTTACCTGTGCAAAGAAAGAAAAAACGATAGAAAAATGTCTGAGGACTTCAGTGTTGAGGAAGAGCATGAGTTCTTTGCCGAGCTGATCACAACGCTACGGAAGCCGGCAGACCAAACCAGATGAAAGTGCGCATTCAGCGTCTGCTCTGCCGATAATGCAAGCGTAGAAGAAGAAATGTGCCGCTTACCTGTGCAAAGAAAGAAACAACGACAGAAAAATGTCTGAGGACTTCAGTGTTGAGGAAGAGCATGAGTTCTTTGCCGCGCTGAATGCGCTGGTTTGGTCTGCCGGCTTCCGTAGCGTCGTGAGCGCGCATGTGTGTGCTTTCAGGAAATCCTATACACTACTGTTTATGCTCTAAAAACATTCTTTTTTTTTTTTTTTTTTTTTTTTTTTTTTTGTCCTGTCCAGCATCATAGTAAGCAGAATGGTAGTCTGGTTGCTTTATTGTGTTGAACAGATTTTGCTTTGCCAAGGGGAGCTTGGGGGTTCCCCTTGAGAACCTATTTATTATTTTATTAATTAATTTTATTTCTTTAATTACACATTTTTATAGCAACATTTTACATCATATCGCTGGGCTTGACAAAACGAAACTGAAAGAGGCAATGATAGAAAGTGGAACAGAGAGAGATAAAGGAAAAAAAACAAAAAACAAAAAGAGTGATGGAGAGAGAGAGAAATAGAGAAAGAGAGAGAGAGAGAAAAAAAAAAAAAAAGAGGATACACTCACACAGTACCTTGGTGCGTCTATACAGGAACCCCTAAACATCATTCCGCGAGCCCCAAGCCCCCGCCACCCCAACCACCGTCCCCCATCCCCAGGCGCAGCAGAACAGGCGCCCCCTGGGTCCAGCCGACCCCCCGCAGCGTGGCTCTAAAAACATTCTAAATGACTTCGTTTCGAGTAAATTCTGGATGCTACCCACTCAGGAAACTTGGAATACATTGGACGAGCAGTATGGAGGAATATTGACACGTTTTTTGTGGACTTTTATCGACCTTTCTGCCTCGGGCGACATAGACCTCCATTATTTGAATGTCAGCAGACAGCAAGAAGCCTCCCAGATCTCCAGATGCATTTGAGATATCAAAAAAGTACTCCAGAGTGTTGTTCAGCATGGGGGTGAGTAGAAAATGAAGGCTAATCATGTTTTGGGTGTACTATTCCTTTAAGGCCATTCACATACAGGGGTGTACTCTGTGCATACTGCAGCTCGCAGCTTGCATCCCCAAAGTTGGTCCTCAAGGGCTGCTGTCCTGCAGGGTTTAGAGGTTTCCTTGCTCCAGCACAGCTGATTAACATTGATAGTAGATTAAAAGGCTTTTGCTGAACTGCAATCATCTGAAACAGCAGTGCTAAAGTAGAAAAACCTCTAAAACCTGCAGGACAGCGGCCCTCGAGGACCGACTTTGGGGATGCCTGACACAGCATCAAAAGATGAGGAGAGGGAAATTTGTCTTTTAGCTCTTAAAAAGAAAAAAAGATGATAGATAAGGCCTTTAAACCTGACCAGGGATGAAGAAGGGGAATACATAGTATTATATTAGGTATGTTGGTGCCTTTAAGAGTTTGCATTGAGACATACAAAACATAAAACACTGCATGGCTGCTTAATAAAAGCATAGTGACACACCTGTTGACAGAAACAGGAGTGCTGGTTCTCTGGATGCATTAGAGTTAAAATGCTGGTCAGATTTCGAACTAACATAGAAGCATCTAAATTAGCAATTCAAGTAAAGTATTTTCTTTTTAATCATAAACCATAAACCTCCATTGTGGTTAAGTTACAGGCAGACAGGGCACACTGTAAAGTGTTTGAAATCCCTCGGTAGGGTGTTAGTTTGTTAGCACTCTGAGCACCTGTTCTTAGACAAGGTATCTCCTCACGTTTCCCCAAAGGTAAGTTTGTGTCACCTTGATTTTTCACAAGTTTTTGGAGCACTGACATGGACTTGGAGAAAAAAACAACAGTTGATGATATCTGCATTTTAAAGAAGAGTCCCCTCCCAGGACAGTTTTTCTTTTACTGGTGTTTTTGCAGAGCTAAAATACTAATAGAAACCTTGAAATGGTAATTACTCTGTCAGAGTTGTGCAAACCCACAGTATTGAGCTGCTGAGCAGAGGAGCTGGTCGACGCGAAGAGCACAGAGGTTATCGGTAGCTCAGGTCTCACACTAACCAAACATCAAAGCCCTTAATTAATGGGAGGATGAATACAAGATGCAGGTTATGACTTCAGCTAATTAGGGAATTGTTGAACAGAGACAGAGCTGGGGAATTCAGTGGGGGGCATGGTTGGAAAAATCAATGGTCAATGGGAAAAGGGAGCATGTAGGCAATTTGCCAGTTAATGTGTTCCCAATATCAGCTGGTGGAGGCAGGGCGCAAAAAGACCATTTTAAATGGACCAACGAAGCTACAAATGCATGTAAATCTTGTTAAAATAAATTTTATTAAAATAATAAGCTTGATTTTACTTTAATATACAGCCAGTAGCATCATTTACTACCATCTGAGTAGCTGAGTGTAAAAAGTCAGAAAATTATTTGATAAATTTAATACAGAAGCAGAATTCATACCAAAAATGTTAACAGTTGTTTTGAGAACAAAAACTATTCCACAAAAAAGTGGCTTTTAAAAAAATGAAAGACTCATCTGCCAACAGCCAGCAAGTATAGATGCTTCTTTAACTTTTTACCTTACTTTATATTAGAGACTAAGACACCATGGTAAATGAACCATGAAAAACTTCTTATGTTGCTAATGATGCTTATGTTGCTGATGCTACATGAGCTCAAACATACATAAGTCAAATCTTTGTGAGTACTCTCCCCCCATAAAAAGTGGTATAAAATTGGTCTGAAGAGCTAAACTCATTATCCTTAGGCATTAATGTCCTTTTTCCCCTTTAAATAGCACCTCTGTTTCCTTGTATTTCGGTTTGGCACTATTGTTTACCCTAGTAGAGTTGGACTAAGTTGGTGGAAACATTCTCCTGTCCTGGTTTGACTTTTCCTTTTTGAGGTATGAAATTTGGGGGCTTCTGCAGTGTCCTGCCAAACTTCCTTCTTTCAGAATCATTCTGTCAAGACGCAGAGCCTGGCTAACCATAGCCGCAGTGCGGCTTATTTTAGTGTACACACGGATTCCAAACATTTGAGTTCCTTGCGGTGCCCACACCTCAGCGTGAGCCTGGTGTAATTGGGTGGCTTACCAACTCCATTGTGGGCATCAAGGCTGGTGTACTCAATTGTTCCATTGTGGCCTTTCTTTGGGTTTTCCTTGTATTCTTTATGGACTCCATCAGGACAGTATCTATAGGAGAGCCCATAATCTGCTAGGTAAACCTAGAGCAACCAAAAAGACAAGAAAGACTAACAATGACAACAAATTGGTCAGTTTGCTGACAAACTGCTGAGGTTAGAAAGATGATTGTCAAGACTACAAGGTCGCATGACTCTTTGTTTTAAGAGAAAAATAATGTGACTAACCTGGTTGGGGTTTCTGTAACCCAACATGAGGTTGGCAGCTTTAATGTCTGCATGGACATACTCATTTTCATGAATATACTCCAGAACATCCACCTGACGCAGAAACCAAAACAGCAGCAACGACTTTCAAAGGTAATTATATGCAAATATTAAGAAATGTAAAACTTTTAGCGGTTAATCTAACTTTAACAGCTAACTAATAACTAATATTTGGATAACTAATAGTCTTATTGATCCAGAATAGCACAGAGAGTCACCATATTTCACAATGTTTTTTTTTTACCAGTCTTTGACCAAGCTGGAGTACAGTGGTCTTCTTCAGTCGGCCTCCGTTGCAGTCACAGATTTTCTGAAGGTCACTACCCAGCCGGTCCATGGCCATGAAACGATACCTGAATGGAAGAAGAATCAAAATGGCTATCATAACCCGCCATGTTTTCGAAGATAAAGTTCTGCTTGGACCAACTAAAATAAATCAGAACTTTTGACCTCTTTGTCAAAAAGTACAAACAACATTTTTGTTAACAATGAACTAAAACTTTCTACATACTTTTAACTAAACACCATCACATTTTTGCCCGAGCTGTACAATTACACAGAAAACAATTCAAACACAGAGTTGAGCTAAACTAACAAGTTTGAAAGTACTGTGGATTTTCTGATCCTCACAGCTTCTATTTTGTTTTTTCATGATGTCTTTAGAATAACTACCTGGTTCACACATACAATTGTGTCAAGATTTGGGTCATCTGACCCAGACATTCACATGAAAGAAAGGAAACCACAGACCCAATAGAAAACAAAGCTCAAGTAATAAAGGGGATTTTTAAGTCAGAAAACATTATTAACATTCCAAAAAATCTTGATGAGATTCTGGTTTGTTAATGCTAATGTCTGAAAAGAAGTGAAACATATTTAATATTACCCCTTCTGCTCTTCAACCTTTAATACCAACAATCTTCCAGATTCCTACTTCACTTATGAGTCCATACCACTCCACCTCAACTTGACCACAGATCAAATTGTATGTTTCTGGATGTTCTTCTTATGTTTTTTATGGCACACTGTAGTAACTTTACATACAGTGCTGGAAAAAAATAATAAAGTTTTAAAGTTTCTCTGATTACATTTTTCTATATGTTCAGGTAATCCCAAAAGTAATTCCTCACCAGGTAGAATGATGTATGCCTGTGTTGGAGCTCAACAGAAACTGGCATGGAAGATTTGTTATACATGTAGAAATGCCAGTTTTTTGGTAAACAGAGTGTAGTAATATGGCTTAGATTTGAAAGTTGTTCGAATAAATGACCAATGCTGTTTAGGAAGATATTTTAAAGCTGCATTTTTTTAAGATTCCTTTAAAAAAAAATCAACTACTTGTGTAAAACAAAAAAATCTAGTTGGTCCTTTGATTTAGTGGATGTTCAGCTTTCAGAGGGAATCATTTATTAACTCCTTTAACTACCGTAGGTCCTTATGTTCAGCCAGTCCTGATCCCCAGTATTTCGGGATGCCCAGAAAATCCAGCTTCTTGACTTTCTTCCATTTTTGTACTGAAAGAATAACAGAGAAGTGATTATAGAGGAGGTTTCATAGCAGGGAGCCGGCATCAGTCATCTGGAGTTAGTCCGAAGAAAAAGAAAAAAGAATAAAAAACAGCTGCCAGCTAGAAATTCTAGTTTAATTTTTACCAGCAGTTTGTAATACTCCTTTCTTGGCCTATGCCACCGTTTTCTGACCTTTTTTATAGTATTTGAACGAAATGCCAGATTCTGTAAAAATAAAATATTTTGCTCAAGCAACAGATCTGTCGCTGCATGTTTAAGAATAAGTACACACAAACAGCAGGATGGAGTGTACTAACTCAACTTCAAACACACAACAGGGCCACAGACAAAGCGGTGGGCCTGGCTCAGAGGCTCGATGGCGTCTGGCCTGACTGGCTCTCAACCAGGCTGGCAGGTGGTCAGGGGCTCAGTGGAGGCCCAGGCATCATTACGTGTGAGTGGTTTTCTCTCCTTTGCTCCTCTCAAACTAAGGCGTTGGAGAACTTAGACGAGCGTGGAGAGGAGGCCCCAACTGCCACTGGGGTGCGTGTTTGCTTTGGTTTGTTATTAATTACTATGTGCCAGGCAGCGAAACCTCTGGGTCTGTAGCCACTTCATCAGTCAAACACACTCACGCCCCAATGGTCTGCCAGGACACAGGACAGGTTGTGCTACTCACTGCTATCGGGTTTGGCAGCTCTCTGGTAAAACTTGAGCTCGGAGAACAAGGGGCCGTTTTCCTGGTACTCCTGCAGGCACAAACACAGTGTTGGTCCTTTCTTTATTACAAGCTACAGAATGCATAATACACAAAGCCATTTGGTGTCTTTATAAATAGGAGTAATTATTTTTAACAGAGTACATAAATGAAATTCGTTCCTAACCTTTTTTTCTTCAACTTTATTGCCAAAATATTGACTTTTTTCTATTTTTTCACATTTCAACAAGAAAATTTGATCTATTTCATTAAGCTTTTATGTGATAGATCTCAAAAAGTTACAAAATAAAAGTAAAGTTAGTGGAAAATTATACAACTAAGTTCCAGATAATGACGAGCATTATAGTGTTCAGTAACCCTACACTCTGTTACTGATAAACACAATCAAGAACAATCAATTGTTTCTAGAAGTCATTAACCCTTTAAAGCCCGATCCAAGAATAAAACAAAACAGAAAATTACATTTTTTGGGTTTGAAGTCCTTATTTGGCCTTTTAACAAAATATGTAAAAAGAAAAAACAGAAATACATGTTTGATATTAATAAATTTTTTACTATGCGACAAGTCAAGATTATTTTTTGTGGAGTCTTCTGCCCTCTGTTATCGGGTATATCTGATTGTGTAAAATAGGATTTTGAGCAAAGGTTTTACCATTAAATTATGCAAAAGGTGTCAGACGCAAAACATTTCAGAAACCGTATGTATCAAATATGATACATTTGGCATTATAGGGTTAAACAAGTGGACTCTGCGAAAGCCTCAGAGGTTTGTTAGAGAAAATTTGTGAACAAACAGAATCATGAAATAAATAAAAAAAACACAACAGAAAAGTCAGGGATAAAGTTGTGGAGAAGTTTCTTAAAACCTGAAATTTTCTTGTGTATCAAAAAGTTTTTTTTTTTCCATAACATGGAGGAATAGCTTTGCTGAATTTTCAAAAAAGAATAAAAATTTTATTATATTTCGGACAATTTATTGTGCCAGCTGTATCATTTTAAAGATAGGGTATGTTGCTCTGAAAGATTGTCAGACTGTTTTTGTCATAAAGTGAACGGTAACTGTGATATAGCTCTCTGCTTTAAGGGCAATTAACAACTAGTGTTGGAAGCAAAAGTTTGCCATGTAAGGGTTACGGTTAGTTGAACTAAAATGTGTTTTTTTTGTTTATTTTTTAAGAGCTGTTCTACTTACAGAACTTGCAAATCATTCCCAAATATACATGTAAAATTGTGATAACCCACAAATCATAATTTTATAAAAAAGAAATCATGATATAATATTTTTGTGATGTTACCCACCTGTAGTTATGCCACAGTTTTCATAAAGCAATACCGTGAACCGATAGTTTTGCAATATTTTACTGTAGTTCCATCTCTGGACTCCACAGCTCAAGAATCAAAGACATAAGCCAACAGAGTTCAATAACAAATACACCCGTTTGTCTGGAAGGAGCTGTCGATCAACAGCCTAGCTTGCTCAGTTCTAAGAAAGGAAAGTGCAGTGAAGGGTTGGACCAAACTTTTAAAAAGTAGTGGGAGTGCAGAATGGAGAGAAAAAGTTTGCAATTAATAAACAAAAGCACCCCCAAGTTGAATAAGATAACGTTGGGAATACAAAAAAAAAACATCTATGTTTCCTGTCATGCTAAATGAGAAAGGTTGTTTTAAACTCAAATAACTTATTTTCTTGATTCTTAGTCAAATGGTAAGATCATTAAAACAGATTTATGTATATTTTATTTATGATGAGCGCTTTTCAAACACGTCATTTAGATTCATTCTATCAATGTGTTTTTTCTTTAATAAATCTGTTTTGTTTTAGTGTTGTCTTTTTGTATTTTTATTTGTACTGAATAAAAAAAATTAAGAAAAAAACATTTTATAGCAGTTTACTGTTTTCTATTGAGCATGTGAGCCATTTGTAAAGGTTTTACTATGAGACACAGTCTGTAAAGAAAATGGCATAAACTTGAAGAGTTCAAATCATAACAGAGTCTGATCTGGACATTTATTAAGTATTAATATTTCAGAAATTAAAACTATACACAAAATAGTATGTAGGTTCAAGGAATTTGGTTTATATAATATGAAGTATTATACATAAATAACTATTAAAAAAATAAAACAGCAAACACATGCAAGGTACCTTCTTATTTACTATAACTTATTCCTAATTTTGCACTTATGATTTCTCCATGCCAGCAGATAGCTGGTGAAAAATGTTTGACAAACTTGTATCATTGAATTATAAAAGCTCAAAACTTTCTAAATGTCTAAAGTTTTTGTCTTCTGACCTTGGCAGCCATTTGACTTATTCTTATGCAAACACATAGGAGATGAAAAAATTTGATTTTTTTTCTTCTTTTTTTTTTTATTCTAGTCAAATTTTAAATCTGGATCTGATTTATTCAAGTTTAGTCAAGTTTTGCTAGGCTAAAACTTAGAGAAAATCAAAACCATTAGATTATTTTAAGCTGCATTCATAAACAACTTTCATAACAAATGGAGTGTGGTATCAGCAGAAGGATTAAAGTCTACAAAAGCTGCAGATTGTTTTGCAAACTCACCACTTTTATGACAAAGTCTGCATCCGCTGCTACAGGTCTGCTTACATCCTGAGATGCTTATCAATGACAAAAAAAAAAAAAAAAAAAAATGGGTAAAAGGAAGAAAAAAAAATTTATATAATATAAATTTATATAGATATATATATAGTTGGTATATCATTACCTAGATAAATTAATCCAAAGCCTCCTTCACCAATGATTTTTCCCAGCCTCCACTGCTTTTTCTCACCATCCGCCAGTATGAAGCCATCTGGGAGAGGCTTGGGCAGGTTTCGTTTTTTTGGGGGTGCCATTAAAACTGAAGAACAAAAATTCAGAATCTTAGACAATCTTAGACATCCTATTTTAGTTAATTTTGTTAAATTTACAATGAAATAATACAATTTTTATCTTCTACACAGCTCTTATATTTATTCAATTCAGTTTCTATAGCGCCAATTCACAACACATCATCTCAAGGCACTTTACAGTTCACCAGATCATACAGTCAAATTGATTCAAAGTTTTCTATCTAAGGAAAACCAGGTGATTGCATCGACTCATTGACTTGAATGCAATCCCTCACACTAAGCATGCTTGTAGCGACAGTGGAGAGGGAAATCTCCCTCTTAACAGGAAGGAACCTCCATCAAAACCAGGCTCAGTGTGAGCGGCCATCTGCTAAGGCCGACTAGGATTCAAAGATATGGAGGAGAGATACAAAAAGCAACTGTAAAAGACGGCCCCCGTCCAGGAAACACACAGCCAGACAGATGAGCTCTGAGCCAGCTCAAATGTCAGAGGATGAAGAGAGCACATCCAGCCAGTCCCAGTCAGAGAAACAGGACTGCACTGGGAAAACAGGCAGATCACCAACATCTATAAACAAAGGTGTGGATAGCAGCAGCACAGCTGATATTTCTCTACAGGATGGAGTCACAGCCAAACAGAAACAGACGAGGCGAAGCTACTATGAAAAAATGCAGAGAGAGCATAACATTAGAGATTAAAATAAGAGATTCTGCAGAGTGGAAGAATAGAGATAGAATTATAGAGATAGCTCAGGATGCTTCTACTTCCAAACATGCATTTTATGAGAGTGAAATACAGTATTTAACACAGCATTTTTATAAAATAAAAAAAAATAATAAAAAAAAAAGATTAAAAATGCTGAAGAATTAAGAGTGAAAGTAGGCGCAGATTGTTCTGATCAGGGGTGTCGATCAATTTATAGATGACGATAAAGCAGGACATGAAAATACCAGCAATGGCCCCAAAAAGAGCAGCAACATTTCTCTAAGCTGATCATCATCGTAGTATATGTTGCTTATCATAAAAGTTGCATTTAGTTTTACCGGATGTTATGGGTAATGATTTTAAACGCTAAAATGAGGTCAGAGGCAGACCGTTAGCCATATAGATTAATTGTTATAGGCTATGTGTAACCGCTCAGTTCAGTTTAATTGTATCGCCCACTATTCACCATATTTTCTTTGAGTCTTATTACGGTTTAACGGTTTAAACACAAACACCGAGGAAACAGATTAAAGTCTAAGCAATATCGAGTTGCAAAGTAGAAAACACTGGGCTTTAGAAAATGACTCACTTTTTGTAGTTTGCAAACACCTCCGAAGGTTGTAAAACCCAAGCAGCGTTAGTTAGTGTTATTACGTACGCCAGTTAGGCGAACTAAACTTTTTGAAATTTTATTAGAGAAGCATAAACAAATGGCCCCTGTATAGGAGGACCGAAAATGAAATCATTTTTCCCTTCCCGGAAGTTGTTCCTCCCACAGTAAATCACAGCCAATCACGTAAAGCTAGACGCTTTTGATTTACCAATAGCGTTCGTAGAGGGTTAAGGGGCGGGATTATCAAGTTATTCTGTTTAATCAGCATAACCCTGATTGTTCTATGTAATGATTAAAAAAAAATTTTGTATTTGAACTAAATTATACTTTAAATAATTTTATTTGAAATCCGCTAAAATGATGTGAAGATCTTTTTTTTTTTTGTTCTTCTCTTTTTTTTTTTCTTATTAGACCCATTCCAAACCTCTCCCTCTGTTTTGGGCAGAGGAGTCAAGTAACGAAGTACAAATACTTTGTTACTGTACTTATGTACACTTTTTAGGTATCTATTCTACTCTATTACTTATTTTTCTTCCTACTTCTGACTTCTCCTCATTACATTTTAACAAGTATCTGTACATTCTATTCCTTACATTTTTAAAACAAATGTTACTCGTCGTTACTCTTGGCTTTGGTTTAATACTTATAAATATTTATTTCACGTCATGTGTGCCATCCATTGCAGATCATTTGCGCCATCCACATCTTGTGAAAACTAGTGTAATTGGATGAGTCAAATAACGCAAATCCTCATTGGTTAGCTAAAGGAAATCATCAGAAACAAGCAGGTGTTCTTCAAACTTTAAACTTGAATTGTCTATGCCATGCTACAGAGTAGTTTGTACAAACTAGTGCATTAAGAAATTTAAATCTTATAGTGACCCCCAACAAAAAAAAAAAAAAAATATATATATATACATATATATATTTATATATATATATATATATATATATATATATATATATATATATATATATATATATATATATATATATATATATATATATATTTTTTTTTTTATATATATATATATATATATATATATATATATATATATATATTCCCTAAGGTGGTATGTGGCTGAATTTTTACTTCACTGCAGTAAAAAAAAAAAAAAAAAAAAAAAAAAAAAAAAAAAAAAAAAAGGTGTTTTGTATTGGCCTGTAGAAAAATGCACATACCAAATGGCTCACAAGAAGTAACTGTGGATGAGATTACTACGCGTACAGTACGCATCCCCGCAGCATTGGCACGTTGCTCCACAGGCGCAGGGGGAGAACCCCGACCCCGTCGGACAGCACTTCTGAAAAAACGAGATTGGGAGATCCCAGCTCTCGCTGCAACCGTATGCTGGAATGACCCAGATGCAAAAAAGTGCAATGTTGCAAGGAGTTTTGTGATATCTGGTATTGCGTGGGTCCTCCTTGTGGCTGGCTCCAAATCCATTCTGAGTTCCCCCAACAGCTCCAAAATGGCAATGCTGGATAACGATATGTTTTGATGATCGTTTCCTCCTTCATTGCAAAAATATTCACACGGAGTGAAAAAATTCGTTCTCTGCGTCTCCTTGCTTCATTTCCATGTCTCCTTCTTGCGACAATAACTGCTGCCATGTGTGCGCAATTATTCATACAGAACATTTGCACCTACTTTTGAAACGTGTTAAATATAAAGTCAGATACCGTTAGCGAAATTGCTTTCAGGTTTAATAAATCACTTTGCGAGTGCTAAATTAATGCCATATTGCATATTCATTGCAGAAAAAGTACTAAATGGATAAGAGGCGCTATTTAGCACGTTTTAAAGACCAAATCCTTTTAGCACGCTGTTGATAGATCAGTTTGTACATTTTTTAGCGTGCGCAGTGAAATAGCTCACGTTTTAATACACGCAAACCTTTGATAGATCCGGCCCACAGTGGCATCTGGCTGGTTTTTTTTAAGGTTACTCTATACTTTTATACTTAAAGTAGTTTTTGGAGTACACACTTTTTTACTTTTACTTGAGTAAAGAGGTCAAGTTGATACTTCAACTTTTACCAAAGTGTTTTTAAACTGCATTATCTACTTACTTACTTGAGTAACTAATGTGTGTACTTTTGACACCACTGGTTTTGGGTTATTTTTTAAGTGTCAGTCAGCTGTGTGCATCATATAACTTTCTTCCTAATTACAACGGCTTTACCTGGGCAAATTGATAGTAATAGTCACATTCTTCTGTCACTGCAATATATACATTACAACAGTATTTTCCTGTGTGATTAACCCATCCTGTAGAGAGCAGTGATTATCTCGCAGAAGACAATAGGATTAAGGTGTTGCTCTGGGATCCACAAACAGTCTGAGGTTCAAAATAGTGGCTTTCTAGCCAGTCTTTTTATCTTTAACAGCAAGTTGTAAAAACCCTGAAGCTGCAAACCATCGCCATCTTTTACATTACATGTTTTCTGAAACATCACCACTTTGTATTTTTTGTAAAATCCTGGACTAGTTGCAGGCGGGAGAAAGAAGGAACATGTTACAGCCTCACTCCACAAGCTTGGTCTGTGTGAAAGGAAAAGTCAAGATTTAATTAAATGATAAAAAAAAAAAAATGTAGCTATCAAAAGTAAAGTTTTGTTTTTAAAAAAGTTATCGTTTTACATTCTTCAAGTCAGGTTGTTTTGCTAGATTTTTCTCCTTGAAAAACAGGGATAATTGTATGGAAATCATTTACCTATTTATTGATGATACATATTTTCCAATAAACCAAATTATTAACATGACAAAAAGGAAACATCTGTAATTTTTTCATAGTGCTTTACATGGTCAATTTTGCAGAAGCTGATATATTATCTGCACAGAGAAAGTGGAATTCCTTTCCTCAGAAAAACTCCAAACAGTCAATAAAAGGCAGCTTCTGTTTGTGAAAACAAGCAGTAAAATGGAACAGGAGGAGGTGCAGGATTGTGACATTGGATTGAACCTTCAACGCAGCTTCATGTATGCTGCTTATTCAACCAGCTTACAAAGATCAATACCAGTTTGTTTTCAGGAACTCAGGCGTCCCTGTTGTAACTCGGTTTGATCTTCGTTTTGCTGCGCATGGTGGTCAATACCTCTTCTGTCTAATAGACACAGGTGGTTAGAGCAGAATGCAGTGCTGAATCCTGCTGTTGATGGACTTAAACTCACTCATCTCTCTTTTTACTCAGAGCTCTCAGTCAGAAAAGGTTTTATTCTGATGAAAGGAGACACAAAAATGCCCATCAGCATACACCTGCAGTGAGGCTGTTGATCTGCCGATACTCTCAGGGCCTAATTTAAGTCTCAGGGATGCACTTATGAAAAGAAGAAAATAAAGCATCACTGGATGAACATCAGGGAAACACAGGGAAAAGTAGATGGAACTGGAGCTGCTTTTCAATGAGGATCAGCCCTGAGTCACGTGCGTGTTTTGTCTAAAGATCAATGAGCAACACTTACAATGAATGTGTCCTAATTACTGCACTAAAGAGCCAATATCTTACCTTAATACCTGCTATTAGCAGAACCAACATAAAGTGGCTACAGAATGCTTCTACTTCCAAACCTGTTTTCAAACAGTTCAGGTAAAATACATTTTAAACTCAGTCCTACTTCTACCATAGCTAAATTTGTTTTAATTTGAGGATGAGCAGAAAGGAAAAAAGTGAACTTTATAATTCTATGTTTTCTGATCTGTGTATTCTATGCCTTGCCCTTGATTAAGTTTTCTAATTGGATTTTGATAATCCTATTTGCTCCAGTGTGAACAGAACGGAGGATTTCTTTACATCTAAATAGAACTAATGTAAAATTTAACTTGTATATATATCAGCACATTTTATACACAAAAAGAGTAATGTCATTACCGATCAACAAGACTTTTAAATATTGTCAGATTGTATTTAATCACAGTGTTGTGTTTTGAGAGATTTTCTCATTTTCTTTCCACTCTGATTTTTTTTTCCAGATCTTTAGACAATTGATATCAGACAAATGTATCCCAGGTATATAGAAATTTTTAAAATTAAGTAATTTAGTTCACTAGTGGAAAAGTAATTCGAAATATATTTAGCTGATATTAAAATATGATCGATGATGGTTTCTTGCCCAATTGTGAATTAACTGGACCAGGCCACATTTTTTTTTTTGTTCAATTTCACAAGGCACACTATGCATGATTAGTTTCAGAACTATTAAATAAATAAAAAAAACATTTAAAAAGAACCAATCTATCAACATTAAACTGGCTAAAATTCCTTCAAAATACATAATTATTTAATTGAAGGAAATTGAATACCATAGGAAAAACTATGTCATTAATATGTATCTCTATCTGTAGAGTAATACAAATAAATTTTCTTGACTTTGGAACTCTAGTGAACAAGATCGACAGCTGTTATCCATAAATAGAGAACATAGTATAGATATGAACCTGCAGAAAACCCAATGTAACAAGAGACTGGGGAAATAAGGATCCATTGGATGGTCAAAACCAAAAAGACAAAGACCCCAAAATATTTTGATGATCTAAAAAAAAAAATCAAAAAATATGTTTTAGTTGCTTTCTCCTTACTTTAAACAATAAACTAGACTATTCTAGCATTTTAGAAAGAAAAAATACCCATGGTGGTTGTGGTATTGTGAAGGTGTGCTTTGCTGCTTTGGGACTCAGAGGACTTGGTTGACAATGAATCTGCAAAGTGAATGTTTGCTAATCCATTCTTGGGGCCTTGTCACTTTAGGCTTTAGTTAACTTTAGAAATGTCTATACCAGTAGCTCAGCCTGGTTGCATACAAAACTCTTCCAAATAAATCATTGTGCCTTATTGGCATTTTATATTTTATTTCTGTTCCAGGCTTTGTTTTGCTCAAACTTTGGACCCCTGTAGATAGAGTAGGTGTTCTAACACTCCCAGCTGTCACTTTTCTGCAAGGCATTGCAGGATAGCCTACTGACTGTTACAATAGAAGCGTCAATTTTGGCAATGTTGCTTTAGATGAAAACGTGATAGCTGCTGCCAGCAGATGGTGCACAACAGTGATTTATGTATCCTTAATAAGACTTGTGCAAAAATTCATTTCAGGGTTAAAAAGTACTCCCTAAACACTATCAGTAAAAACCTTTGGTGGATATTGCTTTATTTGAAGATGAATGTGTTTCTTAGTGATAGGGACTAGACTGGCCACCCTTAAGCTTAAATAAACATAGGTTTTAAGGCATAAAATGGGTCAAAACACACCAACATGTTCATTTCTGAGTCTTGAAAAGGCCAAGTCAGGGTTTTGATGCAGCCTAGTTAAAGTCCGGACTTAGATATTTTAAAGATGCTTTGACATTAACTTAACTCAGCAGTTAAAGGTGGGAAACCTTGAATATAGCTCTAATAAAACCATTATAAAAAGACCCATTGCCAATTATAATTTAGTAATGGCACAAAGAATGCAGTTTTAGTGTTTAGGAATCTTTATGTTTTTTTCCTATACGTCAAGGTATGTTTGAATAAATTATAAAAATGTTTGGATAAAAAATGGCTTTAAAACAGAACTTACTATTTAGCCCCATTCCATTTGAGTAACAAAACGCAGCTTTTTGTAAAATATTTTCTGCCATGCACTGAAAATGAGAAAAGGCTTCTCCTTTCATTGGGAGCATCAGATGTTAAACGACTGAATAAACTCTTTGTTCTTCTATGGGACACAGCTGTACACCCAACAGATCTAGAAGTCAACTGTGTTAACTCCATTGACTTCTCTGTGTCACTTTGATCAAGGTTTTAACCTTCACCTCCTTCCATATCCATGCTGCCCTCTTCCAGGTTCTCTTTTTTGACCTGTCTTTGTTGCTCAGATTCTGCCACCTCTCACACAGGCTAATTGTTCTGTGGGTTTGGCAGCTCTTGCAGTGTGACACTGCCGCATGTCCTCTCATAGACTGGGCTCTCTGACATCAATCTCAGCGAGGGCACGACACCATTTGGTGTAACTGGCCCTTATGAAGGAGATGGCGTAATTGTCCTAATTTGAACGAGGCGAGATGATCCAGGTGGTCGCTCCTCTGACCCAACCCGGTCTGAGTCCATATGGTAGGAGGCTGATAATGATCTGGTTAATGTGGTGTATCTGTCAGGAAATGCTCAGTATGAATGGCATGCCAGAGAGATTGACGAGGTTTTACATTTTTGCCATATTTTCTTTCTTCACACTAATTTTGTTTATTTATGTTTTCTTCTCAATAAAAAAAATGAGAATTCGCCGATTCTGCATATGTCTGTAATTACACTCAGCAATTCCTGTCATCACACTAGTGAGTGATACATTTGTAGCAGTAATTACAAACATCTTGCCTCCTTATCAAAAACGACATTTTCATCTGTTTCATTTTATGAATCGTTTGGTTTTTTGGGGCCTTGACTCTCCTGGCTCCCATCAACAGATGTGTCACTATTTTAATGCTGTGACTTTGTTCCCTTTATGAAAATGAGATGTAGTTCCAGTTCAAATGAAAGTATTACAAATCTAATGGCCAGTAATGAGATGCTGTTTCACCATTATCGGGCGTGGGTTGTGACTATGTGTGTTTGTGTGTGGGTGTTTGTGTGTTTCATGTACAATTTGATGCTAATAAAACCATACTTTCTGCTCCAGGGAGCAAGAACTGACCAGGATTCAGATTAGGCTTTAATGGCTCACAGGCCTGAGGCTAAATTGAAATGTAAAACCCCAAACCAAACATCATTTGGTTCTTGCATTTCTTGATGTGGCCCAGCAAAGTGGAAATTGGAGACATGTTGCTGTTTGACTGTGATTTCCTTTCTTTTATGCTAATATTGACACGCTCTAAAGGGGCTCCATGCGTGTCTGGATTTATGACTGTTCGTTATGGTTAATCTGCATCCACTTAGCAGCTTCTTCCCTGTGAATTCAAATGTTTAAGCATATAAAATGCCTGGCAAAAGTATTTAGACCTCTGGAATGTAATACATTTTTTTTCACATTGCAGCCCTTTATCTCAGAACATCTTATTGGACTTTGTTGTGATACCATCAAATAGTTTTTTTATAATTGTGCAGTGGAAAGGAGGAATACGTGGTTTTTATTTTTTATTACAAATTGCTCTTTGGAAAATTAGCACATATATATTCAACCTGCTTTACTCTAACACCCCTAAATAAAGTATTTTTAATTTTTTTAATTGGCCTTGGTCCACCAACCATCTGGTCAAATGGCACCAACTTACAAAAACATGAGAGATACTATGATCTTCAAGGAGAATCTTTTATATAAAACTTTTGCCATCATTAATTTTTTTATTTACTTCTTTGAGATGTGTGTCTAAAGTGCATCATAATTTCCATCTTCCATCCGTCTTCTCCCGCTTATTCCGTCAGGGTCGCGGTGGGGCCAGTGCCTATCTTCAGCAGTCTATGGGTGAAAGGCAGGGTACACCCTGGACAGGTCGCCTGTCTGTCGCAGGGCTATACAGACACATGCAAACATGGACACACACTCACACCTCAGGACAATTTAGAGAAGCAAAGAGTCATGTTTTTTGACAGTGGGAGAAAGCTGGAGTACTGGAGAAAATCCATGCATGCAGATGCAGAACATGCAAACTCCACGCAGAAAGACCCCAGGCCGGGAATCAAACCCTGAACCTTCTGGCGGCAAGGCAGCAGTGCTACAAACTGCTCCATCGTGCAACACAACCTTTATCATAATTTGTATAATTATTTTAATAATTGATGCTTAGCAGTTGCATGCACAATCTTTGCAGATCACCTGCAAAACACCCACATGCGCACATTTAGATTTTAAGAGCTCCACATGTCAATACGCAACTGGAATAAATCAATGACACAATGTAATCAAAATGTGCCTTTTCCAACTTCTCCTTAGGATAAGATCGAACCACACATCATAACAATATTGATTTGAGATTCCTAATCCAAATATCAGAAAATATAGATTTTATTTTATCCCAGAACAGATCTTTCCCTTGAGATAACTATCAATGGTTAAAAAGTGTAACCAAATCCTGGGGTGTCTTTGAGTGCTTCTGCTTTGAATTACCTGAAAGAGCCAGGATAGAGTCTGTAAATTAAGTTTTCACACAGTTTCATTGTAATACCTTCAAAGGACTAATATAGTTATGCAAAGCTAAGCTGCTAGGCTCACAGATATCTTGCCCACATTTTGTAGTTAAGTTCAAAGGAAGTCTTTACCTTAATAACAGTTTTGATTAGGGAGGTTCTCATTGATATGTTTTTCTAATGACAGGTATCCGTCTCCCTGATTAAACTCAGATCTCAAATCCTGTTGTTTGTGTACACTTTGTGATTTTGACAGCCACACCTACTGTATGCTGAGCTGTACGGCTGCGATTTGTGTCCAGTTTTAAAAATCTTAATCAAACCGCGGCTTTTGTGCTATCATATACATACTGTATCTGAAGCTTTCATTTAGTAACAAGGATATCCCCGGTGAAACAATAGATTTTATTAGTTGTTCCACTTTCCTGTGTGCCTGTGCCACCTGATCTGTTTTGGACTTGGTGCAACCCATTGTCATTAAAGGACAATGGGTTGCACGGTTTTAGCTGGTTTTTGCCAGCTAAAACCGCACTCGTTAATATTATGCTGTTTAAAGCAAAGTGATACACTTCTAAGGGAGAGAAAAAACTTTATTTTGTACATTTTGTACACACACTGTTAACTTGATCTTTGCTTATATGTTGTTAGACAATATTCAACAGCAACTATCCTGCTGGTATTAGTTGAAAAGCAAACAGCTATTTACTTAAAATTTGAGATGTGCAATTTTACCAGAAGATTATGAATATATTGAATAACTAGAAATGGAAATTATAGTAAATTTATAGGCCATTAAAATGATTGATTATTAGTTAAATGATTATAACTGTAATTTGCCAATTCAACAGGGTTCTTGGTGTTTACATAAAGGTTGGACTCCTGGATTGGCTGTTAAAATCCAGTTGCCTCCTTTAATAATTTAGACTTTGGCTCTCAGCTGAGTTATTAATCACCAATCAAAGAAATTGTCTCTCTACACTCATTTATTACTTAAAAGGAGGGTGGATCTGACCTGAGTGATAGTTCATTGCATATAGTAACCACAAAAAGATATGATAGTACCTCTATTAGCTAATAATCACACAGTATTATTGAATCTAATAACAACACAAACACTAAACATTACTGAAAATAATGACAAGTAAATAAAAGCAAACAAAAAAGGGAGAATTGGGGTTTTAAGAGTCAGTTCAAGAATCTCTGAGGAAATTCAAGTTTAAGGCTTAATGCATTCAGTGTCCTTTAAAATCAGATAAATGGGAATAACCCTGACACAGAGATATTAAATGCAATCAAACCAGTAAAGTTTCACCCAGTTTTAAAGTGAAAAATGACTCAGGGATTCATTAAAACATGTTATTGCTGTATAGAATGGGTTAATTCACCTGGTATCAGGTGGTTCCGGGGTGGTTAGCTAGAACAAAAGACAGGGGACTCACAGAATGGCTGCAACTATAGGGACAATGAGGTAGCTTGGGTGATGCTAGACAGTCCAACCGTAGTACCCTAAAGGCTAGTTTATACTCAGAAACCAGGTCGTCTGCATGTGTCTCGCAATGAACGCAGATATGCCTCCGCCCCTTCCACAGACACTCTGGCTCACCTCTCCAAATTTGTAGGTGACCGCAGACAGGAGGCCTCTGATTGGTCCATCCTACATCTGCTCTACACTATGCGTATTTCCTGTTTGGATCATCAGACAGCTGAAATATTGAGAAAACTTTAAATCATGCCACAGACTCTGCATCACACTGATAACACCAAACCAAAATACTGCATATTTGCACCATATATATTAAATGCTCTGAACGTCCATATCAATGTGTTTTTTGCATCATGTTTTTTCTCCCACACTGTTTACATTTGATCATGCTGCACTTTATGAAATGGAAAAGTTCTGAAAGCTGTACAAAATGAAAATTTATTTTTCTACACACTCTGTGCATAAAAAAATGACAATAACACTTGTCTAAGTCGAAAGTCTAGTCTAAGGAACATTTCCTTAATGAATCTTATTATTAATGAAGCTTCTTGATTCTTTGCCTTAAAGATGTAGGGCAGATTTGCAGGCAATAACAAAGTGTACCTAATAAAGTGGCAAGTCAGTTTATGTGCCCCGGCTATCCTGGAGCAACATTGATTTTATATTACACAAACCTCTCGTTCCACTGACTTTACATAAGCCTTCAATATTTATAGATCTATATTGTATCCCATACTGTTCCTACTGTAGCATTTCACTCAATAAAACACCCACACATGACATCAATAACCTCCGAGAACATTAGATGGAAGCATTTACCCCCTGTTTCTTTCAACCAAAGAATTAGGTTTTTTACGTTAAAAGTCAGAACTGCTGATGAAGTATCGTAACCATGAAACAGGATGAAATGCTTTAGAGCCAGAGTTCCTCATGCAACTTATTAACATTTTCCTTTATTGGTCCATAGGGACCTTAGCAGTCATAAATCAACCAAAACACGCAGCAACACTAATTTTGTCTTTAATTGTAACAATGTGTCGTGATTCATGTTCTAATTGCTCCTGAGGGGCGTTTTAGCTGATGATTCAGAAATTATTCAGCACAACACGGGGTAGAAAATGTAAACAGATTTAAATCTAGATCCAATAACAGACATCAAGTTAACCTAATATAAAAGACCCATATTTTTGTCAGTGCTAAAGATAGTACCTTATACAGTACTTTATACATTTGTGCCTTTAGTACGTTATACATTTCATAGAAAACTGGGTTTTTTTTCACACGGACTGGCACAACTTACTCTGTTTTTTTGTCCATCATGACTAGTTTCTCTTTGGGAAATTCCAAATTAAAAAGAGGAAAGTACCCTCTTTGTTTTCTTCAAATGCAGAAGTTAAAACATAATATTAGTTTATTTTCATGCAATTCAGGAAAGGCCAGATGATGATGGCATAGCATATTTAAATGGAGGTACACATGTGACATTCAGAATTCTTATTCATCCCTGGGTATAAATTTGAGTATAGGTCTGAAGGTGCCATATTCACACTATGGAAATATTAAGCTATCATATAGTTTGGGAAGAGCATAAATTCGGTGTTTCATATAATTTTTGATGTAAAATGCATCCACCAAACCTAAACAAAAGCTTTGGAAAATCCTTGTGTATATGTCAGGTAAGAGAGTTTTAATATCTGTACTGACATGATTTGGAGATAAAGAAGTTAATACTTAAAAGGCAAATAAAGAAAGTCAGGGAAAAATACCTAAATATTTGGAGAATCGTTCTTTACTCTGAAAAAGGAAAACCAGTATTCGGCCACAAATACCATCAGTTTGTAAGGCCGCGGTTCTCAAAGTGTGTGGCGCGACCCACTGGTGGGGAATTGAGACGTGACAGGTGGGGCGCGCCAAGTTCCGGTGTGTGTGTGTGTGTGACTATAAATGTAGAACGTGTGAGAGCAAACTGTCCTTATAGCTGTATGTTGCCGCTTTTTAGACCAATCAAACCCACAAAGTAATCATTACTAGTCTACATGCAGTCTAATTAAAAGAACATTAGATATGAGAAAAATTTCACCTGGAACTGAAGTGCCAAAATAATGATTGACGTGACGTCGGCATATTATTTGTAACGGAATAAACTTTCGCGCCCCAGTGTTGCCAACTCAGCGACTTTGTCGCTATATTTCAGACCCCTCCAGCGACTCTTTATCAAAAAAGCGACTAGCGACAAATCGAGGGACTTTTGGAGACTCTTACGTGAAAGCACGTATCGTTCCTTTTCTTGTCCTCCAGCGGCAAGTGCTGCCGTGGGGCGCCTCCTCTGTCCCCACCCCGTTCTCCCCCGCTATCACAGAAGTCCCTCTCAGCGCTGCAGTCAGAGACACAGCATGCAGACTGCAAATAAAGCGCACATGCGCCGGGATTGACGGCGCAGGTTGATCATAAATAACTGAATTTGAAATATTTTATCTTATCCAATTTTTATCTTATTGGAGCCACCACAGTGATCCCATGTATTAAGCAGCACCTCTCTTCCCTGAGTGGATTGTTTCAAAAATAATTCCCAAACAACAGTGCTCAGTATGCCTGGGTTATTATGGATCCATTCAATGCAGCAGGTTGGTATTTTGACATTTTATTGAATATTATACTCATATATTATACATTAATTTATTTCTGTTGTATGCTACTAGCTGGAATGGATTGTTGTCAAACTGATTTCTTTGTGTTTATTATGCATTGAAAAATAAAGTAAGTCTATTTTTTTCTATTCTGTCTGCAGCACCTGCTGATTTTAGGTCTGCTGAGGAGGACCAGTTTATTGACATGATGTCTGACTCCACCCTGAGGCTCAGGTTTAATGCTCAGACTCATAGTGAATTCTGGTTTGGAGTGGAGAGGGAGTATCCACTCATCGGGCAGAGAGCTGTGTGCATTCTTCTTCCCTTTGCCACATCATATCTCTGTGAGATGGGCTTTTCAGCTGTTGCTTCACTGAAAACAAAATACAGATCTCAGCTGAACATTGAGCATGACCTGAGAGTGGTAGTATCAAGCCTGCAACTCCGTTTTGAGAAACTGTGCAATGCGAAACAGGCTAATTGCAGCCACTAATGCAGGGATAAATAGACCTGTCTTGCCAGATGGATTTCACTTCTTTTCTTTTTTTAACAGATTGCAGAGTGGCACTTTAATTTTTTCTATCTTTGAGCTTAATACAAATTTTGACACAGCTGCATTTTTGTTTTCTTTATTTTTGAGCTTGCTGTTATTTGATGTAGATAGTTTGTATTTAGATACTACTTGTTACTTCAATAAAATTGGAACATTTTAAGATTGTTGCATATTTCATAAGCATTGTGTTGGGGCGATGGGGACAGGCGGGGCTTGAAAATCCCCCCTTGTCCAAAGTGGGGAATGACAGAAAAAGTTTGAGAACCACTGTTGTAAGGGAACATGCAAACCTGAGGACAGGAGCTCTCGAGTGTAGGAAATGCTTTTTGAATGTGCTGCATATACGATTGAACTTCAGAAAATAAATAAAAATTACAGGAAAAAACGTTATTAGGAAACATCCATCCATCTTTTTTCTACTGCTTTCTTACTGGCCTTGCTCTAGCGGTTCCCTAGGAACCCTAGAAAGATTCCCTAGGCCAGGAATTGAACCTAGGACCTTCTCGCTGGAAGATAACAGTGCTACAAATGGTTTCCTTGTTTTCCCTTATTTGGAAACGGTGAAAGTTAAATTTGGGAAATGGACAATGGCAAAAATCATATCATTCAAAAAAATATTTAAAAACTGGGAAAAGTTCTACAAAACCCTGATTTTAGAACTTGTTTTTGAGCAGAACTAAAAATTGAGAGAAAACAAAAAGGTATATGAACCCCTTTTATATATGTTTTGTCAGGAGGAAAGGGCCACAATCAATTTTAAGAAAGTTGCGGAAGAATACCCAAAAATGTTTACTAAGGGAAAATGTATGTTGACTTTAAAGGAAATGCGGAAATAAAAAAAATAATATTTTCTGCCATGGATTTGTCATTTAGAAAAAAAAATTGTGAGGTGACATGAAACATGAAACAAATCAATCAGTCATTTCAATGCATGGTATGTTTTGGAAACTTGCATTAGAGCTTATCTTATCTTGCTTGCAGTTTATGTATAATGAAAGCCTAAAGGGTGTATATGTAACAAAACATACAATAAAGTTTTGAAAAACAGAAAACAATTCACACAATTGTCAAGAGATTTTGAAACCTGGGTGCATGTTTTTCTCTCCTCCTGAACCAGTTTCAGAGTCGCTTCACTCAAGAGATGGCCTGCTGGCCTGCAATCCGTTTGCACTAACGAGACTCACCTACTTTACCTCTGCGAAGCGTCCAACATACAACACTTTTTCAGAGAAGAAAAACAACAACAAAGAAGCACTTCTGGCAGAGAAATGGGTATTGATCTGTTCTATATGCAAACTAGGACTTCACAAACAAATAACACTTTGCTTTTCTTTTGTTTCATCCCAAGTTCCATCCCCCAAATCGCTCAGACCTCGATAAACAATAAACTTCTGATACAAAAGAATCCCTAATGTTGATCTCAAAGTTTCTCTCCAATTTAAGCTTGCATGTGAATGTGTATATGTGTTGTGCATCCAGACTACAGGGGATGTAGAGATCCAGCCCCACTGTTCTCCCACCTGGGGATCTTAACTAGCTCCGAGAGTGCGGTCATACGGTTTGCAGGTACTGCAGGCCAATTACACAGCTATCATTTGCCGGAGACTACCTTTTGTCTTTGATGTTGTTCCTCAAACAACAATGCCTCCCTTCTCTTCATCCCCCACTGGTACTTGCAAAGTGTTAATTACCAAGGCAATTACCATCTGCATCCAAACCACTGCTTCCCAAACACTGGTTTGGATGCTGATTTGGGTCACACACAGTTCTACCAAGGACTTGTCTTCAGAAAGAAAGTGTGGTGTGATAGCTAGCAATAAACAAGAACATCTTTCTCTTCTGTTGCTTAAGTGAAAAGGTTAACAGCTCGGGTAAAAACTGCCAATGCAGATGTCTTTACTCTGCACCAGCAGTGGCTCACGGGAAAGCTTTAAGAAACAAAGCGAGTATTGAATTTGCATACCTTGATGAGGTTATTTGTTGACATGCTATATTATAGCCTTACCAAGACGTGTTTCCATTCTTCGTCAGGCATTGATTTATTTGAATTCTATTTATAAAACACAAACTTTTCTTAGAGTTTTTTCCTATGTCCATTCACATGATTCATGACACTAAACAGAATGGACAACACCCAACTTGTTTTAACTCAATTATTACAAGCTAGCACTGAGAAAGACAAAAACAAGGCCCCAACATAGAGTTTCTTCTATTAAAGACAGGTGGCCTTTCCTCGGCTTCGTCAGTTTATTTGGAAAGTTCAGGATGGTAACATATTGACCGTACCGTGTTACAGTAGCTTACCTTTGAAGCCCTTCGGAAAAAAAACACATTTAGAAATCACTGTGCATTTACAAAATACATAGATTTTTTTTTAGATGTTTTAAAAACAGTTGACCTTGGTTCTAAAGTCTACATTAAAAACGGATTAAAAAATAAACAACTTTAGCATGAGCACCTCTACGTTTAAGGCCTTCAGCATTAGCTTTCTTAATACCTCCAGTTTAAGAACAATTAAATTATTCTAAGCTGGGTTTTCCAATTCACTGCTGAACCAACCTATGAGGCATCCAATGCGATGCACCAAAGAAAAAAATGGCCAAAGTGACGGACTTTGATATCTTGAGCTAAGTCAAGTGAAGGTCATAACTATGCATACAGTGTCATTGTTGGAATTCCCAGGAAGTCATCACTTAGGGATAACAACGGCAACCTAATCTTATGGCAAAACTTTAAGTAACAGAAAAGTCATGCCGACAAAAGTTAACTTTTTTCTTGTCAACAATACATCCGCAGTCTTATTCTAACTTCTAAATGCAATTATGTTCCTGTATTGAAAAATTAAAGATTTTGATAATGATCATTAGGAAAAAAAATACCCTCTATACTAAAACAAAGCTATTATTTTTGCACTAAGGAGTATTTCATAGAAAAGAATAATACCCTGTAATAAAAAGCTGGTTAAACTGAGTTACGCTTGACTTAGTTTCATTACAAAACTCAGACGCATAGCAAACGTTCATCTGTCCTATTGATGCCAAAAACAAATACACCTATTTTGCTCTTTTTTTCTCTGTCTGTCTTTCCTTTTTTGTTTTGTCTTTCTTGTCTCTTTTTTTTTAGGCTGCGCACAGTGGGAATCCATTATTCAAATAGATCTTTGTTACTCCTCCAAGATGATTGTGGCACAATCAGCCATGAAATAAGTTTGCTGTTTTAAAAGTGTTATTCTCTCTCAGGTGTTTTGTATTCAGGTCGGCTTGCCTGCACCAAAAATCAATCTCAATCAAAGGTGGCGAGGAGTTTATCATAAATTATCATGAAAAGGGTTCCCACTCAGTGTATGCTTAATTACAATCTCATTTGAATAAGTTTGCATATTAATGAGTTTGGAATGAAAATGGTTTGTGGGGTTTGTGATGGGGGGCCGCTGGGTAACCCACGGCGATAATGACGGTCCTTTAAAATGTATGTGATATTATTGCTGGTGGAGAGCGACGTGCTTCATAGTTACTTGTCTCTTACCTTCACACACACACACACACACATTGACATATGCGTGCGAATATGCAAGACCCCTTGCACAGGAATATGCTCAAACACAAATGTAAAGCACACATGCAGGCTATGAAAGCATTATTGCTAGCACACGCACACTCGGGGCATTCTAACATGATTAATGGTGGAGTGTCTGTGACATTAATAAACTATAACTAAATTAAAGACTTCATTAGTCCCAACTTGGGCTTAGTGTTTGGTCACACAGTGAATCAGAGCAGTGTGATATTTGCCCTGAACGACTTCTTCTTTTTCTTATTCTTTATTCCAAAAGCCACTGAAAGTTAACTTTTAAAACAAACTTCTCAGGTCAGACTTTTGTATGTCAGGTGTGACTGATATCTTTAAAAAAGATGCTTTTGTGTTTTACTCGTGATATGACTGTGCATGTGTGAAAAGAATGTTTGCAGGTGCTGATTATCATCTCACAGTCATGTCTTTTCTTTCAAGCTCACGCCAGATGGAAAATCCAGAGAGAATAAAGTTGTGCAAACCCATTCTCTAAAAGCTGACTTGCAAGATGCAACACTGAATTATTCACTTTTCTACAAAATGTGTTAAAAAAAAACACATTATGAAAGTCATCCACCCTATTCTGGTGAAATATGACAAAATCTTTAAGAAAATAAGTTTGCTTTATTTGGACTACAATTAGAGAACTGCCAATGTTGCAAATTAATGAGGATAATCTCAAAGTATTTCAGTGTTATGCATAGAAAGGTTTTCTGTGTTTAAGTTTAACTTTTTTCAACAGGTTTAAGAAATTGTCTTTTATCTTTTTTATCTCCGATAATTGAAAGGAAAATCAAAAACCTCAGAGAATTCAAACTGGAATCATACCATAAACCTTCTGATAGCAAGACCACCACTGATCTGATTGAGCCATATTCACTCCGGAAATAGAGTAGAGTGGCTGAGGCTAACAAACTAAAACGTTCTTATGCCCCCTTTCCCACTGTCCGAAAAACCTGTTTAAACCCAGTAACAAGTAACTTTTTCCCCAGTGTATTATTATCATTACACTGTTACAAGTACAAAGCAACGAAATTAACTCTCTGCATTTAATCCATCCCATTGGGGAACAGTGGGCTGCCATTGTGCGGTGTCAAGGGAGCAGTGTGGAGTTAAGGGTCTTTGCTCAGGGAGTCAGAGTGGCAGTCCGTGGGAGTAGGGCTTGAACACAGTAATGCCACTGCTCTCCACACTGGTGACTTACCGCTTGAGCTAACCAGCCGTTGCTTTTAGAGGCTGTGGGAATGGCTCCCTGACCCGTGTCTACCTGGGTTACAAAAACGCCTTTAACGCCTCGGCTCTGATTGGCATACAGTGGGAAGGATCTGGGTCGAGTTGCTAATTAACTTGATACCATTAAGCGCGATGTACCGACATCAACACATTCCACCAGTCGCGTTGGATCTAACAAAAAAAATCTGCTCACATTCGATAAACATGTCGCAGCACTGGTGAGAGAGATTCGGAGGGACAAAAGAATGACACAAATAAGAACACTAACTACACCCTCGCTTTCTTCTATGTTGCTCTTCATCAATTATTTTTCTAAATTCTGTCACACTGCTGATATCGTAAGCACTAACCCAGCGTAATAGTGTCAACAGACATGCAGAGCAGCATTTTTTTGCCAATGGGAAGGAAACCAAATTCCGACTGTTAGCAGGTTGACCCGTGTTTGACAAACCTAAATTAACCTGCTTTTTTCAGTGGGAAAGAGACTTAAGACTGTTGTCTACTGTGCAGGTAGAGCATACAGTCTACACAAAGGAAGAACGAAACAAAGATTTGAGCACAGGATCAAAATCTACTTTGTTGGGCAAAAAATAAAAACTTAAAGCACTCACTGCAGATAGAGATTACCGTAGGTAAATATATATAAAACATTAGAGTAAATTAAATTAAGGATAGGTAAGTAACAGGGGGTTAAGCAGGTAGCCTGTGGTCTCCTTCAGATGCCGCAATGGGCTCTATGCAAAACTCAACTACTTCCTGAAGTTTAGCCATCTCTTTTAATTCCTGTCTTTCATTTCTGGATGAGCTAATCAATCTAGATATGTCTTTCCAATGGCCTTATGGTTACTGAGGTCTGGTACAACTGGAATAATTTAATCATCCAGTAGAGAAAGACAGGAAACAATGTACTGTAGCTGCCTTAACTGGGGGCCAGGATGATAGTGGGATGGCTAAGGCTGAAGGAAGCTTCAGAAACTTGTTGATGGTTGAGACGGTGGACATTTAGTAAAAAAAAAAAAGCTCTAAGAGATAGTGAAGTACTGTTACTTAAGACATTTGGTGAGGTGTTTTGTCTCATCGGCAGACTTTAAAGGGGACTATACATATCAAGATTCCTTTCAAACAAGTTGGGATAGATCAACGGCCTATGCAAAACATGGCTACCACATTTTTTGCAAACAATGCTTTTTAGATAATGATATTTCACCATCTCAGTTGCCCTGTTTTGAGCTCTTTTCAGAATGAACTGGTTGGGCATCTTGTCAATTTTATACAAATAAGTGCACTTAAACTTAATGCTTATGCTGCAAATAGATTCACAATAGATTCACAATGGTACAACCGGGTATCTGACCCTGAGTCAGAATCAGAAGCTGAAGAAGTGGAGTTTCCAGCACAACCAGCAAGAAGCAGCAGTTTTCTGAGTGGTAGATATATAGCCTATTCTTACAAGGCTGTGATTGAGAGGGAGTTCCAGAGCTATGTTGAAAGCCACTTTTCTTTAGTGTTAAACTGTCCTCTTAACTGCCTACAAACATCTATCTGTAAGTGTTCTGTTTATTTAAAGTGTTGGCTTGTTGTGTAAAATTTTTCTAGGAGGCACTGACTCTGCAGGATTCACTCCTCCTGGATAATCATGTAGTGATATTAGACATTCAGTTACATTTTGCTGTTGACTCTGCAGCAATTCCTAACACCAAGCATGCATACAGTGACAGTGGAGAGGAAAAACCCTTTTAACTATGTCATTGAATGAGTTTACTATCAAAGACCCCTGGCCCTGAAGTATAATTTGAAGATCCCAGAAGAAGATAAAAAGAAATTTATTTTTATTTTTAAGCTGTGAACTACTGCCACGGAAACCTAAAACATAAAAGAAAACTATAAAATGTCTACAAAAACCTGTATAAATAATGTACAAACTGAATCATATGTTTTGCTAAATGGCAGAGAATAAATTAAAGGACTTTTTTAAAGTTTGTTTGATTTTGAACAAAAAAGTCAGAATCAAACATGAATCAATATTCCATCTACATTAAAGTTAATTCTAATAAACATCAGAAGAATTTCAAAATGCTACATACTGTAAATTGAAACGGTGTAGGCTGAAGCTGTTTAGCTTCTATGTGCCTAGCTTTATGTCTTGATATACAGTGAACCATTAGATAAGGAACTGGAATCAATGTAAGGCCGAAACTTTACTTTTTCAAAAGTCTGACTTCGAAAGTTTGAGACTTTCAACCAACTCAGACCTCAAATTCTAAATCGGGGCCACAAGAACTAACCGCGAAACTGTTGCGGTGGGAAAAGTTAGATTTCTCTGCTTTCATATATTTAGTTATGCTATTTATTTAGTGAAAATGTTTTTGCTCAGTCTGTTTCACCCGCAAGGCTGAAAAACTGTCTGAGTGAGGGGTGGTTGTAGACAAAACATACCGTAGTTATTCCCACCACCAGCCAAATTCTTTCTCAAGGTTTGTTAAAGTGTGTGTAATTAGTTTTCACTCCGACACAACCTTCACAGTTTTTTCAGCAACATAAGGAAGGGAGACAAACCCTGGCTAGTCAGAACAGGGCAGACCATCATGCTGGTTTGACGTTATGAATGTCTTGTTCTTAATTTACTTTGCAAAGTAAATAAAGTGCCGACTGAGTAAAATCTATCAATCTCTGTTATTTTACCTGAACTGTATAGTTGAATACTTTTTTCACATTACAGCATTTATTTATACTAATAATAATGAACAAATATCAAAAAACTGCAACCAACTATATTATAAGTGATGTCTTTCTCAAATCTGAAATCACGTTAGAAAAAGATATTCCTGTATTTGTCCTGATTATAGGAAAAGCATCCTAGATACTAAAGCATTTTAATCAACTCTACTAAATCTGATAACATCCCTTATTTTTGGGGTCTCAACTAGAGTTCCAGCTTTAAGCTGCTGTGGCCCATTTTCTATATTAACATGTAGTTTACCCTGTTTTTTAATAGGTTAAAGCATAAAGAAAAGAAACAGATTAGATGGAAAACCAAGACTTGTCATGTCAGTAAAGCCAGCATGTCACTCATTTTGTAAAGCGTGTGGGTTTGTTGGGATGAAGAGCTTAAAATTCTGTGTACTTTGTTATGTTAGGGAATGATATTTTTGCAAATATGTCATCCTCTTGTTTTAATGTTTTTGTTTCCCTATATACATTAAATGACAGCTTGAGTATATGCCATCATTTGGAGTTTAGATGTTCTTTATTTTAGACACTGTCTGCAAAATATATCGTTAAATTAAGTGAAGTCATTGAATCATTGCTGTATGGCAAACATTTTATATACAGCATGTGGGGCATACATAAGGTATACATGGCATTTTAAAGTTTAGGCACCCATTCTAGATATTTTGAGTCTAAAAACTTTGGCAGCCAGGGTTTGTTAGTGATGAGACTCTCATGCTTTAGCTTCAGATGTGTAGGAAGGTTATGATAGAGTATCATTTTAAAGCCTACAATTTTCATATTTTTCTTGAGCTCATTAAAGTCTCTATTTTTTAAGAGTCATATCCAAGCCAAATCTCAAGTCTTTGAGGGCAGGTCTATGTCAAGGCACTATTCACTAATGACTGAAAATCAAATGCATTACATTTAGTCTGTTTAGAAATCTGCATTGCTGTAGATTAGGATTTTATATCCTATATATTTTTGTGTTTATAACTTCTGTAATATAAATAGGCCTTTGGATTGTTTCAACAACAGTCAAAGAGTAGTCACAATATACTTAATTATTTACAATTGTTTTTTTAATGTGTAACACTGAACGCGTTATAAATATACATTTACATTTAAAGAAAAAATAAAATAAAGAGATTAAAATCTGCTTATTTGTCATCTCTAAAAAGCATGCTTTGTTTGACTCATTTAGTTTTTTTTGACCAAGCTGAGACTTGTTTATATACAGGTGCTGGTCATAAAATTAGAATATCATGAAAAAGTAGATTGATTTCAGTAATTCCATTTAAAAAGTGAAACTTGTATATTATATTCATACATTACATACAAACTCATATATTTCAGATGTTTATTTTGTTTAATTTTGATGATTACAAATGACAACAAATGAAAATCTCAAATTCATCATATCAGAAAATTAGAATATTGTGAAAAGGTTCAAAATTGATGGCCCCTGGTGCCACACTCTAATCAGCTAATTAACTCAAACCACCTGCAAAAGCCTTTAAATGGTCTTTCAGTCTAGTTCTATAGGCTACACAATCATGGGGAAGACTGCTGACTTGACAGTTGTCCAAAAGACGACCATCGACACCTTGCACAAGGAGGGCAAGACACAAAAGGTCATCGCTAAAGAGGCTGGCTGTTCACAGAGCTCAGTGTCCAAGCACATTAATAGAGAGGCGAAGGGAAGTAAAAGATGTGGTCGAAAAAAGTGTACAAGCAAGAGAGATAACCGCACCCTGGAGAGGATTGTGAAACAAAACCCATTCAAAAATGTGGGGGAGATTCACAAAGAGTGGACTGCAGCTGGAGTGAGTGCTTCAAGAACCACCACACACAGACGTATGAAAGACATGGGTTTCTGCTGTCGCATTCCTTGTGTCAAGCCACTCTTGAACCACAGACAGCGTCAGAAGCGTCTTGCCTGGGCTAAAGAGAAACAGGACTGGACTGCTGGTGAGTGGTCCAAAGTCATGTTCTCTGATGAAAGTAAATTTTGCATTTCCTTTGGAAATCAAGGTCCCAGAGTCTGGAGGAAAAGAAGAGAGGCACTTCATCCACGTTGCTTGAAGTCCAGTGTAAAGTTTCCACAGTCAGTGATGGTTTGGGGTGCCATGTCATCTGCTGGTGTTGGTCCATTGTGTTTTCTGAGGTCCAGGGTCAACGCAGCCACATACCAGGAAGTTTTAGAGCACTTCATGCTTCCTGCAGCTGACCAACTTTTTGGAGATGCAGATTTCATTTTCCAACAGGACTTGGCACCTGCACACAGTGCCAAAGCTACCAGTACCTGGTTGAAGGACCATGGTATCCCTGTTCTTAATTGGCCAGCAAACTCTCCTGACCTTAACCCCATAGAAAATCTATGGGGTATTGTGAAGAAGAAGATGCAATACACCAGACCCAACAATTCAGAAGAGCTAAAAGCCACTATTAGAGCAACCTGGGCTATCATAACACCTGAGCAGTGCCACAGACTGATCGACTCCATGCCACGCCGCATTGCTGCAGTAATACAGGCCAAAGGAGGCCCAACTAAATACTGAGTGCTGTACATGCTCATACTTTTCATGTTCATACTTTTCAGTTGGCCAACATTTCTATAAATCCTTTGTTTTTATTGGTCTTCAGTAATATTCTAATTTTCTGATATGATGAATTTGAGATTTTCATTTGTTGTCATTTGTAATCATCAAAATTAAACAAAATAAACATCTGAAATATATGAGTTTGTATGTAATGTATGAATATAATATACAAGTTTCACTTTTTAAATGGAATTACTGAAATCAATCTACTTTTTCATGATATTCTAATTTTATGACCAGCACCTGTATGTATTAATTTTGTCCATATATTCCATTATACAGCATAATCCTGTAAATAATCTTTTCCATCTGAATCAGAATATGTTTAAGCAATTATTATTAGGAAATAATGTTTAAAGCTGTCATTGTCAAGGAAACAAGTTATGCACTAAATAAAAACATTATGAGTCAAGCAATTGTAGAAAGTACATAAGGGCAAATCTTGAATTTCTGAATTGTTAAAGGAATTGACTCTTGGACTGTGGTCAAATTACCTCTGCATCTATTGTGTCAGTGTTCTGCCTAAAGTCCACACATGCAATAATTCTTACTCTTTATGCACATGTTTGGTATGTTAACTATTTTTATTCTAAGGAAGTGTTAAAGAAAAATGATTATTTTTAGTTTTTAATACAGTCAATCTTATGGCATGTGTAAAAGGTATGTTGAGCACTCTCATTTTGAACATATTTCTTAATGTTGAACAAGTTTGTGAAGATAACCTTTCCTTGAACCAGATTACTGAAATTAAGTTTGTTCCGGAGAATTTATGGTAGGAAGAGGCCCCGCATTCCAACAGCTATTCTGTGAGGTCTTATCTCATGTTTTCTTTAGCCAGATGTTTGCCATAAATTAGGGGAAGCTCTAAGTTTTTCTGAGTGTCAGAGATAGCTCCTGGTTGGAGGAGCAAAAGCCAGCCTTATTTGAATAAATTAAATACAAGAGGATAAAACTTTCTACACAGAGTAACAAATCAGATTTGCTCTTGCAACTCTCCAAAGATGTCTTTGTACGTCTTTGCTTTCTTTCCTTCTCTCCATTTATGTCAGGTAATTGAATGTATGTCTCCGTTGTTCTGCAGTTTCTGGTGTAGGTTTGTGCATTGTCTTATTTCTAAGTTTATGCATTGTCTTATATTGGATTAAACTCTGTAATTCTGTGACGTCAACACGCAATGCTGGTTTTCCTTGTGGCCACACGCAGCTCGCCGAGAGGAACCTGGGAAAGGAAGAGAAAAAGCCAACCTTTTTCCAAAGTTAACTATTTTAGAATATTTTCTTCCTCAACAGAAGGCAGAGGAGTGGTTACAGAGATCAGCACTTAGGCTAAAGCCAGGTAAGGATTGCAGATTGAAGAAAGAACAAACAGCACCAAAATGATGAATTTTTAAGATGTAGGAGATGATCTAAAATGGTCTACAGTTGTTAAAAGCAAAGTTCAGTTTGAGATACAGCCATTCCGTCGTTCCTATGAAGCTTCAGCTAATTTGAAAGGATTGGTATAAACAGGAAACAGCTCGAAATGGAAATGTCTGGAAAAATAAATCAAGCATATAATTTTTACAATAAATTATGAGCATGAAGCTTGTTCCCGGTCCTAGCTGTGACCTGGACCAGATGTACCGCCTTTTTTTAAAATTTGTTTTATAAGACCTGAACCTGAGAGCATGACCCTAATTCTGCTCTGAACTCTTTTTTTATGACCTATGCACCACTTGAGTGCAAGTCAGAAAATTGAGTCTCCATCTTTGCTTTCTCAACCAGTGAAATGCAAGGCTAATGCATAAAAGTGTAACAGTGTAGCATTATTTAGGCAGAGGTGTGCTGAACTTTTACATAGTTTCTTTATTTGAACTAAATAGTAATCAGTGAATACTGTAAGAAATCTATTGAATGTGAAGCTTCCCAAGACCAAAGACAATAAGATTTTTTGCAAAAGAAAATTATTAAAATCTTATTTTATTATTAAAATCTTTACTCTATGGCATTAACAGCCCTAAACATTCTGCTTGTAATCTGCATTGACTCAATCATCCACCCCCTTTTAGATCATGTTAAACGACACACCTTTAGAGCAAACACCCTGTCTAAGATAAGAAGAATGCTACAAAAGTAAACATTTAACTACAGATGGAAGGAAAAATCATTCAACTTTTATGCAAGAAGAATTTATATTTATAACAATTTATGACAAGAAAAAGACATGCAGAAGAATGGAATCAGATTTTTCTTTTGCAAAAATCCTTAGTTAGTAAAGATAATGGATGACTTGTTTGAAATAAACCAGATACCTTAAAACTAAAAGACCTTTGGCCTTTGAACTAAAAGCAAGGAGAAACATTGTTGGACGCCAGGGGCACTTGGTCCTCATTTCTGATGCAACAGCAGAGACTAGTGGCCAAAAGCTGCAACAAACAAGGAGTTCTCACCACACTTTGCAGTTTTCTTTCAGTCTTATCAAGCTGCTCATGTTCTGAATCAATCTTCTTTTGTTTCTTCAGCCCCACTAATTTTTCCTCCACTGCTGGCCTCTTGTGTGTGACCTTTTCTTCTGTTTGCAAGATTATACTTAACCACACATTTGTATAAAGCAGCTTTTATTAGATTTCTGCAAAGGGGCTTATTGACTTCTCACATCACCTAAAGGGCAACACGTGAAATAATAATGGAATCATATTCCAGCTTTTCCTTTCATTAGAAGTGCATGTAAGAATTACCTGTGCTTTTTTTATTTGCTTGTGTTGCAAATATCTACACGATTTAATATCCTTGCAGAAGAAATTAATGTATTTTATAAATCTTTTAGTAATAAGTAGTTTTGGGAGTAAGTTAGAAATACTGATGTGCACTAACAAGTTTTTGTAAGTGTCTGTTTTCTGCCTTGCAGAAAGATAAATCATCAGATTTGACTGCGTGTGCTCCACAGCAGGTTGATGAGCGCAAGCCAGGAGGATGAGAGGTTGGAGAGTGTTCAGCTGTGTGGAAGAATCTGAGCCTAATCAGAGCTGAGGGCCAGCAGATTAATTACACCATGACTTCCATGCACGGCACCTAAAGCGCACTTACACACACGCATGGAAACAAGGATACAGCAGGGATGGCCCTGGCTAATAAAGATGGCATGCTAATGAGCAAGCATACTCCCCCAACCAACATCCCAAAAAAACAAAAACTATGATGCAAATAATTCATCCAGTCATATTGATCTGTGAGTTGAGATGTCAAGCCTCCATTAAGGACAAGAAGAAGAAGGCATCATGCTTTATCAAGGGGAGAAGTTGAGCGGAGAAATGTGAGATCAGAGATGGATTGCCATTAAGATTGTCATGTGACGCACTAACTTGTCATGTTTGCACCGCTCACAGTGCAGCAACAATCCCTAACACCCCACCCACACACACACAAACAAACACACACACACACACGTCTGGTTTATTATTCCAGTGGGGACTTTCCAGTGACTTCTATTCATTTTTAGGTGAGTTTTACAGCCTAATCGTGACCCTTACCTTAAACCTGACCATTATGGGTTCATACACAAGCCTAATTCTAAACTAAACTCTAAATTCACAATTTAGCCCTACACCTAAAACCTAACCGCACCCATGGGGACCAGGCATTGGTCCCCACTAAAGCACTCTGTCCCCAGAATGTGCTATGATTTTTGGAAAATGGTCCCCACAAGGTAAGAAAACCTTGCACATGCACACACACTTGCTGGAAAGTGAATGCGTCCTTGCACTGTAACATGCACAGGGAGGAGGGGAGAGAAAGAGGGAACAGGGAGGGGGGAACAATAATGAAAGATTAAGAGGAGGAGAAGGAGAACAAGAAGGCAGGGCTCCTCTAATAAATCAGAAAAACACGCAGCTCCCGTTTGTTTGGTGATGGACTCTGGCTGAGCTTTTATGAGAGCGCTGCGATCCTGACGCACACCTCCTGAATACTAAATCTTTATGGTTAAATAGCCAGACTCCACACGGTCAACCTGATGAGATGAGACTAAAACAATGAGGCGTACCACAGGAGATCAAAATGAAGGCAATAAAGGCATGTTAGAGAAACCTTAATGCAGGAAACAAGAATTCAAACATTCATTTCTAAATGTTCCATCTACCAAACCCTATGATACCATGTCTGAAAGCCAAATGATGTATGGTGTTGACTACAATCATAAATACATGGTGCCGGGCAAATTTATTGACAGCCTTAGTAAAGCAGTAAAGAGCTTTAAGCTAAATACACTTTTAGTTGGATTTCAAAAAATACACATTAAAATTTTGAGAAAAGTTCAGATCAGACTACATGTATTCAGTGGAGAGAGAATCTTAATGCATACTGTTAAGAGAAAGGCATCAAAATTATCCTTAAAGATAAATGAAAGTGAAGCATTGTAACAACTGTTTAAAAGTTGCTGTTTGCATCGCTCATACAAGCTCACTTTCCAAAAGAAGATTTGCAATTTTTCCACTATGTCAGATTCACCATTGGTAAGTGAAAACGGGGACGAGCACGAAGGATGGCCTTACATATCACCGGACTTATTGACAATTAGGAGGACCACTCATTTTGATGATCATCCACTATACCTTTTAAAGTTCTTGTTTGTACACAGATATTATCTGTTTCTACCTACTGAGCTCAATGGGCACATCTTTAGATAGGTCCACATACTGTACAGTTTAAGGGGAACACAGTTTTTTTTTACATTGGGCCCCTCATTTTACGTTATTGCATCATGTTCTACTCACCCATATGAGTTTTGTGTCATTTGGAGCTGTTCTGAAGATATTCAGTTAGGTTATATCCAAGTAACGTCTTCCTATGAGCAACGACTTGAAGGCACAAACTAAACTGTTTATAATTTATTCTTTATGGTACGGCAGCATTCATAACATGTAGGCGAATCACTGTCGCCCAGACATCCGCGGTTATGTTTTTAATATTTATATATTTTTTAAACAAAGCGGAGTGTGTATGATGTCATCCGCGTACCAGACTGGAGTTTTGACAGGAGGCCCGGGCCACAGGCGGCTACGCTCTACCCCTTATATTCATTCGACTAGCTAATCTGAATCATTTAATTCCATTTCGAGAGCGAGATCATCTGTGGTAGTTGCACCAAACATCTTCCAGGCATGTAAGTAAAACTAGCAGCAGTACATGGTAGCCGGCTAGCGCGGATGACGTCATAAACAAAAAAATATAAATATAAAAAAAATAACCGCGGATGTCTGGGGGACAGTGATTCGCCTACATGTTATGAATGCTGGCGTACCATAAAGAATTAATTATGAACAGTTTACTTTGTGCCTTCAAGTCGACTGCCCATAGGAAGAAGTTTCTTGGATATAATCTAATGGAGTATCTTCAGAACAGCTCCAAATGACACAAAACTCATATGGGTGAGTAGAACATGATCTAATAAAGTAAAATCAAGGGCCCAATGTAAAAAAACAGCGTTCCCCTTTAAAAGCTGATCTCATTGATCATACTTTGCACACTTCTAACTTACACTACATTGCCAAAAGGATTGGTTTGTACCACAAAATCAATAGGTGTGCCATTCGCTTCCATTTGTTATAGAGAAACTTGACTGGTCTGCACAGGGTCCTGTCCTCAACCTTATACTGTTGAACACCTTTTATGATGAATTAGAGTGGGGCATTGAAATCTGGTTTTCACATCTAACTATGAATCTCGCCTGCAAACCTTAAAATACAAAAGATAAACATCAACTGAATAGGAAAGTTGCTTTTGCAGCAGGGATTCTAATCGGACCCTACTGATGAAGAAAAGAAAGTCATAATGTTTGTTTAGCATGCATAAGTAGATGACTAAATACTTAAATTATGTAACTATGTTAGAATTTGTTAATATGTTTTGTAAATAAATCTCTATTATCTTCTCTCTGATCACATTATT
This sequence comes from Cyprinodon tularosa, assembly GCF_016077235.1. Classification (NCBI taxonomy): domain Eukaryota; kingdom Metazoa; phylum Chordata; class Actinopteri; order Cyprinodontiformes; family Cyprinodontidae; genus Cyprinodon; species Cyprinodon tularosa. The sequence continues at coordinate 1,520,587 of NW_024039056.1, read as the reverse complement.
TTAAAATATTGATCAGATATGATTTGTTACTTAGTCCTTGAGTAGCCTTTCGCACTAAATACTTTTTTACTCTTAATTGAGTCATTTCTTAGTTGGGAACTTTTTACTTTTACTTGAGCAAAAATCCGTAGAAGTACTTTTTTGTTTTGTTTTTGGAGTACAGTTTTCGGCTCCTCTGCTCTAATATGCATTCCAGTATAGCTCCAGCTCTACTATATGTTAATGTTTGACATCCTATCCTCAAGTCTTTTGGTATTTGTAACAGGTTTCCATCCATTGCTGTTATTTATTTAGTTTTATCTATTTTCTCATAAACTCTAACCAGTTTCTTAGTCCCTGTTAAGTCAGAAACCCCACAGCATAATTAATTACTGTATCTTGTTCTGCATGCAGGTAAAAAAGTATGACTTTTTTCTCATCTACCCAGAGAACTCTCCACTATGTTGCTGTTTGCCATGAATGGGTTGTGATAAGCTGGAAGTGAAACTTTGCATGGTTTTCTTTCAACAAAAGGCTATTTCTTGCCACTCAGGTCTTTGTGGTGCATGATGAAAGACTCAACAAAGCTATGTAAGATGTTCAAAGCTTGAGATGCTTTGTCCACCACTATCTCCCTGACCTGTCTGCTGTGTTCCTTGATCTTCATGCTGCTGTTTGTTCACTAATGTTCTTCTGTAGCCTCAGCAAATCACCTTCAGTTTTACTGATATTAAGGTAAACAGAGCTGGACTCTATTTACTAATCAGGTGACTTTTAAAGGAAATATGTGAATACAAAGAATGTTATGTGCTTCCTTTCTCAATTCTTGCTACATTGCTTTAGTCTGTCACATCAGAATCATTCAAAGAATTGAAAGAAATGGTTTTAATGACACAAAATGCTGCACTGTTATGAAAAGGTTTATTTTCTGTTTCGTGCTTTTTTGTTGTTGCTAGAACCTTAAAGCATCAATGTGGTGAAAAATATGACCAATTCTTCGAATGAAATACAACCCCAGTCCAACACAGTGTTGTGAAACAAAGAAAATGGTTCAAGTAACCTAATAGCTGATACTGTTTTCACGCCCCTACTGCATATTATTAAGATTTATTTAGTTTTTGAAGTACCAAAGCTGTAAAAGAAGGAAAATTATCATTGCACCAAAAGTCTCTAATATGTTTTTTTCATATCCAGAGTAGTAAACTGATCCTAAAAGAACTCAAAGCAAATTTCCATGAGATCTGATGAATTGAAAGGCGCATTTTTTTTCATCATTTTGACTCATGTGTACAGTACACACAAACACAGTTCTGTGTGGTGCATGTGAATGACTGAGATTGTCTTGGCAGATACCCAAACCTTGTTTTGGGTTTAGCGCATGCTGAGAGAGAATAGAAGAAGCAGAGGGTGATATACTTCATCCGTACTCTCATTAGACAACTCGGGGAACACGTCAAACTGCAATTTGTTTCCCTTGCATCCAATAAACAGCTCATTCACTGGTCAATCAGTCACCACAGCGGCTGGTGAGATTAAAGCCAGCGAAGAGTAACAAAGAGAACGGGTGCAGAGAAGAGCTAAAGTGTGGAACCAATGGCAAAATATAACTTGGGTAAAACGTTTCCCATCGCTATATATTTTTTTTTAGCATAAATAAATAATCTGCTCACAGGCGTCTTTGGTGGTGGCTGGAGCGTCTGGAGATGGGTTTGGTTTGTTTGATAGGAGATGAAAACACCACCTGGTGGGTCTTAACCTACAGAGTTTTCTGTTAACACCACAAAACACATTAGGTTAGAAACAGTGATAAAATGGGAACATATAAAGAAATGAAATGAGCTAACATAACAAATGGAAACTAGTTAATTCAGATGGAAGCAGCTTTTCTTCAAAAACCAAATCTTGATACATTTTAAAATATAACATTTAACAAATCTACATTTCATTCCTACAAAATAAACATCATTTTACATTTTATCACATTATAACCTCTAATTGGAACGATTATGATTAATATTTTGCGAAATAAGCCAAAAAAGGGTGTAAAGTGGGACAGAAAGGGATAAAACATTTTAAAATAAAAATGTATACAGCATAATGTACATGTGCGTTTACATTCTGCCCCCTTTATGCTGGAATACCTTCATGAAATCCAGATAATTGTGGACAGGACACACATTAGAGCAATAAACAAATCAGGCATGGTTAGACAATCATAAGTCCTGTTCACAGCTTGCATAGATGTAAAGGATGGTGCTTTGCTCAAATAAAATAAACACTTTAGGTCAACATGAAAAAACATTAAACGTGGGAAGAAACTAACCCTGCACATTTCTCTGAAGCTGCTAATAGTATGAAAATGAGGTGGCAGCGTTAACATTTTGCAACCTAAAACACCCTGGTTTGTCATGTTTGTTTTGAAAAACCACAGAACTTTATCTGGATTTAGATTGATGTCCTAGATGTCACCGACAGCTTAGTTCAGTTTTTTTCTTTCACATTTGACAGAATCCGACACCTGGTCTGCATCCCTCTGTCCAGCTGGTTGGATTTATGTAACCCTGCAGGTTTTCTTTGAGCATGTTTGTGCATCTTAATGCATAGCTTCGTGTACATTGTGTCTGTATTTGGGGACAAGATGACTGTTGTCCTTGTCTCAACACCTGCTGTCTTGTCCTTCCTTTTCTCATCTTGTTTAAAGCTTTTCTAGCATCAAATATGCACATAAGCAGACCTCATCCTCAGCTGTACACAGATGCAGCGCTTTTATGCATTATTCACTTTCATATTTACAGAAAAACATACCAGTCACACACAGACGCAGTCTCCTTGTCACAAAGTCTTTCATCCCCCCTTTTTCTGTTTCTCTGACCATCCATTCTTCTCCCCCTCCATTTCTCTACTTTGCTCCTGTCCTCCACTCCGTCCATCTTTCCATCTCTCCCTCCCTCTCTCATTACCTTAATTAGATCGAGCAGATGAACATCGTCTCGTCTGTTGGGGAGGAGGCTCGGCCTCGGTGATGCAATAAGGCTCATTTGCATCGGCAAAGTTAATTGCGGGAGCGGAGCAGGTGTATGGCAATAATGATCATCACACATGACACTCACCTGTGACCGTCGGCGTACGTGATGCGCACACGCTGAGACATTGGCTTCTGTGTGCAGGACTGTGTGTGTTTGTGTGACTCTAAACTCGATGTACACATACAATCAAATCCTGTTACTAAGTCGCTCTTCATAACTGATCCCAAAAGTTCTGCTGATGAAATCTTTATTATGGTAGCCACAGTTATTAATGGGCGAAGGAGGTGAAAGGTGACAAAACTAAACATTAATAGTAACTTCTGACTCTAGGTGTAATGATTGCTTATATTCTGTTATGCAGTGTGAAACTATGGACACAGGGCCAACATTTTTGCAATACTAGTCGTTCAGCTCCAAAATACACACTTCTAGCCTGACTGTAAATACCTATTTAATTCATTAAAATGCTTTATAAAAATTCATTAACTTCAGTATCTCAAGTAAAACACATATTCTTTATATAATGAATATACAGAAAAAGTGATTGGCTGAATTCTTCCATTTCTCAAGGACGTCCATAGTTCCAGGACTCTGAGGCATGCAGGAAAGATTGTGGCTGATCCCTCGCACCCGAGCCACAAACTATTTCAATCACTTACCTCTGGCAGGACGCTGCAGTCAATCAGGACCAAAACCACATGGAAAGTTTCTTCCCATCCACTACCAGCCTTATCAACAAGGCCCAGAGATCCCTGTAACACTGGCACTGTCTCTCTCCCTCCCCCATTCAGGACCAATAAGCTACACCATCGTAGCATCTCCACACCTCCTGCGTTACATTAATGCACAGTCTACTGTCTATATAGTATACTGTATGTCTTATATTGTATATAGCTATAGATTCTATATTCTGTATATATAAGGAATTTGTCTTCGCCATCAATGCAAACTCAAATTCCTTTTAAGTGCAAACCTACTTGGCCATAAATCTAAATCTGATTCTGAAATGTATATTGAATTTCCAGAAATGAAAAATATCTTTAAGTCCTGCTTGATGATTATATTTACTTTTAGAGCTATATGTGTATATATTTTATCTCTTTTTATTCTTTTTTTTTTATCTTTATTATATTGTATAGTTGGATGTGTGAATATATTATATAAAACTGTAACTAGAAGGTGTAACAAAAGTAATTTCCCTCTGGGATTATTAAAGTATTTCTGATTCTGATTAATCTGGAAAACAGACATCATGAGAATCAGCTCTTTAAGTTATTGAATATGATAATCTTTATACTCTGTGCAGTTACAGCAACTAGTTACAAAGTTACGAAGGAGATCATTGTGGACTTTAGGAAGAACCGGCCTAACCACTAGCTGTCTCACTGTGTGGTGTGGAGGCTGCAGCGTCACAGACTGGAAGAAGGTGAGAAGAGTAGTGAGAACTGCAGAGAAGATCATTGGGGATCCTCTACTATCCATAAAAGACATTTCATCCCAGCACTGCGTGTCCCGAGCCCTTAACATCATCAATGACCCCTCATACCCCTAACATGGACTGTTCTCCCTGCTGCCCTATGGGAAGAGGCTTTGCATCATCCGATGCAGGTCCAGCAAATTCCGAAACAGCTTCTTCCTGACCGCCATCAGACAGCTAAATGTTAAAACTCTAAATCATGTCACAGACTCTGCATCAAACTCACCATATTGATGCATTTTTTTGCACCATACTTTTTTTTCTCTCACAATATTTACATTTGATCTCTGCTGCAACTTTAAGAAATGGAAATGTCATGAGATCTTTACAAAACGAAATTTCTTTCTGTTTACAAAATGACAATAAAAGCTGTCTAAGCCTTAGTCTAAGTGACTTTTAGTGAACATCAAATTAATTTAAAATTATCTGAGCTTTGTTGACATGGTGTTTTTAAATTCCAAATTATGCATTCATTAACCTCAAGGAAATGTTCAAGACAAGATCATTTTGATTAGTTAGACAAATATAGATCAGATGATGAGTCCAAACATGATGATGTTTTTAAACTCACCTGAATACACTTCAGTTTGATTATAATTACAAAGAAAGGTCTTATTTAAATGGTAAAAGCCTCTAAGGAGTACTCATTGTTTCTTAACTAGTATTCAATGTGCAAATCACAAACAGTATACTATCCTGCTAAATACATAAATAACTGTAATGCTGGTGGCAGTTTCTCAATTAATTTAGGTTTTGGTTTTACTTTCAGAACCAACTTTTAATGCAAACAGTGAAACCAACAGCAGCTGCAAGGCAGTTTGAAGCTCATGAACAATCTGGCAAAAGTGGAGCCAAATAAGCAGAAGCTTAGTCAGGATGAGAGGAACTGGCATCTAGCTTAGCCGAGCCTCGACTTATTGAAGCACAGAGATTGAGCAGAGACACATTAGTTTGGAGATGGACAGATCCTTTGAGTTAAAGGATTTATCACCCACTTGACATTGAAGGTTAAAGGGGGCTTTGTGGAGCCAGTTGGTCAAAGCCTTATCAGTTGGAGCCACTTGTTTCAAAGCAGACAATGTTGTGTTCACATCAAACATGATTTCGGTGTCAAAAGGCATTCCACGCCTAAACTTGGATGCTTATGCATGTTAAAGACAGACACTCAGGAAGCTGGATGGTGGACGTTTTCTGCTCTGGGTGTTGAGCAGCTCGGTTCTTTTCCTTGCAATCCAGAGAATGGCTTGGCTTTACTTGCTTTGAAGAGTAGGACAATTTTTGTTTTATAATGGTTTTAGTTGAGAAAATACACCTAAAAATGACATCTGTGCAATCAATTTGTCAGGATTATGATCCTACTAAAATATTCTCTGCATACGGTGGACGACAGAGCTGGAAGTCCCCAGTGAAAGATCTCCGAATAAGGCCAGGCTGTTGAGGATTTCCTGTTGCCGTTCGGAGCAGCTGAGTGTTTTTTCTTTTTGGTTTGTGGATAAAAACTGCAAGTTGTAGAATATGAAAGCGTATATTTTTTGTGGGCAGATTTTTCCGTTTTTAGATTTTTATGAAATGAGTTACATATAAAAACATTTTAGTGCACTACTAATGATCAGAGCACCCACTTTTCCTTATACATAAAAAAAAAAAAATTATATTCTCCTGGCTTTATAGGTTAAACTAGTGGACAGTCATCCACAGTGGTGGACGCTGGAAGCTTGACCACTCAAATAGCGCTGCTCCAGACACTGGAAATGTTGTAAGATGCTCAAATCGTGCTGCTGGACCCCTGGAAGCTCATTGATGCCATCTCATCTTATAGGCTTTGCCTGCAAACCAGAAGTTCTGATGCTGAAAACGCATTTGGTGTGAATGTATAAGTAGTTGTCCCAGAAACCAGCTGTTGGGATCCTCAGGCTTGCCCACCAGAGGGCGCAGAGGATCCTCTTCTGCTTTCTTTTGTCTCTTTTTCTTAGGGCTGGAGTCATTGTCAGGTTCTGGAGATTAAACGGTTTCCTATTTCAGTGCAAAATATTTTTTGAACTCTCCTCTTCCAGTTTTTCTAATGACAAAGAAAAAATAGACTTTATTCTGTCCCGTTTATCTGGAAAAGCCCGCAGGTGGGGGAAGACCAATTCTCCCTCAGAGAATAGTACTTATGATCATTTTGTGAAACAACTATCCTTAGCCTTTTCTAAATCTGCCAAATCTCAGTGTCTATCTAATTTGAAACCGGGAAATAGCTCTGTAGAGGATTTTTCTGTCGACTTCCGGGTCAGAGCCGCTTCTTCTGGTTTGACAGATTCTATGCTTAAAAACATTTTCTTTCACGCCCTAAATGATGACATTAAGAATGAGCTGGCTAAGATCGAGGAACCAAAGACTCTAGATGAACTTATATTTCTAGCAGACTACCTGGATAACAAATCTCGAATCAGAGCCAGATCTAGATCCTGGACCCCAGTTCAGTCCAGCTTAGCCCACTCCAGCCCAGTCCAGCTCAGTCTAGCCCAATACAGCTCTGTACAGCCCTGTTCAGTCAACTTCCGTACAGTACTATCCAGTTCAGCCATCACCTACATGACCATCAGTTAGTACCATCCACTAAGAAACTCAAGATTATTCCACAGCTCCATACCCGAGCAGTCAGAGCACCTGAGATCCAAGAATCTGATCTCTGGAATTTTTTCTATGGGGATAGAGATGATCTCTTCCCCTTCTTGTCACCCAGTTTAGCGTCTGAATCCACTAGCACACCTGCTTACCTTTTGTCTCAGTCAGTCTCCGCATCTATTGGCCCTGTTTCCATTAATTCCCGACGTAAGAAACGGCGTCGCTTTAAGCCAGCTCTGAGCCATCTTGAAACCCCCGAGTCAGTTCTTAGTCGTCTAGAGGCCCCTGAGTCAGTTCTGTGCCGTCCAGAGACCCCTGAGCAGACTTTAGAAGAGGTGTCAGAATGTGGGGGGTGTGATTTGATTCTTCCGAGAGTCTATCTGCTGAAACCTCAGGCCTCCAAGAACTCCCTGCTGGCCCTTCAAGCCACCTCAGAGACCGAACATGAGCCCCCATGGGTGTTTTCTCCTGTTCCTGAGGCGGATCCACAGTCGGTGGGTTCGCATGTTCCTGAGGCGGATCCACAGTCGGTGGGTTCGCATGTTCCTGAGGCGGATCCACAGTCGGTGGGTTCGCATGTTCCTGAGGCGGATCCACAGTCGGTGGGTTCGCATGTTCCTGAGGCGGATCCACAGTCGGTGGGTTCGCATGTTCCTGAGGCGGATCCACAGTCGGTGGGTTCGCATGTTCCTGAGGCGGATCTACAGTCGGTGGGTTCGCATGTTCCTGAGGCGGATCTACAGTCGGTGGGTTCGCATGTCCCTGAGGTGGAGCCACAGTCGGTGGCCTCCCCAGTTCCTGAGACTGAACCACAGTCGGTGACTCCGCATGTTCCAGACCGGGAGCCGCGGTCGGCGGGCTCCCCTGTTCCAGACCGGGAGCCGCGGTCGGCGGGCTCCCCTGTTCCAGACCGGGAGCCGCGGTCGGCGGGCTCCCCTGTTCCAGACCGGGAGCCGCGGCCGGCGGTTTCCTCGGAGCCTCCTCCTGATCCGCAGCCGGCGGCTTCCTCGGAGCCTCCTCCTGAGCCGCAGCCGGCGGCTTCCTCGGAGCCTCCTCCTGAGCCGCAGTCGGCGGCCTCTGCAGAACCTCCTCCAGAGCCACACTCGACGTTCTCTTCAGAGCCTCCTCCAGAGCCACACTCGACGGTCTCTTCAGAGCCTCCTCCAGAGCCACACTCGACGGTCTCTTCAGAGTCTCCTCCAGAGTCACTCTCAACGGTCTCCCCAGAGCCTCCCCCCAGAACCGCAGTCGGCGGTCGCTACGGAGCCTGAGCGGCCGAGGAGGGGACGGGGGTACCCCGTGGGGGTACCTGCTGAAGCTTGAGCGTCATCCTCCTGAGAAGCTGCTTCGGCCTCGCGGCAGACCTCCAGAGCGTCAGCTTCGTCTTCGGTCCCGCGGCAGACCCTCGGAGCATCATCTTCACCGTCGACCCCATGGCATACCCCCAGAGTATCAGCGTCGCCTTCAACTCCGCTGCCGGCCACCTAAGACTCTGCTCCATTGCCGGATGGTAGACCGGTCTCCTGAACTTCCTCCGTGTCTCCGGCCCGGCGGTGGTCCCCTTAAGACTCTGCCCCACCTTCATCTCAACGGTCGACATCCTGAGCAGCAACTAGGCCTCCGCAGCCGGGCCCACAGCAGGCCACCTGAGACTGTGTCCTGCAGCCGGTCCCTCGGCCGGCCACCAGAGACTTTGCCCAAGAGGGTTTTTGGGCTTTCTTTTGTTTTCATCCACCATAAGTGGATCGTTTTTTGTTCTGGACTCTGGTTTTGTTTTCTGCCCTCCTGGCCTGTTTCCACCTTCGCCCACCCTGGGTGGGTTGTTATTTGTTTGTTGGACTTTTTTTTTTTTTTTTTTTTTTTCAGGGGGCGTCTGGAATCCGCCGTTGAGGGGGGGCTCTGTTGGGATCCTCAGGCTTGCCCACCAGAGGGCGCCGAGGATCCTCTTCTGCTTTCTTTTGTCTCTTTTTCTTAGGGCTGGAGTCACTGTCAGGTTCTGGAGATTACCCTCTGCCTCCAGCAGAGTGCGCCGTGGGTCCTCCTGAAGCTGAGCCTCTCACACACCTGTGGCTGATCTAGTAGTCAGGAGGACCACAGTATTTAAGCTACCTTCAGACCTGGATTCCACGCCGCAGTGTTGATCTTAGTTGGTTAGCTTCCTGAACCTTCTGCTATTAACTGAGTCTTGGTTGTTCCTAGGTCTAGACCAGATTCTAACATCTTCCTTATCTCTGCCTCACAGGAATCCTGTCCCTCGTGAAAGCTCTGGATGAGCTTAATCTCCTGTTTCTTCGTGAAAGCTCTGGATGAGCTTAACCTCCTGTCTCCAGGTGAAGCTTAGGGAGAGCACCCTCACTGGAACCCTGTCTCTGACCCGCAGCTCTGGGAGAGTTGCGTCACTGGAAACCAGTCTCAAGCCTGAAGCTCTTGGGAAGCCCAACCTGCTAAACTGCCCTGGTGAGCCAACCCGCAGATCCCTACGTGGAAGAAACCTGAGGACTTCTTTGAGGAGTTCCCCAGAGGTTTCCATGTGGATTATCCCCTGTTGTTCTCTGCGTTGAGCTGGAAGCTCAGATCCAAACTGTCCTAGCTAGCTTACAGCTAGAGGCTAGCACCTCATTATCTCAGCAATCCAGCCATCTCCTGTTCCCTGCACAGACCCCAGTGAACCAACCTCCTGCCTGAACTGTTCCGGTTTCATATTCATGTGCTTGTGCTCCTTTAATAAACTCTTTGGACTTTTAACCCAGTTTTCCCGTGTATGTGTTCTGCATCTTGGGCTTGACTCTCTAGTGCCCATCATGACACCAGCGGTGATAAGGCAGCAGAGAAAGGGATGACTTGCTGTAGAGGTGTGCATCTGAGTGAGTTTCATTTAAACCCAGATGAGAAGCTATAACATTCAATGCTTCTAAGGCTAGGGTCACACTGCAGGCCTTGATGCTCAATTCCGATTTTTCTGTGAAATCCGAATTTTTTGTATTTCCGTTCACATTTCCAAATATATGCAACTTGTATTGGATCTCCTGTGTGAACTGAATTTATACAGCTTAAAGGGATAGTTCGGTATTTTTGACATGAATCTGTATGGCATCCCGATCACCAGCGGCATGCAATCACACTGACTTACCCCTGGCAGCGTCCTGTGAGCAGAGTTATCGTCCAGTTTTGGTCAAGCCGAAAGTAGTCCTGCAGGTTTTTAGGAACAGCGAAATAAAACTTTTCTCTTCCCAAAACATGTGTCCAAAAGAGTGATATTTTCGCATCCCAAAAACATTGTAGTGGAAAAAGTCACACGTCGTTATCAATTGGTCCTATTTTCTCTCTGTTCGTATCAGTGCGCGCCGTCATTCAGACAGCGAGCCCAACAACAGCCATGTCTCCCTCCGCCGCGGAAGGAGACATGGCTGTTGTTGGGCTCGCTGTCTGAATGACGGCGCGCACTGATACGAACAGAGAGAAAATAGGACCAATTGATAACGACGTGTGACTTTTTCCACTACAATGTTTTTGGGATGCGAAAATATCACTCTTTTGGACACATGTTTTGGGAAGAGAAAAGTTTTATTTCGCTGTTCCTAAAAACCTGCAGGACTACTTTCGGCTTGACCAAAACTGGACGATAACTCTGCTCACAGGACGCTGCCAGGGGTAAGTCAGTGTGATTGCATGCCGCTTGTGATCGGGATGCCATACAGATTCATGTCAAAAATACCGAACTATCCCTTTAAATGTCCCACATACGCAGTAGAGGACGCAATGACGTCACAAGCCAGCATGCTTTGTGTTCACGGAAGTAAATCTAGCGATCTTTCCAAACCTGAAAACCTCAATCAAGAAGGTTAAAAAAAATACTGCTCTCTGCATCATCGTCCACCATGGTGTTTGTTTGTCTTGCCGCTTCTGTGTAGCAAGAAGCAGAAGAATGTCCAATGTCAGTTAGTAATGGCATTCAGGTCAGATAAATGCAACCTGATCGTTTACACACAGGTCGCATTTGAAAGGATCAGATTCATATCGGATTCTGGACCACATAGCCATGGCTACGTTCACAGTGCAGCCTGAAGTGACCCAAATCCAATTTTTTTGGGCCTTATGCAACCTGTATCTGATCTTTTCATGGCAGTCTGAACAACAGATCAGATTTTTTCCAGTGCGCATTTGGTTCCTCAACAGAATTCCACCCAACTCTGACACATATGACCCAGAGTATTTAAGGCTGAGCCCACCTTTACCATGCTAGTTAACTAAGCTAAAAGTTGTTGGGAGACAAAGCAAATATGACAGTAACCTGATTAGATATTTGTGGTTCTCTGATATTAAAAGTCAAGATTGCAGCTCCATGGGAGCAATATTTTAATTATGCCCTTATGTCTTGAAAGATCTTTAAGATGATCCTAATGGATTTCCTGGTTACTGTAGGTCAGTGGTTCTCAAACTTTTTCTGTCATTCCCCACTTTGGACAAGGGGGAATTTTCAAGCCCCGCCTGTCCCCATCGCCCCAACACAATGCTAATGAAATATTCAACAATCTTAAAATGTTCCAATTTTATTGAAGTAACAAGTAGTATCTAAATACAAATCTACATCAAATAACAGCAAGCTCAAAAATAAAGAAAATAAAAATGCAGCTGTGTCAAAATTTGTATCAAGCTCAAAGATAGAAAAAATTAAAGTGCCACTCTGCAATCTGTTAATAAAAGAAAAGAAGTGAAATCCATCTGGCAAGACAGGTCTATTTATCCCTGCATTAGTGGCTGCAATGAGCCTGTTTTGCATTGCAGTTTCTCAAAACGGGGTTGCAGGCTTGATACTGCCACTCTCAAGTCATGCTCAATGTTCTGCTGAGATCTGTATTTTGTTTTCATTGAAGCAGCAGCTGAAAAGCCCATCTCACAGAGATATGATGTGGCAAAGGGAAGAAGAATGCACACAGCTCTCTGCCCGATGAGTGGATACTCGCTCTCCACTCCTAACCAGAAACATGAACATGTGGCTGTGTGAATCAAACGCCGTTATTTATTTAAGATAAAATATTTCAAATTCAGTTATTTATGATCAACCTGCGCCGTCAATCCCGGCGCATGTGCGCTTTATTTGCAGTCTGGACGCAAAAGTTAAACATGCTGTGTCTCTGCTCTGACTGCAGCGCTGATAGGGACTCCTGCAATAGCGGGGGAGAACGGGGTTGGGACGGGGGAGGCGCCCCACGGCAGCACCTGCCGCTGGAGGACAAGAAAAGGAACGATACGTGCTTTCACGTAAGAGTCTCCAAAAGGCGCTAGATTTGTTTTTTTGAAAAAGAGTCGCTGGAGGGGTCTGAAATATAGCGACAAAGTCGCTGAGTTGGCAACACTGGGGCGCGAAAGTTTATTCTGTTACAAATAATATGCCGACGTCACGTCAATCATTATTTTGGCACTTCAGTTCCAGGTGAAATTTTTCTCATATCTAATGTTCTTTTAATTAGACTGCATGTAGGCTAGTAATGATTACTTTGTGGGTTTGATTGGTCTAAAAAGCGGCAACATACAGCTATAAGGACAGTTTGCTCTCACACATTCTACATTTATAGTCACACACACACACACACACACACACACACACACACACACACACACACACACACACCGGAACTTGGCGCGCCCCACCTGTCACGTCTCAATTCCCCACCAGTGGGTCGCGCCACACACTTTGAGAACCGCGGCTGTAGGTAGATAGATCCCGATGAAGTGTTTGGCATCCAATAGTAACAAACACATTCACTGGCACTACAATAGACCTAGCTCCCAGGAAACATGCATGTCGCCTTGACCATAAACTTTACTTCCTTACTAAAGTACAGTTACCTAAATAGCGAGCTGTCAGTGTTAACATCTTGCTAAAGAACCTGGATGGTACCAATGACACATTTTGTCCAGAATGGGCAATACACCTCAAAGTAAAAATCACACCTTTGTGTTTCCAGGTTGAGGGCTAGGGGATGTAATTCTCACTTTATTTCTGCCAGAGAGGGTGGACAGGTTGGTGTTAGAGGAGGTTGCACCGATATTAATGGTGTAAGATGGCTTTCACTGTGCATATTTAATGCCATTTGATTCTACACCATTCCAAGACATATTTAGATACACTTAGGTGTGGCATTACAAGTTCTGAAGAAACTCAGTTTAATCAACATAAGCTGAAGAGAAAATACAGAAAATAGCGAGGCCAACACTACCTGTCATATATTTTTTGTTTGTAAAAAGGTGTGAAAATATGGAAACTGAAGGGGTAAACTATATACAGTAGTAGCCACTCAAAATTTACCCACTTTCCTTGATGGACCCTTGGCTGGTCAACGACAATTCCCTTTTAAACATTAATCTTTGTACTAAAGTATTATTTCTGTCATGATTTGTGGACATTAAGATCTAAAGAGAAGCATCATCTCCTGGTTAGACCCTGTAATTCAGTGAAAGGGTGCACACCAGGAGAAGAACGGGGTCACTTATTAGCTGGAACTTGGAGGGGATTATGCTGGGAGTTGCAGGGAAGTGGGCTGCCATTCGGCTGGTGTTTGACAGGGAAGGGCTTATTTGAATGGCTACTACTGTAGGGCTTTGTAAAGGAACTCACACAATTTGAACTTTTTTTTTCACATAACAACCAGAAACCTGAAAAAAAGGTAGGGAGGTATTGGGTGATGCACAAACACAGGATGGTTGTCAAACTCCTTTACAAGAAAAATTGGGAAAAATTGGGACCTCTATTTGGGCTAAGTCCTGTCTTACACTTATAACCCTCAATAAGATAAATTGAAATAATGTTCAGAGATATGTTAAATCAAAATTGACTAAACTGAAGCTATTTTGCAAAAGTTTATACTGGCTACAATTTCAACCTCTATACAAATGTAAATAAAATATACCTGCAGCAGTTATTTATGTTGGTCTGTTGCATAAAATCCTAACAAAATACAATTGTCTTTAGTTGTAATGTGACACAATGAGGAAAGTTTCAAAAATGAAACAAACTCAACAAAAAAAAAAAAAGACGCCAGAGTGTAATTTTTACCAAGAACCAGCTTCAAGGCAACACTTCTGCCAGCTGTACCACAAGGAAGCCAGGTTTGGAAACAAATAAACTAATTAAATACAACTTTCTAAGTTAATTTCACTTTATCGCTCTTATGTTGCTCTGTGAAAAACAACAATTCAGAGTAGATACTCTGAATTGCAGCTACTGTCAAAGCTGTTCCTTTAAACTCTGTAGCTTGAGTAAACTGGCTATCATTATTGTTACACTTAGCAGTAGCATTAAGGTTGTATGCAAAGAAGCGCTAATTTTAATAGTGTTTGGGATGTTATTGCAATAACCTTTGTTAACTGTGAAGCAAATGCTTTTGCTGTGTTATGAGCAAATGGTGAAGAAAGATTCAGACAGGAGACCCTGCACACATTTGGTTTCAATAAAAAAATTCAAGGATTGTCAAAGTGAAAATGTGATGATCATGCCAGATGGCGAGTTTTCAGCTGCTTCAAAGAGGCAGGGATGGAGCTTTGTAGGCACTCTAGCAACTGTGCTTCCTTTCATGTAAGGGTCAGGGAGGCTCAGTGATGCTCCGTCTGAGCATCTTCATTAGACCGCTCCCCTTGTTACAGATTGTGATTTTAATTGTCTCAGTACTGTACACGTATTACATTTCTGGCAAATATGTTTTTTGCCTTGTGTTAACACTTTGCATGGAAAACAAAATGGTCCAAGTCATTTAAAAAATGCCTCAAAAAGCCAAACAACTTTTTTAAGCTAACTGATCAAGTTCTTAAATATGGAGATTTGAATATAAAAATCCTACTGTCTAACACTATGGGGTTTGCACTGGTATTTTATCAGCCTTCAAATAGTAATGGAGATATTGTTATACTTACTTAGTTAACTGATATATTTAGAACCAGTCCTTAGAGTGCAACACAATATATTAGTATATCTTTGTGTATGATTTTCGTTTTGGTTTATTTATTCATGTGTTACATACAGACTTTTGTGGAAATAGAAGGAATTGATAGCAAAGTCTATTATTTATTTATTTTTTTTAGTTTTTACAGCACTAGTGGCTCCTTTTTCTAAGGACAGTAGGCTGACAGGAAAGGGGGTATGAGAGAGGGGGAGAGACATGCGGGAAAGGACCACAGCCCGGATTTGAACCCGGGTCACCTGTGTTGAGGACTAAGGCCTCTATACATGTGTTGTGTGCGCTAAACACTGCGCCACGAAAAAATGCCCCAACAAAGTCTATTCTTAAGCTCATTTTGAAAGTATAGCAATTATATACCTTGAGGACTACATATACTACTAAACAAGCTCTTACTGTCATGATCTTGGAACTGATGACTGGCTTATCAATTAATCTGCCTAGCTCCGCCTAGTTTCTAATCACTGTTTATCTGCTCCAACCTCTATTTAAGCTGCTTCCTCCCAGTCATCAGTGCCAGATTATTTGAGTCCTTGGTGAGAGTTCTGTAGCGTACCTGTTTTTGTTCTGAGTGCCTGATCTTGACCAGTTCTGCCTTCAGACCTGTGAGCCTGCCTGTTCCTGTTTCTGATCTGTTTGCCTGATCTGTCTTCGGACTCCTGTTAGTTTCTGCTTGTGGACAGAACCTATATCTGCGTTCTAACTTTGACTTGGATTTCCCCTCGGTACCTCCTTGGATCTGTGATCTTTTGGCCTCGACTCCTGGTAACCTCTTAGACACTGGCTTTGGTTTCATCTTCTGATGACTCCTGCCTTCCTTTATCAGCCAGTTCGACAGTCTATAGGCTCCAGCTCCTGGAATTCTCTGGGTTGCGTTCGTTGCATGCAGTTGTTAGCAATCTGGCTGGATTCTACTCCTTGTTCTGGGCACAGACTGAACCCTAAAACTGGTTAGTGACTCATACGCTCGTAATTCAGATTGGCATGGAGCCAGTAATTAAGTCAGACTCTCATGGTCACCAACCTGAGTTTTTCCCTCTACAGAGATTCCGGCCTTTGGCACCTTTGTTGCTGAGTTGCAGATCCGATAAATGTAAAACATTTTTGTGAATCACACTGATCTGTCTGCTTCGAATTCTGGGTCCTCAGTTCTGAGCCTTGACACTTACTTCCATTTAAATCCATTATTGATGTAAAAAATAGAAAAAGACCAGACTAGGTGAGGTAGTCGAGTGTTTGAGGAGTGACTATTAGAGTGTTTCCATAAAAGCAATTCAAGTCTAGAGTATGGCTGGAGTTCGAATTGGTTCTATAACAAAACATTAAAGAACTGGTTGGGTTTTCTACAGTCAGAGAAACAAGTCTGTCCCAATGTCTTTTTAACCCTACAAATTGATTGTCCAACATGAGTCTGAATTTTCAAAGATGCTTCATTTAGTCAGTGCATTTCAATATTCCTCACAAACCTGGTTGATATTTTAGATCTCTATAACCCTGCCCACAGTCACATAAGTTTTCTAAATGGTTAACGTGCAAATTATATTTTTGATAACACTCTATATTTGAGAACTCCGTATGGACAGGATAACCACATATTTTCAAAAATGCCTCCTTGGCAAGTCATACATTCACTCTAAGTGAATGGGGACTTGATCAAAGCGCTTTACACAATATTCAGTCATTCACCCATTCAACTTTGACAGGCTGTTCACTGTATCACTGTATGCTCACTAGTTTTTTTTTATTTTTAATCTTTTGTTCATTTGTAGATAATTGCTCTCATTGTGATTAGAATGAGTCTCAAAGGCTTAGATATGGCCTAATTCTTTCCCTATTACCATTTAGTTTGTTTTTCATGCATCGTTGAATTTGTTTTGACCAAAGCACTGTGTTGCTTTTTTAGAGTTTTACAGCCAACACAATGTTGTCAGACAAATTCTTATTCATGGTTTCGTAAACTAAAGGTTGACAGTATTTAGAAATTGGTGTGGCTAATAAAATTGAACAGTATATCCCATTTAATTCATGATCATAGAAGATGGCCAATTTTATTTTCACACAAGGAGAGGTTGATTTGGATAGCACCTCTTTTGGTTTAATAAGCGTTTTATGCTTCAAAAAAGAAAAAAACAGTTGAGTGTTGTAGAGTAACAACTACTTTTTACAGTACTTTAATATTTTATAATTGGTTTCTGGTTAAATAAGAAGGTGTTTTGTTTTGCTCTAAAAATCCCTGCTTCAATGTAACAAAAATGCTAAAAGGTTTTATCCTATTTGTCCTCATGAAAAACATTCCAGTTACTATTTTCCAAGTGCATGCTATCTAATTAGTACAATTTACATTTCTTCGCCAAAGCATATCAACACAAATGTGAACTCTGACTTTTGCAAAGGACAAATTATGTGTAAAGAAAAAGGATTTATTCTTTTACTTCAGTTAGTTTATGATCTATTTCCTCTTTAGGTTTTTTTCGCCACATTTTTCTTCTGACAAATTTGATGGCAATTTTTCGCTTTCCTTTGTTTCTTTTCAACTGTTCAACTATGTGCTAGATTCACCAAAAACATACTGCTTTCCACTTTTATCTCCAATCTTACTTACTGCTGCCAACTTCTCTGTCTTACCATTAGATCCAAAATGCAAAGAATGCTGTTGCTCATATGGTGGCACAGAAAGTTCTGTCAAGATTGTTTTAAGATAATTTAATCATGTAAAACATTTTCCTACATTTTAAAGGCCTCTGTCGTGAATGTGCTTTATTGACTATGGTTCTAAATGCCTTGCTAATAGATAAACATTGTATTATATGTTCTTCAAGAGCAAAAAAAAAACTAAACATAAACTTTCGGTTTAGTCATGCTCATGGTAATTGTGTGACATAGCCTGAGAGCCATGAGATGAAAAGTATAGAAACTGAATAGGGGAAGGGGGAGTTTCGTTGTGCTAATGTAAATTTTCCTCCCTGCTGACAAGAGGATAAACAAAAAGAATTTTGACAAATTCCGCCTGAAGACCATGATTGCTGTCAGCCCTGACCCCTGTGCCTTTGCTGTGTTTCCCCATAACTCACAATTAACAAAGACATTAGACCATCCAAAGAGGACCGTCCGGCTTTGTTTCCCCCCCAACAGAAACTGGGCAGCAACAGCACAAGCGAGGCCCCTGGACTCGAGCCCAGTTGTGTAATTTAGCTGGAAAGAGTGATATTAAGACGAGAGGATGGAGGGAGGGAGGAAGTGGTACCCTGAGCACACTTTGGGGTTTTAGGGCTGATATGGATATGGCTGTGGTAATTACTTATTGCTTGTTATTGCTCGTGCTGTCACACCTGTGTCCGGGTAAAATAGCGGTGCTGCGCCTGAAGGCATCCCACAACATCTGAAGAATGTCAGAGATACCATCAAGCTGAATTAAACAGGCTAGAGGCTGGGATATAGAACCTGAAAGAATGCAAAACAAAACCTAAACACCCTCATTTGGCTGCTTTAGCATAATGCTGTATCCTCTGAAGGCTTTGCTTGTTATATGTTGTTTTGGACAGGTGAGTTTTGGCTCAGTCCTTTTATTTGGGAAATAAATGAGCACCTGTTTTTCTACGTGTCAAACACAATCTCACGGCTCGTTAGCGGGGATGCTGCCCAATAACCCAGCTTTAGCGCCGCTTTGGCTCCTAATTCCCATCTCTAAGCTGTCACACAGAGTCATCGCCACAGTCATTCATGTTTTTATTCATTTCATATTTCATCATTTATTTATGGCCAAGCCAGCTTGGCACAGTACCACAAGGTCCTTTGGCAGAGGGTACTGAGAGTCTGACCAGTGACAATGGATTTTCACTTAAGAGTTGCTCAATGGTGAGAGTTAACGTCTGTTGCTGTCACGATAAAACACAGAAACGCTTTCTTTGCATTTTAACTCATGCAATAATGATACAACCTGACAGTTAAAGCCAAGAAATATATAGTTAAAAGTTTCTTAGGGATCAGCATGACTATTGTGGATAATAACAAAACTCTGTGTTGTAACTGGTATTAATTAGAAATAAATCAACTCCCAAGCTGGAATCAGACACGTTTACCTTTAAAGCATCCTGTCTCATGCACTGCTGACAAGAAACTCTGGAATAAATATATACACCCCAGCAGCTTGTGTTAACACCAATACACTTCAGTGTTGACACTAACTCTGTGAACAAGACTGAGTGCTATTTTGAGTCTTGGTGAGATGTTTAAAACTTAAGACAGATAAAGCACAGAGATGTGAAAATCTAATTAAGAGACATATTTGCCATGTGTTGTTCATTTAGAAAGCAAGAGAGAGAGTGACAGACTTTCAGCAGATAATATGAAGGCTGCAAAGAGTGTAACAAAAGTCATTTGTGACGTCCTTCTGAGCTTTTATCCTGTGTACATAATGGGCCAAGATGGCTTAGGAAAAGTCGGCATCTGTTAGAAAATCTCAGAGTTTATTCATCTAAAACTCTGCAGACATTCTATATACAACCAAATGAGCATCTCTTTGCATGTAAAGGAAACAGGAACACAAAACATGTAAACTGCCTTGCTAGTATTGTTGAATTACATTCAGCTAAAGATGATATTTGATTAGGGAATTATTTTAAATAAAAAAGGTAAATTGAACAATACAAAATACTAACTACTTGTCAGCATTTAACAGGATCCTGAAAATCTGTCTGCTAAATAAAGTTCCCCTTTTACAGCAAGATATGTTCTAGGTTATGAAACAGATTACAGAGTCTTGGCTGTTAAGGTCAATAATTATATAAGATTAATAATACACAAATATCTGCAATATTCTAATGTAAGAATGAGAATTGTGAAATGTTTTTTCATTTTCTCCATACATTTGTGAAATCATCTAGTGTTTGATAGGAGAAAAGAATGTGCCCTTTACCCTCCTCTTCCAGTCATCAACTCCCCACACAGGTAACAGAGCTGTCACCCAGCCTTTAACTAGATCTGAAAGCATTAACACCTTCACCCTGCATGCTCTCTCTCATGGGACCTGGGCCATGGGCGAGAGCAGCTTTGCCCTCCAACCACCATCACCTGCCAGCACTTCCACATGAGGATGAGTGCCGCAGAGCCCCTCACACATTGGCAGCAGCGCCCCAAAGTCTCTTAGCAAGCTCTGGCATGGAGCCAGTCAGTTAAGCAGAGGCCAACAACAAAAAGGCAGCCAGAAAGGAGATAAGTGAACAATGGATGAATGAAGAAAGAAGATACATTCTTCTTTATCCTTCAGTCCTCAAATTATACACTCTCTTTTTTATCAGTGGGGTATCCCAAAAAAAACGACTGTGTGAAGCCTGCAGAGATAACAGAGGAGAAACATTGGCTGCAGGATCACAAACTTAAAATCATCTGCTCCATTACCTTCCATTTTTATTTCTCATTAACCTAGCTCACCAACTACAAAGACATTTTTACTCAGAAAGAATAATAATCAGGTTAATGATGGTAATTGTATTCCCGATCAATTTTTGAAAGGATCGCTGATGACCTACCAAGAGGTTTTTAGTCAATTTTTTTTAGGAAAGTAGGAGCACTCATAAGAAACAAGTGCCATCAAAGAACACTTTCTGCTTTTTAATGAATGCCTAAAAACCTTTAACATTACTTTTACTTAACATTCAAAGTCTAAATTGAAGTGGGAAAGAAATCTTTTTAGTATTTTGCTCCATCTATATGGAACAAGTCAGGGAAAAACTTTAACCTATAAATGCTGCTGAAATTGGATGTTGTAAAGGTTGCCATTAAATTTTGAGACAGAATCATTTGTCTGTTGTAATTCAGAAATGTTTTGGTCATTTCCCCCCCGTATATTCTGTGTTTTGAGGTGTTGGAATCAAGACTGATAATTAATACTATTATTTATATTATATTTGATAAATTATAAAACATCAGTACTGTACTTAATAGTCATCCAGCCAGAAAAAAACTACTTAACCTTTGGTTAGGCCCATCCAATGCATCATAGAGATTATTTGATAATTTACTAGATAGTTCTAGCAGTATGGGCTAGTACCATACTGGACCTAGGATACTAGCAGGATACTAGCCCATAGTACCATATGGGCTAGTATCCTGCTGGAAATTTAAATGAGCATTCCATATTGTCTGCAGAGAGGACTATGAGGTGCTCTAACACGTCATATTCTTCTGCTGACTTTGGACTCGATAAAATGGACCAATGCCACATTTTTACATTGGCAAAGATAACTCAACAGTGGTGGAATTTAGGTGAGTCAGGGCAAAGAATGACATTTACAAATTAAGACGAGCTTAAAAAAAATACATATAAAAATCTACCATAGGCTTAATCGAAAAGAGGATTTACAAATTAGAATAAAGTGTACAGTAAAGGAGAACTGAGCTCACAAAAAATAGTCTCCTATTACCATCAGAGCATCCTCAGATGAATATACGTACGCCTCAGACGCTTGACATTTCTGCTTAAAATATCCTTTTTAATGCTTTTATTCAATGTTCTAATTTTGTGGGACAAGGAATTTTGGGTTTTGTTGGTAACTGGAAACTGTAAACATGAAAATTAAACATATAAACATGAAAATTAAAAGATTAAAGGCTTGAAATATTTCTAGTCTGGTTCTGCCCCATTTAACATGAATAAATTGCATGTGATACTGGTAATTTTCTGACATGTAGTTGGAGGTAATAATATTACAAAATATAAAAAAAAAGCTTATGAATGTGATTTACAGTGCATTTTACATACAAGTATCTTAAATTTGTACAAACAAAAGTAATAAACAAATAAACAAATAAATTGTTCAATTTAAAAGATTAAATATCATTCATAAAATGCTCCTAATTCTTCCCCTTGACAGAGAAGGAGCCATCATTACATTTTCTAAACAGCTAGATTTACATCCACAAACATGTCACAACTAACAATTTACCCCAAATATTTCAAAAAAATATATATATATATATACAATAGACCCATGATAGTTTCATACAACATAACTGATTTTCATAAAGAGCTTATAATAGTTTATTATGTCTAACCTTATCAAATTCAATTGTAGATTTTTAAGTTCAGCTATAACTACATAACTATTATATCAAGTTATTCTTAAATTATTGCACAATTTTTTCCCATTGATTATGACATATTCTTCTGATACAAAATGTCAGCGTTAAACAGGCACAATGTTGGCATAGGATGTAAAAATATAGAATGGTTTCAGGAGGAGGGAAACTATGCAATGAAATGTCCTTAAGATGTTTCTTGACTTTATTTTAATGGTAAAATAAGATGCTACACTGTGCATATGCTCAGTCTGCACCGATAAAGATTTAACACCAAGATTGTCTAAAAGAATAAAAACTTAAATCAAGATCAAAAGAAAGTAGGATTTATAGACAAAACTGTTGTACCCTGTCCTTATGCAGCAGACCCATAGGACTTGTTTTATATATACAAAAACCCAACTGTGTCAAGTTTAAATAATGCAACACATTTTTTCCCTTTTTGAAAAAAAAAAACAACGGTTATGAAAAACCTCATAAAGTCGACACTGAAGAGTTACAGGAGTGTCCTAGCTTGATGCCTCTATAAGCATTACACTATTTCAAAATGGTGTTGCACCATCTTCTGTCTCCCCTTGTTAAGATAGTTGTGACTTTGGGAAAGAAAATACAGTATTGTGCTTGAGCAGAAAAAGGAGGGTAAAAATACAAAATTGTTCAGTATTTTTGTTGCGTGTACGTAGTTGCTTGCCTTACCCCATGCTGTTTTATATTAAAGTGTCTGTTTGGGGACTGCGGAGGGGGAGGTGTGCTGGACAGATTCCGACGCATAATTTAAATTTAATTGGACTGGGCCTGACTGGCTAGGGTCAAAATGAAGAGAAAATCAGTCACATTAATCAAGATAAAATTATCAGCTGATTAATCAGTGTTCTAATTATGGTGCCAGAGCTTCTCTTCTTTGTTCTGTTTTAATTACTCTGCTTCATTGTCTTTTCCATATGGCCAGCATGTCCCCCTCAAAATGCCCAGTGAGCACAGACATGCAGACTTTGACATACATCAGCACTAACAGAGAAAATAATTAGTGCATGCTCAAATATGAAAATTGCCCTTTTACAGTGCAATCTTAAATTGGGAATATTATATCTTCTGCTTCTTTTGTCCTTGTCCTACCCTCTTTTATTGTTTGAAATAGGAATCTTTTGATATAAAAGATAAGAATATGTTTTGCCTGACTCCACAGATTGATTTCATCATAAAACTACTTTAATTTTAGTTTTAATCCCTGCCCCAACCAAATAGGCCAAATCCAAAATGACAGCTTTCCATACTACCTGACTCTATGTGAAAAAAATAATCATACCCTCATGCTTACAATTTTAAGATAACCTTAACATAGAACAGGACATTTAAAGTTGCTTTAGACATGGTTGAATAATGCTACAAAAGATTATCTTCTTCACTCAAACCCAGTATGTCTAGTCTGATATGAAACTAAAGACCCTCACCTTTCCCATTCTTATGCCGTAAATCATGATAATAATACTGGACATTGGGAACCTTGCTTTATATTAACCATGTCCACTGGGAGAGGAAGATGAAAGTTTTTACTCTGCAGTTGACTTGCTCACCAACTGCTGTCTCACAAGACAGTATCACTATACTCTCCAAGAGTCGTGCCTTTGCCCCACACAGTGCTTGAGGACAGAAAAACAAAACACCACTCAGGATTTCTTCCTCTTTTGGGACTGATCTGAGGCCAGTTCACGTCAGGAGAGACGGCAGCATGGACAGCCCATGTTAAGGACCAAAAGCTAAATCAGGCCTAATGGCTAACTTAAAACTAACTTGCTGCAAAACAGATCATTTGAATAATTGATCAAAACTTTCAGATTATGACTGGAGGTGGGAGCCTTAAGAACTAGGAAGCCCTTCCCTTTATGTGTGTCACATGGAACAAAAGAACCCCGGACGTGTGTGGCTTTCCTCTATGAAGAAGAATCATTTCACTAAAGGTTACGATTTATGATTAAGCAAATCATTTAATAAAATATTATTTGCCCTTTAATGTTTTATTCACCTATTGGATGTGCATTATGAATTGGTTTGAAAATATCGCAATTTTCAAAATTTGTTGAAAGCTAATTCAACCTGGAGAGACTCACACAGAGAAATAAGCTGCAATTAGAAGAGTTTTATTCAATTCGATGTTTTCATACGTGTAACATAGTCAAAATAGTCATTTTTTTTTGTATCTAAGGAAAACCAGTTGATTGCATAGACTAGTTGACTCTGCAATCATTTACACCAAGCATGCATGTAGTGACAGTGGACTTGAAAACTCCCTTTCAACAGGAATAAACAGGAATAAACCTCCAGCAGAACCAGGCTCAGTGTGAGCGGCCATCTGCAGAGGCCGACTGTGGTTCAAGGAGACGGAAGCAGATATGCAGATATTGACATAAATTAAATAAGTTATTTGATGCTCGGTCCCTGGCAGAAGACTTTGATGCTGTGAATAAACATTCACTTCGATGCCTAATCTAGGAAAAGGACTAGGATAGTCTTCACCTAAGTAAGGTGCCGGGGCCGAGCTAAGAGACTAGAACCCCAAACCTGGGAGCAAAGGGATAGAAATTAGAAGAGAGACAGAACAGAGCATAATTTTTAGCCTTCTTTGAGTGAGCTGGTAGCTAGCAAAGAAGAGGCTTTCCATCTTATGACTTTTGGTCATGATCTGGTGATAAACTGTAATGAGCATATGAGGAAACACATGAACGTTAACGTTATATCAGTGTTTAAACCTTTAGTGAAATAAAGCTTGTGCTAGCTTTATAAACAACATCTCAAACATGTTATCATGGCATAACATGTAGCCTATATTATCATGATTCATTGCCCAACAGTATCCAATTTGCTTTGCACTTATTTATTGGAGTTTTCTCTTTTTACAGTATCTTCACACCTCTACCGGAGAAGTGCTGACTTGATTATGTCCATTACTTCCTTGTTTATTCTTTGTATGCATTCTGGGTAATACAGGCGGTGCCAAAGTTAACTAACAAACTGAAGTGTAAAGTGTATAATCAGAATATGATGAGTCAATATGATATAAGGGTGCCATTTTTAAATTAGAAAGCCATTGTATGAAACCAGAGTGGGCTAGTAGCGTAGAACGCTGTAAAATAATTGTATGTGACAAGGCCCCTTTAAAGTATAGTGCTATTTTGAGAGTTTGTTAAAGTGCTTTAATAAAATGCTCAGTGGTTAATCAAGTGCTTTGCAGGTTACCGGAGTAAAATTGGTACAAGTAACAAAGAGCTCTTCAGCACAAGAAGTAAACCTAAATCACCTGAGCTCTTACAATTGATTTTTCTTTATTTTATCCCACAGTGCTTTGCACGATGGTACATTTAGACGATACACAGGTGAAATTTCATGACCAGGGGCTCTTTCATGTAGAGGGGACGAATATTTTGGCACATTTGGATAAATTTTGCCAAAATTACAGTTACACCTGACGCAGTGCTACACTAAAATGTTTGTGGAACAAATGTGCTTCAGCTAATTAAGTGCTAACTTGCTACAATTACAGTCTTCCTGCTCACAAACTTTCACTGTGGCATGAGTCTAATAACCCCAAACCTAACCATTTCTGGTGCATAACTAACCAGAACATAATTTACACCTTAGCCCTAAACCGAACTATTAGCAAAATAACTTGTGAAGGCCAGCCGAAAAGTCCTCACTGTGTAAAAAGCACCTTTACTCTGAAGTTTCAAATCTGAAACTGGTCCTCACACTTATTCTAACCTAGGAGCAAACAAGATTACATACCCACAGACACCCCTGCTGACAATCAAACAAACATCAGACTAAAATCAGACTAACATCCCTTTTAAAGGATTCCTCTGTCACAGTACAGATGTTATGCACATAAAGCATTACTAGCTACATTTCTCCTATGGATGTTAAGATGTTGCCCACATTTTTCATATTTTCTG
This sequence comes from Cyprinodon tularosa, assembly GCF_016077235.1. NCBI lineage: Eukaryota > Metazoa > Chordata > Actinopteri > Cyprinodontiformes > Cyprinodontidae > Cyprinodon > Cyprinodon tularosa. The sequence goes on along the minus strand of NW_024039056.1, from coordinate 1,494,516 downwards.
TGAATAAAGGGTGTTTAATATTTAGCATTGTTGGACTGTTTAATTAGTTTTATAACTCAGGACTCCACACTGAGAAATATAACTTTATTGTCTTATAAAGAGATTTGTTTTTGGGAATTTACACTTGGGTAGGTTACACCCAAATCTATGTTTTGACCAGTTAGGAGCAGTGTTGGTCACAATTTCCAACCGTGATGACACTAAGGCCAGAGGTCCACCCCGATGTAGCAGGGTTGGAGAACCTATTAAAAGAATGCACTTTATGGAATGGAAAATGTTCTGAAAGCTGTACAAAACGAAATATTAATCTAAGTTGGGTAAGTCTAAATTGTCATTGTCTAAGATCGTCATTTTCTGTGTTCTCCCCCTTTGCTCTTGCGTCCTATCTGAGCAGCATCAGAAGACCAAACACTGGTAGGCTACTTACTAATAGTTTCCAGTTAAAAGCTTAATGAACAGCTGGCCCTTGTGTGGTTGTAGGGTGAAAATTAATAGTAAATGAAGTGTAAACTTAAGACTTAGTCTAGACTTTAGACTTTGCACAAATAACTTTGTCAAACACATATGTAAGACAATGACAAAGCCATTTCTATCAAACAAATGTTTTTTTTGTTTTTTTCATTTCTGTTGTTTTTATGTTATGTGTTGTGTGGTAAATATCCATATTCTAATAATCAAAATGTATTAGCACAACTTTAAAGCTAATTATAATTGTAAGTATATCAATAGACATAGAAAAAATTTATTGATTCTGCATACACGATTCTTTTATTTGTGTTTTAGTTTATATTTAGGTGATTTGAAAATGTTTCATCATCCCCAGATCATGTGCTAACACCCAATTATTAAGTAATGTGGACCGCAATGTAATAAGTTTGTGAATAAAACATGTTCTGTTGCCACAGGGGCTCCACATTAGGGAGGGCAAAGTGGTGATTAGCCGACCCATCAGACTCTGCACTGTAATTCCCAACACTGCTCTTTCCATCGTTCCTGTTTTTTTCCTCCCTTCTGCTTCTTTTCCCCTTCCTGCCCCAATTTTTAAAATATATTACTTAACATATTTCCCTGTGTTTTATCTGTATTTTGAAATAAAGCTTAACTGGTATTTCTGTTTATCAAGAGAAAAAGCATTGGAAAATATGTATTTTGTGTATTTCTGATAACATATTGATCAGTAAATTGAAAACTTCACTGTAGCCAAAGATCATGTAAGTACATATTTAAGGAGTTTTTAAATGTATATATATTTGGGTGAACAAAGGTGAGATGTGGGGTTCCTCAAGGTTCAATTCTCAGCCAACTTTTGTTCAAGCCTTACCTTTATTACATTTTAGCTTTTTGTGAGTTGCATTATCAGACAAGGATAACCACAGTGTTTACGTAGAGATAAACATTCAAAGATAAACTTTTTTGGTTAAACTTTGCTTGTCACAGCAAAGCCGGATTATCACTTGACCTGGAAATTCAATAAATGTAGTCTATTTATATAGTGTCAATTATCAACACATCATCTCAAGACACTTTCAAAGACAATTCAGCCAGAATGGTTAAAAGTTTCTGTCACGGAAAAGCAGTTGATTGACTTGCAAGACATGCGTTGTCTGGGAAAAGAAAGCTCAACAACAATGGCATCCATGGGCTCTATCACAATAAACTTGTTTAATGTAATAGTAAGTTATTATCATAGGATTTTTTTTGTTTGTTTTTGTTAAACATTATAATTTCCAAAGGACCCAAACTAGACCTGGTCTGTCCACTTTAATTTAACAAAGTACTAGAAAATCCCAGACATTTTTCTAGTCTACTCTATTAGTCAGTAATAATCAGCTAATAATACTATTGACTTGTATTAAGGATGATCAAGGTTATAAAGAGATGCTATGATTTAAAATCCTTTTTCTGAGATTTATCAGAGAGAGCCGGAGTTCTCTGTTTCTATCAGTTTCCTGACTGAAAGAGGAGTACAATTTTTTGCTAACAAACAAAAGACCAGATTGTCAGTTTGGAAATATTTGCAGCTGCTTAAAAAACAGCTCAGATGTGAAGATTGAATCCCTTATCACTCTTGTTAAGGTAAATTTGCTCTAAAACTGCAGTCGAAAAACTTTAGTAACTAAAATCAGTTTGGTATACTCCCAGAATTACTCTATAAAGAGCAAATTGCAAAATTAATATAATTTTGAAGACAGGAAGTCCTAAAGGGGAGTGGAGGCCAAGTGATCAGGGCACAGAGCTTGGAATCCTGAGGTTGTGAGTTCGAAACCCACTCCCACATACTGGCACTCTGGATGTCTAAACAAGACCCTTAACCCCTGATTGCTCCCTGGGCGCCCCACAATGGCATCCCACTGCTCCCCAAGGGGATGAGTTAAAAGCAGAGGTACATTTCTCCAAAGTGAGATCAATAAAGTTCAATTATTATCAAAAGCTGTAGTTAAATTTAGAAAATGTATTTTGCATTCTTGCGGAAGTCTTCAGAATTACTGTTAATAGCAATTATTCAGCATGATTTTAATGTTAGATTAGTTAAACAGCAGAAACGATAATTGTTGCTTTTCTATTTCATATTAAAAAAAACATTTAGTCATTATCAGTCATGTTTTGCGAAAATACTGTGCAGCTGTGGTGTTTTATCATGCTGTGATGATTTTAAACCCGACTATGGTTATTGGTAAATAAAGTGACATCTGCTCTATCAGTCACCGAAGCAATAAGATAAACACAAAGTATTGGAGTAACAAGGAGATTCAGGCAATAGAAAATGTCCTTACTCGAAGCATCCACCTTGTTTTTCCTGCATTTATAGACAATAGATGTGGAGTCAGCAGGTTTCCCTTGTGTCCACATGCCAACCACATGTGCACCAGCAAAACATTTTTTTGCTTGGGTCTTATTGAGTTGTCAGTGTGCCTGAGTTGAATCAGGCTACTCACACCATCTCCGGCGATTGCCCGAGCCTCTCTGAATATATAATTAGCTGCAGCAGCACAAGTGCTTTATGAATATTCATGATCTTTTTAATTAGGCGGCTCTCTTCACAGCTAGAAACCACAAAAAGTTCCTCCTCATCTGGCTCTGTGTGGCATGCGTGTGACAGCATTTCTTTGTGTGTGTCTTCTAAGCCCACCAACACTCACGTGTCAATCAGGGTTGTTAAAAGGAAAAAAAAGGAAATTTAGAATCAAGAAAAAGGAAAAACAGGAAAGGTGTTAGAATAGATATTGGTTTTATTGTTATTCCGAACTATCTTCTAAACCTGTTAAGCTAATTAAAGCAACACTGTATAACTTTTAACCCAATTGTTAGCTTATTTCAATGAACATTAAATCATTCTTTAGGTTAATATACCATTTCGTGCCTATCAATGCTCAGTAGAGACCTCCCTTTAAAAAACTCACCTTTGTAACTTGTGCCACATTACGATGGTCAGAGCTCCCCTTAAACACGAGAACAAACTAAACTAAAAGTTCTTTGCCAACAAAACAGATACAACACTTGCCTGAACAGACTTATTTTTGGTTCTTTGATGTAAGATTAAATCCAGAGGCTTGAAGGTTGCCTTGTCTTTCCAGGTAACTCCATGACTTCTCATTACACCACCAGCAGGACAGATTTATTACTGCATGTCAAAAATTACCCTACCTCTTAGACATGCTGCATTTTTCAGTAATCAGCGACATCCTAGTGGAAAACTTTGGTGGAGAAATTATTGCTACCTTCACACAAAGCAAATCTGGAAAATATCTACCATCATGCATTGCACCATACTCCCATTTATAAAAATAATATATTGTAAGTTAAATAAAAAGGCATTAAGGTACCGATTATTATATTATAGGTTGAATGTAATGAAAAGTTATAAATACAGTATCTCTTAAAATAGATTTATTATCCACTATTTATTTTGGAGCTTGATTTTAACATAAGAAAGACAGCTCTTCAATAAAGAAGGTAAGTGGAAGAAAAAAAGCGATAGAAAATGCAACAGTTTAGCCACAGTCTTGAGAGGATTTTGGATCAAAGTCCAATAAGAGTCTGGGGGATTATTTTAGGCCATGCACTCTAAGGAGTAAATGCTTCAAAAGTCAACAAAATTTTACCCCTTTCCCAAGGGCCAAAAACCTGTTTAAACCTGCAAACAATCAGCTTTAGTAGCAGTGGCAACAGCTCACTTGCCCGCGTTGACCCGTGTGAAATGACTCGGTAAACGACGTGGGTTAAATTAGCCTTTAAACAGTGCAGCTCCGATCGTCTCCCTTTTATTTTGCTCTCCATTCTTTTCATTCCTGACTTCTGTTACACTGATAACATCATCGCTAACCCAGCGTGATGGCATCTTAAGACATGCCGGGATTTGCAAAACCCACATTAACCCACTATTTTTAGTGGGAAAGCAGCTTTAGGTGTATTCAGGAAATGGGCTACATCAGTAGCAATAATTATATGTATTCGTTACTAAACCATAGACAACCATAGAATGATCTCTACAGTGCTCATGAGCAAAGAAACTAGACTATTACGCAGTGGCCCTAAGGGCTTTTTTCTAATACAGTACTTTGTATTTTATTGGAAACCAAACTCTCAGAATCTGGGGGAAGAGTGGAGGGTAAAAAAGTAGATTTAGACCAGGTATACATTTTAAACAGTGATGATTTGGGAAGCCATGTTCTCTGGTGGTTTAGGTATATTATGGCCCTGCAAATCCAAGGTCAGTGTCTCTTTTGTGTCTCTGCTGACAAGTTTGATGGAGATGATGCTTTCAAAGTACCAAGACCTGATTTGATAACAATGATGTAGCTCTTCTTGATTGACCTGCGAATCCGTCTGACCTAAAGCCAATAGATAATCTATGTAATATTTTTAGGAGGAAGATAGTTGAGCCAACAATGGAGATGGTTGAAGGGTACTACTAAAACAACCTGGGCTTTTATGACAGGTCAAAAGAGCCATGGGCTGAATGACTCCATGCCTTAATGCATTGATGGAGTAATAAACATAAAATCAACCTCAGCAAGGTATCGAGAATGCATACTGTACCAGACATGGACACACATTTTAAGTGACTTAGATATCTGTGTTGAAATATTTCTTACTGGTGAACTTTATAATGATAATGTTCATTTCACTGTTGCAATCAATGTAATTTTGTTTTGTATACACTAATAACTAAAAGTATACGAGAGGTCAGGGAAAATTACATTATGTGTAACAAATCCATATCAGATTAGTTTTACTTTCTGTTCATTATATTTTAGAAAAGTTTATTTGCTTTATATAAACATAGGAAGATAGGAAAAGGAAAACAGGAAAAAAGTGTATTGGAGTGACATCAAACTCCTTGATATACTTAAAAATCCTTAAAAGCAATTCCTTTGAACTTTTGTCCCATTACTGTAAGCTTATACCCAATTAATATCTAGTGATCTATTTCTTCTCAAAGATGCTAAACCTCTTCTTTCCACCACCTAAACAAATATGGATAATGGGAGAAGATCACTCAATCTTTGAAGGTTGTTTTTAGGTGTTTTATGTAGAACTACACCAACAGAAAAGTAGCACAAAAGTAACTAAACTAAACTGAACCTAAACAATTTTAAATCAAGGTCTGAGTTTTATTGTGGACATTTAGTGAGCTTGATAATTAAAACTCATCTGCAGCAGAAGCAGAGGATTCTTTGCACATTGGCTCCATTGTGAATTCATTACGATGCAGCGCTTAAAGAGGTTGATCCAGAGAACAGAGAAGGTCAACTGCAGTAAACTATCTGTGTTCCAGTTAAAATCTGTTTATTTACTTAAGTGGGCAGCTGAGAGCATGGGAGCCAAATGTAGGAGACTGACAGTATTTTCCTATTATATCAGCCAAGCAGTCATCACATTAAACGTCATCTGACTGACGTGTTTATGATCGTCACATGTAAGCAGCGCTATTAGGTATTACAAACTTTCAATCTCATAAGTGGCAGGAATGATATCAGAATAGTGTTTGGAAAAGTGACTTTTTATAGTTGGGGCTGGCAAAGGTGTGTGACAGATGGAGTGACAGATTCCTCACAAATGTAGGTAGATTTATTAAGAAATGGACTTCCCCACATCAGATGCAAAACTACTGAGTCCTAAAATATCCTGATGTGTGCATGAGAATGACTTTTATTTGAAAATCAGTTACAGCTTTTAAATAGCTGGAAACAGCTCGAAGGACCTGCTTATTTATAGTGATGCTCAGCTGGGCCCACTTCAAATATTTCATTTATTGCGATGATAGCCAAATTACAATGTCATTGCCCCACTGAATAGATGAGTGATTATTAGTGATTATTATTATTATACTTGATTAACAAATTATTTTCAATGGCAGTCTAATGTGTGATTAGAAAACTGTAAGACTCCAATTTTGAAGACATTGTTCTTGCTTGTCTCTAGATTAGGCATTTACAAAACTTTGGAGGTTTTGGTTGTTAATTTAAATTTTGATCGTTTTGTCTTTTTTTTTTTTTTGTCATTCCCACTGCAGGGGATCTGCTTTTGTCTCTGTCTGAGGTTTCTTGTCTGCAATTAAAACTCCCTAACTCTCACTCCTCTGTCAAAGGTTTGATGAAGGGGCAGTTAAACCAGCTAAACGTGGAACAACAGCAGTCTCTTCTGGGAAGTTACTGGAAGTGCAGGAAAAGAAAAATCCTATCACGTTCGATAAAAAAAAAAAAAATCACTTATCAGAATAAATTGTGGTTGAATTAAACATATTTTTTTTACATGCATGACCAGAAATAAAATAACATGGTCAGTGTAACAAAATACACGTATTAAACTCGACATGTGATTTTTTTGTTTTTTCAAATTGTGATTTTGAAAACCATATATTTACATAAACCATGAATAAATGAAAAAAATGAAGGAAGGAAGGAAGGAAGGAAGGAAGGAAGGAAGGAAGGAAGGAAGGAAGGAAGGAAGGAAGGAAGGAAGGAAGGAAGGAAGGAAGGAAGGAAGGAAGGAAGGAAGGAAGGAAGGAAGGAAGGAAGGAAGGAAGGAAGGAAGGAAGGAAGGAACTTTATTCCCGTGGCTACAAAAATGAGGACATAGGCGACAGGGTGAACTGCCCAAACCTTAAAGCCAACTTTTTTCTTTTGTTTTTATTAAATATTGAAGGCTTAAATGTTTCATAAGTCATAGGACCGGTAAAGTAAAATAGAAATGATTGATTGACAAAAGTCTACATAGTTTGATGGCAGCCTCTTGCGCTGAGCCTCTTTTTACGGTTGGTTATTGTCCAGAAGAAGGTGATTTCTGTTTTTTACTTTTATTTTATTGTTCTTGACTTATTGATATCATACATGAGCAGCCCTTTGGTTCAGCTGAGGTTGTGTTCAGATGTGCTTTATGAACAAATTAAAGTGAAGTTTAACACTGGACAGAATGTTATGAGTTAGAAATGCACATATCATTCATATTCCAGCCATTTTTTTTTTATCTTTAGAACCAATTTTTGTGACTTATTTCCTAAGCACTATAATCTACTTTCAACTGCTTGTCCTTCGGTGTCTCCAGCAGTCTATGGATAAAAGGCACAGCACTACCTGGGTAGTTGCCAGTCTATCACAGAAACACAAACCCATATACACACCTAAAGGTAATTTAGAGACACTAATTAACCTAATATTTGTGTTTTTGGAGTTTAAGATAGATACCTGAAGAAAACCAGCTTGATTAAAAGCAAAAAAGATCCAGCAATTCCAATAACATACAGAGTCATGTAACATTTCAAAATGTCCTACTGCATTTTGATCAATTGATCAGATTTTTTTTTCACTAAAATAAAAGAACAATGCATCAAATAACCTTAATTTTCACAAATTCTATAAGTTGGAAATTATTTTACATTGATGTATTTTATAAATGGAAAACAAATTAACATTGTTTTTTTTTTTTAGCATTTGACCTGTCATTGGGAAGCAAATTTGGCCAGTGGCTGATTGATTCGTGTATCGCTAGTAACATCACTTTAGTGTTTGCAAAACGGCCCAAAGGCCAAGATACTCTAAAGTTTTACTTTCCACGCAGGGACTCACAAATCTAATCAAATCCAATTTGCAAACCCATTACTTGAATTCACAGATACGTATGAGACAAACAGCTCTTCACCCACACACACTTACACCTAAGGGGAATTTCAACTCTCCAATTACCCTAACATGAATGCTTAGACCGTAGGAAGACACCAGAGCTCCTGGAGAAATCCTAAACTCACACAGGGAGAACATGCAAAGACAGAAAAAACGGCAGGTAAGTTCTGGATATGAAAAGAGGACATTTTTGCTGTAAAGGAACAGTTCCACAGAGTTACCACTATTCCACGGTAAACCATAGTTTAAACTTCATTATTTCTCTGCTACTTTTTTATGAGCAAGAGACTCACTACACTAAAGTCACACTATCCGCACTGTAGTTAGGTTACTAGCCCCACATCTGTCACTCCCCCGTTCTTCTGCTGTCTAATCACATGGCCTCATTAGACCCAGCTCCTCCATTAGGGGGCCCATGGCTTGGCACAAAATGGCTGCCCTCAGGCCCTCCTGCTGCCTGTTGGAGAGCTGTGAAACAGTGAAAGTGCTTTTGTGATGTCTCCACTGCCCCAGCACATCTATCCATCACCTCACCGTTTATCACACTTGTCTGCTGGCAGGCCTATCCATCAGAGCCTAAAGTGTCGGGGCGCACTGGAAAACTCTGCAGCTTCTGCAGTAAATAAAGAAGGAGCACAGCAGGACTGCGGAGGAGGAGATAGTGGGAGGCAGAGGAATAAGAGGAAAAGGAAGAGCAGGGGCAGTAAAGTAGATAGAAATTAGAAAGAAATAAGGAGTGAGGTGAGGGATAGAACCATGGGACACGAGTGGGATTGAAGGTTTCACCGAGAAAACGGGATGTACTGAGGAGGAGAGTAAATAATACGACATTCCTGAAAGGAAATAAACAGATTCTAACTCAAGTTCAACCAACCAGATACCAAAGAACTTCAGGTAGAAGAAATATCTTCTCTATGCATCCAAGTCCACTACAGTATTTGTTTGGCCTCAATGACCAACATTGGAAGCCAGAATGGTTGAAACTAACTTGAAATCTGATAAATTAATAAAAAAGTATTGGCTGCTTAACTGTATCAGAAGACATGGGTATTTTATTTCTTTATCTGGCCTCCATCTTCAGGGTCGGAGTTCATGACATCTCACGACAGAATAACAGCTAACCTTTAACAGTCATAGAAGCTGACGTCTTTCTGAAATGTCAAACTGAATGTCGGGTTGTGATGAGGGCAGAGGTCTGCACATCAACCTCAAGTCACTGGACTGTCGCTAAAATAAGCTTTATTTGACATTCATCGTTAAGGGTCACATAGTTCACCTTTCTTTAGTCAGCTTTGTCTTCATGTGTGTCCACTTAATCGCTTCTACTTGACTGTGAAAGATGAAGTCACACCTACAACTCAAAGAACCAGCATTTGAAATGTATGCGTTGTCTCTTCCTTTGATGTAAATACAAGTTCCACACTGATAAGGCAAATGAGAGGAAATCTTGCTGGAATCAGATTTAACTAGGGATGTAAAGATAAATTCAGCTCTAAAGGCAAGACCATGCATGGTATCTGGTTCATTACACTGTTTTTGTTTTTTTTTTAATCTGTTAGTCTGATTCTGTTAATCTGATTCTGTTAATCTGAATCTGTTAATTTTCTCTGGTCCCCTCCCTGATCTGACCAGTGATGACATGTTTAGCCGCATGTCGTCATTCAACCGCTGGTTGTCTAGGTGGTGTCCTGAAAACAACGTGGGCTACATTAATAATTGGCAATCCTTTTGGGGAAAGCCTGGTCTGATTCGGAGAGACGGCATCCATCCAACTTTGGATGGTGCAGCTCTTCTTTCTAGGAATCTGGCCACATTTATTAGTCCTCCAAAACCCTGACCACCCAGGATGCAGACCAGGAAGCAGAGTTGTAGTTTAACACACATCTCTGCAGCTTCTCTACTGTTACCCACTCTTTACTCCATCCGGACAGTGTCTTGCCCACGACCAAAATCTAATAAATTAGCAAAGATTCCCAAAGGAGTAAATCATGATAATCTAATTAAAATCAAAATAACTCTAATTGGGGAAAAAGTTAAAACAATTAAATGCGGTCTGTTTAACATAAGATCGCTTTCCTCTAAAAGTCTACTAGTTAATGACTTGATTTGTGATAATCACATTGACTTGTTTTGCCTTACAGAAACCTGGCTGCAGCAAGAGGATTATGTGAGCATAAATGAGGCAACTCCTTCAAGCTATTTAAATTTTCACATCCCCAGAAGTTCTGGGCGAGGAGGAGGAGTAGCAACAATCTTCCAGTCTGACTTACTGATTACTCCCAAAACAATTAATACCTACAACTCTTTTGAACATTTAACCCTTCATTTCCCTGATCCAAATTTCAAGGCAAGAAAACCTCTTCTTTTTGTAACTTTGTATCGTCCACCAGGTCCTTACTCTGAATTTTTAGATGAGTTTTCAGAGTTCCTTTCTGATTTGGTATTAAATACTGACAGGGTCATCATAGTGGGAGATTTTAACATCCATGCTGACATTGAAGGCGATAGCTTAAGAGCAGCCTTTAATGCTATCTTAGACACTATTGGCTTTGTTCAAAATGTGAATAGTCCCACACATTCTCATCTTCATACTTTGGATCTTGTGCTGACATACGGCATAGAATGTGAAGAAATAACAGTATTTCCTCACAACCCTGTCCTCTCTGAACACTTTCCAATAACCTTCAGGATTACTTTAACAGAGTTCTCCTCCCCCAAAAGAAGGTTCAATTTTAGTAGATCTTTATCAGATAGTGCAGTTATAAATTTTAAAGAATCTGCTTCACTTTCTCTCTCCTCTGTGTCACTGAGCAGTGCTGCAGAGTGCAAAAGCTTAGCTTATTCCCCTTCACAGGTTGATGATTTTGTTGATGGGGTTGCTAGTTCTCTGCGTATTGCCTTAGACAACGCAGCTCCTTTGAAAATGAAAACCGTTAAAAATAGAAAGCTTGCTCCTTGGTTTAATGCAGAGCTGCGTACTTTGAAGCAAAATGCTAGGAAACTGGAGAGAAAATATCGCTCCACAGGCCTGCGAGAGTCCTTCCTAGTCTGGAAAAAATGGTTTACTGCTGTATAAGAGGACTCTTTGTAAAGCAAGAGCAGCATACTTCTCCTCATTAATAGAGGAGAATAAGAATAATCCTAGATTTCTTTTTAATACAGTTGCCAAACTCACCTAGAGCCATAGCTCTGTTGAACCGTCCATTCCACCTGCTCTTAGCAGCAATGATTTTATGGGATTCTTTATAAATAAGATTGATCTTATTAAAAATAAGATCATAAGCACTCCTCTATCCGCGATTGTACCTGAGGTAGTCATGGAATCTGAACCGGGTTTAGACTGCTTTGATCCAGTTGAACTCTCTGAATTAGCAAAATTATTGTCTTCATCTAAGCCTTCAACTTGTATGTTAGATCCAGTTCCAACCAGGTTATTTAAGGAGGTATTCCCTTTGATCTCCTCCTCCATTTTAGATGTGATTAATCTATCTCTGTTACAGGGATATGTACCTAAAGCTTTTAAGGTTGCTGTAATTAAACCTCTGCTTAAGAAACCGTCTCTTGACCCAGATGACTTGGTCAATTATATACCTATATCCAATCTTCCTTTCTTATCCAAAATTCTTGAGAAAGTAGTTGCCAAACAAGTTTGCGATCACTTCCACCATAATGAACTTTTTGAAGAGTTTCAGTCTGGCTTTAGAGCTCATCATAGCACTGAAACAGCTCTGGTGAAAGTCACTAATGATATTCTCATGGCCTCAGATAATGGACTTGTATCTGTGCTCGTCCTGTTGGATCTTAGTGCTGCATTTGATACAGTTGACCATAATATTCTTTTAGAAAGACTTGAATATTTTGTTGGAATTAAAGGAACAGCACTAGACTGGTTTAAATCTTATCTATCTGATCTAATTCAGTTTGTTCATGTTAATGATAGATCTTCAACACGCTCAAAGGTTACCTGTGGAGTACCACAGGGATCAGTGCTAGGACCAATTCTCTTTACTTTATACATGCTCCCAATTGGTAGAATTATTAGACAGCATGGGATTAATTTCCACTGTTACGCTGATGATACCCAGCTATATCTGTCTATAAATCCAGATGAAGCTAACCCATTACATAGATTACAGGCATGTCTTGAAGACATAAAAACCTGGATGACTCTTAACTTTCTGCTCCTGAATGCAGACAAAACATAAGTTATAGTCTTTGGACCAGAGTCTCTGAAAAAGAAACTGATTAGCCAGTCACTTCATTTGGATGGGATTAAACTGATTTCAGATAATAAAGTAAAAAATCTTGGTGTTATTTTTGATCAGGACCTGTCATTTAAATCCCATATCAAAGAGGTTTCTAGAATTTCCTTCTTTCATCTGAGGAACATTACAAAAATTAGAAATATCCTGTCCAGGGGTGATGCTGAGAAACTAGTCCATGCATTTGTTACTTCAAGGCTGGACTATTGTAATTCTTTACTATCAGGAAGTCCACAAACTGTAGTTAAAAGCCTTCAGCTGATCCAAAATGCTGCAGCCAGAGTTCTAATGAAAATTAAAAAGAGAGATCATATCTCGCCTATCCTGGCTTCTCTTCATTGGCTTCCTGTTAAATCAAGAATAGAATTTAAAATCCTCCTTCTCACATATAAAGCCTTAAATGGCCAAGCTCCATCTTATATCAGAGATCTGATTGTTCCTTATGTTCCTAACAGAGCACTTCGCTCTCAATCTGCAGGTTTACTAATGGTTCCTAGAATTTCTAAAAGTAGAATGGGAGGCAGATCTTTTAGTTATCAGGCTCCTCTCCTGTGGAACCAACTACCAGTTTTAGTCCGTGAGGCAGACACCCTGTCTACTTTTAAGGCTAGGCTTAAAACTTTCCTTTTTGATAAAGCTTATAGTTAGGGTGGCTCAGGTTATCCTGAGCTATCTCTATAGTTATGCTGCTATAGGCTTAGACTTTTGGAGGACATAGGGACCCCCATTTCATCATTCTGCTTCATTCTCTCTCTGTTCTCCTATTCTGCAGAATCTGTTAGTTCAATCTCTAACCTTCTGCTCTCTCTGCTTTTCCTCAGAGTAGCTTTGCCTCGTCTGTTCCTGTTTGGCTGTGACGTCATCCTGGAAAGAAACATCAGCTGTGCTGCTTCTATCAACACCCTTGTTTATAGATGTTGGAGATCAGCCTGTTTTCCAGTGTGGTCCTGTTTCTCTGACCGTGACTGAGTGGATGTGCTCTCTTCGTCCTCTGGCATGGGAGCTGCCTTGGAGCTCGTCTGCCTGGCTGCGTGTTTCCTGGACGGGGCCGCCTTTTACAGCTGCTTTTTGTATCTCTGCTTCTGTCTCCTTGAACCCCAGTCGGCCTCGGCAGATGGCCGCTCACACTGAGCCTGGTTCTGCTGGAGGTTTCTTCCTGTTAAAAGGGAGTTTTTCCTCTCCACTGTCGCTACAAGCATGCTTAGTGTGGGGGATTGTATTTGAGCCAATGAGTCAATGCAATCAACTGGTTTTCCTTAGATAGAAAACTTTGTATCAATTTGACTGTATGATCTGGTTGAACTGTAAAGTGCCTTGAGATGACATGTGTTGTGAATTTGGCGCTATATAAATAAACTGAATTGAATTGAAATTGAATTGATGATAAAATCATTTAGAGCAGATCAGACTATAAGTAGCATAAGGGGAGTTTTTTATGCTTTTCTCTCATAAAAAAGCAAAAACAAAAACAATAAAAAACACAAAAACAATTCCCTAAATCTCAAATTGAATCTCTTAATCTTGTTTCAGGTAGAATGTTTTTGCTCTAGTTCAATTGGCCTTTGAAAAAAAAATTTTTTAGGCCCTTTCACATTTAAACTATGATTAAAAGCAAACCAGACCAAAATGGTTTAGACCAACACAAACCAAAAGATGATTTTTTAGGTTAGATGGATATGTTATGTTGCTTATGTCTGTGCAAAAACTCCTTCAATCTATCATCTGATCTATACCACCCTGGTATAGATCAGCAACTCTAGTCAGCGCGAGTATGTGGCCCTGTTTGCCTGCAAGAGAACCCTGGTGCCGTTTGTTTACAGTAAAAAAGCAACCATGCTTCTGACTCAAAGTGAGACAGTTATCCACAGAGAGGAAGCGTTTCATGGGCTGTAGATTATTGTCCAAGTATATTTGATATGAAGGTCAGAAGGTTAGGAGAAGACATTTTTATGGTTCTATCATTTGCTTGAAATTGAGGTCCTGGATCAGTAAAGTAGCCCCATCACATTCTGCCCCTGGTTTTAAATGAAGGTCTGAGGTCTTTTCAGAAATTCTGTTAGCTTTACACCAGATGAGAGATAACCTACCGGTAACCTTAATCTTGGAGCTCATGGATGCAGTTTTAACCGAACTTCTTTATTTATTGTTTAATCACAGATGTAGACTCTAACTGAGGTAACAGTCTACGGTGCTTCAGATGTTTAATCAGAGTTGCTTTGTAATCTGTTTAACCTCCTATGCTGCTTTGAAGTCGTTCATTAATGGGAAAGTTCACCACTGTTCACCGCTGCGTTCGATGATCATTTTGATCAGAAATCCAAGGAGGGATGTTTCTTAATATGCAAAAAAAGAAAAAGTCTTAGAAAGTGAACAGACATATAAGATAAGCAGATATTTAAAACTGAAAATAAAATAAAAAGAATATCAGTCTAATTTTGTTTGAAATATGCTTAGAATTGCACAATATTTGTCATTTTGGGGGGAATTTTCATCCTTTTTCATTTTGCCCCATTGGCCCTGTTATTTATTTCCTTCTACAGATTTGGTAGTCAAGCCCTAGTGTTGTTAATGAAAAATTATTTTCAGCTATAGTTAAGTCAAAATTTACCAATGAGGGTCAATAACGTTATCATATAGAACATGTTTGGATTGATTTTTGGGCTTTAATTCATTAAATCTTTTTAAAATGTATTTTGTATTCACTTGGGGTATCTTTGTCTGATTAAGCTATGACATAAGAGCAACAACACAAAAAAACTGAAATGAATTAGAGGGAAATACTTTGAGAAACTTCCCACAGAAGAAATTATAAAAAAATGTTTGTGTCTTATTTCTAACTATAATCTTTATTGTTTAAACTTTAGTTGTTTCTCCAGCTACCACCATCCTTTTGTCAAAAAAAGAGGAAGATCTAGACAGGCAAATAGATAATAATGAGAGGGAAAATCCTGAGTAAGGGTTGCCTGCTGCAAGATTTTTCTCCTACCATCAATCCTCTCGGAGCTTTTGGCTCCCTCACCTCGTTAGCTAATTGAATAAATGACAGATTGTCCTCAGTTCCCTGTGAGACTCTTCATTTGTCTTTTTTAAAATTCCATGCTCTCTTTTTAGTCCTGTCTTCCCTCAAACCGGTACTTTAAATGTGATGCATATAGATGCACAAGAACCAGAATGATCAAGGATAAATGTCGACATTCACCTTTAGGCATGACGTTATAACCATTGGCAGGTGAAGTGAGTGACACAGGTTGTCTCTTTATCCTGACATGAGCCAGTTATTAGGATGTATGAGCTTTCTTTATTTTCCTGGTCCATTCTTTTTAGTATTTTTTCAAGAGTTTTCCATATAAGGAATGGGGTCTAACGCAGAGTTGGAAATATGACCAAATAATTTAGAGCAGATAATATCAATTTTATGAAAATCTATAATTAAATGTTCCTAAAAAGTATGTAATAACTAAATAAATTGGTAGTGTTGAATTAGTTGTAGAGAGATTTTAGCAGACCTATCAAAAAATACATCCCTAAATAGTTATTGTGATTTTAAAGATGCTTAAACATAATCAATTATATAATATTGTGTGGTTAAGGATCTGAGCTGCATTATTGCAGATGTTTAATTAAATAAGTGTTTGTTAAGAATACTACAATGTTTTTTTATTAACAAATGTCTGTTATTTGAGATCTCATTAGAATCAAGTTTGCAGTTTTAATTCCTGAAACTTGTTTTTATATATCTATAAATAATTTAATGGTAAAAGACCACTTCTTTAGCTGGTAAAAAAGCAAAATGTTGTGCAAAAGGCAAAATATTTTTAAACAATTAAAGATTGGGAGGTCTTCAACATATTCTTCTAGACCAAAGGTGTGAGTTCAAGCTTTGAGATAGAAATAATAAAAAAACAATTTACTTAAAGTTGCAGAACATCTTCCTCGCTGCCAGCAGGTGTTAGTTTGGTTTCAGAGTTCTGTTGAATCTGATGTAACCTTCTCTTCTCACCTCTCCTCACTGATGTGGAGAAGAAATTGATTGCTTATAGGTGATGTTGTGGTGTCGAGGGACTGTTCTAGCGTGTGTGTGGGTGTGTGTGTGTGACTATGCTCTGATTGTGTGTCAGCCTAAATTAGCCTCCATGTGACATGGGTCTGGCACACACTGCTGCCTGCCCTCTGCCCACCACTGTGCATATGTGTCCTAGATTATAATTAATAAGCAGCGTGCCAATCATGCTTTAATCACAATATCTCTGCATTTAGGGGGCGTGAAAGGGTCACTTGCATCTGGGCTGCAGGATGGCCAATCTGGAGCAACTAATAAGATACATTCGCGTCTGTGCCTCCCTGATGGACTCATTTGAGTGTTGGTGGTTGCAGCTGCTCAGGTGAGCCCCTGAGACTGATTTATGTTAGTTTATTTATTTTGTTTTAAGAGAGGAAAAACACCAACTAGAACACAGTGTTCCTTTTACTTGCATCTTGTTTGACTGCTTTCAAAATAACTTGATTGTTTTTTATCCAAAAAGAAGAAACAGTATAACAGTATAATTAATTCCTTCTTTGCAAGTAAAGTCACTTGCACTGAGGTAGCCATAGAATCTGAACCGGGTTTAAACTACTTTGATCCAGTTGAACTTTCAGAGTTAGAAAACACTACTGTCTTCATCTAAGCCTTCAACTTGTATGTTAGATTCAGTTCCAACCAGGTTATTTAAGGAGGTATTCACTTTGATCTCCTCCTTCATTTTAGATGTGATTAATCTATCTCTGTTACAGGGATATGTACCAAAGACTTTTAAGATTGATGTAATTAAACCTTTACTTAAGAAACCGTCTCTTGACCCAGATGACTTGGTCAATTATAGACCTATATCCAATCTTCCATTCTTATCTAAAATTCTTCACGAAGTAGTTGACAAATAAGTGTGCGATCGCTTACACCATAATGAACTTTTTGAAGAGTTTCAGTCTGGCTTTAGTGCTCATCATAGCACTGAAACAGCTCTGGTGAAAGTCACTAATGATATTCTCATTTCCTCAGATATAGGACTTGTATCTGTGCTTGTCCTGTTGGATCTCAGTGCTGCATTTGATACAGTTGACCATAATATTCTTTTAGAAATACTTGAATATTTTGTTGGAATTAAAGGAACAGCACTAGGCTGGTTAAATTTTTTCTATCTGATCGATTTCAGTTTGTTCACGTTAATGACAAATCTTCCTCATGCTCAAAGGTTACCAGTGGAGCACCACAGGGATCGGTGCTAGGACCAATTCTCTTTACTATATATATATATGCTTCCAATAGGTAGAGTTAGACTGCATGGGATTAATTTCCACTGTTATGCTGATGATACCCAGCTATATCTGTCTATAAATCCAGATGAAACTAACCCATTACATAGATTACAGGCATGTCTTGAAGACATAAAAACCTGAATGACTCTTAACTTTCTCCTCCTGAATGCAGACAAAACAGAATTTATAGTATTTGGAAAAGTATTTGAAAAAAAAATTATTAGTCAGTCACTTCATCTGGATTGGATTAAACTGATCTCTTGGTGTTACTTTTAATCAGGACCTGTCATATAAATCCCATATCAAAGAGGTTTCTAGAATTTCCTTATTTCATCTGCGGAATATTGCACAAATTAGAAATATCCTGTCTAGGGATGAAGCTGAGAAACGAGTCCATGCATTTGTTATTCAAGGCTGGACTATTGTAATTCTTTGCTATCAAGTCCACAAACTGTAGTTAAAGGCTTTAGCTGATCCAAAATGCTGCAGCCAGAGTTTTGATAAAAATTAAAAAGAGAGATCATATCTCTCCTATCCTGGCTTCTCTTCATTGGCTTCCTGTTAAATCCAGACTATTCTGCAACTTTTAAATTAATTCAAGTCCAGCAGACTGCAATAAGATTGATGACTTGTTACCAGATCTCTTCATACATAGGTTATTGTGTCATTATTTTGTAAATCTGATGCAGTAAGGACAAAATAATGTCTCTCCTTACAACATTCACATAATCCACAGATAAAAGTAATTGAAATAGCAGCTGTCTGTCTAAAATGAGAAGAATGGCATCTGGTAACTGGAGCTATATTCATTATCATCATATTTAAAATGTGCATGGACAATTTACATACAAACAAAGACAATTCTGTCAGCTCAATGAGAACGTAATCTACCGTGTTTATGTAATGTATACCTCCTGCTGTCTGTTATGCTTAAATGCTTGCACTCCACAAACACTTGACTGAGACACAAAATAAATTTACAAATTGCACTGGTATAATAATGTGTTTTGATTAAATAATAATTTAAAATAAAATCCAGTCTTCTTTGGTTGGGTTCTATCAACATCCTGTGACTTGAATTATCAATATATTATCTATTTTAAAGTTACAATATGTAATAAGGAAAACAAAGTCAAAGTTTTGGAAGTGGCCATCACAAAGACCTGATCTCAGTCCAATTAAAAAATTGTGAACATACCTAAAAAAGCTGTGTGCAAGCAAGGTAACCTACAGAAACTACTAACACTAGTTTTATTTGGAGGAATCAAACCAAAATTCAAGCAGTCAACTATAAGAAGCTTATAGTATGAACCAATCTTTTTTCTTTTTTTTTTTTTTTTTTTTTTTACATAATATCAGTGGTGTCAAAAGTACACACATTTGTTACTTAAGTAGAAGTAAAGATACTGCAGTTTATAAGTTGAAGTATCAACTTGACCTCTTTACTCAAGTAAAAGTGAAAAAGTATGTTCTCCAAAACATACTTTTAATTGTAAATGTTTTAATTGGACTGAGATCAGGTCTTTGTGATGGCCACTTCCAAAACTTTGACTTTGACTTACTTAAAGTATAAAAGTAGAAAATAACCTTAAAAAAAAAAAAACAGCCAGATGCCACTATATGAATTAAAAGCTCAATTTTACAACTATTCAACTATTTCTAAAAATTCTTTGAGATAGGGCCAAGTATGAGGGAGGTCTTGTTGATCCGTCTCCATCTCCTGATACGCTCTCGCCTGTGTCCGACCTTTCAGACATTTCAACATCTTTTTCTGAATCCAACATTGTAGCATGGCATAGACAATTCACCTTTGCAGTTTGAAGAACACCTGCTTGCTTCTGATGATTTCCATTGGCTAACTAATGAGTGTTTGCGTTATATGACTCTTCCAATTAAACTAGTTTTCACTAGATGTGGATGGTGCCAATGATCTGCATTGGATGGTGCACATGACGTGAAATAAATATTTATAAACATGATTAAACCGACGCCAAGAGTGTCGAGTAATGTTTGTTTGAAAAATATAAGGAATGGAAAGTACAGATACTCCTGCATTTTATGAAATTTAAAATAGCAATTTGGGGAAGGTTGTCCAAACTCATATGTTGCCCAAATCTTAATTTTCTTATAAGAAAAAAGTGTAAGTTACAGCAAGGTATTGTACAATTTTTAAAATGTTGTGCAAATAGTTAATTAAAATAGGCTGATTGGGCCAAAATGAACCACTACATTTTAGGATTCAATTCTGCTTTATTTCTTAATCTTAATAGCAGTTTTCTTGCGGATTAAAAAAAAATTTGAAACGTAACGTGCGGAACCAAAGTGCTCTGGGATCTGTTTCTTGACGGCAGTGTTTATGGAATTCCCATTCATTTCCTGGTAGAATTGAGCATAGCTGAACATCCTGAAGCAAAGTAATTTCCGCAGGTTGTCGTTGATAAATGTTAATGTAGCATCCAGGTTTACTGCCAACAATGATTCCTTACACTGTCAACATCAAGCTAGCTGCCCGGACGTTGACTGGCACCCTAAATCTGCAGAATAAAACAGCTGTCGACTGGTGAGTACTGCACTTCCGCTGTTAGCATCATTTATGTGTTGCTATAATTCAGTTGCTAATGACAGTGTAAATGTCAGGTATTTTTTTAGTGTTATCGGATCTATTTGACTAAATCGATTGTTTCGCTATAGCGTAGACAACCTTTTAATTGCAGAATTGTATAAACATGCAGGACATTTCAGTGTCACGTGATATGTCAGTTTGCCTGGACAGATTTAAGAAACAAGAATCTTTAATGTCAGTATTAAATCATGATGTAGTGTTTGTTGGGACACCGAGCCTAGACTGCAAGCGTAGATCGCAGATTGAAATTAAGACAGACTTAAAGGGGGGGAAAGCATCCTTAGAGGACATCTGCAAAAGACAGACACGTCTCAATAAACGCTCCACTTTATATCAGTTAAATATTATGGTCAACATTTCTATAATAATTTCACAGGAAAATAGAACAGAGGTAAAAAGATAAGATAGAAAGTCAAATGTATTGATCAAAAGAGATTTCCTACAGGAGAGAAAAGTAAAAATAAATGCAAATCAATATTGTTTTACAGAGATAATCCCATAATTTCGCAAGAGGATAAGGGACACTGAAAAAAATAAAAAAGTAGACTGATTTTTTAAATTTTATTTTAGTTTAATATGGTAAAAAAGTCAGAATCCTGACTGTAATCTCAGAATTCTGACTTTTTTCCTCAGAATTCTAAATTTTTTCTCACAATTCTGACTTTAATCTCAGAATTTTGGATCTTAATGTAGATGGGCACCATGAAGGAAGAGATGTGGGAGCACTCAGCTTTACTGGCAAAGATTTGAGTTGTTTGGAAGGGCCAGTAACAAATTGGTGGAAAATAACGCAACTAGGCAACTTTTTACATGCCCAAGGGGTCCCCAGTGATGCTATTTCATTAAAGAAGGTGATTAAAACCAAAGAGCTAATCTCTAAAACTGATATGGCTACGGCTTGATGCTAACATGTTTGTTAGCTGTCAGAATACAGATTTTTTTTTTCATGTTATACTGAAATAAAATGTAAAAATCAGTTAACTTCTTTTCATGTTTTCAGTGGCTCTATTCCTCTTTCGTACATAATTTTATTTATTTATTTATTTTTTTTTATTTTTTTTACCCTGTTTACATTGACTTACAAAGGGCCTAGAGAAGTGCTCAGAAAAGGAGGCCTTGATAAATTGCTTTGATTGTAATTTGGAAAGGAGGGCTTGTACAATTTTGAGGAGTAATCAGTTTAATCATATTGAGCATATTAATACATTTCTTGCTTTACTGTTGCATGATTTTTATTTTTATTTTTTACATCTGGTCTGGACAGTAGTTGGTAGTAGTTTGTTGCAAAGCTTGGTTCATAGACAACATAAATTTATATTTAAAGATTCTTTTTTAAATCTCTTTAAAAGCAGGAACTTGTGATGCAAATATGGACCCAGGTAAAAGTGTTGATAATGGAGAAGATATCTCAGTGTTTTAGACCAACTACAATAAATAGACAACACTTTATGTTAGAGCTTTTAAAATAATTTAATTTTCTTCAACAAAGAAAATATCAAGTCAAATATGGCTTAAAATGGAGGATTTTCGGCCATGTTCAATTTCCTAATTGTTGATGGTTTTGTTTACTTTATCCATCCTTTACTTTCCACATCCTACAGGGGATGGCAGGGACTAATAGCGCAAGGATGTCACTCCAGTATTCTCATAATTGATCCAAAGACTGCTCAGACCATCCAGGTCCTGGAGAGGCACAAAGCAAATGTTGTCAAGGTGAGTTTCCGTATATTCAATTTATTTATGCATTTATTCATTTTAGACATTAAACTTGAAAAGTAAGCAGATAATGACCTTTTAAAGTTTCTGTTATTCTAAAATGTTATCTTATTGCAGTGTGTAGTAAATTAGCAAAATTGTCTTTAAATGCAAAGCAAATTTTCCAGATACTTTCTTGTGATTTTTCTTTGTAGACAACCAGCAGTCAAATCTCAAAACAATTTCTGTTAAAAAAATTGTCATGTGGACAATTTTTTTGAAAAAAAAAAGCACAAAAAAAAACATACTATTAGAAAATATAACTGTCAAGGAGTTAACAAATACTTTCAAATATGATTGATTGATGTTAAATAAATTGAACACTTTTATATTTTTCTATTGCTTTAAAAAAAATTCTTCATTGGGAATTTATCTATACAATATTTTTTTTTAACAAGATCGTCTGTGCATAGGTCATAGAAAAAGTACTTTGCAACAATGCAATTTGCAATTTCAACATGACATGAAGGTGTAACTAAAACATGTCTTTGTGACAGAGAACGAACTCTGAACATCCCCTAGAAAACACCAGCTCACTGTGGATGATTGATTTGGTAGCATCCTTCTAAGAGGATCCCTGTTTTAGTCAGTAGTGCTAGACAGAGTTAGGGTGAAGACGGAGGGAGTTAAAGGTATGTCTGTTCTGTAAGAGAACCTGTTTGAGACATCAAAAGATTTGAGCTGGGGGTGGAAGTTTACCTCAGTGTTATACTTAAAAGTTTCCCCTTTTATCTTTCTAATTAACAAGCCTATCTGTGCTAAACTGTTGCGCAAAACCTGGTTCTGTCTTCCCAAGAAGTCCGAATCCATAAACAAATTAATACCCAGGTTTATTCTTCTTTTCGAAGCACCTGAACCCACATATTGGTTTTGTAAAAGGCAGCAACAGGACATTACTGATCAACCGGCATATTAGAAGAATTAGAAATAGTAACTGATGTGTGAAGTACGTACAAATTAATTACATGTGAAGTGAGTAACTGAGCAACTATTTCAACAAAAACTTCAGGTATATGATAGTTTTGTTTTTAATTCAGCATTTTGACATATTTCCTTAATATATTAACACTAATTAACACTATTTAAGTCAAAGACTATGTTTTTTGCTCCTAGGTGAAATGGTCAAGAGAAAATTACTACCACAACCTGAGCTCTCCCTACTGCCTGCGACTCGCCTCAGGAGATGCCTCCGGGAAGATCATAGTGTGGGACGTAGTCAGTGGCACAGCTCACTGCGAGATCCAGGAACACTCAAAACCAATTCAGGGTGAGGATGTTAAAGAACCTGTTCAGGAAGCTCTGACTCTGTTTTCTAGAGAGAACCTTTCCTCTGGTATCTCTGAAATCAAACTGTTGCTCTGCTGGTAGTTATTTGATTTCTCTGAAGCACAAATTCACTTTCTTTGGCAGATTTAATTCCCTCTTCTTTGGTTGACCTTTGTGTCCCTGTTTCTCTCTCTCTCTGTTAGATTTAGAGTGGTTGTGGAATCAGGATGCATCTCGGGACCTCCTGTTAGCGGTTCATCCTCCTAACTACATCGTTCTGTGGAACGGTGACACAGGAACCAAGCTGTGGAAGAAGAGCTATGCTGAGAATATCCTCTCATTTTCCTTTGACCCATTCGATCCATCTAACATGGCATGTAGGTTAAACAGTAGCTCAGAAATCTGCCACACTCAGTTTTCAGTTTTTCACTTTAGCTGGCGCATGTAGTAAAGGGTCTGGATTTCTTTTTTTTTTAAACTTGGTGAAATCATTTCTGAAAAGGAAAAAGCTTCTAAAGCAATTCCAGCAAACAGTCCACAAAACTAAATGTTAAAATGACCAATACATAGAATTAACAATAGTCAGGTAGAATGTTTTGGATTCAAGTCATTTTAATCTCACAAAGTCTACATAAAATCTTTTTTTAAGAAATATGGATTATTTAGGTAAGATATTAAAGATTCTTCGTTCAGTGATTTAACAGTTTATTTCAGTCATTTCTGCACTAAGGACAGTTTTTAATTGAATTTAAAGAAGTTATTGTTGTTATACAAAGGGCTGCTCAGTGGCGCAGTGTGTAGCTGCCTTGCAGCAACAAGTTTGCAGGTTCAAATCCCGGTCTTTCTGCATGGAGTTTGCATGTTCTCCCTGAGCATGCGTGGGTTCTCTCCGGGTACTCCCACTTCCTCCCACAGTCCAAAAACATGACTGTTGGGTTAATTGGCTTCTCTAAATTCTCCTTAGGTGTGAGTGTGTGCGTGAATGGTTCTTTGTCCTGTTTGTTTCTTTTTTGCCCTGCAATGGACTGCCGACCTGTCCAGGATGGACCCCGCCTCTCGCCTGTAGACAGCTGGAGATAGGCACCAGAACACCTCACGACCCCGCTTGTGACGGAAAATGGATGGATGTTATACACATTTTTTGAGAGCAAAATGTGGAAATTACTTTAAAATATGACATTTTTTATTTTAAACTTGTTATTTGTTTGAAGCAAGAAACTTTAAAGTAAATAAAGTTTGCCAGACCAGTCTTGTTAAATGAGAAGGCTTATTTTTCATTTTAACATTTTTATTTTAACAATTTAACAGTTGATGAAATTTTTATATGTGAGCCATGTTTTATGCAAAGAGGAGTATTGAGACTTAATTGGTATTTCAG
This sequence comes from Cyprinodon tularosa, assembly GCF_016077235.1. Classification (NCBI taxonomy): domain Eukaryota; kingdom Metazoa; phylum Chordata; class Actinopteri; order Cyprinodontiformes; family Cyprinodontidae; genus Cyprinodon; species Cyprinodon tularosa. Next base: position 1,469,814 of record NW_024039056.1, on the reverse strand, counting down.
CAGTTTTCAATGCAAAGTTTCAAGAAGACTTAATTCCAACTCTCTACAAGAATGAGCTTTAATAATTAATGTTTTTTTTTTTTTTTGCAGTGCTGACCAGCGAAGGAATCGTTTTTATCACTGATTTTTCCCACTCTAAGCCACCAAGCAGCACTGGCAAAAAGGTGTACATTGCCAGCCCTCATGCAAGCCCAGCGCACACCAAACCTGCACCCGCTGCTACTCCTGCACCCACTGGTGCTAAGAAGGCCCTTAACAAAGTGAAAGTGCTGATCACCAATGAAAAACCAACGTAAGTTACACTCCAATATCAGGTTCGACCTGCTGATCCCATCGTGATGATAAGAAATACACTATATTGCCAAAAGTATTTGCTCACCTGCCTTGACTCACATATGAGCTTAAGTGACATCCCGTTCCTAATCCATAGGGTTCAATATGACGTCGGTCCACCCTTTGCAGCTAGAACAGCTTCAACTCTTCTGGGAAGGCTGTCCACAAGGTTTAGGAGTGTGTTTATGGGAATTTTTGACCATTCTTCCAGAAGCGCATTTGTGAGGTCGCACACTGATGTTGGACGAGAAGGCCTGGCTCTCAGTCTCCGCTCTAATTCATCCCAAAGGTGTTCTATCGGGTTGAGGTCAGGACTCTGTGCAGGCCAGTCAAGTTCATCCACACCAGACTCTGTCATCCATGTCTTTATGGACCTTGCTTTGTGCACTGGTGCACAGTCATGTTGGAAGAGGAAGGGGCCAGCTCCAAACTGTTCCCACAAAGTTGGGAGCATGGAATTGTCCAAAATGTCTTGGTATGCTGAAGCATTCAGAGTTCCTTTCACTGGAACTAAGGGGCCAAGCCCAGCTCCTGAAAAACAACCCCACACCATAATCCCCCCTCCACCAAACTTTACACTTGGCACAATGCAGTCAGACAAGTACCGTTCTCCTGGCAACCGCCAAACCCAGACCCGTCCATCAGATTGCCAGATGGAGAAGCGCGATTCGTCACTCCAGAGAACGCGTCTCCACTGCTCTAGAGTCCAGTGGCGGCGTGCTTTACACCACCGCATCCGACGCTTTGCATTGCACTTGGTGATGTATGGCTTGGATGCAGCTGCTCGACCATGGAAACCCATTCCATGAAGCTCTCTGCGCACTGTTCTTGAGCTAATCTGAAGGCCACATGAAGTTTGGAGGTCTGTAGTGATTGACTCTGCAGAAAGTTGGCGACCTCTTCGCACTATGCGCGTCAGCATCCGCTGACCCCGCTCCGTCAGTTTACGTGGCCTACCACTTCGTGGCTGAGTTGCTGTCGTTCCCAAACACTTCCATTTTCTTATAATACAGCTGACAGTTGACTGTGGAATATTTAGGAGCGAGGAAATTTCACGACTGGATTTGTTGCACAGGTGGCATCCTATCACAGTTCCACGCTGGAATTCACTGAGCTCCTGAGAGCGACCCATTCTTTCACAAATGTTTGTAAAAACAGTCTGCATGCCTAGGTGCTTGAATTTATACACCTGTGGCCATGGAAGTGATTGGAACACCTGATTCCAATAATTTGGATGGGTGAGCAAATACTTTTGGCAATATAGTGTATGTTCCAATCTGGCAAAAACTGAGCTATTTTGCATAAAAGTATGTGAAAATCTGTGTGTCTTGTAGATGTAGGAAGCAATGAGACACAAACCCCAAAAGTATTACTGTTATTTATACAAAACAAGGTGTTTCTTTATAAAAAAATTTTTATTGTAGTGTATAGTTTTTAGTGATGGTGAGATGAAGCCTCATGAGGCATTAAACCGTTTGGCCAAACTGCTTCAACGATCCCCACAGTTCATGAGGCTTCATGTGAACATGTCACCACCTGTTGGTGGACAGCAGAACTACAGTTTGTAATAAAATCAGTGGTTTTTTCCCCTTTTAAGTTCCTTTGAAATTGTTAATGGTTTGTGTGTATAATAAAATCTTTTGTAATTTTTTTAACTGTAAAATTTCTCAGAACAATCATTTAAGGTGTACAGTTTTTCTGCCATTTTAATGAAATAAACTCAAACAGACAGTGAAAGTGTTTGTGCAAATTGGGCAATGATGAGCAGAATGAAAGGTGTTAGTCATTTTTTATTCAAACATTATAGTTTTTCCACGTTTTTTGGTTTTAATCAGGTTGGAAGTTGTGTTCAACCAATCTTTTGTAAACCGACCTAATTTACCCAAGCTATATTTTTACTCAGGCAAAACAATGCAAATTAGTCTCATGAGCCAAAATAATTAAGTTTAATTGCAACTTTCAAAAGTCAAAGACAGGTGTTGAACCATCAACCTCTAGTGTAAGAGCCTGTCTCCTACAGATGACGCCACTTATGTAGATAACAATATCAGGGAGGAAAATACTACTTAATAGTGACGTGTTAACACTGAGTTTGTCCAGTGGCTTGCTCAGATTTTGATCATTACATTGTTTATTCTAACCAAATTAGTTTTGACCAACTAGATTGGTTGGAAAAACAACCAATCTATTCTTAGAATCTATCCAAACTCTATCCAACTGACAGCATCTCTCCTCCAATCTCCCACATCTTGACTGAACACTGAGACTGTTTAGATGCCTGTCAAAATTCTTGTGCTTCCCGAAGCGGTCAGGTGGTATCACGGTAGCGAGGCCTCGGACGTCATCAATTTTGGCCCCGCCTCTAAATGAATCAAGCCTCGACACACGCTTCGGGTAAATGCCCCCTCCATTACTCGACACATGCCTCGAAGCATCGGCTCATCTCATAACATCGCTAATAGTTTTCCATTTACTCTAAAATTTTGCATCACTGTGTGTCACTGAAAATCCTAAAATCTTAAAAAAAAAAGTCACTGAGGTTTAAGATTGTAACATGAAAGAATACAGAATAGTTCAAAGGGTATGCAAGGCATCCCAAGTACGTCTAATATTTAATTCAGCTGTTTAGTCTCCCGGTGTATCAATGAAAAAGTTGAAGTGATTTGTCTGACAAATAAAGCTCTTTTCCTTCCTGCTGTGTGTTGCTGCAGGACAGAGGCAGTGACTCTAAATGACTGTCTGCAGCTGTCCTACCTGCCGTCCAAAAGGAACCACATGCTGCTGCTTTATCCCCGAGAAATTTTAATTCTGGACCTGGAGCTCAGCCAGACAGTGGGTGTGGTGGCCATTGAGCGCTCTGGGGTTCCCTTCACCCAGGTGAGGAACCACCTTCTTAAGCTTTCTTCATTGCCCATGTTCTCTGTGTACAGTAACGGTTTTATCACAGTCTGGTGTTGGTTTTACATTCATCTGTCATTTATTGCCTAGAAGTCAAGTCCATCATCTGACATTGACTTAATTCTTTACTGTTTACTTCAAGGTGTGATGGCTGCAAAGAGCAGCACTGAAGATTAAAACAGCAGCTTGTTTTACTGCTAGACCTTCAGTTCCTCTCAGTTGTCTTTGTTAGCATCATCTGGGGTTTAATGGCCAGTCTCTGCCTTCTGAAGTTAGTTTTAATTGGATATCATCAAATATCTTGTCACAGCTTTAAAGGCAAAAGCAGACACTCTTTTAATGATCCTCCAATCCCTTAGCGCTCTCCTAATTCCTGTTTTCTTTTGTAAAATGAATGATTGCTGTAGCCTTACACAGGAGAATGTAACCACTTTCACTAATACCGCTCATTTTTATTAACACAGAGTGCTTTAAAAAAAAAATTCATAAATTTTATGCCTGATTTCCAATAAATGAGGTAGATTGGTTTATATTTAAATAGTAAAATAGTTAAATAATTTGATATGTATGAAAGTAAACACATGTTAATTATGATGATTTCTCCCCACTTAAATATTTTAGATAATTGCATAAATAATATTGTCAAACAAAATTACAGAATTACAAAGAATCACAGTCTGCAATTAAAAGGCCTATTCTTAGATGGTTTGACTTGCTATGATCAATAAATGTCTGGTCATGTCAACACCTTTTTAAAAACATGTTTTAGACTTAGCAGTTTTTTCTATGCAGCTTTGAAATCTTTGAAAAAAGCATTAATATCCAATAAAGTCTGGATAAATTGGCCTTACATTATTGGCTGAACGTTTAAGCTGCCAGACTTGATTCTTTTACTGCCCAATTTGTTTTGCAGACAGTAAAGAATCAAACAAAAGCACAACAAAATACAATTTAACTGAAATTGCAAAAACATAAGCCCTTTAATTTGTATTTATTTTTAAACATTGTGTTTGTGAAAAGCCACATCACTGCCTGAGCTTTTTTATAACTCATTCCATGTTTCAGATTGATTTAGATTACAGCTGCTGGGAGGAAGGATCTGTGATAACGCTCCCTGCACCCTAAATGCATCAGGGAGCGTTATCACAGATCCTTCCTCCCAGCAGTGTAAGACTTTATAACCATCACTGTTCCCAAAAACCTAAATAAATTGTTACATTCATGCTGATTTTGCACAGTTTCTACCTTAGTCAGTTAAATAACATGCTGCTGTCATTTTGCACATCTCTGATGTTGCTGCTATTTTCAAATTTATAATTTCATTACTGTAAAAAGGTCCATACCTGTATATTGGTTATTTATTTTCCAGGTGCACACTTTTTATATTGTTAAAACACTTTACAGTTCAGTATTTAATTGTTTATCTTTTAACTTTTCACTATTATGTTATTCTTGTACACTCTTCTAAGGTTCACATTTGTGTGAATTTTTTTTTTATAATCTTTTTGCTGCTGTAACACCAGAATTTCCCCATTGTTGGACAATAAAGGAATTTTCTATTCTATTCTATACTAACAGAAACCCCATTTAAAAGGTCAGCTTTTAAAGGCTTAACGACCTTCTCAAATCAACGTTTTTAAATGAACTGTTAGTTCAAAATCTATAATGCGAATTTTAGGTAAATAATGTTTTCTTTTTATGTTTTGCACATAGAATCAAAGTATCACAGATTACAAGCTGTGCTTTAATTACCCTGCTGTCATGTTACGATATACCGATCCAAGTTTGACAAGTTTAAGTATTGCAGACTTCGAGTTGACATCAGTTGCTGCTGATTCAAAAGAACCTTAAAATAGCTGTTAACCACTTTAGAAAATGAAACGTTAACCTCACTGTTGTTCTTTCATAATTTCTAAACCATGTCACACAAGTTAAATGTTTCTAATTCATATTTTCTGAAATTGTTATAAACATTGAGTTCTATGTATTGTTTAAATGTGTTTCAGTCAATCTGTTTGTGCTCAATTTATTTTATTATGTTTATTACAGTAAAGCATCTTTTTTCTTTTTGAAGGTTGTTCCCTGCGCTCAGCGTGACGCTCTTTACTGTCTGCATGAGAACGGTTGCATTACTCTGCGGGTGTGCCGCTCGACCTCAGCTATAGAGGAAGCAGCAGGTAGGGAGATGGGAACTTTAACACCCAGATCACCCTCTAGTTGTGTTCTCCTCAGAAAATAAGCTTAGTCCTCTCTCTGTGGTCTTATGTAGAAATGCTGCTCCAGCCATCGGCACATTAAATTTAGCCTTCATCTGTGCTTTACTTTCCACCTTCTGTTTTTTCGTTTATCTTTGACCTGCTGTTCCAAGCTAATGGAATTTTAGTGAAATTAAAATCCTCTCCTCTAATTTCTGATACTTTATTTAGTTTCTCATATTTTCTCATTTACTATGACATTTCATTTCTCTTAAGTCATAACTAGTACAGCTTTCTTGTTTGTCATCAACAGACCCAGAACAGAGTCTCCAGGAACTTGTTTATGACCTGCGCTCCCAGTGTGATGCCATAAGAGTCACGAAGACGGTCCGGCCATACAGGATGGTTGTTTGCCCTGTAAACGAGAACAAAGCTGCTCTCATGGTCAGCGATGGAAGAGTCATGTTCTGGGAGCTCAAAGCACACACTGGGCGTTCTGTTGCCAATCCAAGGTAGGCAAACTCTAAAACTATTTTTATGTGATAATTAGATTCTGTTTTCTTTCTATTACACTAAGCTCAGCTGAATGAGAAGCAGTTTAGAAAATAATTAGCTCCCTGAGTCTAAGAGCTGAATTTGACTCGAGGCCACTCAGCTTCTACCTTAAGCGGTGTAATAAGCTTTTTTTTTATGCCTTGTTGACGAGAGATGGTCTGATGGAGGAAAAGATGTGTACGTTGCTTTGGTCTGTCTAACAGAAAGAGCTAAACCAGGAGTAAAGTTCTCAATTTTCTCCTCCATCTAAGTTTTACCTTCACCTTTAGTCATGAAAAGTTGAACATGGTGTAGTGTTTCCCAACCGGGCTTACGCATACCCCTAGTGGTCCACAAGTGCATTGCAAGGGATTCATGAAAGATTTTTATTTCCTAGGTTAGGGTTTTTTTTTTTTTTTTTTTTGAAATTGAAAGCATAAAATTATAAAAATTAATTGCTCAAATTAGGATATATAGAAAGATAGAGAGATAGAAAGGGGTAGATATAGATAGATATACTGTCAATAAAAACATATAAAATAGGATGATAAAAAAAACACAAAATTAAATAAAAAATAAAAAAATAATAAACAACTCAGTCCTTCAAGATGCATTAAATTGTCTAATGGCAACCGGGACATAAGATCCTCAGTATCTCTCCATTTTGCTACTCACAGGAATCAGTCTTGAAATGGTCTTTATTTCAGTTATTGTATGTTCCACTTTTGGAAAATCATAAATTCTTTTGACTGAGAGGGATACTCATGGTAAGACAAATGCCCAAAGGGGTACACAAGTCAAAAAAGGTTGGGAAACACTGGTGTACAGAACAATATCTTGGATACAAGCCGAGGGTTTCTGTACCCTGCCTCAGATAACTGGAAAATTGAGGAACATTTTGTTTTTAAAGAGCACTGAGATGACTTTGAAATTGTTTGTTCTACTTAGTTATACTGCTGAAAATACTAAAGTAAGGTCTGCTTATTTTGGATTCGTTTGCACTTTCTTTTGCTAGATTTGACAAAATGGCAATTATAAATGTTTTTTTTCTGACAAATATACAAGAACTTGGTACACACTTATCCCCATGGGAACATTGCTATGGCTCTATTGTTTGTGCAGAAGCACAAACAAAATCATTTTTAATGAATGTTCTTTCTGCTCTTGCTCCACAGCTCTGCTCTGTCGCCTCTCTACTCCCCTGTGTCTTTTTGTGGAGCTCCTCTGGTTCCGAACCAAAAAAGAATCCAGGATCTTTCTCTCAACAGTATGATCGGTACGACCATGACCAACACTGTCATCTCTGCCTGACAAGCCAAAGCAGATGCAGTCTGATATTTTAACTTTTATTTCTCCCTTTCTTGACTGCTGTAACCAGCTAATTAAACAGACGATCAATATAAATATTAATACCTTTGTGTGAAACACTACACTTAAAAACCAAAAATAATTTAACTGGGCTCATGATGAAAAGAGTAAATAATTTTCTTCTTTTGTTTTTTTGTTTTAGTTTTATGTAAACATTTAAAAAATGGTTTCAGATACCAGGTTAGTTGTTTCATTTAGCGGTTCTCCATCTTGATCCTCAGGGTCTCACATTTTTAGATATTCTCTACTCCCTCATGCTAAACTACAGAGAAAGGATGATTTTCAGGTTTCTGCAGAAAGATAGTATGCAGAAGAGGCAAATGTAATCAGGGTTTCATTACAATTTCAGCCTCAAAATTTAGAACTAAAATATATCGAGAATGTTGCCTTTAGTGTAGAGAAGAGATACTGTGAAATTATATTTTCACAGTGGGGCCATCATCAAAACAGTGACGCTGTTTGTGTCATATCAGATGCTCTCATTTCAGGGGCGCCACCCCAAGTATCACAAACACACTTTACAAAGTTTTTCATACCCTTTCAGACCCAACCGGAATTCGAACCCGGGTCACCTGAGTTGCATTCCAAATCTTACACCATTCTGTGAAAATTATTTGTGATTTAGAAAAAAGAATTTATCAGCATTTTAAGCATAAAGTTTTTTTTCAGAATTAACAGTGAAAAGGTGAAGAGTCCTATTAAAAACCTCAGAGACACCTCAGGTTGTATTTATCAACATATTACTCTATAAGCAGTAAATAAAGACTGAATCAGTTGAGGCATGTTTGATCAATAAAGGCTTTAATGGGTCATTTACCCAGACAGACTTTTCATTTGTGCCAAACTTTGCTAAATTAGTTTTTTACTAGTGTTGCGCCGATGCCATTTTTTGGCCCCGATACCGATACCCGATACCTGGCTGTGCAGTATCGGCCGATACCGATACCATAATAATGTAAAATAATTGCCATCATGGCTTTGTCAAGCTGCTGCCTACCTTTGTGAAGCAGGAAAAAATCTAATACAAAGTGAATCCAGTAGAACTTTGTATTGCCTACCAGGAGTGGGTGGCAATAGTTGAATAAACTTATGGCTCTCAAAATGGTGTCGGTGCCCTATTTGTTGGTACTTGCCGATACCGATACCACCATTTTAGGGCAGTATCGGGGCCCGGTCCAATACTGGTATCGGTATCGGTGCAACACAATTTTTTACCTCATAAAAGTTGTCAAGGTAAAGTGCTGGTTTCCTTTATATAACGGAGCCTTTGGTCAAGAAATGTAGGCTGAATATTGCCAAGGGTTTTTGGAGAAATTAAAGGGGAACAAAGCATGGAGATTAGAAAAGTGATTAATACTTTTATATAATTGTCTTGATGCCAAAAAGAGCAGATTTTTCTTTCACAAGTAGGGCTATCGCCATAGTGTTCCACTTGTTTTATGCATAGAAATTGCTTTATTATAATTATTCAGGGAGTTTTACAGATTATATGGGCACTGCAGTGGAAGTAGAACAGGAAAGGAAAAACAGAAAAAGAGGAAATAAAAGGGAGATAATGATAAAACATTTTCAGTCTGCTTCATCACCTGCAAAGGGATGTAAAAAGAACAGCACAACCAACTAGGGATGCACGATATTGGGATTTTGGCCGATATCCGATAGGCCGATATTTTAAAACTCATGTAGCCGATAACCGATATCGATACCGATGTTAAAGCTGAACAAAAATAAGTAGTCATTGAAAATAGCAGTTTTGTTATCCATTTCTGACACTTTGAAAAATAATATACTCAAATATATTTTCATATGCTGATATCAAATTGATTTTTAAAAACGCGGTATCGATCTATTTTACTTTCAAAATCTCGGGATATTTCATCGTTTTGTTACAAACTCATGATATTTTGCAAATTCTTGTGAGATTTTGTTAGTAAAATAGATCGATACCGCGTCAATATATCAACATATTAAAATATGGCAAAATTTCATGAATTTTCGGGGGATTTCGTAGCATAACGATGACATATAGCAATATTTCATTAGTAAAAGAGATTGATATGGTGTTTTTAAATGGCAATATATCAGCATATGAAGATATTGTGATATTTTAATTTATCAATATTTTTTCCCTCTTCTTTAGAAGTTTTTAAGTCTGTAAAAAAGAAGTTTTTGAGGAAAAAGAAGAAGTATTATTTTTTTTTAGACTTTCGAAACTCAGAAGCCGATCAAATATCGGGTTAAATATCGGTGGGGTGGCCGATGTCCGATATTCAGTTTTAAGGCCGATACAGGCCGATACCGATAGGGGGCCGATTATATCGTGCATCCCTACAACCAACAATACTTTCGCTGAAATATAAGTAGTATTATTTAATCTGACATGTACTCTGTGTTACCTGAAGATCAGGATATGGGCTTTCTGTATGGAAGTGATTAATACTTTTGTAACTTCTGTTACATATGTTAAATGCACAATTCCTGACAAAGATGTCTTGCAATAGGTTGCTAAAAATTGATAACTGTAGTCTTCAAATTTAATAGGCCCTTAAATGGCATCTTCTGTATTTAAAGCTTTGTGAAACTGAAATAATTTGTGAATTGAATTTTTCAATAATTATTAATTTCCATGTTTTCTAAAAATTAAAGCCTCCTCCCCCTGTAGAAAGAAAGACAAAAAAAAAAAAATTGCCCTAATTTAATCAAGGCTGAAAAAAAGGGGCTCTGCATTCTTGGGCCGGTACCAGCTAGTCAGGCTTAAGGGGGTTACTGCAGAAGAGATACATCCAAAAAATTAGGCCCAGTAGGTCCTGAGGACCAGGACAGAAAACCACCAGAGTAAATGTTTGTTCTTTCCTCATTAAAGAAAGGAAATACTAAGGAAATTATCGTTTTTCTTCCCAATTTTTGCTTCCAGATACTTTTATGATACAGTTCTAAAATTGTGCATAATTATTAAATTATCTGTATGTCCAGATAGATATGTTATTAATGTTAACCTATCTGTGTCCAGAAATTTGAAAAAAGTTACTGAAAAGCAGGATGTGCAAAAATGCTGGCTTCTTTCCTCTTTAAAATACGAAATTGGAGACCAACAACATGCAACAAACAGGTCAAGTCCCACTCGCACTGAAAAAAATCATACCACCTAATACTCTTATGTTTTTTGTGAATTATTCAGGACAGACATTGATTGCTGGTGAAACTCCCGTTCCAACATCAAACCAGCAGGAGGTCCAACTGAAATTCCTGCTCACAGGCCTCCTCTCTGGTCTGCCGCTGCCACCGTTTGCTATCCGCATGTGTCCTCCTCTCACCACCAAAAACATCAACCACTATCAACCCCTTCTGGCTGCCGGTGGGTAGGAATGCATCAGCCACCCATCCACACATAAAACTAACTTTTTTTTTAAAGGACAAATGACTTTCTGCAACAGATCACGCAGTGCAGCATTCTTTAGCAACAACAGTTTGATTCTGTTATTTAGCGCTGATAAAAGCTGCAACAAGATCTTATAAAGCTGAAGAACTGTGACTCTTATTTTTCTCATTCATCTCTCTTTCTGCGCTGTTTTTCTGTCTCTGAATCTCAGGCACCAGCAACGGGTCTGTACTGGTGTACAACCTGACCAGTGGTTTGCTGCACAAAGAACTCAGTGTACACTCCTGTGAAGTCAGGTAAAGACAGAATGTTCCTGATTGTATTGTGTTCATCCAGACAGTTTTGCAAGAGTCTCATCAATATAAGCCAGAAGTAAAAAAAAAAAAAGCACATAGAGCTACTTTAGATGTTCAGTTGGTTAGAAAAAAGTTCACAACAGTTAAGTGATAACTGTTTGATTTGAATAATATTGGAAAGTAAAAGTATTAAATCTGGATTAGATGATCAAGAAGATGATCTTGACATAATAACATAATATGCTTTTTGTTCTAAGGCTTAGGCAATCTCATTAAGCATTCTGACAATAAAATTAAGTTTTTAATGAAACTACATTAAAAAGGAATTCTTTAATATGTACATTAAGGGACTTCAGGCTTTAGAACTCAGCATTTTTTCTATTGAAAAATAAATATTGATTATGTCACGTTTAAGACAAGTTTAGGGAGGAAAAAAAACGCATTATGAGGCTTATGATACATGTATGTTCTTATTTAGTGGCTCCTGTCTCAACAGTTTGCTTCATGCAATCACTAACAGTTTGAAAACCTGATACACAAAACTCTCCAGAAGTTTGCAAGATCTACTGTAAAGTCAGCAAAGCTCCCATAATTCTATGGGCCAAATGACAACTTCACTCCATGTCATAGATGGACATAATATGACCTTTAAACTATCTTTTTTTGGTTGCTTTTTCCACAGGGGGCTCGAATGGGTGAGTCTGACTAGTTTCCTCTCTTTTGCCACTTCTTCCCCCAACAACATGGGCCTGGTACGAAATGAGCTCCAGCATGTCGACCTCCCCACTGGTAAGCAATGCACAATGTATTTTATTCTACTTAGAAAAACAAACAAAAGAAATAATTTGCTAGTTTATCCTGTGAACTATAGTTGTGCAAAATGTTACTGATAGCACACTATTGTAACGTAGTTTAATAGAATAAAAGAGAACACATCTCTGAATTTATGTTCAAAATGTAAAACTTATACTGCTTATTTACACAAAATAGTGTTTTGTAAGCAAAACACTGGGTGCACTGGGGGGTGCTAAAGTGTCCTCTAGGACAACGGTCCCCAACCTTTTTTTGCACCACGGACTGGTTATATGTCAAACAATATTTTCACAGTCCGGCCTTTAAAGTGTGGGGGGTTAATACCATCAAATAAAATGATACGACTGACATAATATCAAATACAAACAGCATAAAAATAGAACTCCCCATTATGTTGAATTAGTGGGAGCCCTGAGCTTGTTTCTCCGCAATAAACCTATCCCATCTAGGCATAATCGGAGACAATGACACAAGAAGTGTGCTCCTAATGTCCAGTCTGCTCCGTGGCTTTGTTTTGGTCGCTGTAACCGTAGAAAATCCCGCTTCACAAAGATAGGATGTTGTAGATAGGATGAATCTTGACCTGAATTAACCTGTGTTAAGAGTTACAGACTGATGTAATTGGAGAGAATACTAAAATTTTTTATACTTTTCAAAATAAAACATCACTCAGATTCTGACGTGGATAAATTATATATATATATATATATATAAAATTATTTTTTTTTTTTTCTCTGTGTGGCCCGGTACCAAATGACAGACGGACCGGTACCAGTCCGCGGCCCAGTGGTTGGGGACCGCTGCTCTAGGAAGCTAAAATGAATGCTAAACATCATGGAAGAACGAGTGGAGGTGAAGAAGTATAAATACCTTAGTGTTTGACTGGACAACAAAGTTGACTGGAGACGTAACTGAATTTGTCTACAAGAAAGGAGAGAGAGCAGACTTTAGTATGAAAAGGACAAAATGCTATCGACAACAGTTAACATCCTCTTTATAAGACTTAAACAGCAACAGAGTGTCTTCAGTAAAAGGTGTCTTCTGATCTGGAGCAAGACAGACTATTATCAGAATCAGAAATACTTTAATAATCCCAGAGGGAAATTACTTTTGTTACACGCTCCAGTTACAGTTTTATATGATATATACACACATCCAACTATACAATATAATAAAGATAAAGAATAAGAATAAAAAGAGATAAAATATATACACATATAATAGAAAGATATAGAAGATCTCCCCTGCCTACAGCTATAAACAGCTACAACAACTAATTGAAAAAAAAAACCTATGGGGTACTACAGCATATTGTTTTTGGTAGGGAGGGATAAATAAAGTACTATTTAATTACATTGAATTATGGGGACAGTTGATGCCTTCCACAAGCAGTTATCATTTTTGGTGTTTGTAAAAGATGGTTTTCAGGAGGGAAAAATATAATAGAAGTATATCAACATTGAATGCAACTAGTTTCCTGAGAGAGGGCAGGAGCTGGTGTCTCCTTTTACAGACTGCCACACATTTCACCTCAGAATCCAGCCTAGTATTTATAATGGGTCACCTGTTCCACAGGATAAACTAGTTCTCATGTTAGCTGGTGTACAAAATGAAAAGCAACGATGACCAGACCCGTCCCTTTGGTTACATACTGCAATGTTCTCTGTGTCCTGTCAGTTCAAAAGCTAAGGATCTAAAGATGTATGCTTTAATTAAAGCCATTTAAGAAGTCCTGAATAAGACATGGACCCGGATATTTTTAAAAGTTGATGTAGAATCCCTAAATATTAGCCCGGTATCTGCTTTGTTTCCCTAAATACATTAAATGCATCAGCGTAATTTTTTAATGGAACTACTGGATAAAAAGAATCCTTTGATATTCCAGTTTGTCTAGTTGATCTGTAGATTTAACAAACTTTTCACGTTTCTATCTGCTTACTGAAGTTGTCAGGAAGGTCATGTAGCTTCTAATCAACCTGTGCAGATGTTCTAATTTTACCTTTTAAACTAATAATTTCTAAGCTGTCCTTTGCATAATCAGATCAGCACTTCCGTCGGGAAAAGTTGTAGCACACACCCGAAGGACGTTCTTCTTTTTTAAAGTGACCATCTTGAAGCTTTGAATGAATTCTGACATTTGCGGATGGAAAGTTGCCAGAGGGTAGAAGAAATTACAGCAGGTGGTCGTATTAAATTACACTTATTTTCTCCTTGCAGCGCCAGCAGTACAGAAAAAACAAGCTGTTTTTTTTTTTTCTTATGGAAAATGAGATTGCCAGTCTTCCATTAGTAGCCCTTCTTTTACACAAACTCTTCATCTGACTGCCTGTTTTGTTTTTGTTTGCTTTCTGACCCTGTGCTTTAGGTCGATGTTTTGCATTCAGAGGTGAGCGAGGAAATGATGAGCCGCCCATCGAAATGATTAAAGTGTCTCATCTCAAGTAAGTTATGAGCTCCTTCCACGTGTGACCTAAAAAATGACTAACACTGAACAGTTTCTCATGCTTTCACTGAAGATACAAAACTTTGCACAAATACATCACATGCACCATAAAATGGACTTACAGCAGTTTATTTAAAGATATTAGATGAAGTAGGGCTGCAACCATCAGAGCTTTGGGGCAAATTTAATGAGCTTCATATTTCTCTGATACTTTTAATATGCTAATACAAAATTCCAATTCTGATTTCTCTTTTAGAGCAATAAGAATCAGGAATAACATTCAAAACGTGTTTCTTCTAGCCTCTACTGAATGGGAACCATGTGGTCAGACTGTTTGTCAATAAAGGACCTTTTTTCATAGACATTTTTTCAGACATATTTAATACAGCTAGCATTACTAAAAGAAATTTCTGAAGTTATAAAGAACAGAGATTATAGTGCTCACTAGTGGCCTGTGTCAACTAAACATAACTTCAGACTATTGTAGTAAATTTCTTTTTATATTAGAAATAGACTAAGCTAACATTTTGCATATTTATAGTACATCTGTAGTTGTACTGCCAATCAAACCTATTTTTTCCTGCAGATATAGTCACCTTTTTGAAGATAGTTGGTTATTGGACCAAAAGAAATATTTTAAACTATTCTGGCCATTGAAGAAGTTTGGGAATTGAAGCAACATTATAAAGTATAATTCTTCTAAGGGAACAGAAGAAAAACTTCAAGATTAGATTTAAATCAAGAACTTTGACTTGATCCTCTTTACACACTATTCCAGAATGTTGGTTGACGTTATTCCAAACACAGTAGATCTTTGGTATTAAATGTCGAGATATGTTTTGTCCCTACAGACAATACCTGGTGGTGGTTTTCAGAGACAAACCTTTGGAGCTGTGGGACATCAGGACCGGCACCCTTCTCCGAGAAATGGCCAAGAACTTCCCCACTGTCACTGCACTGGTACTACCATATTAACACACTAATGAAATCTGGATCAATTTCTCTTTTGCTGTGTTTTCCTTATTTAAATAACATCGATGATTTCTTACTTTGATGATTTCTTATTGTTATAGCCAGTTTTAACCCATTCTATCTTTTGCAAGTTAGGGTTGAGGTCCGTCTGCACAGCAGATTTATTAGTAGCCTTTAAATATCAATATTTATCAGTTTTCTGAGTAAATATATTTAGCTTTTCTCCACCAGCTTTGAAGCTGCTGCATCTACAGCTCAGCCTTTTCAGGGAAAAAAATTTAATTGGTCTGAAATCTTAAATTATTACTGAAATTTAATTTGGGAATTTATTTTGAAAATAGTTTAACAGTGAAATTAAAGCAACTATATTTATTCTATAAACAATAAAGAGATTATTGATAAAAGCAAAAAAACTTATTTCATAATGCCCAAATAACTTTGAAAAAACCTCCTGCTTACTAAAGGAACCCACTACAATGCCCTAAAAGTAGCACAAGAAGAATAAGTTAGAATAGTTTGCCTTTTTATTTTGCCTCATGCCCATTTGTAACATTTTTTAACGGTATTTTTTCCAGGAATGGTCTCCATCCCACAACCTGAAGAGTCTGAAGAAAAAGCAGATGGCAGCGAGGGAGGCCATAGCCCGGCAGACTGTGTCTGATGCAGAGCAGAGTAGTGTTGAATCCTCAGTCATCAGGTGAGTGTCAAACGTTCGTCCTGCTGCTCTTTGTTCGGTAAAAACACTACAGAGATTAAATAGATTTCAGATTTCTTTAATGTTTCACACCTTATTCTTTTTGTGTGTGTTTTGAATCAATTTGAAAACCATAGCCAGGCTGCTGATGCAATAACTCACTCTAAGGGTTATCTATAAGTGCCAGAAACTTACTGGACCACCAGTCAGGTTTTGTTTAAGGTTACAGAATGAATTTGTGTTTAGAATTAGAATGAAGTGCAGAAAGAGATCTGGAGAGATGGTAGGAAGCCTTATGTCACAACTTTTCTGAATATGTATAATGTTGTCATGTTTATTTTCAATAAAAATAATGCTCATTAACCCCTTGTGGATGCCGTACCAAAAACCTTCCATTATTGCCCTATTTCATCCTTGTCTCCTGTAGTCTCCTGCAAGACGCAGAGAGCAAATCAGAGACCAGCCAGGCAATCTCGGCCAGAGAACACTTTGTGTTGACAGACACCGATGGGCAGGTTTACCACATCACTGTGGAGGGCAACAGCGTGAAAGACGGGGCACGAATCCCCCCTGATGTGAGTCCTGATATCTTGTCCTTATTTTAAAAATTATACTCTTGACTTCATTATGAGACGCAGGTTTTTCCAGCGACTTTTTAATATTTGCTGCTATCAACAAGTTTTTAGCCTCCTTTACGGTTTGTTTTGTTCTCTTTTTGATCTTTGAATAGTTGCTTTTTTTCTCTATGGTGTTACATTAATATGTGTTCTCAAAATAAAAAATCAGTCAGTTTCTCTTATAGCTTCATGTCTTTGAAGAGTAAAAAAGAATCCTGGTATAAAAGTAAACTGGTTTTTAAAACTCAGCCCTGGCCTTTCATTGTTTTGTTATTATTGTTGCGAGGTAATGTACTTCTTAAAGCTCTTAATGATTGTTTGCGCTGCTTTTTTTTTTGCAGGGTAGCATGGGCAGTATTGCCTGTATTGCCTGGAAAGGCGACACCTTGGTGCTTGGAGATGTGGATGGCAACCTGAACTTCTGGGACCTTAAAGCTCGTTTGTCAAGGTAAGAAAATTTCCAAGGTATTCATACATTCATCATAAATCATTTAATTCAATTCAATTCAGTTTATTTATATAGCGCCAATTCACAACACATGTCATCTCAAGGCGCTTTACAGATTTAGTTGTTCTTGTTATAATGAAACGACACCATTTACTGTATCATGGAAGATTTTTATCCTTCCTCAAATTCACTTTTTCTTAATCATTTTTGTGCATCAAAGAAAAATAATGTAGTGCACTCACAACCACAAATTGAGCATACATTTTAACAACAGACAGAAGAGCAGTTGAAGAGGTAGAAGAAATAATTCAACTGGAGAAAATGATTTTCTCAGGGGGATACCGACACATCGGGGCTGGGTGAAGAAGATCCGCTTTGCTCCTGGTAAAGGCAACCAAAAGCTGCTGGTCATGTACACAGATGGAGCAGAGGTCTGGGACACTAAAGAGGTAAGCATCTACACACCCACCACTTCACTGCACTGCTTAAACAGCAGTACAGCTAACTCCTTCAATAGTATCATATAACGTCACCTCACAGCTCTGCTCTATTGATATGTGCTGATTTTTCTACTAATTTTACAGATAAAATAGTAAAAATAAAATATATTTTAATTTATTAAGTGAAAGAAGCTGCAAGTATGAGTGCATTTAAAGACTGAAACCAACATATTTTGGATTATTAAAGAAAATGCATCATACATGTAACATGTAAGTATTCTATTAAAGGTTCAAATGGTCAGTGGCATTCGGTTTGGACGCAATGTGAACTACCGCATCCTAGACATCGACTGGTGTACGTCAGATAAAGTTGTGTTGGCTTCAGACGATGGCTGCATCCGAGTGTTGGAGATGGCCATGAAGTCTGCCAGTTACCGCATGGATGAGCAAGACCTGACTGGTGAGCAAGGAAAAAGTCTCAATGGATTAAAAAAATGAGGTTTTAAAGGGCACTGCGGTCTATTAGGACCCAGCTATGCTTCATTATATTAACTTGATGTTCCTGTTTGCCTGTGGGGATCATACACAGACCCAGTGTGGTGTCCTTACCTGCTGCTTCCCCGCGCTGCCCTCACCCTCAAGGCTTTCCTCCTGCTCCAGCCCTGGTCAGGAACCTTCACTATGGACATCACACAGGTGTAAGTTTCTCTCTACATTCTGTATGATCCTCATATAAAGCATTAAGAGATTTATTTCTGTTGGTTTTGAAGGTTTTGGTTTGTCTTAAATATTTTAGCTGGAGTGCTTCAATATTTAAGGAAAGCTCATTCAGGTTCAACTGCTTTAGCTTTAATTCTGGAGGTTTCTTCCTGTTAAAAGGGAGTTTTTCCTCTCCACTGTCGCTACAAGCATGCTTAGTGTGAGGGATTGTATTTGAGTCGATGCAATCAACTAGTTTTCCTTAGATAGAAAACTTTGTATCAATTTGACTGTATGATCTGGTTGAACTGTAAAGTGCCTTGAGATGACATGTGTTGTGAATTTGGCGCTATATAAATAAACTGAATTGAATTGAATTGAATTCAAGCCACAAACCACTGATAAAACAGAGTTTAAATGTACTAGGTCTTATCTAATTTGTCATGAAATTTATTCACTTATTCCCAAACTTAGAGCTGGATTTAGATATTGGAATTATTTTAAAGCTGTATGTTAAACCTTTTTATTGCGATCTTGAGTTAAAATGATTATAAACAACGACGATTCTTAGGATTGATCTGAAAGTGCTAAACGTTGATTTTATAGTCCAGCTGAAGTAGCTACGTTTTTTTGTTTTCCTTTTTTGCTTCTTTTCTAAGTTCTGAATCCTCACTTTAAAAAAATCTTTTAAAGATGTTTCAGGAGGCTACTTTACCCCACGTTATCTCAGAATATCTGTTAGAATTAGATGTAATCAAATCAACTTTGTTTTCATTTTATGTCGTTTAACATTAAGTGTCAAGAAAAAAACAGTCGTCAATATTCTTTGTTTTCCCCTTTAGAGATTACAGTGAAAAAGTTGAGATAAAAGGACTGATCCAGGAGCAGCTCAACTCATTGTCTAAGTAAGTTTCTTGTATCTTACAAGATTTAGAATTGCTAACAATCTGAAATAATCTCACTTACTCGAAGATTTAATGATGTTGATCCTTTGGGGCTTTTAATTATTTATTTCAATAGTATTGTTTTGGGATGGTAGGGGGTAGAATAATCATACAACTGGCCTAAATAATAGGAATGGGGATCAGATGTTGATCTAATGTGTTCATAAACCATCTGTCATTTTGATATTCAAGCCTTAACAGTTCTTTTTATTTTTCAGAAAAGATACACATTTTTCATTCACTACCCTGGGGAAAAAAAACGGTTCTAATTAATCTTTTTATCCAACATCAAGCTGACATCCATGCCCATGATGGGTGTTTGACACTCATGTAAACATTTAGTGTGTTTACACATGATGTTAACGCTAAGTTAGGCTTAATAAAGTTTTGCCAGAGATCGTTTTGTTTTAATGTACTGTGTAGCTGGAATGATAAGAGAATTCATTGTGGTGCTGCTGTTCTGAAGAATGATCTGTTTCTGATTGGATCCTCAGTGATATGAAGAGTGTGCTTCTGGACCCAGAGCTCAGTCTTCTGCAGCGCTGCCTCCTGGTCTCACGGTGTGTTAAACCTCTATGTGGTGTTGCTACTATCTGCAAATTGCACTATTATATGAAACTACAGGTATATGTTCAAAGTATAACACTAAATACTATCTTCAGCTGATAACCACTGTGGTAATATTTTTATATTTAATTTGCATTAAAATAGGAAAAAAAAAAAAAGAGTCTGTATTTTATTTTTATTATGAAAGCCTGAGAGCAAAAGTCAGTAAATCAGGTCATTTTCTTCAGTTTTCTTTTAGTTGAGACTCTGTTCTACAAGAGATTTTTTTTTTTTTAGTAAGGCTTTTAGTACAACTTTAATTCATCAAGGAACCAAAAAAAAAAGTATTTATTTTGTTGAATATTTTGACATAAATACAATTGAGATCTCATCTCTGCATTTTTCTGTTCCAACTTTTTGATGAAGAATCAGCTCCAAAATATAGGAGCTTAGATCAGTAGCGAGGAAACTCCAAAGGAAAATGAAGCAGCTTATAAAACATTATAATGTGACTAATTTCTTCAAAGGCCTTTTTTTTCTCTCTCCCTTATGTATTTGACTTTAGGCTGTTTGGCGATGAGTCCGACCTTAACTTCTGGACGGTGGCGTCTCACTACCTGCAGCTGTTTGCGCAGGCTCGTCAGTTAAGCGTGACAACTGAAGGCGGGAGCGAAGAAACCCAGCCGGCGTCTCAAAACCACCTAGACATTTGCCACGACATCCTGTGCGAGTGTTCCTACTTCCAGGTCAGTGAAAAGGAAGCAGAGCGGATTATTTGGTTGTGTTTTCATTACCTCCTTAGGAAAGATCCTGAAGAAAAGATCTTTTCTGACAGTGAAAAATTTCAGTGTTTATACTGGGATTTTATACTGAATTTCTATCAGTGCCTGTAAGGTGACAGAAAGTAAAAGAGCTGTGCTTCCTTTTGCAAGGCAGTAGATATCCTCTTGTCTGTTGGAGGTAATTATTTTATAAGGAAATTTTGTATAATAAAGATGATTGCTCTTTATTATTCCTATCATTTAATTCCCTTTTTGTTCTGGTCGATTGTTGCTTTCATTTTAAAGGCGTTGGCGCCAGAGTCCCCTGATCTTTTGTAAAAGATTTCACAATTTATCCTCTCCCTAATAATTGTCTTCACATCTCTGTTTAACCATTTTTTCTAATTTAAAATCTGCTATGCTTAATATGTGAACTTGACCCATTCTTAGATTGCGTGTCCTGCATATAAGTATCTGAACTTTAATCTTTGGAAATCTTCTGCTCCACCCGTTTGACTCAACAGAAGTTCCAGTTGGATCGAGTTCACTTGCAGGAGGTGAAGAGGTCCAGCTACGAGCACACCAAGAAATGTGCTGACCAGCTTCTCCTGCTGGGTCAGGTAAGAACAACGCTGCCCGAGCTCCTGCACCAGGGGTCCTCAGACTTCCTGTTACATGTCCAAGTTTGAAGCGAAGCTGCGAATAAATAATGACCAGTAAATTAGATTTTGCTAACTTTGCGAACTGGCTAAAAATATGGCGTTAAGCCTACAGTTTGTTTCTGACTCAAAGCTGCTCTGAATGAAATCTGTGCTTTAGTTTTATTAGAATTTTAAAATCGAAACTCTTGAGATCAATTCCTTTTATGCCTCAAGAATGAAGTGTTTCACTGACAGCATCTACTGTGGTAGGTTAGAAATACCTGGAATCAACAATGAACAGTGAGGCAGCCTCTTCCTACTGGCAACTTCTTATTTATTAGTTTTTTCAGATAATTTATTTCTTTATTTCCATTTTTTTTTACATGTGTTTGTCTTATCTTTCAAAGTAAAAGCAGGCTTTAACATGGAACACCATCTCATCATATAGGAATTTTTTTTTACTATTTTAGCAGGATAAAAGTAAATAATTTTTATTAGAATTAATTCTTTTTTTACACTTATAATACATTAATTTTATTTGACAAACTTAAGAAAAAAATCTCAGACTTCCTATTTGATTTCTACTCTGAAGCATTTGTCTTTAGGTACTGGTTTCTCACACAGGTGGACCGTCCCCCACTCATTAGTGGGTGAGACCATCCAGCTTGTCCCACTCCTCAGGCATACATTCATATCAGGTGCATATAATCCCTGATTAATAACAGGACAGCCTGCAGGCTCCCATTAGAAGCCTGTGTGCTAGACGTGCAGCCATCTACCACACTGACAGTCTTCTTTCCAGCCTCCAGCTTGATCGTCATTTTTTATTGTAAACCCCATTAGAACACTTTCCTCTACTTTGTTTGTCTCCTCTGCATCAGCCGTTACACTCTCTTCACTTTGTCGTTGCTCTCAGACTGACCGGGCAGTGCAATTGCTGCTGGAGACGAGTGCAGACAACCCAAGCTACTACTGTGACTCACTCAAAGCCTGCCTAGTGACCACCATCACCTCCTCTGGACCTTCACAGTCGACAATCAAACTAGTGGCCACTAATATGATCGCTAACGGCAAACTTGCAGGTAAATTGAGTTTTTTTTCCTGCTAAGACCTCTAGCATGTTTTTTTTCTTTTTTGTTTAAATGGCAGAAATGCAGAATGTTAGAGTATCAGTGATTGATCCCTCTTTAACTCGTTTCTGTGGACCATTGTGGCTTCGTTTCAGAGGGAGTGCAGCTTTTGTGTTTGATTGACAAGGCAGCAGATGCCTGCCGCTACCTGCAGACTTACGGGGAATGGAACCGCGCTGCTTGGCTTGCTAAGGTAACTCAGCATCACTGAATCGATGGCATTTCCTGCTCCGGCAAATGACGCAAACAAGTTCTTTGGTTTAAAGACAAATTATATGCTGCTTTTTTTATTCGTTTTCAATCGTTATTTAGAGCTTTAAAGAAATCAGGAAGACATGGGAAAATTCTGGGATTGAAAACATGTAGGAACTCAGAGAAAAGGAGGCCGGTAGCTTTTAGTTTGTGACTGACAGCCTCCTGTGTGATATGTGTGTTTCCAGGTTCGCTTGAACTCAGCAGAAAGCTCTGATGTGTTGAAGCGCTGGGCAGAGCACCTGTGCTCCCCTCAGGTAAACCAGAAATCCAAAGCCATCCTGGTGCTGCTGTCCCTGGGCTGCTTCTACAAAGTGGGAGAGATGTTGCACAGGTACAGCAAAAAAAACAATCCATTCATTAGGGATTCTGTTCAAGTAGGGTAACCTCAGGCATTTTTAACAGTAACTCTGAAGTGTCATTTTCCTAATTATTTACACATAGATTAAGTTTTATAGTAGTAAATATTACATTAAATATAGTTTAACACAATTATTTATTATTTATTTAAATAAAAAATGTTTTAAATGTTACTTTAACAGCTGTCAGATATTCCAGGTTTGAATCAGCGCCAATTGTTGCATAACTTCGCTCTCTTTAAACACATTTCCTGTGATGCTACTATCAAAAAAGGCAAATACTTCCACACAAAAAGCCTAAAGAAGGAAATGATTTTATTTAAAAAATCAGGGCTGCATAGTAAAGCAGTGGGTAGTGCTGTTACCTTGCAGCAACATGGCTCTGGGTTCGATTCCTGCATGGAGCTTGCATGTTCTCCCTGAGCATGCAAGGGTTCTCTCCAGGTACTCCGGCTTCCTCCTACAGTCCAAAAACATGACTGTTAGGTTCTTTAAATTGTCCTTAAGTGTGAGTGTGTCCGTGCATGGTTGTGTGTCTGTGTGTTGCTCTGCGACAGACTGGCGACCTGTCCATGTTGTACCCCGCCTCTCGCCCATAGACTGCTGGAGATGGGCATTAGCCCCACCGCAACCCTGACAAAGACTAAGTGGGAGAAGATTGATATTAAAAAATAAGAATAATTCAGTTTTCAAATATTTTGTTTCAGGTTTTATGTAATTAGATTAATTTATTCTGAGCTTTGTGTATTGCGGGTCAGTTCATAGTGTTTGGTGTCTTTTACCACAGAATCAATATGATGCAGGTTTACCAGTATGACTTCAGAGATGCTCTTAGCAGTATGAATCTCTCTCTGTGAATTATAGTCTTCTTTTGTAATTGTTCTAATCTCTTGTTTTTGCTCCTCTCTCCTCTCCGCCTGCCGGGGACAGTATGAGGTACTTTGATCGTGCTGCCCTCTTCATTGAGGCTTGCCTGAAATATGGGGTGATGGAGGCCAATGACTCTTCCAATATCCTTTTTTCAAATCCCATTACAGAACACACTGGCTCCTGTTTTTACCAAATGTTACTCTGTATGTCTCGTTTAAAAGAATAAGGTAGCATTTGATTAAAGTCTGCATATGTGCAGACTTTTATCTTTGTGTGTCTTATTAGAAATATAGTCAAATTTGTTTCATAAGACAATCATAGGCCTATTGCTCTAAAAAAAAAACACCAGGGAGGCGTCCAGGAGGCATCCTTGTAATTAACCGATCCGTACCGGAAGCACGATCCGTACCATCAACTCATTTGCGCTTGCGCAAACAGAATAACTTCCGGTGGCAATATTTCCTTTTTCTTACTTTTTTATTCTTTTGTATTTTTTAGAGTTGGGTTTCTTTTTGTATATCTTTGTATTTTCGTCAATATTGCATTCTCTAAAAATAAAAAAACAGAAATACATAAAAAAGTTCAATCGCCTTGTGATAGTTACTTTGACTGCTCTGAGCATGCGCAAATATACGTCACACAGCGTATATATTTAAATTTGTTTAAATATTTGATTTACTCTTAACTATGCACTCCAGCAGTACTGATCCCACAATGGATTCATTTGCTACCTTTCATGACCTGCAGTTTTTCATTGATAAGGGAACATTTCCCGAAAATTTGGATTTTTATTCCAGAAAAACGACATCAAGCAACACAATGGATTGAATTTAAAAAGCATTCATTTCTTCCAGAAAAGTCTTCAATATTGTCTTTACGATGTAGTTTAGTATTCTTTAATTATTTAAGGATATAAATAAATTTTTTTCAGTACCGTAATTACATTATTTTTTGGCGACCCGGAAGTTATTCTGTTCGCGCAGGCGCAAATGAGCTGATGGTACGGATCGTGCTACCGGTACGGATCAGGTAGCGACAATCCTAACCAGATGCCCGAGCCACCTCAACTGGCTCCTCTCGACGTGGAGGAGCAGCGGCTCTACTCCGAGTCCCTCCCGGATGACCGAGCTTCTCACCCTATCTCTAAGGGAGAGCCCAGCCACCCTACGGAGGAAACCCATTTCGGCCGCTTGTATCCGCGATCTCGTTCTTTCGGTCATGACCCAGAGTTCATGACCATAGATGAAGGTAGGAACGTAGATTGACCAATCCGCCTGTCGATCTCCCGCTCTTTTCTTCCCTCAGTCAACTAATTTAATTATTGATTAATCGTTAACTGGAGTGTAGAGACTAAAATATGCCTTTAGCTCATAGAGCGACCCACCTTAAGCATCAATTATACCAAAATTGCAAAAAAAAAATATGTGCACATTTAGCATTTAGGATTTAAAAAACTTATCGTCTGTCAATATGATATTACATCAACAGACCACCTCAAGTGGAAAAGTTTTAGTTGAATTCAATTAATTGAAAAACATAATTGATAAATGAATCAATTTGTAAAATAATCCTTAGTTGCTGACCTACATCGTTTTTCGGTTTCTTTTTCTACTGAATGCTTTTCCTTTACCCTCACTGGGTCTCTTAATGAGGAAACAGACAGTGGATCTGCTGTTTGGATTTCACTCAGTAATTAACTACTCACAGGTTATCAACAACATTTTTAGTAAATCCATAAAGGATAAGAGCAGTTATTAGGATTATTTGCATTAAATGAAGCCATGTCTTTGAAGGAGGTCAAATTTAATTCTATAAAAAATCAGGTGTTCAATTCTGCAGATTAGATTCACTTCTTGAAGACTGTCGATACAAATACAAGTGTCATTTCACTGTGAGGTTTTGTGTCCTTGACTCATTTCTGCACATAAACTCATCGAGGCTGCATTTTTGGATTATGCACGGCTGCTGCGCTCGCTGGGCCTGCGGGAGGGCGCCGCTCTCTGGGCATCACGGGCCGGCAGCGCCGGGGAGCAGCTAATGGAGGAGCTCTTCCAAGGAGAAGGAGGCGTTCCAGAAGCCGTCCTTGGTGATGACGAAGTGGAAGTGGGGCTGGAGGGCACTGAGTGAATAAAGGAGCAGCTCCTCTCTGATTTGTAACTTAATTGTCATGAACAAACTCTAAGCTTCCAGGAAACTCCTGGTCTGAAGCGATGTGAGATGTTTATTCCTTGTGAGGTTTTTACTGGAGACTACCTTTGTCTGTGGCTGTAATGGGGTTGAGTTTTCTTAACACGTGATGTAAACAGTGTGTGTTTGTGTTCATGTGTAAATGCATGTGACAGCCCAAGAAGAAACACACTTAGTGTCCCTGTTGCCTCATCACTCCATGCTGCTCAGCACGTTTAAATTCCTGAATGTTTATTTTCTGAACGTTACTTTCTGTGCTCCTATTGGTGATTTCAGAGTACTGCTGTCCCTCTATGGGTGCGCTCAAAAAATATCCTAATGTATGGAGGATTTTCTTGATTTAAGAATTGCACTTTTAATTTTCCACCTAAGATTTAATAACTTACTTTAATTGCCCATTTAATACTACACAGGTACACCAACACAATAGAAACCTACTTCACAGGCATTTCTGCCTTTTCTTGTGCTTAAGTGCTTAAGTTGCACAGCTTGGCCTTTGTGTTCTTGTTAGATTCACGTCCGTTTGAGGACTGCCACCAGAGTGCAGTTCAGTACAAAATATATCCTAAAGTGATTTTATTATCTTCAATGATAATAATGCTGTTTTTATAGAAGCCTCTGATGATTGTTTTTATTTTCAGGTTCCCGTTATGCTGTTTGTTAAAGCAAAGCTCATGAAACCTGCTGCTTATCAAAATCACAAAACCCCCTCTGGCTTTTAAACGTTGTCACCATACAGCCACAAAATCGCTGTAATCTATTGGGATTATAAATGACAGACCAACACCAAAAAGCACATCTTTGTGAAACTAAACTTTTACAGTAGTTTTTTCACCAGCTTTTCATGTCTAGAGACACAAACATTTTTTCCTGTTTAATTTACTCAGACTGAAGGAAGAGAATCTTTGAACTAGTATTTTTAAGTCTTGCCACTGACTTTTTTTTCACAAACTTTTTTCAGAAATCCTCATGTTTCTGCTTCACAGGCATCTCCTGAGGTGAATTGGTTTGATTAATTTACATTTGGTTAGAGTAAAGACACACCAAGCGTGTTTTCCTTTCATCCCATAACCATATCGGTTTGTCATATTCCAGTAAAACACATCAAAGGTTGTGGTTATAATGTGCAAAGAAGGGAAAAAAATGTTAAAGGGGTGGGGAATACTACAGCAAGGTACTTTAAGATCCACATTCCCCTTCTCTGCTCTTCCTGCTTCGTTCTTTACATTCTAAACATCCTCGAAACCATCAGCATGATATCACAAAGACTTCAGTCTGTTAGATGTAAAACCAGACACTGACCTTTAGTGTTGATGTGTTTCATAAACACATCAGTGGCGTTTTGTTTAGTCTGTGCTACTTTAAAACCTACATCAGTGTTTCTATGCTAACAGACATGGAGGACTCATGTTTCAGTATCCGATTAGCTGTAGTGACTCTTTTTCTGTCTACCCGTGTGATGGCATTGTGAAGACCTGTAGCTGTCTTCTTGTTCTTTAAACATGTTTAATATTTGCTGCTTTCTTTATACATATATGAAATTATACTGTTGAAAATCCTGACATGTAGACATGTCTAACTGTATATTTTCTCTAAAAAAAAAATCATTGTAGTTTCTTTTTTTTCTCTGTTGAAACAGTGATTCTGAAGCTTTATGGCAAGATAAAGAATATATATGTGTATATGGATGGAATAAATGTGTTGGTTTTTATTTTCCCCACCAATATGAATATGTAAGCACAAGAGGGCGCTCTTGTCACTTAAAGGAGTTAAAAAGTATCAATAGTTTGTTGTGTAAAAGCAGAAAGATCTTTTAAATATTCCTGATTCTTTCTGAGTTCCAAGCCAGGTAGGCTGAATTTTAATGTTTGCTCATTTATCAAACTGTCCTTTAAGTGAATTAGACCCTGCATGAGCCACTTCCGCAGTTAATTAACTTCTTTTCTACCCAGGAGGAGGCCCAACAGCTGGCCTAAGCTCGCTGCCCAGGTCTAACCGTTTCACTCTTTTCATCGCCTCTGATTTATTCTCCAGTCTGTATACTGGCTCTCTTCCTTGTCCCTACCAAAAAAAAAACTTGATACAAAGAGAAGAAAAACTGTCTGGAACACACCGGCCTCCCAAATGTCTTGCTTGAGCTCCTTTTTAATGGCTTGATGAATAACTGCCGGAGTTGTTAAAGCCAGATCATCAGTATTCATGCAGGGCCTCAGCACTACCACCTCCTACTACCACCCAGCTACCTACAACAGCAACTCTGAGCCAACTACCCCGATCTTAAGGTTCCCTTTTCCAAGTTACTGCTTCTTTTTTTACTCTTCCTGCACCCAAATACAACATGGCAGACTTATGCTTTCACTGTACAACCTCCATTAATTTCCTTGAAGACTTGTTTCCATCTGCTTCTTGGCTTTTACCTTTCAGTGGCTGCCTCCTCCTCCTGAAACTAGATTAAAGGCAGGCAGAGGCACAAGAGTCAGTATCCTGAGAACCAAAGTTGTGAGCGACACAGAGGGAACTTCTTTGTTCCATATACAGGGTGAGAATCAACAATAGACATCTGGGATTTTTGGAAAGGGTTTTATTTGATTGGTTTAAATGGTAGACCGGTTCTCATGCTTTTTAAAACAAGCACTGCACATCCCAAATGTTATTTTTTCCAACAAATTTAAGTGATCTAGTAAATATCCCACAGAAAGAAAAAAAATATAGTGATTAAAGGAAATCTATTGCATTTTTTTAGATTTAAAAAAATTCAAGTTAAAAATCTTGAAGTTCAATACTTTCAAAAAGTTGAGTTATGTAAAAATGTCAACATTTTCTACCCGCTTAACTTCAGGACCCAAAATTACTTAACTGTAGAATTTTTTGAGAATTGTATTTAGAACCGTTTGTAAATGCAGGCTAAATGTGTACAATTTAATCTCAGTATATATAGAGCAACTAAGTGAAGGCCTACAGGGATTTAGTAAACAAACAGGACTTTGAAGACCAATGAACTATAGTATGGCACAACTTCACACTAAGATGACTTTTTCCACCTAATATGACAGATGGGAATGGACATTATTGACTAGAAAAGCAGTCATGTGGCCGATATCTCTGAATAAGGTGCAGAATTTCACACCTCATGTTGAAAAATCTTTTGGGCCATAGGAACAATCCACAGAATTTTTTTTTCAAGAGTTGCAAGAAGAATGAAGTCCTGCTTACAGGTTGTCACAGGCCACAAAAGAGAGAACTTTTAGAATACTGAAAAAGCTACCCACAGTAAAGCATGGTTGTGGTAGAGTCATAATGTGGGACTGCTTTTCTTCAGCTGGGAACAGTAAACCATGTCGATCTCTGGATTAGTAACACAATTTAATACAGTACAAATACCAGATTTTATGTGTCATTTTGTTTACACAAGTGTAAAACAAAAAGAAATTTCGTTTGGAAACAGCTCATGGGACAATTTCATCTTTTTAAAAGTGCAGCCTTAAAAAAAAATAGTAAAAATGACTGTAAATATACACTTCTAACATTTTTTTTTAAACCATTCTTTACCTTCTACAGTTCTGCACTACAATTTGTAGATAAGTTTCATTGAATTGCATTAGAGCTCATTGTTGCAATATGACAAAATGTAAAAAAGTGAAATGTGTGAATAAGCAGAGTAATGGATAATCTTGATGATGAAGCAACCACTGAGGGCTCCGAGCAAAGACAAAGCGAAGGCTGCACAGTCTGCATGGATTGCTGGTAGAATACAGTCGGTCATCATGTTCCCATGAGCTTCTTCATCCTCCTGCAGCTGAATGCTGGCAGGTACAAACCTGCTCGCTAAACTTACCGTAAACCCTGATGTTTATCTCAATTTAGTAGGCTGTTCAAGAGTTTGTATCTTAATCCACACTAGTTTCCCCTCAGATCACTGCTTTGCCTTGATGCAATCATTGTATACCCAACACCCCCCATAGAGAGGATTATAATTAGTTTTAGTTGCCCCACCCACAGTAGTGGCTTCATTTTACCCATATTTCTTTAAACTGTAGTAAAGAGGGTAGGAATGTGTCACATTTGCTGATCCGGTGCTAAAATTATTAATATGATTTTTTCATTTTATCTTCAGATTGTCTTAATCCCTGTCTGTTTGCAGAAAGCTGTGCTGCTGAGGGTTAAATGAGTTCCTTACCCCTATAAAACGGCTCCTCGCCCTCATCTTGGGCTATCACTTTGCATCGCAGGGGCCCCAAAGCTCCTGTCTCATCTAAAACTCACAGCCAGCCACTCCTTCCTTTTCTGCTATTGGTTAAAACGTCTTGTTTACTGAAACGTCTTGAGGCAGCAGTTGGCTGAGAAAGTGGTACTGGGGCCCATGCTGGGTGCTCCAGGTAATGTTTATGTTGGAACCATTTAGGCTCCCAGCTTTATGTGAGCTCATTTAGATGAATGTCACAGTGTTTAACAGACCATGCTCTTACTTAACCACAACAACACAATGCTCCCATTTAAGAACAGCATTAGGTTTGGATATGGGCCTACATATGACCTACTTAACAGCAGGAGCTATGCTACATTGACAAATAATAAACTCTTAAAGATGACTGATAACATAATCATCCTGCCAGACAGGATTATTATTTTAGAAACTCCAAACTTTTTGTGTCTTTGCCACGTTTTTGTTGAGGTTATGTTCTTTTCAGCTGTAGGAGAAATAAAAGGTTGTTATTATCTTGATGCAGTACAATGAAATGTAATAAAACTTCTGGGAATAAGAAAAAATATATCTATTTTAGGAATTAATTTATCTGGCTAGAATAAAATAAAATTTACCAAAGAAACTATTGTCATCCTTCTTTTAGAGGAATGCATTTCCTTTCTCTGATTCAAATATAAATGTGACTAAATTAGATATTAAAAATATGTGACCCTCACAGTTAATTTTTCCTTCCAACAAAAACATCTTGTTTTACATGAGATCAGATGATTTAATAAGAAAAAAAAACAGCAGCAAATCAATATGTCCCAAAAATAAACACTGACTGTGTTTATAAGCATTTCTGACTGAAGCACTGATCACAATGCTCTTAAAAAGGAATGGCTCCTTTAAATTGTTTTGTTTTTGTAGCATAAATTCTATAAATGGGTAACTTAAGGTGGCTACACATTGGAATAGCGCTGACAGCTTGATTTTGATATTCCTTTTGACCATATGAGCAGACAAAGGTTTAAAGAAGAAAGAAAATTTAAAGAAGGTGATGAACAACATATGGTATTATCCAAGACATGCTACTGTGAAGACTTGTCAAATGCAAGTAATATGATGAACTGTTGGTTTTTGGCCTCATTATTTGCCCAGAGAGTTTACCAGTGTTCTGTTAGTAACCGTTTACATTCCACTTTCTACCTTTGCCAACACTGCATGTGATGTAATCAGTGCAGTTGTTGCCAAGCTCCAGTCATAACAGCCAAATGCACCTGTTGCAATACCTTGAGATTTTAATAACGCCTCACTCTAACCTACACTGCCAATGTTCCAACAGTTTGTCAGTCGTCAACAGTTTATCAGACAAAGCAAAATTTTGGACTTGTTTTATGCAAATGTTAATACCTCCTCTTGGGAATACAGATCCCAATCTTGTTTTTCTCTGCTCAGACTATAAGCCACTTTATAAAAGACAACCTTTATTAAAAAGAACCATAATAAGATGGTCACAAGAAGCTGAAGAAGCTCTATAAGGTTGTTTTGAGGCTACAGACTGGGATGCACTGTCAGACATGGAGACATGAAGAGGACATCGATACAATTACTGAGTGTATGACTGACTACATAAACCTCTGTGTAGATAACACCATCCCTACCAGAATATTGAAATGTTTCCCAAATAATAAACTATGGATAAAAAGTGATCTGAAGCGACTGTTAAACAAGAAAAAAACAATCCTTTAAAAGGGAGACAGGGAATTAATGAGGAGTATACAAAAGCAACTTAAAGGGATAGTTCGGTATTTTTGACATGAATCTGTACGTTTCTCTTCCCAAAACATTATGTGTTCAAAAGAGCGATATTTTTGCATCCCAAAAACGTTGTAGTGGAAAAAGTCACACGTCGTTATCACTTGGTCCTATTTTCTCTCTGTTCGTATCAGTGCGCGCCGTCATTCAGACAGCGAGCTCAACAACAGCCAGATGCATGTCTCCCTCCGCCTAGCTCCTAGCTGGGCGGAGGGAGACATGCATCTGGCTGTTGTCAGGTTAGTAGGCCCTAGCTGTCTGAATGACGGCGCGCACTGATACGAACAGAGAGAAAATAGGACCAAGTGATAACGACGTGTGACTTTTTCCACTACAACGTTTTTGGGATGCAAAAATATCGCTCTTTTGAACACATAATGTTTTGGGAAGAGAAACGTTTTATTTCGCTGGCTCTAGCAAACCTGCCGGACTACTTTCGGCTTGACCAAAACTGGACGAGAACTCTGCTCACAGGACGCTGCCAGGGGTAAGTCAGTGTGATTGCATGACACTGGTGATGGGGATGCCATACAGATTCATGTCAAAAATACCGAACTATCCCTTTAAGGTCAAGATTAGAGAAAGCAAGGAGGCATAAAGGAAAAGGCTGGAAAGAAAACTCCAGAGATACATGTTCATGGATGAAGAAGATCACAGACTTCATAGAGCATATGAAAAATAAACTCTTCAAGAGGTTCAGTTTAGGAACATTGACTGACATTGACTCTTCTGCTTCTATTAATTTGTTCGCAGCCAAATCAAATCGGGATGCTCCCTCCACCTTTCACCTGACTGTCTCTAGAGGTCAAATGAAGGAGCAATCATAATATGTCACCAGGTCCTGATGGTGTCAACATCACAGTCCTGAAGGTCTGTGCAGAGCAGCTCTGTGGGATTCACCTCGTCAACATTAGCCTGACCCAAAGGACAGTTCCAGTGATGTGGAAGACCTAATGCCTTGTTCCAGTTCCAACGAAAACTCAGCCTATACCCCTCAGCGACTGACATGCCTCATCATGAAAGTCCTAGAGAGATTTCTGTTGGTCCATCTCAGCAACAAGCCAGCAGCTATCAGGGACCTCTGCAGTTTGCTTATTGCAGTGGAGTTGGAGTTGATGATATCATCATACACTTCCTCCAACACACCAGCTGTCATTTAGATAAGCAGACAGCACTGTGAGGATCATGATCTTTGATTTCTCCAGTATATTTAACCCAATTCAGGCTGACTTACCTTTTTTTTGGGGGGGGGAAAAATCAACAATCAACTGGATCAAAGACTACCTGACAAACAGACCACAGTTTGTTAGACTAAAGGGTCAGCTGTCTAATCAAGCAGACAGCAGCACCAAAGGGGACGGTACTCTCACCATTCCTTTTTACTCTTTACTAGACAGAGTCCTGTCCTCTGCAGAAGTACTCAAGATGACTCTGAACTGAGTACCGTGAGCTATAGAACCACTTTGCTGCATGGTGTAGAAATAATCATTTGATCCTGAATGTCAACAAAACAAGGGAGATGATTGCAAATAGGCATAAATAAAATCAGTTCAATTCAGAACATTAGCATGACTCCTAAAGCATATTCTGGAAAACAGAAAATGTGGCCAAAAGGGGTAATTGACAATAATTTAGCTCAAGCCACTTGTAGCTAAAACTAAACTGATATTAAGGACTTTTTTTAAATACCATAAAATCAATCATCTGAGTCTCACACAATCTGGAAACTCAAAACAATTTAAAACAAGATCAACAAGGATTAAGGGATGCAGGTCTTGACTTGAACGGATGTGTTTTTTTTAAGGCATAGATTTTTGCAGCTACTGCAGAAACTTAAGAACAGAAGCAAATGATCCCAGGAGAACAATCATGGATGTTCATCAGAGTAAGGTGACAAATGATTCTGACTTGTGCTGCATTGTGAGTGAAACATTAATGTTTCTTTAGACTGACATACATCACATCAGTGGAACTCTCCCAACTAACAGGGAACAGGAGGCAGTAAACGCCTCGTATAGCAGGAAATCCACACCGCTGTGTCAATAAGCCAAAACGAACACAGCTGAAAGATTAGATGTTGACAAAAGCCTAAACTACATTCTGCCTCACTATAGAAATATATGTTTGAACATTTAATGACAAATGGGTTCTGTTTAAAGATTCTCTGGAGGATATAGCAGTTTAACAGTGAGGCGATGAAAGATGGGGCTTAAAGATACGTTCAAGCAGGAGATGACATTAAGCCTAGCAGTCACAAAGGAGCCAGGGAGGTGGAGAAACCTAAACTTGGGCCCTACTGCTTCTAGCATATGTTTCTATGTGTTTTTAATGTATGTCAATGGCCAGCAATGAGGTAACAGAGATGCCACAGATGCCCCCTGCAACAGTAGGGCCCTCTGCAGGCTAATGGTGCAGCGTTTTGAGAGATTAGAACTGAGGAAGGCTGCAGTGATTATAAAGGAAATGGCCTTTTATGAGCTGGTGCACACACGGCCAGCTGGGTTCAGGTCTCCAGAGATCAGGGTATTCCCTTTCATCAGCAGACAGTGGGAGCCAGGAGAGGAAGTAAAGGATACCTGCACTGTAGCCGACCTATTTCCTGTATTGCTGTGCATACATGTGTGTTTGTTTGGGCCAGAGTAATGTGTCCTCAGTGCGTGAATGTACAGAATGATCCCAGTTTAACAGCTCTGGCCTCTTTCCTTGTGAACGCAGAGGGACCAAGCTGCTGTGTGTGTGGCTCGCTCTCACAGAGCTGCCTGTTTTGGTTTCAGGTCAGGCAGAGTATGCGTTTCCTCCCCCTCACAGTCTGAGCAGACACTGTGGACATGTGTGTATAAAAAGCTGTACTGTGGGGGGACGCTGGAGCGGCGAGCTGTTTTGCTGTGGCCCGTGCAGACCTTCTCTCCTGGGGATAAGCACGTGCTACGCTGCTATAGGAGAACCAGGTTCAGGCTCAGGCCTGCTCCAGCGGATTTAAAGAGGAAAACTACCACAGAGCTGTTCAGTTCAGAACATAATCCATGACATAGTTTTTAGATTTACAGTACGCAGAAGCCCCAGAAACTATTATATTTGATTTATTGCTTTAACTTCTGCTCTATTCATTGGAAACAAACCACTGCCCCCTTGTTATATTCCACACAGTGTTCTTTACCTCTAGATTGTATTTGAATTTCACTGTTTGAAAAATCAAAAATTATTTATTCAACTTTTCTACCTTTGACGCAACAAGATATTTAGATCCATATCTCGGCTCCTACGCTGAATAATCTCCATCTATGATTAGATGGACAGGAAGTTTGAGGTTTTATTTTCAGTTAGAATACACTTTTTCATGCTGGCTTTATTTCATAGTATGAAAAATAAAACAATATGCAGAACTGGAATATAGTTTTATAGCCTAATCCTCTTTAAAAATCTTCATGATGCAGTTTCTTCCTTAAAACTTCCTAATGCCTTCACAAAACATCTGTATTATTACAGTATTTAATTTTATCTTTATCTTCCCACCAGGAGAAGGTAAATATTAATGCAGGTTTGTATAGGGGTAACTGAGGTCTGATTAAATCCCCGTCATCTTGCTAAAGGCAGAAGGATCCTTCAGCACAGGCATCCCCAACCTTGCTCCTCGAGGCCTGCTGTCCTGCAGGTTTTAGAGGTTTCCTTGCGCCAGCACAGCTGATTTTAATTGAAAGCTGATTAACAGGCTTTTGGTCTACTGAAATCGTTATAATCAGCTGTGCTATAGCAGGGAAACGTCTAAAACCTGCAGGACAGCGGGCCTCGAGGAACTAGGTTGGGGATACCTTTTTTAGCACATCCAATTTATGAAAAAAGGATGGATTTGATGTTTGTAGTTGTTCCACTAGAGGGCAGCAGAGGCATTTTAAAGTGTTTTCCAACTTTGGGGGTTTAACAGTTTCCAGTCCAGTTCACAGATGCACCCCTAATATTTTGTAATCTAAATGTGTTAGCTTTTTATAGTGTGGGTTAACTTGTTTTCATAAAAATCAAAGTGCTGTTTACTACATCTCTGTTAACAGAATACTTTCAGTCAGGCTGGTCATTTTGACTCCTCTTGTGTACCCACCCCCTCAACACTATTGCAGCTGAAACTTGCCTGTGTGTACATTAATGTGTTTTGCTTTGACAGAAAATCAACCAAATTGTAAAGGTCCGTTTTTGTTTTTGCGTGACGGCGCCAAGTCCCTCCTATCAGGGACAATCTAACCAGACCACTGCAGCATGCTGTCTAATCTTGGAATCAGTGTGGCTGGTGATTCCACATACTGTAGTAAACAACTTCCCTCTGCTGGGAAAACTCTTTTCAGGCGCCGTCATGAAGGCCACCATCCCCCAAAGTTCCAGCTTGATTCATTTAAGTAAACTTTGAGTGATATTTGATGCAGCACAGCACGAGAAATGTTGGCATCCTGGAAATGTATGACATCAGACCAGATAAAAGTGTTGCAGACAGGGAGGGGAAAAAAAGGGGGTGAGGTGAAAGGTTAGGGGTGCGAAGACTGAGGGGGGTTGGGGTTACAGGATGACAGCAGAAGTAAAAGGAAAACTTTATGCTGGAGGGAGAAGGTGTTGGCTGTGTTTGGGGGTGTCATGCAGTTTCTTATGGTATGCATGTAAAGCTGCCTTCAGCCAGTGGTAAGTATGCACATGCATGCATAAATATGTCAGACTAACACACCTTCATCAAGTGTGTTGGCTGTAAATGCGTTGTTGCATCTCTTTCTGGCTCATAGCAAAGGAGAACAATGCATAGACATTCCTTTTATTTAAGTAGTAAAAGCTGGCCTGCAATGCAAGAGAGAAATTATCTTGAAATGGCACCAAGAGTCTACTACTGCCAGATTTTAAGAAGATATAGAAATAATCCAAGCAGATAATTCTATTCTAGTAATGTATGTTAAATTTCACATTTTTCTCCTTCCTTGGTCATCCTTACCTCTCTTTCCATTTCCATAAGACCTGCTTTTGGTGTTCTGCTGTATTTCTCTTTATGTTTTAAGCACTCTTAGGTTATCATTTTTGGTCTCTGCTGTCATAATTCTACAGACTATGAGAACAGATTTTTTCCACTGGATTTGGTAAAAGACCCACTACATAACTGTCAAGTGGATAAAAACTTAAAATACTATTGTAGGTCTGTCATATTTTGCAGGGTTTTTGCCTTGTTAGAAGCGGATCATCCACCCCAGCCTCACATCTATCACACCTTTTAGCATGTTTTTTTTGTGTTCTCAAACATTGTCTGGATTTTATCTCTATTTATTCTTCCAGTAATTTAGACCAGTCCCAAATATAAAAAAATACCCCTCAGCATGATGCTGCCATTTTCAGTATAATGATTGTGTATTGCAGATAATGTACAGTGCTACCCCTTCCCCAATATGCATACTGATTTCTAGGAGTTCAGTTTGGTTTCTATTAGACCAGAACAACAATGTTAGTGTATGAGCAGGGATGTTTGCTACAGACTTAAAAATTATCACAATACTTTAGCACTATAAAAAAATGTTGTGGCAAAATGTATCTTAAAATGCATTTTTTATGGCTGCTACTGCTCATCACTTTGTTACATTCAATTCAATTCAATTCAGTTTATTTATATAGCGCCAAATTCACAACACATGTCATCTCAAGGCACTTTACAGTTCAACCAGATCAAATTGATACAAAGTTTTCTATCTAAGGAAAACCAGTTGATTGCATTGACTCATTGACTCAAATACAATCCCCCACACTAAGCATGCTTGTAGCGACAGTGGAGAGGAAAAACTCCCTTTTAACAGGAAGAAACCTCCAGCAGAACCAGGCTCAGTGTGAGCGGCCATCTGCCGAGGCCGACTGGGGTTCAAGGAGACAGAAGCAGAGATACAAAAAGCAGCTGTAAAAGGCGGCCCCGTCCAGGAAACACACAGCCAGGCAGACGAGCTCCAAGGCAGCTCCCATGCCAGAGGACGAAGAAAGCACATCCACTCAGTCACGGTCAGAGAAACAGGACCACACTGGAAAACAGGCCGATCTCCAACATCTATAAACAAGGGTGTTGATAGAAGCAGCACAGCTGATGTTTCTTTCCAGGATGACGTCACAGCCAAACAGGAACAGACGAGGCAAAGCTACTCTGAGGAAAAGCAGAGAGAGCAGAAGGTTAGAGATTGAACTAACAGATTCTGCAGAATAGGAGAACAGAGAGAGAATGAAGCAGAATGATGAAATGGGGGTCCCTATGTCCTCCAAAAGTCTAAGCCTATAGCAGCATAACTATAGAGATAGCTCAGGATAACCTGAGCCACTCTAACTATAAGCTTTATCAAAAAGGAAAGTTTTAAGCCTAGCCTTAAAAGTAGACAGGGTGTCTGCCTCACGGACTAAAACTGGTAGTTGGTTCCACAGGAGAGGAGCCTGATAACTAAAAGATCTGCCTCCCATTCTACTTTTAGAAATTCTAGGAACCACTAGTAAACCTGCAGATGGAGAGCGAAGTGCTCTGTTAGGAACATAAGGAACAATCAGATCTCTGATATAAGATGGAGCTTGGCCATTTAAGGCTTTATATGTGAGAAGGAGGATTTTAAATTCTATTCTTGATTTAACAGGAAGCCAATGAAGAGAAGCCAGGATAGGCGAGATATGATCTCTCTTTTTAATTTTCATTAGAACTCTGGCTGCAGCATTTTGGATCAGCTGAAGGCTTTTAACTACAGTTTGTGGACTTCCTGATAGTAAAGAATTACAATAGTCCAGCCTTGAAGTAACAAATGCATGGACTAGTTTCTCAGCATCACCCCTGGACAGGATATTTCTAATTTTTGCAATGTTCCTCAGATGAAAGAAGGAAATTCTAGAAACCTCCTTGATATGGGACCTAAATGACAGGTCCTGATCAAAAACAACACCAAGATTTTTTACTTTACTATCTGAAATCAGTTTAATCCCATCCAAATGAAGTGACTGGCTAATCAGTTTCTTTTTCAGAGACTCTGGTCCAAAGACTATAACTTCTGTTTTGTCTGCATTCAGAAGCAGAAAGTTAAGAGTCATCCAGGTTTTTATGTCTTCAAGACATGCCTGTAATCTATGTAATGGTTTAGCTTCATCTGGATTTATAGACAGATATAGCTGGGTATCATCAGTATAACAGTGGAAATTAATCCCATGCTGTCTAATAATTCTACCAATTGGGAGCATGTATAAAGTAAAGAGAATTGGTCCTAGCACTGATCCCTGTGGTACTCCACAGGTAACCTTTGAGCGTGTTGAAGATCTATCATTAACATGAACAAACTGAATTCGATCAGATAGATAAGATTTAAACCAGTCTAGTGCTGTTCCTTTAATTCCAACAAAATATTCAAGTCTTTCTAAAAGAATATTATGGTCAACTGTATCAAATGCAGCACTAAGATCCAACAGGACGAGCACAGATACAAGTCCATTATCTGAGGCCATGAGAATATCATTAGTGACTTTCACCAGAGCTGTTTCAGTGCTATGATGAGCTCTAAAGCCAGACTGAAACTCTTCAAAAAGTTCATTATGGTGGAAGTGATCGCAAACTTGTTTGGCAACTACTTTCTCAAGAATTTTGGATAAGAAAGGAAGATTGGATATAGGTCTATAATTGACCAAGTCATCTGGGTCAAGAGACGGTTTCTTAAGCAGAGGTTTAATTACAGCAACCTTAAAAGCTTTAGGTACATATCCCTGTAACAGAGATAGATTAATCACATCTAAAATGGAGGAGGAGATCAAAGGGAATACCTCCTTAAATAACCTGGTTGGAACTGGATCTAACATACAAGTTGAAGGCTTAGATGAAGACAATAATTTTGCTAATTCAGAGAGTTCAACTGGATCAAAGCAGTCTAAACCCAGTTCAGATTCCATGACTACCTCAGGTACAATCGCGGATAGAGGAGTGCTTATGATCTTATTTTTAATAAGATCAATCTTATTTATAAAGAATCCCATAAAGTCATTGCTGCTAAGAGCAGGTGGAATGGACGGTTCAACAGAGCTATGGCTCTGGGTGAGTTTGGCAACTGTATTAAAAAGAAATCTAGGATTATTCTTATTCTCCTCTATTAATGAGGAGAAGTATGCTGCTCTTGCTTTACAAAGGGTCCTCTTATACAGCAGTAAACCATTTTTCCAGACTAGGAAGGACTCTCGCAGGCCTGTGGAGCGATATTTTCTCTCCAGTTTCCTAGCATTTTGCTTCAAAGTACGCAGCTCTGCATTAAACCAAGGAGCAAGCTTTCTATTTTTAACGGTTTTCATTTTCAAAGGAGCTGCGTTGTCTAAGGCAATACGCAGAGAACTAGCAACCCCATCAACAAAATCATCAACCTGTGAAGGGGAATAAGCTAAACTTTTGCACTCTGCAGCACTGCTCAGTGACACAGAGGAGAGAGAAAGTGAAGCAGATTCTTTAAAATTTATAACTGCACTATCTGATAAAGATCTACTAAAATTGAACCTTCTTTTGGGGGAGGAGAACTCTGTTAAAGTAATCCTGAAGGTTATTAGAAAGTGGTCAGAGAGGACAGGGTTGTGAGGAAATACTGTTATTTCTTCACATTCTATGCCGTATGTCAGCACAAGATCCAAAGTATGAAGATGAGAATGCGTGGGACTATTCACATTTTGAACAAAGCCAATAGTGTCTAAGATAGCATTAAAGGCTGCTCTTAAGCTATCGCCTTCAATGTCAGCATGGATGTTAAAATCTCCCACTATGATGACCCTGTCAGTATTTAATACCAAATCAGAAAGTAACTCTGAAAACTCATCTAAAAATTCAGAGTAAGGACCTGGTGGACGATACAAAGTTACAAAAAGAAGAGGTTTTCTTGCCTTGAAATTTGGATCAGGGAAATTAAGGGTTAAATG
Organism: Cyprinodon tularosa; assembly: GCF_016077235.1. Classification (NCBI taxonomy): domain Eukaryota; kingdom Metazoa; phylum Chordata; class Actinopteri; order Cyprinodontiformes; family Cyprinodontidae; genus Cyprinodon; species Cyprinodon tularosa. The sequence continues at coordinate 1,429,078 of NW_024039056.1, read as the reverse complement.
TTCAAAAGAGTTGTAGGTATTAACTGTTTTGGGAGTAATCAGTAAGTCAGACTGGAAGATTGTTGCTACTCCTCCTCCTCGCCCAGAACTTCTGGGGATGTGAAAATTTAAATAGCTTGAAGGAGTTGCCTCATTTATGCTCACATAATCCTCTTGCTGCAGCCAGGTTTCTGTAAGGCAAAACAAGTCAATGTGATTATCACAAATCAAGTCATTAACTAGTAGACTTTTAGAGGAAAGCGATCTTATGTTAAACAGACCGCATTTAATTGTTTTAACTTTTTCCCCAATTTGAGTTATTTTGATTTTAATTAGATTATCATGATTTACTCCTTTGGGAATCTTTGCTAATTTATTAGATTTTGGTCGTGGGCAAGACACTGTCTGGATGGAGTAAAGAGTGGGTAACAGTAGAGAAGCTGCAGAGATGTGTGTTAAACTACAACTCTGTCAATGAAATAAATTTGATATGCAAAAGGGCCTCAATACAAATGTTCATCACACCATTAATACTTTCTTTGTAAGATGTATAGAAAAAAAGAGGGAATTAATTGTAATTAATAAGAATCAATAATAATTCTCTGTTTTTGGAGGCAACATAAAACGATATTTCAAACTTTAAATTATCTTGTTATTGTAGGTTCCCTTGAAAGCAACCTCCATACATTCATTTTAAGGCTGTTTGAAAACAGATGGAGTCTCTATTTACTAAAAAAAGGCTCTTTGTTGATTTTGAAGAGTATCTGATTAAAATCGAGCTGAACAGATTTGGAATGCACCTTTTTCATTTAGTGAGGCGATATTTCAGAAAGAAAACGCACTCTGTCTAAAGTCCATTGATTATATGAGATAAATTTCAAAGTAGCTAATCCATCCATTAATGGGCAGCTGCCAAAATGACATTCCGAGAAAAGTGATGATGAAGCAAAAACTACAAATTCCATTTCTCATGTGGAGTACATAACGTTTACCGATTAATTCAGGGGAAAGCATTTTCAGCTCTTTGCAATGCTGTTTTTAAGGTATTTACAAAACCATAACTTTGATGAATTCGGCTCCCTCCATTGATGCAGTAGCCGATGTTTGTATGTAATGACTTTTCATGATTCATGCAATTTAAGGGAGCAGCAAGAGGCAGACCGAGAAGCTCTATAAAATGAGATAAAGATGTTACGATGTCCTGCCTGAGCAGGATGGATTCCAGTGGAAAAGTAGCATCAGAGCTTTGGAAAGGTTTTGAAATCATCCGTGGCACTGCTTTAGTCCCTCTGGGAAAAAGGTTTACTGCCCAGTACCATGCTGAGAAGAAGGAGGTGATGGCTGCCAGAGCAGGGTTTTGGGCCATGCAAAGACTTGGTGCACATCCAGTAATATTCTCTCCACTGAGATTGTGCTGTCTCCCCTTTGGGCACCACAGCAGTTTTACCCAGAGGCCCCATCAGAGCCCCTAATCCCTGCGGCCTGGGAACAGCTCCAACTTGCAGTTCCTTAAAATGCCTTAGTTTGTTCATTATTAGATTCTATGAAATACACTTAGGAACATATGGCTGTGGGACTGCATGGCAACTGGCAAACAGGGCAGTGATAAATCTGAAATAATGAAACAGGGGTTTAAGTGGAACCAGGAGGGCTCTGCTGACCCATAATCAGGGAAACCTGATAGGCCTGGGTGTACCAGTGAGCCCAGTTTACCACAAAGTGGAGCCCCCTGGTGCTCCAGCTCCATCCTGACTTTCAGATCCTGATGATGGGATCCTGATAGCCGCTTTAGCAGAGAATGAAAGAGGACACAGGTTATCATTTATTTTGATTAATTTAAGAAGTGTGACAACAAATTAATGATTTACGATGTCAGCGTCAAATCAAAAGGAAAAATCTGTGAAACTTCCAAACTGTGTCATATATGTTCAGTTAGGAGAAACAGAAGCAGCATGATGTTTATTTTTTAGCATAATCATTGGTAATGTAGTTGGTGGTGCGACAACTTTGTTTCATGCATTAAAATTGGATTTGAAGGAAGAAAAGGTGATTAAAGACAATGGTTGCCTTAAGCTGGTAAATATCTTCAGTCATACAGGACGTAACAAGTTGGGAAAAAAAGTAAAAAAAAAAAAAAAAACTGAGCTTCAGTTATGTTTGCTTACAAAAAGGCAACGTAAGAAATCAGCAAAGAGACCACCAAGCAAAAAAAAAAAAGTTTTAATTACAGATGTACATTCCAACCTTATTAAGAAAGAGTAATTTTTATTGTTACTAGGTTTGATAATTGTAATTTCACAAATACAAGCTTGTGCACAAAATCTGTATCAGGCATCAGCAGCTCATCCAAAATGCTGCTGCAGGAGATCTCAGAAAAAAAAAACAAACAGAAAAATTATAAATTTTCTACCAGCCCTTAATTCACTGCAATTACTTTCAAAATAATAGATTCTTATTGGTTTTATAGAGCATATAAATATAATCAGCTTGTTTTTCATACCTTTCTATATCTTTACTTTACATTTTACTGTTTCCGTCTAATTTAGCAGTGCAATCCGTAACATATCCTATAATTTTTTTTTATGGATTTCTTAGCTGTGCAACTAGACACTTTTTAAAATGTCCTTATGTTGGACAGAAAAAGAGAGATGAGAGTTAGAGAAGACAATTAGAAATGATTAAATTACTAAACTTTTAAGGGGCTGTGACAAAACTGGAACAAAGAGTTGAGCTCATTTAGTATGCCTTACATTTACCATAAAAAAAAATATGTATATATATATATTTTTTTCTTTTTTTTTTTACTTGCACATTAGATTTTGAAGCTCCTTAGTTGTTGGCCACTGGCCCTTACATTTATTTAATGTGGGGGCCAATGCATGTAGCCAGCCTCAAATATTGAGTGAATGTAACAGTAATAACAAATAAAGCAAACAAAACAATTCATTAAATAGAATTACTTATTACTCTGGGCAGGATGACAAATAATTCTTAACAAAGACAGAATCCCTGCTGTCATCATGCTTAGAATCCTTATTCTTCTCTCTGTCCATGCACTAAATACAGACAGGATAATAAGGATTTATACATCTATAAAAGGAGCTTTGTGTTTAATTTCCTGCATGTGTCACAGCTTTGAGTGCATTTTTGTATGAGGGGGCCTCACGGCTCTGCAGCCACAGGAGGGATGGATCTCTTTGCCCAGAATAAGGCATGGTGGTTCTAAAAACAATATAAATTCCAATCTGGTAACATAAAATATTTGATTGGTGTCTTTCTGCGTATATGCGTGTGAATGGATTTACAAAGGAAACGGGGTATATGGGTGTATGTCTTGGAAAAAAGGGGATAAAGTAGAGAATGAATAGCTCTGTCACAGAGAGGCCACCTAATAAAGTGGAAGGGGGTAAAAAGAATGCATCTCTTCTTTCACCCCCCTTCGTTGTGGGTTGTCATCGATGGTGAATTAGTTTTATGCCAAAATGGCTGAAGCCAGTAAGACCATGCAGTAGTAAGGCCCTTCCCATATAACCCCCCCTTCAGTCCACAGTGAAAATTGCATTGGTCATGGTTTAGCAGACGCATGCAGCTCCAGTTTCAGCTCTTTTGAACTTTTCATCGTCAATAAATTGCTTGATCAGGCAGATTAACTAAGTGTGTTTTGGCTTCTTTTCAGAGCTTGATGACCTTTTATGAAGCGTGTACAGAGCTGGTTGGAAGATCACAAACATGCCATGAATTCATAATAACTTTTTTATGACATATTTCTTGGGGTATATTAATTGTGCAACAAGCAAAATGTCCCCCCTCTGATTTAAAGAGGGTGAAAATATATATAAAATATATATAAAGGCTTAAAAGTATAGATACATCCCTGATAATATTTTATTGATGCCCAGAAAGTTGCAGAGAAACGATGTTATGCTGTCTTATACTTTTTTTAAACTATCTTTAATGTGCATTTAGGAAAATAATCTTAGGCTAAGTTTCAAATGCCGAGTTTGTTATTTTCTCATATGTGCATAAATCTGAGACTTTCTGCACAAAAGAGAAATTATGCATCCATTTATAAATGTGTGCATTCAATTCTTGTGGAAAAAAAAAAACATTTAGACAACCATTTAGAAATTCAATAGGACATGTACATGATTTTGTCAGAAATCCAATTTTCCAAACATTTGTCCCAGCCAGTCTGAGACATGTTACTGTCATCAGCTGTAGGAGAGTATTTTAAAACTGCTGTTGGAGTCTCCTAATACCCCACTGGATAAGAACAATACATCATTGTAAATCAGCCTCTACTGCTCTCCGCATTTGACTTATAGCTATGTTAGACCCTGTCGCAGTCAAACATTTTGACAGACATGCATGCAAAGAGAATTCCCGTTCTCCATCAAACTAACAGCTCCACTTTATTCCATCAGATCCATTCCTCCGGCCTGCCACTTTTTCCCAGGCCTCCTCCCTGGAGAAGGAGAAGGGGATGGTGTTTAAACTGATAACCCCTCTCCATCACTCTGTCACAGGGGGAACGGAGTTGCAGCTCAGTGGAGTGGGTAACCCCCAGCTTGGAAGTGGAGGAGGGGAGAGATGAAGAGCAGATCCTGCGGCAGCAGCAGCAGGGACGGCGGGGCAGATAAAAAGTTGTAGTAAATGATTGAACTGCAGCTTAGCTATCTGTTCAACCAGATGTTTGACAGACTTCTATTTTCTCTTATAATCATTTACTCTACCTCGTGATACCATTTTACTCCGGCGCCAACTTGTTATCAGGATATCCAGGAACCCACAGATTTGTGTACGTTTGGTTTATCATAAAGGTGCATTACTGCATGCCGACTCCATGATTCGACTGTGCTCCATAGATAAGGCTTGGTATTGCTTGACGTAACTCTAAATTTGTTAGATCAGCTTGTCTCACTGGTACTAAAGACACATACAGCAGATAAACTCAAGGATGTCTGCATTTAATAGAGAATGAGCTACCTAATTATAGATGCTGATAAAAGCATGTAGTCAGTTTAATGTATTCAATTGCTGAGGGCCAGGAGCCATTCAGCATCATGGCCTCTGACTTTGATTCATTTACTTTATATCCTGAGACCACACTAAAGTCCTTCAAACATTTTGAAATATTTGGTATAGAAGTTATTGGGTCTCTTATATACAGAATAACATCATCAGCATACAGTGATAGTTTGTGAGTCCTGATTTTATCCGGTATGCCTAGAATTGATGTGTCTGTTCTTATTAATTCTGCCAAGAGTTCTATGCTGATAGCAAACAGAATTGGTGAAAGGCAGCATCCTTGACGAGTTCCTCTTTTCAAGGGAATCTTTCTGACATATAACCATTAGTGCGCACTCTAGAGTTTGGACTGGAGTACAGCACCTCAAACCAACTGATAAAGTTTTCATTAAAGCCCATCTTCAATAGGACATGCTTCAGGAATTGTTTTGCAATTTTCATTATGTTATTGATTCTCTGATGTTCTCAAACAGACCCATCAGCTTTATATTAATATTAGTGTACTCACCAAGGCATTCTGTTTACAATTTAGGTAGTTCTTAAGGGTAATCGGTTGTGCTGGATTTCACTGAGGGGGATCAAAGTAAAGGAGGCATAATCAAAATCAAAACAATTGCCTTTTGGGTCAGATTAAAGCATCTGATACACTTGCAACTCTTAGCATATAACCAGCCTTCAGACCAAACATCAGGGCCAGATTATTTCTAGCCATTGGTGAGATCTATTCAAGCATTCTGATTCCTGACTCTCTGTCTGTTTGCCTGACCTGATCTGTCCCTGTTTCTGAGGCTGGCTGATCCCTGTCTGACCTGACTGCCTGCCTGTTCTGCCTGACCCTGATCTGCTTGTCTGCCTGCCCGTTGCCAAACCTAGAACTGTTTCTTGACCTCGGACTGGACTTCCCCTATGGTGCTTCATTTGACTTCTGATTACCTGGTTCTGACCCTGAACTCTGCCCCAGACTATGGGTTCTAGTTTGTCCTCCTGTCCCTCCTGCCGACTATTATCACTACAGTTCTGACCCTCTGCCTGACAACACATCATCGTAACTCGGCTGGAGTTATTCTCTTGGACTTCCTGACCAGTGACAGCAACATCAGCGCTACTGTAAAAAAAGCTTGAACCTAACCTCATGGTTCTTCCCAGACTGAGGACTAAGAGGAAGTTGTTGACATTACGTTTGTGATTGATGCACATCGTAAAGCTAACCTGGTCTCCTTTTCTAGAGGTTCCTGCTATAGTTGCTGACACTACCTGCAGCAGTTTTATTTCAATGAACTGTGTTAAGCTTTCACACTGGTTGTCTGGTTTGAATTCTGGGTGTGTTAAAGAGAATACGGCATGCTGAACTGCTGCACTAAAAACATTTTAATGGAAGTGTATGCAACAATCTGTTGTGGCTTTAAATCTCTTTTTAAACGCTGGGGCGCTCTGCCATGCCTTAAAGCGTCTGCTCAAACTAGTGATTAATTTAACGCTTCAGGTAGCACTTGTTCAAAGTTACGGAAACTTATTGTGTTCCCAAAGTATTTATAGCAAAGATGAAGCCAAGTTTGAGTCTGAAGATGTGTGATGTGTGTTTAGTGTATTTCATGTTGGGACAGGTAAGCTGATCCATCATAGTGCAGCATGATTGTCGGAAGGATCAGTTTAAAAAATTGAGCAACATCTCAAAATAGACTGTTGGGATTTCAAGCTTTGGTATTGTCTGTTATTTATCATTTCACTGTTTTTTTTAGTTTTTTTTATTTAACTAAGCCTTTAAAAAATGTATTCTGTTATCCTCTCTTCAGTAACGACTCTTCCTCACACGTGTATGAGTTTCACTGTTATTGTTTTCCTAAAATTACCCAATTAAGAATTATAATGACCCAGATAAGGTGAAATAAGGTTGCAGTTAAAAAAGAAAAAAAGTTTTTCCATCTTAAAAATCAGCTCTCTAAGATGCATTGCTATTCTGTTTCCATGTAGGTTTTGATGAACTGACAGAGACGTGGGGATTTGGGACCTATGGATTGCACAGCTGCTTGGGTTTGCAGATGTAGGATGTAGGCTGCACTCCTTTGCTTCCTGTTCTGTAACATGTGGAGCATAAATGATATATTACAATGCAACAGGGAATTGGTTAAGGTCTTCTCTGTCATTTTTTAAAGAAATATTTCTCAGTCGAATTATCCAAAATGAACAGACTAATCATCAAAGCTCCACACCTCAGTGTTAACATGGGAGCTTCTCTCGTCCTTGTTTCCTTGAAGAAAGCCAGATAAACTAAACACATCTGTAGCAGTTCCTTGACAAATTAGTTGTATAGACTGTAATTTTTTACATAGTTTTAAGCAAGCTGGAAACAAGCACAAAATCAAGGGAAATAAATGCGTTCTACACATGGTCCTTACACCCCTCTATTGCCCAGAGCCAGGTCAGTGACCCTAAAATTATAATATATATATATATATATATATATATATATATATATATATATATATATATATATATATATATATATATATATATATATATATATATATATATATATATATATATATATATATATATATATATACCATTAAGCACACATAATATTTTAGAGGCTCTTTTTAGCATATATAAAGAAACCGTAGTGCGACTGAAAGTTAAACTATCACCCCAGTCTAAAGAATTTTGCAGCCTCTGAATGATTTTCCTCTGAGGCTGCCTTGCATGTAGCTGTTATGGTTTTTTGGGACTTTAAGTTTTTATTTTTCAGTTTTCACTATCCAAGTAATTCTGTTCTGTTGGTCTTTGGTTAATTTTCCATATTGTATTATATTTAAGCCAGTCTTTAGTTACTCTCTGTTGCCCCCTTGTGCCTGTCTCCTTTCCCCTAGCTCCCTTCTAGACACTTCCATCCAAACCTGCTCCATTTTATCTGATCCCCCCAGTCTTTGTTCTGTCTCCCATAAATACTCTCCCTGTGTAAGTTGTCAGTGCTGGTTCCTTGTTGTTTTTTGGTTGCTTCCTTGTCTCTGGCTCTCAAAATGAGTTTTCCGTGATCTTTGCTAGTTAGTTTTTTGGTTCCCAGTATTTTTATGTTTTTTGGATGTTTGCCTCAGTTTCCTCATTAAACCTACAACATCTCATCTCTGTCTCATTCATCTCTGCATTTGGGTCCTCGAGCTACCTCACCCCCCATGTTGACAGTAGCTGCATCCATCTCCTAATAAGTGCTGACTAACATCCCTAACCCTTATAAAAAATAAAAAAACATTAAGCTTGACACTGCCACCAACAGGTTATTTTGCACCACAGATAGCTTTTTGCAAAAAGTCCAAAAATTTATATTTTGTGCACATCTGACTAAACAAAATCTTCCACGTTTTCGCTGCAAATGGCATTTCATTTTTGCCTTTTCTCAGCAATGAATTTTGTTCTTGCCAGATTTGTGGAATGGATAACTCAAAGAAAATCCCACTGTAGAAATATCTCTATTTCTACATCTCCTCCAGAGTTATCATAGTCCTGTTGACTGCTGACTAATGTTCTTCTAGCTACGAACAGAGGTCAGTGAGATGTTCAGTGTTTAGATATCATTTTTATATCCTAACCCTTTAACTTCTACTAACTTTTTCCCTGGTTTGTCTGTTGTGTTCCTTGGTTTTCATGATGCTGTTTTTGTTCACTAATGGTCTCTAAAAAAAACTCTGGATTGTGTTTAATTTAAAGGTGTCAGAATAAAGAGTACTAAAACATATGCACAGCAAAGTTTTCAGATGTTTAAAATATTACAGGACGGAGTGTGGTTGCAATCTTATTTGATTTGCAAAAGCTCAAAATTTGTGACTACTTTTACAAGTTTGTGTTCATATCAACCAACTTTTTCTTGCTGGTCCATGTGCTGCATTTGCAGGCTTCCATTTCATTTAAATTCCCCCGGATGTCAACCTGACGCTGACATATAGAGACTAATGCATTTTTACACCTATATGTACCCTCCCCCAGCTTCACTTAAGAAATGTTTTGCTAGAGGTAAACTTGTCAGCAGGAGTGTTTTTGAAACCCACACCAGCGAGAAAAGACTGACGGATGTGTTCCAAGGATCAGATAAATATTTAATATAGCAAAGCCAGGCCACACCAAATGAGTGGTGATGAAAGATCAGAATGAAACAGAAAACATGTGCAAAGTTAGAATGGAGGGAAAATATATCCCCAAAATATTTCATTAACATCACAATGTATTTTTTTTTCTTCCTTAATTAGTTTCCTTTGTGTAGATTCATCAGTTGTCAGCTTCAAAGCCTTGGCACCAAACACTTGAAGAACAAAAGGCTCTTTGCATGTTATTTGGGAGCTGAGTTTGCTGCCCAGCTTTCATGCTTCCATACAGTCGGCTGCTTTATTTGAAGGTCTTGTATACTTTCTTCACTGGTTTCAAGTTCATTTTATGTATTTTGTGTCTCTCTCTTCTGGCGGTTTATTTTCTAAATAAAATACGTTCCTGACTGGTTTTGATATGTGCAAGAGATACTTTCACATATGGGACACATTTAGGACTCTCCTTTACTATTTTATGTCCCCCTCTTTCCACATAAACAAGTTATCCTGCATGAAAAATCATTCTTTAAGAGAAAGATTCCCCGCTTCCTCAATAGATCTATCCAAATGTGAACCATGTATTTCCTTACTGTTACATTTCAAAAAGTTTTTAACAAAGATTTGTTGCCACATGTGTGCATACCTTTATGCTATGTCCACATGAAGCAATCTTAGCATGGCTGCTGTTCTTGGTTTTGAGTAGCTTAGAAATTAGGGGTGAGCACATTCTTTTGATAAGATGATCAGATGATTTCTCTGCCTACCAGACACGGTCCCTCTCTTTCTGACTCCCTCTGTGGATTAGAAATAATTTTGACTAATTCAATGGTCTATAAAATGCATCTAACATAATGGTTCTTAATAACTGTTGGATTACATACTTTAAAAAAACAGCACACATTTTTTTTTTGTGTGTTTGTTTAACATTTGCAGGTTAAGCAGTTTTTTTTTATTGTTTTCTCATGCAATAAATGCATTTTATGTCCTGGACATTTGTATTTTGATAAAGTTTAGATATTTTCTTTATTTTAAAACCTGCAAATAGGAATAAAATGGCGTCTCATTAGAAATGACAAGAAATATATTTTCTGAGATGTTTTATTATAAGTTGTTTTATTTTATTTTGCTTTACTTAGGCAGACTTGAGGCAATAAGGCTTTTTGAAAAGTAAAAGTTGGAGATCCATGGAGTAACTACACGATTCAGTGGTTCCACACTGGAAAAAAGTAGCTCTGGAAGAGAACGTACAGAGCACAGTTTTTATTTTATTTTATTAAATATGAAGCTGTCAAATAGAAGCAGGGAAAATACCATTGCAGAGTTGTATATAAGATTAATAGATGGATTAAATACTGAAACCTTGCAAGTTGGGGTGTTTATCGTCTCATTCTACTTATGCAAAAATATGTGGCATGAATTCTTTAAGAAGTGGAAAAAACAACATTTACACAAACAAATATGCAAATGGAAATTCAGATACAATCAAGAGTATTGAGGACACCTGCTGGCATTATGCAAATCATAAACGTTGCCTTTGCAAAAATTCATACCCCTTAATTTTCAATATATATCTGTTTTCTATGCAAGCAAAGCTTTACTGTGATTTGGGACATATGAATAAATAATGTTTATGGGATATGTCTCTGCTAACTGGGTTAACATGAAAATTTTCCCTATTCCTCTTTGTGCAGTACGGTTCCTCAAGCTCAAACAGACTCAGCATCTGTAAAAAAAAAAAAAATAAATTAAAATTCTGCCACAGTTTTGCAGTTTGATTTAGGTTCTGACTTTAACTTGACCAATCCAAGGCATGCATTTGGACCCATTGGACCTTATCTTCTGTTGTTGGCCTAGTATCTCTCCTTGATGTCCAATGTTGCAAATATGCAACAAACCCTTGTATTACGTACACAGCCAAAATAGTGTAATCCGAGGAGCCATTGTTAAGCTTGTTTCTACTACAACTGGCCCCTTACGGTATATATTACCATTGACTGTTAGAGATGTTGTCACAAATTTTTAATACACCTACATTTCTATTCATTTTTAAAAGAAATACAAAGTTTTTCCTTTTTTTTTTGGCATGCTTGTCATATTTACTTTCATTTCAGTTTATCCCAGTAACTCTGCCGGCGACCTGCAATGGACTGGCAACCTGTCTAGGTTGTACCCCGCCTCTCGCCCGTAGACAGCTGGAAATAGGCACCAGGTGTCATGATGGGTTCACTGATGAGACCCAGTTATGCAGAACACCACGGAGACGGAAACAATAGTAAAAGTTTAACAGAGTTTATTGTTCACAAGCACATGGGAATATGACTGGAACTGGTTCAGGCCTGGGGACTGGTTCACTGGAGTCTGTGTAGATAACAGAGCAGTTAGCGTAGGAGCAATGGGGTTTGGTTTTGTGATGTTCAGACTTGTACCTTGAGGGTTCCGGTTTGAACTCAGAGAGAGGAGTTGTGGGTCCAGAGAAGGTTTGTCTCAGCAGAGTCCAGAAACTGCTTCAGTGTCTTACTTCTGATGAGGGTGCAGACCTTGGCCTTTGGTTTCCAGCTCTTAATCCAGAGCTGCATGGGAATCCAGAGAAGAGTCTTCGGGTTTGGCTCAGAGGGCAGGCTCGGCAGTCTAAGCTCATCCAGAGCTTACAGAGAAAAACTGGTTTCCTGGAAACAGAGACAAAGGATTAGAATCCTAGCAGGACTCAAAGAATAATAAAGATTTCTCAGAGGGTTCTTTGGCTCAGGTGCTAACCAACTAGATTCAACACTGCGGCGTCGAGGCAAGGTCTGAAGACAGCTTTTATAGTGTGGATCCTCTAATGATGGAACGAGCCACAGGTGCGTCGCAGGCTCGGTTCAGGAGGATCCACGGCGGACTATGCTGGAGAAAGGTGGTACTTCTCCAGCTCCCAACACCAGGACCCCTCGTGATCCCAGTAGGGATAAGTGAGACAGAAGATGGATGAATGGAACTCTGCCCAGCTTCCATATCCCCACATTATGATGGCCACTACTGGAGCAAAACTTCAATCATCTTGAGTCTGTCTTGCAACAAATACTTAAAGATCTGGTTTGTGCCAGATTTTGATTTAATGTGTCAGACAAAGAGTTCCTGGCAAGCTTCATTGCCATGATAAAGAAAACTATTCCTGCCATCATCATGTCTTACATTGCTGAATGTGTGTTCAGGGTTCTACCTCACAGCATTATGCATTTAGGCCAAGCAGTTATTTTTTCTTTCTTCCACGTGCTATAATATTTTACACAATTTCCATTTTAAAACTCCCTACATGAATAATTTTAGATTAAAGCAGTTTTCTGGCAGTTTATGCTTTTTGGTATTTAATTGCAAAAGATTAACCTTGAAATGTTTCATTAGTGATATTATTATTTCTATTTTTAACACAAAAACTAAACACTCAAACAAAAACTTTCTCTGCATAATGTGTGCTATAACACTACAGCTTCCCTGCTTAGTTTGGCATCTGGGTTAATTTAAACAGGCTCCATTTAAAAAGAAATGAAAACTATTTTACTTGCCAAATAAACACTGGGCTATTTTTTAATGAATAAAAGCCAGATCCAAGAATAAAACAAAACAGAAAATTACTTTTTTTTGGTTTGAAGTCCTTATTTGGCCTTTTAACAAAATATGTAAAAAGAAAAAACAGAAATAAATTTTTGATATTAATAATTTATTACTATGCGATAAGTCAAGATTATTTTTTGTGTAGTGTTCTGCCCTCTGTTATCAGGTATAACAAAATCCTATTGTGTACAATAGGATTTTGAGCAAAGTTTTTACCATTAAATTATGCAAATGGTGTCAGACGCAAAACATTTCAGAAACCGTATGTATCAAATATGATACATTTGGCATTACAGGGTTAAAAACACATTTTCCACTTTAGAAAAATCTATATCTTCTTTAAAGTTACAAAAAATCCAGTGTTGTTTTTTTGGATTTAAGACACCTCAGTTCAACCTCAGTTCTTAAGTGTTTTTTTTATTTTTTATGAATGTTTATTTAGCCTTTAAGTCACAAAACAGAGATCTGATGTAAAACAAAAAACAAAACAAAAAAAGCTAAAATATAGCTATGGACATGACAAATCAAAGCCCTAATAAGTGACAGCCGACATGATAAGTTTATTAGTGTTTCATTACATGGAAGGATGGACAGTAGGAGGGTAAACACCCGATGGATGGATGGGCAGCCCCCAACCAATCACAGATGTTTCTCCTCACAGGTTTACAGAGTGCCTGTGGTGGGGAAAACACACCTGAACCACACCTGACATTTGCCACAAAGGGGGGTTCCAGGTGCACAGCAGTAGAGGTAGCAGAATATTTCCAAACAAGCCTTGTTAACCTTGGAACATGCTCTTAATGCACGCAGGCACACAGTGTGCCAACAGTGATCGTACTTTTCCAAGTCCAAATAATGAGAAAAAAGACAAGACACAAGTCAAGACAGGAGATGCTTTCTCAGGCTGCTCCACCTTGAACTGTGCCGCTGCTCTAAATCCTGTCAGTAGGTGAGCTATAGAAAACCGTCAGACAGTTGTTGTGGGGTTGGATTTGAGTTTAATGCCTAGCAACAAATGTCAGTCAGAGCTTTGTTTTCTTGGGGAGCAAACCAAAAATCTATCTGGAGCTGCAGCAATTAAGGCATTCAAGACCTATTAAGTAGTTAAAGTAAGTGGTCAAATGGAAACCAGGTTGCTTAACATTTATGAAAGATTTAAGACGTGAGCTGGAAAACAACACTAAGTCAAACCGAGTCCGTGGTCAGATGAGGTTGGCACAAAATTTCAAATGGGTGCAGGATTCAGCTTGTTGAATGTAATTCAGCAATGTAATTGAATTAAAGACATGCAAGCTGCTTTATGGTACTATTAAAATGTTCCACTAGTTGAGCTGCAAAGTCAAATCATTTGCTCCATGTGCTGAATTTCCAGCTCCACTGAGCATCATAAATGCTGCCATCAAAAACAGTGATTGTGATCATGTTGTGTGTCACAGTAAGGGGAATTTTCCACAAAACGATTTTAGCACCTGTCTTGAGCTCCTAACACTCCCCTAATGGTGATAAACGACCTGGGTCGAGTCTGTGAGGGTCTTGTTCAAACAAGCTGCACATATAACTCTGTGGAAGTGAAATATATCTAAATGAAGAAAATGTGACATCAATGGGATTTATCACTTCCACTGGCATTTATGAGGGCTCTGTTAATAGAGAGTGTGAGTGGAGGGGGAAACTAACAGAAGAGGTGGGTTGATTTTAAATAAAGAGTCCCTTTTTACTTTGTTTGCATTCAGGTCCTCTGCAATTAATATACAGTACATTCATAAAGCTCAGCCTTTACGGTGAGCTCAGTGTAGTGTAAATGTAACAAAAGAGCCTCTTATATGGCAAAACTTATGTGCAAACATTTTTGTGATAATTGGTTGTATGACAATAATGCACTGAAAAAAAAAGATACTTTGGATGAACTTAAAAAAATTACTGTAATTTGTTACACCTAAATTTATTACTTTATCTCAAATTAACTTTCTGATGTGGTTGAAACTATACATTTTGATTTACTAGAAATAGATTTTTTACCTTAAACCAAAGAAAGAAATTGCATTCATACCAAGTAAAACTTTAATTTGTGACAAAGACTATAAACAAGTTTTATACTTCGTTAAAACTTAATTTTTAAATTTGGAAAAAACTAATTTTTTACATTACAAATAAGTATAGATTCACTTTGGAATAAACTAATTGAAATGCTGTAATTTTGTTACATGAATTTATTTTAAGTTTTTTCAACTTAAATTTCTGAATCAACACAAAGTCAATTTTCTGTTGTACCTTACTCAAAACATTATATAGTCCCAAGCTAAAGTGTTAATTTAGGTCAATGAGATTTTTTTTTTTTGCCTTTTATAAGTGAAAATGTCACGACATTACAGGCCAAATTCCCAACAATATAAAACTAAAATTCACTGAAATGATTCACTGCAGATACAAATTAAAAACAGAAAAGTCTCTTTTAAATGCCCTTTATTTTTGATGAGTCTGAAAATACCATCTTTCAAAAGGCCAGTGCATATTTTACACAAAGATTAGGGAAAGGAAATTACATGTAAAATTAAACTAAATGTGGGTTTTTCCTATTTTCAGACCTAATGAAACTGCAAAAACATAAACCTACACATCAACATGAAAAAATACTTTCTTCACCTCTTTAAAACTTCAGAGATCCAAAGTGAGAGTATTAAAACAGGATAAACATTGCTGTCATTGCTAACATTTGAAATACCCATTAAGAGTATGAAAATGAACTTTGAACCATTACAAAATTAGGAGACCCCAAAAAATTAAGAAAAAAAGGGGCTGTGCGTTAAAATATCAATAAACGCAGTTAAAGAAAGAAAAAAAAACAGCTAGTGCTGATGTGATTTTCTAAAATTTAGTATTCAAATTTTTTAATTTTTGATTTTGGCCCCCCCTTTCCACAAAAAATTTCCCCTACAACAAAAAATAAACCCAATAAAAAAAAAAATTTAAAAAAACACAGATTAAAAAACTTGAATTAAATCAAATTTTTCCCTTAGTTTAAACCCGGGCAATCCCTTTTGGGAATACAAGCAATAAAACTGAAACATGCACCCAAAAACCGCCCTTTTTTAAACCCAAACCCCTTTATTTAGAGCTTGACACTCAGACTGCCACTCTGCGTGTCATTCTTTTTTTTGGTTAAATTCTCCATAAAAACTTTCTGCAGCGCATAAAAAGGTGTCTGACCCAAACGGGCCGGCCAAGACTTCGATGGGGAGGGAGCATTAATGGCTGACTGCAAAGTAAAAAAAATGGGGTTTTGATGGGGGACGTCACGCTTTTTCACGGGGACAAAAAAACCCAAAATTGAAACTAAGAAAAACCAAGTAAAAATATCATTTTTTTTTAAATTTGGGTTTTTTTTTTAAATTTTTTATCCAGGGGGGGGGGTGTCTTTTTGCTTTGAAAAAAACGGAAATATCAAATTAAAAAACGGAAAACCCCACGTTTCTATTTAACCCTACGCCCGGGCCAAAGGCGGTGTTTCAAGCACTGAAATGATCATTCTTGCGAAATGCGCAGGTGAGTTTTTAATGTTCAACAAAGCCCAGCTGTACCGCCGGGGACCCACGGGACCCCCCCCTTATATGGGTCACGTGGACCCGGCAATCAACCCCTTTTGTTCTTCTCGCGCCCCTGGGTTTTTGGGAAGTCCCGGGAGTGTGGTGTGTGAAGCTGGTTGCCTGTGTATACCAACTATTTTCCCTGGCTGCTTGTTGCTGGTACCCCGCCCCCGGGTTTTGGGTTTCCGGAGTTTGCGGGAAAAGTCTCCCCCTCCAGGGGCTGAAACAAGCTGCTTTCACCTTACCAGACCCTGGGGTGACGGGAAGTTTTCGTTTTTTTCTCAGCAGTATTTACTTTTTCGCTTTGTTTTTGGCCACTTTTAAATTTTTTTGTGGCTCTTTTGACTCACGGTAGCGTTTTGTCGCGCTGAGTTTTTTTTTCAGTTTTTTTCCCCTAAGCCCCCCATAGCGTTTCTGCTCGCGTTGGGTTCTTCTATAGTTTTGTTTGCCTAAACTCCCTTGGCGCCCTCTGCTCGTGCTGAGTTTACTTTGGGTTAAAATAATCGATTTGTTTGTGGCGTTTCTGCTCACGCTGGTTTTTTGGAATTTTCTGGGGGGGTTTTTTCCTAAAAAGGGGTCGCCAGTAGCGTTTCTGCTCGTGTTGACTTGTCCTTGGTACGGCTGATCACCCCTTTTCAGAAATTATGATGCTGGAAAATTTTATTTTTGCTCAAACCCCTGCCCTGGCTCCATTTCCCTTCCGGGGGAAGGGGCATGATTGTTTTCCCCCCTGCCCCCGGTGTGGAAAACCCGGGGGGCCCGCTGTAAAGATGACGTTTTCCCCCAACGGCCCCGGGTCATCCCCCGGGGCCCCGGTCAGAGGGACCCGGGTTTGGGCGGGGCACGGAGCGGGCTACCGACGGGGGCAAAGCGCTTCGCCGCGTGCTCGTTTGCCGAGGGAGAAAAGGGGGGCAAACGATCTATTTGGGCTGCACCTTCTTTCCCAAAACAAAGCGTGCTAGCCTACCGATGAAAGGGAGGTTTCCCCCAGAGGGGAAACATCTAAACCGGGCCCCTGGCCCAAAATGAAAGCCCCCCTTTCCAGTCCTTTCAGCCCTGCGGTGACCGGCACGGTCTTCCCCACCCACCCGGAAAGAAACGTTTGTCAATGACGACGATGCTGTTTCTGTGGGGGGCCTCTTTGGGACCCATTTTTTGTGAGGACCTTTTGGGGGCTGGGGTCCGGGGGCCCCTGGGTCGGACTCCATTTCCTTTCCCCGGAGGATACGGGGGGTCTTGAAAATCCCCCTATTCGAACGGCCCTTTTGGCCCCTTTACGATTAGTTTCCTTTAGGGCCCCGCCGCGGCCCTTTCCCGCGCCTTCTTTAGGGGGGTAGGTCAGAGGGCTGCCTTTGTGGGTTCCCCCCTCGGCGGGAAAAATATGTGCGGGGGAAATGCATGCTTGCCCGGTAAAACCCAAAGGGCGTTTTCCCCCGTCTGGAAAGACGGATGGCAGGGTCCCCCGGGGAGCTATGCAGGGGGCACCCAAAGGTTGGCCCTTTGGGGGAGATGCCAGCGGTGGAAAACCCGGGCATTGGGCCCCTCTTATAACCCCCGGGCCTTTATTTAGGGCCCTTTCGGGCCCCAATTTCCCCTTTTTTCCCCGTCCTCAGTGGGCCCTTAAATTACCGACGACCTTCTCTTTAAGGCCTATGACTCTGGGGCCCGGGCCCCCTGGGCCCCGGTTGGGAACTCCCCTCTCCCATCTTATTTTTTCTGGGCCCCGTCTTCCCCCCTTGGAAACTGTTCCCCTGGATTTATGCCACGAAGGCCTGGGTTTATGCATCTTCTTTTTTTCCCCGGCCTTTTTTTCCTTTTTATGCGGGGGGAAAATTGGGCGCACACTCCCCCACACTGGTTCATGCTCGCCCCCAGGTCGGTTGGCGCAGTCACCCCCTAACTGAGCCTTGTAGGAGGACCCCCGGGCCCCCCTTTTGGTTTGGGCCCGGGGGGGCTTTTTTGGTTTAGGGCACTGGGCCCTTTTGGGCCGTACGGGCCCGGCCCCTAGAACAGGCAACAGCTGGCAGGGTTCACAGACTGATCGCCACCAGTAAGCACCCCGGGCAAACTTTCGGGTCCCCTTTACGGAAAGGGCCTTATGCCCTTTTCCTTTTTCCCCCTGACCCCCGAGTCGTTACCGGTCAGGGGGAAACGGTCCGGGGGGGCCTTCTAGATCGGAGGGGGAAAAAAGGGGCTCGAGACCGGCTTGGGGCGAGGTCCTTTCATCCCCCTTTTGACCGCGCAGTCCCGGCCCCGGGGTCCTCCCGGGCCTTCGAAGGGCCGGGGGACCCGCCCGATGATGCCTTAGGGCCGGCGGTCGGTTATTTTTCCCCGGGGCAGCTTGCTTCTGGGCCCGCCCACAACCCCCCCTTGTGGGTTTGTCCACCCTGTCCCGGGGGGGGGACCGGGCTTCAAAATTCCCGCCGCCGGCCACCTATCCCTGGCCGGGGCGGTGAATGTGATCCACGACCCCGGGGAAGGGACAGGGAGGAACCAAGAAAACTTTTCACCTTGCTGGCCCCAAGGGGGCTAAGTGCCTTGGAACCCCCCGGTGGATCCAGGGGGCTTTTAAATTTCCCCGTATTTTCTGGTTCCCCAAGAAAAAACCCCGGGGGGCCTGCGTCCATTCTTGGACCTCAGAGGCCTGAATGTGTACTTGAAGGCCATGCCCTTTCATATGCTGACCACCAAGGAAGTGTTGCAGGCGATTTCCACGGGCGATTGGTTCACTTCCATAGATCTCAGGGATGCTTATTTTCACGTTCCGATCGCTCCGCCCCATTGGCGGTTTCTTCGTTTTGCTTTTCAAGGGAGGCATTTCCAGTTCAGGGTCCTCCCGTTCGGACTTTCACTGTCCCCCAGGGTGTTCACCCGATGTGTTGCAGCGGCCCTCTCTCCTCTGCAGGCACAGGGATTGAGGATCCTCCCATATCTGGACGACTGGCTCATTTGTGCCGCGACGTGGGACCAGGCGGTTCGAGATACTCGGTTAGTGCTCCATCATGTGGGATGCTTGGGCTTGCAGGTGAACATGGAGAAAAGCAGTCTGACCCCCTCACAGGAGACTGTCTTCCTGGGCATTGCCATGGATTCCATCTCAATGACTGCTTGCCCGTCACCCCAGCGGGTGGACAGTATATTGAGCGTGCTCCCGGAATTCAGGCGCGGCATGGCGCTGCCTCTTGTGCGGTATCTTCGACTCTTGGGCATGCTTACAGCTGCGTCCGCCGTAGTGCCCTTGGGGCTGCTGTCATTGCGGCCCCTCCAGATGTGGTTGAACAGCTTGAATCTGGATCCCACACGGAACACTCATCGTCTCCGAAGACTTCGGGTGGGGCCTCAGTGTCTTCAGTCTCTGTCCCAATGGAGGGTGAGGTTGTTTATGACCACAGGGGTCCCGCTCGGTTCCCTCCCGTGTCGTCGGGAAGTTGTGTTTACAGATGCATCCTCCACGGGCTGGGGTGCAACCTGGCGGGGTCAAATGGCACAGGGGACATGGTCCCAGCGGCAGGGCAGGGAACACATCAATGTCCTGGAGTTACAGGCTGTGCTTCTGGCTCTTCAGAGCTTTCTTCCAGGCTTGCGGGGGAAGCACGTGCTGGTGAGGTCAGACAACACCACAGTGGTCTTTCACATCAACCACCAGGGGGGCACGAGGTCAAGGAAACTGTTGTGCTTGACTCAACGGCTTCTGACCTGGGCAGCTCCACGCATAGCCAGCCTCAGAGCAGCCTACATCCCAGGGCCGGAGAACGTGCCAGCAGATTTTCTATCCCGTCAGAAGCCGCTTCCAGGGGAGTGGAAGCTTCACCAAGAGGTGGTGGAGTGCATCTGGAAGGTCTTTGGCAGGGCGGACGTGGACCTCTTTGCCTCAAGGGACGCATTTCACTGTCCCCTTTGGTTCTCGTTGGACAACAGCAGCCCTCTGGGCCACGATGCTCTGGCACACGGCTGGCCCAGGACCCTCCTTTATGCCTTTCCGCCATTCAGCCTACTTTTTCAGACTCTCCTCAGGGTACGTCAGGAGGGGCACAGGGTCCTGCTGGTGGCCCCCTACTGGCCAGCGAGGACTTGGTTTCCTCTACTGTGCGAGCTCAGCTCCGGCTCGCCAATGCGTCTCCCCTCCAGGAGAGACCTTCTTTCCCAGATGGGGGGTCAGATCTTGCACCCCGAACCGGACCGGCTCCAGCTCTGGATTTGGCCCCTGCAAGGCCGGGGTCCACCTTCTCAAGATACACTGGGTCCATAGGGCATACAATGGCTAATGCATGGGCGCCGTCCACGCGAGCTGTCTATGCTAACAAGTGGACGGTCTTTGCGACCTGGTGCCGTGATAGAGGGCAGGACCCGGTGCAGTGCTCAGTTTCTGACATACTGACCTTCCTGCAGGCATTGCTGGATCAAGGACGGTCCCCATCTACCTTAAAGGTGTATGTGGCTGCCATTTCCTGTTGGCATGTTGGGCTGAATGGTTGTTCTGTGGGCCGAGACAAGGATGTTGTACTGTTTTTAAGAGGTGCTCGGCGTTTGCACCCACCCAACCGCCCTGTGGCACCGGCGTGGGACCTTTCTCTTGTGCTTGAGGCTCTTCGGTCCCTCCCATTTGAGCCCCTGGCGTCGGCGGACCTCAAATGGCTCTCACTGAAGACTGCGTTCCTTTTAGCTATGGTTTCCGCAAAACGTGTAGGGGAGTTACAGGCTCTCTCGATAGCCGAACCCTGCTGCCGGTGGAATCCTGATGGCTCAGGCGTTACACTGTGGGCTGATGTAGCATTTATTCCTAAGGTATCACTGCCAGCAGGCAGCACCCAGCCTCTCCATCTTGCCGGGTTTGACTCCGGAAGTCCCTCTGAACCACTGTGTCCTGTCCGTGCCCTTGAGACATACATCAATGCCACGGCATCCTTCCGAAAGACAAATAGCCTTTTTGTTTGCTACGCTGGCTCACGGAAAGGTCAGGCACTTTCTAAGCAGCGACTTGCACACTGGGTTGTGGATTTGATCTCCAAGGCTTATGCCTTGCAGGACCGGCCACTGCCGGCGGGAGTGAAATGCCACTCTACAAGGGGCATGTCGACATCGTTTGCTGCTATGACTGGGGTGCCATTGGATGTTATATGTCGTGCGGCCTCCTGGAAGTCACCTAGTACCTTTACTCGGTTCTACAGGGTGAATGTGGCTGCGCCCCATCCGCTTCAGGGAATCCTCGAGCAGCATGCCTCTACATCACATTAGGTGGGTGGTGTAGTCGTTGTTCCTTGAATGTTGCTGATTCCTCGTGACCTTGTTGATATGAGTCATCCAGTGCTTGAAGCACCGCCTCTGGCGGTCAGTAGGGATGAAATAGAACGAAAGTTACTACCGTAACTACGGTTCTATGAATCCCGGATGACCGCCAGAGTGCTTGGTCCCTCGGAATCTCTGCTTTCGCGAGAAGATTGAGGGATTGATTGCCGGGTGCCACGTGACTATATAGAGTCACGTGGGTCCCCGGCAGGTCACAGCTGACTTTGTTGTCATTAATACTCGACCTGCGCATGCGCAAGAATGATCATTCAGTGCTTGAAGCACAGCCTCTGGCGGTCATCCGGGATTCATAGAACCGTAGTTACGGTAGTAACTTTCGTTTTTCATTCAACCAATTTAAAAATGCACTTTGAAGGAATGACAAAGTCTTTTCACTTTTTTCAGTGTGGTTGTCTTAAATTGAATGATTAGAGAAAAGCTTAAAAGTCCCCTAAAATGTAT
The DNA here is from genome assembly GCF_016077235.1 of Cyprinodon tularosa. Lineage (NCBI taxonomy): Eukaryota > Metazoa > Chordata > Actinopteri > Cyprinodontiformes > Cyprinodontidae > Cyprinodon > Cyprinodon tularosa. Next base: position 1,407,075 of record NW_024039056.1, on the reverse strand, counting down.
GTCTAATGTATTTGAAGCAAAGATGTACGTACGCTATATTTTAGGTGTTGGAAAAGGGACATACAACATATATAGTGATACATGTTTTCAGAAATGAACCTTGAAAGCACTATACTAAGTATTTATATAATTCCTTTTACTTGTTGTCAGTATCCTTTGTCTTTATCAGCTACAAAAAACACTTAAGTTTATTTCACTAGTGCAACTAAGCAACAAGAGGATGCCCATTTCCTACACTGTATATTGTTTGTCTCTAAAATATGAGCTCAGCTTTGTGAATGATGTCACACTCAAGCTGAAAAAAAATCTATTTGCAAGTAGGAGATCAGCTTAATTTGGTAGTGGTCATGGTTCTTTAACCACCAGTGGGAAGTTCTAGACCAAATTTACAGGGACCAAGAGCAGTCCAGCAGTTCATATTTTCATATATTAAATTAGGAAAAGAGCCGCTTGCCACTTTGGTTGCTGATCTTAGGGGTGTATATTAACTATGTGCATTTACTTTGTTACAGTAATTAAAGGAGCAGTAAAAAAAAGTTAACTATGTTAGACGAGAACTTAATAAATAGTTTTGTTAATAACTTAAGTGGGTCTTTTTAGATGGATTGTAGTAAGTCCGTCCACCATCTCTATGTGTTGTTCTCCCCTCTCTTGTTTACATAGCAAGCGTATAAGTATATATGAACAGCTGCCATTATTGGCTTATAGGAGACAAAAATGTCAGAAAGAGCCTCCACAGACCAAAACGTTCACCTGAAGACAATCAGCACTCTTTACTTCCTAAGAAAATGAATAATCTTTGTGAAGACGTTATCAGATAAGGAAAGCAAAAAAATGAGAATTAGCACAGGCCTCGCGTTTCCAAGGTGCAGAGCACTTTGAGAGCTGAAGGCGCTTCAGTTTGACTTGGACCTGGCTTTTCTTCTCCTGGACTGACATCATTAATTCAAATGTGATGTTAAATATGTTGATTTGATTTAATGCAATGCTGAAATTATGGCATCTGGGTTGTTTGTTAGAGTTTGACCAGTAATAGACCTGTAGACCTGCTAAAACGGGTAGTCCTGTTTAATGCAGCCCAGTGGGCTTGTAAGCTGCCCACTGTGATCCTACCATACATTCAGGGCATTCTTTTTGACAAAAAATCTCAAGTTTAAACACATAATTAGTGCTTAGATTTGAAGATTTTTTTATTAGAGCCTATAACAGTGGAGACAAAAACTCCCTTTTAACAGGTAGAAACCTCCAGCAGAACCAGGCTCAGTGTGAGCGGCCATCTGCTGAGGCTGACTGGGGTTCAAGGAAACAGAAGCAGAGATACAGAAAGAAGTAGATACAAAAGACAACATTCAACCAGCTCCATAGGTGGCCCCATCCAGGAAACACACAGCCAGGCAGACAAGCTCTGAGCCAGCTCCCATGTCAGAGGATGAAAGAGAGCACATACGGTTAGTCACAGTAAGAGGAACAGGACTACACTGAAAAACAGGCCAATCTCCAACATCTATAAACAAAGATTTTAAGGGCAGCATTACGGCTGATATTTCTTTCCAGAGTGGTGTCAAAGCCAAATGAAGCAACTATAGTGAAATAGGCAGAGAGACAAAGTGAGAGGTTTAACTGTGAGAGGTTTAACTAAACAAATTGCAGAATGGGAGAATAGAGATATAATAAGAATGATGAAAAGGGTCTCTGTGTCCTCCAGCAATCTAAGGGCTGGATTTATCAAGATCCAATTTTGCGTGCAGTAATCTGCGCTCGCAAACTGGAATTTTGCGTGAGGGGCTGAACCATAGTTTGCGGGTGATTTAACAAGAGTGATTGCGTAACTGGTGGCAGGTGCAAAACTGTTGGAGACACCCTATTTAAATGATGGTTTTGCGCGTTTTGTGGTTTGCGGCAAAGTAGTTTGTAGTTTGTACAAACTAGTGCATTAAGAAATTTAAATCTTACAGTGACCCCCAACAAAAAACAAAACAAAAAAACAATATATATATATATATATATATATATATATATATATATATATATATATATATATATATATATATATATATATATATATATATATATATATATATATATATATATATATATATATATATAAAGAAAAAACTTTGGCAACCTGTATTCCCTAAGGTGGTACAGTATGTGGCTGAATTTCTACATCACTGCAGAAAAAAAAAACAAAAAACTGGTGTTTTTTATTGGCCTGTAGAAAAATGCACATACCAAATGGCTCACAAGAAGTGACTGTGGTTGAGATTACTGCGCATACGCATCCCCGCAGCATTGGCATGTTGCTCCACAGGCGCAGGGGGGAGGTCTGGTTTCTCCGTCAGGGCGACATAGCATTTAGAACGTCAGACAGCACTTCTGAAAAACTAGATTGGGAGATCCAATGTTGCAAGGAGTTTTGTGATATCTGGTATTGCGTGGGTCCTCCTTGTGGCTGGCTCCAAATCCATTCGGAGTTCCCCTAACAGCTCCAAAATGGCAATGCTGGATAAACGATATGTTTTGATGATCGTTTCCTCGTTCATTCCAAAAATATTCACACGGAGTGAAAAAATGCGTTCTCTGCGTCTCCTTGCTTCATTTCCATGTCTCCTTCTTGCTACAATAACCGCTGCCATGTGTGCGCAATTACGCATACAGACCATTTGCACCTTCTTTTGAAACGTGTTAAATATAGTGTCAGATACCGTTAGCAAAAATGCTTTCAGGTTTGATAAATCACTTTGCGAGTGCTTAATTAATATATTTACATGTTCTCCTCCCACAAGACGCACTTTTGCGTGTAAACGCCCCATATTGCATATTCATTGCAGAAAAAGTACTAAATGGATAAGAGGCGCTATTTAGCACGTTTTAAAGACCAAATCCTTTTAGCACGCTGTTGATAGATCAGTTTGTACATTTTTTAGCGTGCGCAGTGAAATACAGGTGCTGGTCATAAAATTAGAATATCATGAAAAAGTAGATTGATTTCAGTAATTCCATTTAAAAAGTGAAACTTGTATATTATATTCATACATTACATACAAACTCATATATTTCAGATGTTTATTTTGTTTAATTTTGATGATTACAAATGACAACAAATGAAAATCTCAAATTCATCATATCAGAAAATTAGAATATTGTGAAAAGGTTCAAAATTGATGGCCCCTGGTGCCACACTCTAATCAGCTAATTAACTCAAACCACCTGCAAAAGCCTTTAAATGGTCTTTCAGTCTAGTTCTATAGGCTACACAATCATGGGGAAGACTGCTGACTTGACAGTTGTCCAAAAGACGACCATCGACACCTTGCACAAGGAGGGCAAGACACAAAAGGTCATCGCTAAAGAGGCTGGCTGTTCACAGAGCTCAGTGTCCAAGCACATTAATAGAGAGGCGAAGGGAAGGAAAAGATGTGGTCGAAAAAAGTGTACAAGCAAGAGAGATAACCGCACCCTGGAGAGGATTGTGAAACAAAACCCCTTCAAAAATGTGGGGGAGATTCACAAAGAGTGGACTGCAGCTGGAGTGAGTGCTTCAAGAACCACCACACACAGACGTATGAAAGACATGGGTTTCTGCTGTCGCATTCCTTGTGTCAAGCCACTCTTGAACCACAGACAGCGTCAGAAGCGTCTTGCCTGGGCTAAAGAGAAACAGGACTGGACTGCTGGTGAGTGGTCCAAAGTCATGTTCTCTGATGAAAGTAAATTTTGCATTTCCTTTGGAAATCAAGGTCCCAGAGTCTGGAGGAAAAGAAGAGAGGCACTTCATCCACGTTGCTTGAAGTCCAGTGTAAAGTTTCCACAGTCAGTGATGGTTTGGGGTGCCATGTCATCTGCTGGTGTTGGTCCATTGTGTTTTCTGAGGTCCAGGGTCAACGCAGCCACATACCAGGAAGTTTTAGAGCACTTCATGCTTCCTGCAGCTGACCAACTTTTTGGAGATGCAGATTTCATTTTCCAACAGGACTTGGCACCTGCACACAGTGCCAAAGCTACCAGTACCTGGTTGAAGGACCATGGTATCCCTGTTCTTAATTGGCCAGCAAACTCTCCTGACCTTAACCCCATAGAAAATCTATGGGGTATTGTGAAGAAGAAGATGCAATACACCAGATCCAACAATTCAGAAGAGCTAAAAGCCACTATTAGAGCAACCTGGGCTATCATAACACCTGAGCAGTGCCACAGACTGATCGACTCCATGCCACGCCGCATTGCTGCAGTAATACAGGCCAAAGGAGGCCCAACTAAATACTGAGTGCTGTACATGCTCATACTTTTCATGTTCATACTTTTCAGTTGGCCAACATTTCTATAAATCCTTTGTTTTTATTGGTCTTCAGTAATATTCTAATTTTCTGATATGATGAATTTGAGATTTTCATTTGTTGTCATTTGTAATCATCAAAATTAAACAAAATAAACATCTGAAATATATGAGTTTGTATGTAATGTATGAATATAATATACAAGTTTCACTTTTTAAATGGAATTACTGAAATCAATCTACTTTTTCATGATATTCTAATTTTATGACCAGCACCTGTATACACGCAAACCTTTGATAGATCCGGACCTAAGTCTGTAGCAGCATAACTATAGAGATAGCTCAGGATAACCTGAGCCACTCTAACTTTAAGCTTTACCAAAAAGGAAAGTTTTAAGCCTAGCCTTAGAAGTAGACAGGGCGTCTGCCTCACAGACTAAAACCGGTAGTTGGTTCCAAAGGAGAGGAGCCTGATAAGTAAGAGATCTGCTTCCCATTCTACAATTAGAAATACTAGGAACCACTTGTAAACCTGCAGATTGAGAGCAAAATGCTCTGTTAGGAACATAAGGAACAGTCATATCTTTTATGTAAGATAGAGCTTGGCCATTTAAGGCTTTATATGTGAGAAGGAGGATTTTAAATTATATTCTGGATTTAACAGGAAGCCAATGAAGATAAGCTAGGATAGGAGAGATATGATCTCTCTCTTTGAATTTTCATCAGAACCCTGGCTGCAGCATTTTGGATCAGCTGAAGGCTTTTAGCTACAGTTTGTGGACTTCCTGATAGTAAAGAATTGCAATAGTCCAGTGTTATAGTTTAAAATGAATGGACTAGTCTCTCAGCATCACCCCTGGACAGGATATTTCTAATTTTTGCAATATTCTGCAGATGAAAGAAGGAAATTCTAAAAAACCTCTTTGAGATGGGATTGAAATGACAACTCCTGATCACAATTATCACCAAGATATTTTACCTTATTATCTGAAATCAATCCCATCCAAATGAAGTGACTGGCTAATCAGCTTCTTTTTCAAAGACTCTGGTCGTAATTGTAAAACAAAATAATGAGACAAGGAAAAAAATAGATTTAACACAATCAGGAAGGGGAAAGGGGAAAACATATAAATGCAATAAAGGGAGTAGCAGGTTATTTAACAAGCAACACAATATGTAGTCTGTCTAAAGTTCACAAGAGGAAACGGCCATATTATTATTATTTAGTATAACCAAATTAAAACTTGTTTCATATTAATAAACTTGATAGAACGTGGAAATTTAATGTTTCTTTTTTTACATAGACATAGAAATTGAACTTTTACATAAACATCTGTGACTAATTTGCTGCAAAAAATTTTAATTCGAGCAGAATTGAAATCATCATGTAAACATGAATAACGGTGCTCTGTTTGTCCTTGTCCACTCTCCTTCTAGTCAGTGGTGATTACCACTGACCAGAAAATCTGGGCGAGGAGGAGTAACAACAATCTTTCTTACAAATCTTACTGAATTGTCCAAAGCCAATTAACAGTTACAATTCTTTAACATTTAACCCTTGGTTTCCCTTATCCAAAATGAAAAACAACAAAACCACATCTTTGGGTAACTTTGAATCATCCACCAGGTCCTTACTCTGAATTTTTTTAAATCAGTTTTCAGAGTTCCATTCTGATTTAATATTAAATATGGACAAGGTCATTATAGTGGGGGATATTAACATTTATTTTGACATTGCAGGTGATATCTTAAATGCAGCATTTAATGACACTAAACAGTCTTTTTTTCAAATTCATTATAGAATCAGTCTTTACTGGATTTTTTTTATGTTCAATATGGCAGATTTTTATTTAAGTATGTTGCTGTATCTGATACATCGTAGAGGTCCAAGATTTTTTTTCATTCACTGTCATTTCAAGCTGTCCCAGAGAGATTGGGCAAATGAGGGGCTTGACTAAAATGGATAAAGGATACCACTGTTAACTTTGCTCAATATAGAATCTATTATGTGTTTTCTCTGTCATCCATTGCATTAAATATTTCAAGATGAGAACTAAAACAAAGTAAAGATTGATATTTTACAACTTACGCACACAATACGTTATAGCATTTTTCTTTTAATGCTTTCTTGTTATTTCGTGGTCAGCTGATGCATTCCCTTCGGAAGAATCATTTTCCAGTGACACTGTTTTGTCTGTAAACAGCCATATTGGTCCTTCCTGTTTGCTGGGTAGAAGAAACAGACTAAATCAAAAACAGACAACAAAATGGAAACACATCTTGACAATCAAGCTGACATTCATACGGCGGCCGCATCACTTGATATCATGGCTCTGTTTGTGGAAAAATGATAATTATGATAATAGTTCTTTGAGCTGGAACAGTGTGGGATAGTGATAGTTTCTACCCACAACAGGAACTACCGAGATCTTCATGCCAGCTTTTAGAAACCACAGAGCTTAAACAACCCTGAGATGAGAAGCAGGGGGGAAACAGAAGGAAAAGGGTAAATGAAACAAAGAACCAGCTTCACCACAGCGCCCTGTAAAGAGTTTCATATGTAATGTGTCCTGCACGCTTGTTTTTTTTAGTCAAACTGACGGGTCTTGGCTGCCTTTCCAGGGAATCCAAGGAAAGAAAAAAAAAGATCCATGAATAGAGGAACAGATCTATCAAAACAGTCTGTTGGTCTTATGTGCGGTGCACATTGATGCAAGCCTTTCTTCTCTGTAATTTAAGCGTTTCGGTCATTGGTTCCATATCCTGACCATAACTGCCTATGATATGCAACGCAGTCAATCAAACACTCAGTTCCAAGCAGTATGAGCTTCAGCAGTCAGAAAATATACCTGTTAAGTTTACTGGCGATTCTTAAGAGACTGTGGAAGAATATGTTGTTTATGTTTGTTGGCTATAATTTACTGAAGACCTTGGAATAATTGAAAAAAAAAATTAATAAAAGAGAAAAAGAAAGTCACAGATAAAATCTTAACTTGTCAGATCGTTTAATTATATCTTAGGACTGCTTGGAAATGCTGAACATTTCTAAATCACTTGGAGATATAAAAAAAACTTGGGCTTCCCCAGTTGATGGTTTTTAAATATCAGAAAATTAAGATATTTTTCAAGCAGTAAATAAATCTATGATCAATATTTCATAATATACCAGCATGCTGTATATTTTCAGTGGGTGGTGAGATAAAGGGTGTTAAAATATAAAATGTGTTACTGAGAATTGTGTGAAAGCTTCTCTGACTTTATAGCTCTTGCACAGGTTTTTCACTGCTCTCCATTGGACCTGCAGATGGTAAAAAAAAAAAAGCTTCCTTTGGAACTGTGTCAACTAGTAAGTACAAGATTGTGTCTACCCTGCCTTTTCCCTTTTTACATCTATTGAAATAACAGAATTTTTCATTTACTTCTTTCCTTTTTATAAATGTTTTTAGCCAGTTAGTGTAATTATCATTCCAGTGTAACACTGTAAAGAATAGGATAGATAATTAAAATATGATAAAGGAAAATATTTAATTTTGCGACTTATAGTCCAAGTCTCATTGTTGGTATGACAATATTTGATTTCCTTAAATTACGGCTAATCTCAAGTGTGGTTTTAACACAGGTTTTATAATAACAATGCATAATTTTTCATAAGGATGGTCCCTAAGATTATGCATTAGTCTTTTAGTAATGTCTATGAGTCCATCTATTCCTCCCTCCATTGATCTATAATATCAGTCCATTTGTCTATTGTTAACTGTCAAAAAATATATAACACAACAACAAAAATCACATTCTGCAAGGTATGAGTTGGATTTATATATAAAATCCACTTGCATACAATTGTGTTTTTCTGTCTTTATGCAGAACTGCCTTTGACATAATTCATTTTTCATTCCACTCTATAGCCTATAGCCTGAACCACACCATGCCCAGCACATACTAAACATTAAATATGACCTAAATTCATTTCACACCTGGTCCTGAGCCTAACCCAACAAAAAGAGGGAGGACCAAAATAGAATCCACACAAAAATAACCAAAGTTTGTTGAGGAAATATGAGAAATTGTTTTCTCTTAGCAGAGAGTTCAGGTACATAGAAACACATACACACACATTGAGCAAGCTTATGCCAACAGTTTCATATGCTTGCATTGGAAATGCAAACGTACCTGAATCAAATAATTTGGTCATTTGCATGACTCCGAAGAACTTGACCACAAAAGGGTAATTGAATCCTTTGATTCAGGTTTGTTGCACCCGAGATATTGTATATCTAAAAGCTGAAGGATCATGACATCACCATTTTGCAAATAGGCAAAGGTAGATGCACAGTGGTACTTAAAACTACTGACTATCAATTTGACTGCATGATCTGGTTGAATTGTAAAGTGCTTTTAGATGACTTGTGTGGTGAATTGGTGCTATATAAATAAATAAAATAAATTATCATGAAAAAACAGCACATCTACTAATATACAGTAACCCTGAAAATGAACCAAATGAATAATAGCAAAAAGATAAGATCTCCAAATACCGGAAAGTTACAAAGCCATCAATTGATCGTCTCTACCTGATTCATTTTCTCGTAGGTTTCTATTTTGTTAACATAATGCCCATGTTGCCAGGATAGTATCAAGTTTTTCAATACTCACACTGTTAATGGCCATATGGTAAATCATCACAGGATCAATGGATATCAGTGGCCAGTCTGATGATTTAAACAGCTGAGTCCATCCAAGCAGAATAAGGAAGCTGAGGACAAAACAAAGAATACTCTTTTACTGCATTGCTAATCTTTTTTTTAAAATAAGGGGTATTCGATTTCATGCAAAATGGGGAACTTTGCAGGCTCTAATTAATAGCAATCCCAAACAATCAGACTGACCGTCTTCCAGCCAACTTATAAGGTCTGAGCTTGCTCAATGAGTAAGAGACACTTTTAGAAAACTGAACAAATCTGCAAATGAAAGAGTGTGAGTTTATTCCAAACCAAAATGTCCGTAGCGAAAAGAAGGAATATGATATGAAACTATCAATCAGTCTTAAGAAGTGAAAAACAGAATTATTTTAATTTCAACAAAGAAAAGACTTGATTATGTTAGGTTCTCTGTTCTGCAAAAAGCATTGCTTGGCCTACGCCTCGCTGCCTTCAAATCCAAAATTTCAATTACTTCAACCACAAAACTTCAGTGTAACGTATTAATATTTCATGTGGTATAATGACACAATAGTATAGAATAGAATAGATTTTCTCAGTGGGGGAACTAAGCCATGCAGGCTTTTAGCTAGTAATGCTTACCGCCGTACACTGTATGCCCTTTACTAGAAAAATGAAAAATTGCTAAATTAAATCTACTTCCAGCCGCAATGAAAAGTAGGGGAAAAAAACCCCAAGAGGCGAGCCGGCCTGAGGCAGCTGCTGCTGGGGATTCCCAGTAACAGCGCACCGCTGATCTGTGTGGGTCTGCGCGCCTCTGACAACAAAATAATATTTTAAGGCAGGATCGTAATCTTGATGAATTGACAGCACAGATTATGTTTTAAGGTGGACCTTCTCACAAAAAAAACATCAGACGCATCTGGACACACTTTACTGGATGTGTATCAGAAGAGTCAAAGATGCACTTGGGGAACATCTGACATTTATGTGTACAAGCATCAAAAATTAAGCAGCAGGCACTTTTTTGTTGCTCAAATTGCAGGGTGAACACAGCATTACACTTTCTAATTGTTTGAATTAACCTATGAAACATAATATTGTCCCTAAAAATGATCTCTTGTCTTCCCTGTGAAATGTCAACCTCTAGTCAAGCATACATACACTCCATAGTGTTGTAATAAAAAGTTATCTGCATTCAACCTCAAAATGCACGTAATACCTTTTCAGAGACTCTAAATTCCAAAATTATCCAGAGGAGGATCCCCCAGACCCCTCTGTGTCGTGCAAAGCCTAAAGATGTGATACAGCAAGGTCTACACCCTATGAAATATTCCTAGCTAAAACACTGCTGCCAGCACTCTGTATCATGGAGGGGATGGTACAGTATGTCTTCTCCCTTAGGTTGTGAAAAGTTTAAAGGGAGACTTTTTATAGGTATATATATATATATATATATATACTTTACCAGTTATATGCATCAATATTTGGTGTATTTTTTTTTTTATTTGTCTTCATCATGCTGTTTGTTCACTAATGTCCCCTTTCACGGAACAACCAGGTGAATTCAGCTAGTACAATTCAAAGCTTCATTAGATTTTCTGATTATGTAATTTTTAGAACAGTTTTATTTAGAGGTCCATCAGAAAAAACTCATAAGAGCACTAAAGACTGAGATTTGAAATTTGAAACAGTTTAAGCCAGAGTAATATTTTTATAAAGCACAGTATATTACATTGAACATCACATGTTTGTTTAAACCCTGATCCAGGAACTGTGGCAGCAGTGCAGTAGTGCCTCTGTGCCAGAGGACAGGATCTTGTGGAACAGGAGGCAGAGCTCACAATTACCCTGAATAGCTGCAATCAGAGCCAATAAGTGATAAGGCCCGGATTGCTCTCCAGATCGACAGTTCTTCCTGATCCGGCTCTGATCATGGTGTTGACCAAACAGGGAACAGGTGTGCATGCTCTCTCCTGTTTAGATGGCTTTTTCCAGAGAGACCAAGCTAGCTGTACCATAGAAGACCTCACACACCCTAGGTAAACACATTAAATGCCTGGATTGCTTTGCAATACATGCTTTTATTTCATGAGGCGTTCACAATCCTTCTTTATGTGACAAGCTTGTTCTTGTATAAGACCAGGATGATCAATTGGTAAGAATTCTTTTGTAAACAGCTTGTTTAAACTACTTACTTCATACCTCACTGACCTGTATTGATCTCAGTGGTACAGAGCTATTTAGACAAATGTTGAGGGGTTAAATGGGTACAGGACAATCCATTTTTGCTCCATTTGTTTATAGATCACCAAGTGACAGCTTTCCTCCAACAGCTCTAAGTATGAGGTACAAATCTCTTGAAAACACACTTCCTCTAAGGCAAGTATTTCTATTTTACAAACAATGCTTACTGTAAATGTTTGACTCCAATGGCCATTTTTTGTTCTGATTAGGAACCATAAGTATATAAATATGCCTAGAACCCTTTTGGCAAGCAGAGCCCGAGCTTAATGGCTTCCAGACTGCAAAGGACCAATGAAAATATGTTATCAAATTTACATTGGTTATGTTAAACCGAGGTTGAGAAATAGAAGAAGACATAGTCCTCCCCAAACAAACTGTTAGTCAGGAGTTTCACACTAGGCTTTATTTTAATTAAGAAAAATCATTCTGAATCTTTAAAGTCCGGTTCTGTGGAAAGATTTTGAACAGTTGTAACTTTCCTCTGTATTAATTGAAATTACTTGGTCAGTAAAGTTAATGCCAACAGCAAGTCCAAAAGGGGGCAAGATTGATGTAAAGTTTAACACTTTTAAAACTCTTCTCTTAAAATATCAACGGTTTAAATGATCTCTGTTTTATAACCTATAATGAGCTGCTTTGTTTACCGTGGATCTTTGTATTTTGTGTCTAATGATTACTTGAGAAACTAAAATATTGACATAGGAGATACCATTTTACTGAGCACTATAAATGTTAAGGGAGTAAATTAACAAATATGTCTGAGGAATAGACTGCATGAGTAGATTCTACCGCACTGTCTATCTCTCTCAATAATAAAAAATAAATAAATAAATAAAAAATATATATATATAAAATTGATTCTCTCTACCTTTTGAAATTAAAACTGGGCCAATGCTGATTTGTCATTAAGATAGGAGATGTTATGTCTTATAAATTGGTGCTATATAGATAAACTGAGATGAGCTGCAATCACACAGGTTTGAAATTTACATCTACTCAACTCAACTCAACTCAACTCAACTTTATTGTAAAATGTGCTACATGGTAAACATACAACACAGATGAAATTTCAGTCCTCTCAACCCCACGGTGCATAATAAATATAAAAAAAAAAATATATATATATATATATATATATATATATATATATATATATATATATATATATATATATATATATATATATATATATATATATATATAATGAACCATAGCATAAAAATAAAAACCTAAGATATAAAAATAAATATTAAAATATTTAAATATGTCACCATGGTCTGAATATATAAATTGGTAGTATAATAAACCGGCAGAAACCCAGCTCTAACAGACCATGGAAGCAGGATCACACCCTTTACCAGGGCCTTCTGGGGTGGAGGGGGTGGGGGGTGAGGGGGGGTGTCAGTATCACAAGGTGAAAGCATTTAGGGGATAAGCCATGGCTAATGACAAGGAAGTCAGAAATGGCTTTGATCTGCATTGGTCTTTTGGCACATTGAAGGCAAGCTGTATGCTATACCAAGAAGACGACTAATCTTCTTAAGGATATGCTTAACATTCCCCTTCTTTAAGGAATCAAAAAGGACACTTCATCTCTGTCTTTCCTCTTAGTGGGTCCAATTCAGAACAGTCTGCGGGCCTGCATCTCATTTCTCTATTGGTTTTCAAGGAAAACCAGAGAGAATATGAGGTAAACAGAGCTGTGGTTCGGTTAGTTGGCTCCCCAGTTGAATGAGGGGCCCTTTTTTGGTCACAGTGTGTTTTCGGTTTCCCTCTAAAGCTTGTGCTGGATTCTTGGTGGGTTTGAAGAAGATTTCCGCATCAATCAAAGGAATACCAAAGCTGAATCTCATCATAAAGAGGAGATTTGGTTTCATGTTGAATTATGAAGTTACGTTGTTCAGCTTCCATCATTGGCACTGTAGGATGTTTTACGTAACTTTCTTTGCAAACAAACTGCTACCCACTGTGCTTTTTTCCCCCTTTTTGTGATAGTGCAGCCCAGAACAGCAGTAAATTTCATTGGACTTTAATGTAATAGGCAAACTCAAAGTAGTGTAGTGTATTCCATTCCAATATAGCTCTGGCTGTAGGATTTAGGTTACTGCCCAGCTGAAACTCTCTTACAGGTTTTCTTACAGCATGGCCCTTATTTAGCGCAATCTATCTTCCCAAAAACTCTGACCGGCTTCCTTTTCCCAACAAACAAAAACATCCCCCAAACATAATGCTGCCACCACCATACAGTATTTCACAGTGCAAATTGTGTGCTTAGGGGGGTCGGGGATGTCTTAGTTTTCTGCTACACACTGGATTTTAATGTAGCCCAAAATCTCATCTGATCAGAGCAGCTTCTTCTAGGTTAAAATCAGGATTTATTTAAATGATTACTTTTTAGCCAATTTTCTTTAGAACTCCTCCAGCATTACCTCGGGCTCACACTGTGGCTGCAGTCCTGATCCAATGAGGGTTTGCCTCAGAAAGCCAAGAATTGCTTCTAAGTTGCTCCATTGTTAGTGGAAAGACATTTCTATTAGGGTGTAGTCATTCTATTCTCTAACCTCATTTTGTCTTAATTTGTAAACTTCATGTTGTCTAAAATCTAGCAAGGCATAGCATCTTTTGATGTAATATATAAAGGTTTGTAAACATAAAAAGTGATATAAAGGATCTTGTAGTGTGGTACAGTATTTAGTGTAAGCCATGCTATGGAAATTACAGCAACCACAGCAACCTGCCTGCCTGGGCACCAGTCAAGGAGAAAAGCCCAAAAAGCAACAAAAACGATGGAAAATCTGGAAAAGTCCTTTCCTCTGCTGGCTGAGCTGGCACTGTGACTCACGGAACAATTAAAAAGTTCAGCTAAGTTAACAGCAGGACATGTTTTACATCAGAACTTTCTATTTGTTTTCATGCCTTCCCTCCAGAGGTAGGTAGATCAGAGAAGCGCTTTATTAATTCAAACCTCTGAGCTGAGAGAATGTGATGGACACTGAAAACTATTTTTCCCTGTTTGCCATTAGGCCAGTGGAGATTTAGCAAGGCGCAAACATGCGTGTCTGCAGGGTCTTAGGTCTGCCCTTGGTCACCGTTTTGCAGCCAAAGCCGACACCCCTCCAGGGCATGAGGAGAGAGGAATGCACTTCAACCCTCAACCCGCTTCGTCTCTTTCCTTGCACTGCAGAAGGGCAGGGATCAAGGCCCTACATGGAAAGTCACCAAGACCTCAGGCTTGAAATCCCTGCCTTATTTTCCATGATTTACCTTCTCACCCTCTTCTTTTTCCACTCCATCTCTGTGGAAGACGCACTGCCGTGCAGCCTCCCTCAAGCTTGGCTGGGCCCCCGATAAATGCTGTGCTCGGCTGCTGTGAGGGCATGAGAGCACAAACATTACACCACTGAGTAAACGGACCCAGGGGCCCACTGCTGAGCGCTTTTGTTATTGCGGCTCAGATGCAGCCAGGTCAGAGCGGATATGGAATGCAGCTCATATGGCTGCTTTATCACTAAATCCAGTCCAGAGCACTGTGTTAGAAAGTATTTTTGGAGATGATAGCAGTTTAACTTTATAGTTGTCTATTTTTTTTTTATTCTTAATTTTCCTCTTCTCTTTTGGTCAAACGATTAAAAGCTATAGCATAGAAAATATAGTTGAAAAGGATTTTATTTCAGACAATTTTTGGCAAACAACAATAAATGAATCAACTTTTAAAAAAAAATTCAAACAAACAACCAAATACACACAAAGAGAATAGTTAACATCAAAAGTTTAAACATCTTCTGATTTTTCTCAGTTAATGTTTCTCTAAAGACCATTATAGACATTAAATTCACACTGATGGCAGCAACATCTCTAGTAATATATGCAAACAAAGGAATCAGGGTAAATTTGTCAATAAACTAAGTGTAAATGACACAAAAATAAGTATTAAAGAAAGATAAAACATATTTGATGTTACCACATCTTCTTTTTTTGTCCTTTCTGAGTAATCTCAGTGATTTCCTGCAGTACAGGAAAGAGGAGGACAGAGCAGATGCTATGTTTTATAGCAGGAAATAGTGACTTGCAGTTGTCTAAATAATGTCAAGGGTTGTACAGAGCTTTAAAATGAGATATCCTCCTGCTATCCTGTGTTCTGTATGAGGTGTCACAATGGAGGCTCTGGTTCCTTTAACCCCAATATCGGGCTCTGAGGAATATCTGCTTATGTCTCGCAGGCAGAAAGACTTTCTGAAATACTTCCAAAGAGAGTGGCTGATTTGGACGGTCATGTTCATAGAATTCTGCTTGTAAAAAGGTATGTTTAAAGAGATTAAATCTGGAAAGAAAGGAAAATATCCAAAACAAAACAAAAATAGTTTGCCCTCTTACAGATTTCTCTTTTTACTTTGTGTCGTAATCACACATTAAAATGTTTCATTTCATTAAACTTTATTATTACAAAAAGAAAAACAAAGGAAACAGACAATGTCATTTTCAACCAATTATTCTACACTGTTGTTGTCACACAGGGACTATGTGAATTATAACAACCTTATTGTAACATCCTGAATTGATTGTAAATAGCCGCAGTTTTGTGCAGTTTCGTTCAAAATTTTAGAACTTAGAGAAGAAAAAAACACACTATATCCTGGTCTAAAGAGACTCAAAAACAACTGAGAAACAATATTATTTATATTTATCAGTCTGAGAAGGTTTAAAAGGATGTTTTAGGACTCCAAACCATAGTAAGATTGGTGTGTCTCTCCAGCTGTCTTTGGAGCCAGTCGGCAATAACTAAATAAATAAAAATCACAGCTCGGCCTTTACTACAAGAGTTTGTGTCACGGGGGTACTTGCAGCTGTAAACAACAAATCTTGTTATCCAAGGAACACATATTGGCTATAACAAAGCAGATGTATTGTAGCTGTTTAAAGCTTTCACATGCTCCGAGCTAGTAGCTCTGTTGCCTAGTTTTTGCTTTTTATGCATCCTGTATCATTTATCCTTGAAGGGTCTTTGAACGGTCAGCTGGCTCCTTGTTCGGCTTTTGGCCATGTGGCTTCCCCCTGAAAAAAGGATGTTTGCATTCCTACAGAATTAAATTATATGGGTATGTCCATTAAAAACATAGAGACATAAAAAAAAAACGTGCACGTATGCATCCACTTCTAATAGCATTACAGAAAATTAAACTTACATGCACGTTTATTGAGGTAAGCCAGAGTACCCAGAGAAAACCCATGCATGTAAGAGGAATCAATCAACTTGACATAGATAGAAGCCAGCTGGGATTCAAACCGTGGACCTTTTTGCAGCAAGTCACCAATGATAACTGCTGCATTACAACTCATAGCTGATTTGTAAGATGTGTAATCCTTAAAAACTTAAAATGATAGAAATCAGAATCTGATCAACTTTCATCAATTATTAAATTTGTAAGAGTTGCCCTCATTATTCTCAGTTTATTAAAAATATGGTTTCGACTTTTGTACACTTTTTAGAATCAATACAATACAGATGAAGATATATGTAGAGACATATAATTACACACATAAATAGATGTAATTGTGATTTAATTAATTTTTTTGCAAATGGTTTATATGTAAGATTTAGATTTAAAACTTGGATATATCATAAATCTGATCTGTTGGTCCGACCTCCCAAAAAACAGGTCATATGTATGGCATGGAAAATCATTATTGCTGCATTATAGCCACTTAACATAAAGTTAGCCATCTTTAAAAAAAGTTAATCCAGTAATAAATGACATGGGCTGTCTGTGTGGAGCAGTGATTCTTCTGTTAAATACAGCTTAACAGGATGTGGCATCTTCTCATGAGTGTACAGCTGGACACTGCTCTGCTCCAAACATTGTTTTAACAATCTCTGCATCCTTATATATCAAAACGTCATTACATTTCTTAAGATTTCTTTCTGCTATTTGACATACCTTTACTATATTGACTGTATGATTTGGTTGGACTGTAAAGTGCCTTGAGATGAATTGTGTTGTGAATTGGCGCAATATAAATAAACTGAATTGAATTTAATTGAATATTGATTGTATGGAGAGCAGTGGTGTTACTTTTTGTTCAGGATCCTCCCCCCAACATGTCAATGATCGTTGAAAGACTTGTATTATAGCTAGGCTAAATCTGTTCATGTTTGTTGTTTTTTCTGTTTGTTTTTTAAACAGTTGCACATATCATTTGGTCAGTTTTCAATTCAAGTACACCTTTTATATTGTAAAGGGCTAACAGTGGTGGGATCTTGGGTTTATGGAGACCGAACCTGTGATGTGAGTGTGCATGCAGAAAACACACTATACGGGTTTCCCTGTATCTTCAGTATTTTGAAAAAAGCCCATGTCTGGTCAGTTTACTTCTTCCATTATTAAAGTCCCATGCATTTCTGCAGAAAAGGTGGAGACAGAATTGTGTCACCATGTTATTGCCAGGCTTCTTCATAAAAGCTGATGATAGATCAGTAATTAAAGCAACACACAGCTGCCAGTCCACCCTTCTGTCATTTAAAGGTGACCTTGGAATCCATGCCCATTTGTTCATATAGGCCTGTGCTCTGATGGGTGTATTTGTATTGTGGTAGTATTTGTAGAATAAATTCAAGCAATCTGCACTTATTTCTAATTAATTTTGTCACAATAATATGTGCAGAAAATGTAGTATTCAAACTTTCCGTAAAAGTAAAAAAAAAAATAAAAAATCAAAATGCCCAGTGAGCTGGACATCCACAGGGTTTAGAAGAGAAAGTTAAAAGTTTGGTCTCATCACATTTGACTTCTGGAGGCAATTAGTAGCACTGTATGAAATTGAGAGGTGTGAGGCTAAAAGATAACTACCTGCAAACCTTTTCATTTAGCACTTTTCTGTTAGCAAGAATTATCATTATTTCCCTTTCCATTTTACTATACACTACTATGTGCTCCATCAAATCCAATTTATAAAAAGTTTGTGGTTGTAATGCAACAAAATTTTTATAATTCATCAGTTATTAGCTTTCAAGTTGCATTCACACAAATGTCAATCACATGTATTTGTATGAGGCAATGAGATATAAATAAAACCTTAATTACATTTGTTAATAAAAAAAAACAATACTACATCACAACATAGTCTGTAAGTTACATTAGGTGATCTGCTGTTGTATCTATAAAATTAACTTTGGACCACAACTGTGTGAGTTTATTTTTTTTTAAGTTTGATTTTACAATCTGCTGAATAAAGACTTCAGCAGAGACTCGACTCGTGTCAGGGCGGCTCTTCAGGAAAGCAAATGCATATAGACTCCTTATACATGATGCTTCCCTTTAGTCACGTCTAAAAATCCAATATATTTCTCCCAACCAGTACATGTAAGATAAACGAAAGGTATTCTACATCAGTGTTTGATTTGCTACACCGTGTAAAATTACTTATAAGCCAGATCTCTTTTACAAAAGTAACATTTTAACAAGACAGACAAAGCAGAAATGTACTAAACTCTGACTTGCGGAAAGAGCTGTCTGAGCTCAGTTTGCCATGTCAACATGATCAAGACTGAGTTGGAGAGATACTATTGTTAGTGTTTCCTGCTTACAGCTGGGGTGAAAACTTGCAAGAACCTGCTGAAAAATAATTCCCCTTATTATTGCTTCTGATGTCTTGAGAATTATTAAAATAATTAATGGTTGTCTGAAAAGTTAATGGAAAAGGAGTCAAATACAGTTAAACTTGTCATCTCTCAGAGAATGCCTCTAAAGTCTCCTCTAAGGTGTGTGCTAACCCTGAGGTTTTTTAATTTAATGAATTGACATCTGAAATAAAAACTTCACCGTCGGTGAAGACATGGGATGAGTCCACATATCTAAAATTTTTTTTTTTAGGATATATCCCGCTGCTCTGCAAAATCCTGGGAGATTTGTTAAAGAACATTAAGAACGACCAGAGAAAAAAGGGAAAATGAGGTGGAGAAATTGGAAAAAGTGTAAATTGTGAAAAAATATACTTTTTTGACTACTCAATGTAATCAGTAATCTTCCACTGCCTCATCATAAGAACTGGTTGCTGGAACAACAGTCTCAGTAGCACCCCCCTTACTTATAACCTTCCAGGTCTGAGTCCCACATGGGGAGAGCATTCCACTCAGATTAAGGAATACATGTGAAAAGAAATAATAAAAAAACAAAAAAACAATTGTTCTAATTTATCAGGAAAGATTATCCAGACCCTAAAACGATCCTCTTTTAGCATCGAAAGCTGACCAGGCCAACAATTCAGAAAACAAGTTACTGCTCTTTCAATCATAAAAAGGATATTATCCTTTTTGTTATCGACAAAATAAAAGGAAAATGAAAGAATAAAATTTCTGGGGAAAAAAGTACTACTCGTAATAAGATCAGTTTCAACTGAGGTTCAGATAAGTTACCAGGAGTCAGGTATGTCTGTGCTTGAAAGAAAACTATCTATGGCATTAAATTCAACAATTTAAAAGCATTGTAAACATTGTTAACACAGAACAAGATTAACAAAGAACAAAAGGATTTACCACATTTTGGCAACAATTGGGATCACTGAAACTCTCAAATGATTCTGGAATGCTCTGGCTGTTAAAGATCCCTATCTGTAACCATGAAGTAGGGATTTCGGTACCTTGCTGCTCAGTGGCACTGTGGTAGCACTGCTGCCTTGCAGCAAGAAGGTCTTTCTGCATGGAGTTTGCATGTTCTCCCTGTCCATGTGTGGGTTCTCTCCGAGTACTCCGACTTCCTCCCACAGTCCGACAACATGACTGTTAGGTTAATTGGTTTCTCTAAATTCACCTTAGGTGTAAGTGTGTGCTTGAATTTTTTTTTCCTGTTTGTCTCTGTGTTGCCCTGCGATAGACTGGCGACCTGTTCAGGGTGTACCCCGCCTCTCGCCCATTGACAGCTGGAGATAGGCACCAGCACCCCTCGCAACCTCAACTGTGATTAAGTGTTACAGAAAATGGATGGATTTTGGCACCTGCATTTTCTTAACCAAACTCTCATTAAGCCCCTTGATGAATTTTTACAGGACTTCTGAATTGTATTTCCGCTCTTGGGTGTATCTGCATAAACTAAGGCAAACAGCAGTGCAGCTGTTACTGGTACATCACCCAGCTCATTCAGGACTTGTACTTGACCCCCTTCCTCTGTGCTTTCTGGAAGTAAAGTTTCTAAATGCACTCCATGATTGCACACTACTGCCACCATTAGATATCTTACCCAGCATTACGTTCTGTCCAGCATAACTGAATTCAGTGAAAATTAAGTTATTCCACACCATGTTAGAATAACATTACTTAATCAACCACAAAGTATGATTATATTCAGTAGAAGCAACATTTCACACTAATTTAGCACACATTGAATCTGGCTTTTTTGTGTTTATAGTCAACAGCCCTTCCTTTTTGACATGATCTGAAAAAGAAAAGTCTATGGCAAAACCACAAATCTACTAAGGAATTGCCATCCACCTGAACTAAGAGTCAAGACATGGAAAACATAAATCAAAGGAACAACACCTGTAATGGAGCTGCAGGAATCCACAACTTGTGAAGAAAGTTGTTGAGAGGACAACTTTGAGTTGTGTAGGGCTTTGAGAATGTAAGCCATAACAACTCCAGGTTACAGTTTGCC
Organism: Cyprinodon tularosa; assembly: GCF_016077235.1. Classification (NCBI taxonomy): domain Eukaryota; kingdom Metazoa; phylum Chordata; class Actinopteri; order Cyprinodontiformes; family Cyprinodontidae; genus Cyprinodon; species Cyprinodon tularosa. Next base: position 1,386,250 of record NW_024039056.1, on the reverse strand, counting down.
ACAAACGGGAACAAAAGGGAAAGCAGGAGTCTAGGCCAGAAGATCAGAGATCCAAAGAGGTACCGAAGGGAAATCCAAGTTGAGGTCAGGAGACAAATCCAGGGTCGTAAGCAGGCAGAATCCAACAGGAGTCAGGTCAGGCAAACAGATCAGAACAGGGGCAGGCAGGCTCAGAGGTGCAAAGTCAGAACGGGTCAGAAATCAGGCAATCAGAACAACATACAGGATACGCTAGAGAACTCTCACTGAAGGCTTGAATAATCTGGCACTAATGGCTGGGGGCAAGCAACTTAAAAAGAGGCAGGAGCAGGTGGATAAGATGAACAGTAATGAGAAACTGGTTGGAGCAAGGCAGGTGGATGGAATGAACCATTATGCCAGTCATCAGTGCAAGACCATGAGATTTTCACTTGTGATTCCAGCCAAGGGTGTTAACTCAGGAGGGTTGAATACAAATGAACATCTGAATTTTCATATTTTTATTAGTAAAAGTAACTATAAGACCTTGTATCATTGTCAGTCAATTTAATTCATATGATCTCCTTTGTTTTTATCTATCACATAATATACTTACACACAGTGTTGTGCCTGAACGCGTTCATTGAACGAAAGTTCATGAACTCGTTCATATTTTGGGCGAACGTGAACTGAACGTACTGCATTATTGCCTGATGAACGTTATTGTGAACTCGTTCATTCTGGTGTCTGTGAACGGCACGCTCTCTCAGTTCAACTCCGTTCAATAGGTTGCCAGATTTCTATAAAGCCCTCCAGGCGAAACCCCGGCTAAATCACACCGTAAACAGGCCTTAATATGTAGCTGGAAAAACACCCAATCTGGCAACAGCAGCTACCAGCGTCGTAGCCTACAGCCGCGTGCGTCATCAAAACAAAATGCAGCGTGGAAGCAACAGCAGCATGGAGGCGACTTAAAACAGGTTTATGACCAGGTGGTCGGTGAGGATGATGGCAACAAGTTTGCCCGCCGGCTTTCAGTAAAAAAATCCGCACTTCAGTAACCTTAAATTCCTACCTCAGCCTGGTCCCTCAGTTTGTGTTAGTAAAATCTTCTTGAGCGGAGGTCTTCAACAGGGGATCCGCGACCCCTAGAGGGTCTACGGAGGTACTGCATGAGGGTCTGCATGGTTAGTTGATATTTTTATATTCCCCCCCTGCATTTTTTCCCCCCCACTAATTGAAATGTCTTTAAATACTCATTAACATGAAATCAACACACTGTAGTAAACAGATAAATGGAGGCAGAAGATGTCTTTCAGTCATCAATGCTCACATTCAGCGACACACAGGAGCTCTTTCAAGCTGGGCACCGTTTCCTTCACAACACCTGTCCCATCAACCAGGAATCAGAATCAGAAAAACTTTAATAATCCCAGGGAGAAATTAATTTCTTTACATTACTCCATCTGTAATAGAGTGACTATAGGACACAATTTCATACAATATATATAGTTAGGGGGTCCCCGCTCCATCTCGCCATCAGTTTGGGGGTCCTTGGTCTGGAAAACATAGAAGACCCCTGTTCTTGAGGGTTTTACTATCCATGTAACTTGTTTGTTAAACCTGCCTGGTATAATTTTCCAGGATTCCTTTTTAGTATGTATTGAAATGGAATTTCAAATGGAAAAAATTATTAAAATAAAAAAAAAACATTTGCACCTTAAAGACTACTTTCCTATTTTTCTTTTAATAATTACTCATAAAAAAGACCATTCAAGCAGCACATTTTTCCTGATGTTTTTGAGAATATATTGTAGGGGTGAAAGCTGCAGCTGCTACTAGTGTGAAGTGAATGGACAGCAACAAAGCATTAAAGCAACAATGGGGAAATGCTGTCCCCTCAATGCTAATGTAAACCCTGGTTGGATAAGGATTCAAAACTGGATATGAAGATGAAATCTGACGCACAGTTTCAGTGTTACAACTGATAAAATAATTGCCGTCTGTGGTTCTACAGTAGGCTATGGTGTAATTGAGCAATATATGAAAAAAAAAAAAAAAAAAAAGAACTATGAACTAGTTCGTTTTTTGGAATTGTGAACTATGAACTGAACTAGTTCATTTTAAAATGTGTGAACTGAACTTTGAACTAGTTCACGTAGAAAGAGAACTTTCCCAACACTGCTTACACAATCTACTAAAGTTTTTGATTTGGAGAAAAGGTTAAAAAAATACAAAGGGTGTGAATAATTTTGCAATAAATTTTATGTTTATGATCCTTGAGTTAGGAAGAGTCAATTATGTCAAGCTAGTGAGGCGAATTACGAATTTCGAAATCTCTCTGGATAACCTGAGCCTAAATGCGTCCTTCATGTTTTAATCTTTGGTAAGAGGAAGTTAGTATTTTTTTTTCTCCCTCTGGTCTCATACCACAGAAACTATTACTGACCTTATCTCCTGCCCTTAGTTGCTCCTCTTAATGGGGAATTTCATTTAGCAGGGAAGTCATCCGCTGTATCTGGGCATAAATTGCAGATAATTGTGCCATTTGGACAGCAGACGGTGGGGTCGCTGCGCGAACAAGTCAGGCTCGGTGAAAGTGGATGCCTGGGACTTTACGGTTGGCTGAGGCTAAATGTGTGCATGCGTGTGTTTGGGTTTGTGAAGCAGTGTGTTTTTGCAATGTGTGAGAGAAAGCGCTCCTCCCAGTGTTTTCTCATCTATTCACAGTGTGTTTAAAGCAGGCCAGTCCTGGCTGAGGAGTATACGTTTATTATAATTGTCCTTTACAACAACATTCAATGAGTTTGCTCTGGCAGCACTCGGCTCAAATCAACATCAAGATTTTATTTTCCTAAAAATATCTCATTTACCCTCAGCCTGCCAAGAACTTTAAGCAAAACAGGAATAGACGAAGAATATTTGCAAGGTGTGGCAATAAGCGAGCACTTTCCCACCCCAAAATCAAAGTCTAAAACACACAAAAATAACAAAGACAAAGCAATGATTTCACCAATTTCTGTGTCACTGTGTTTGTGACACAAGGTCTTACACGATGAAGCCATGCTCCATTGTCTTACTTCGGATGATGTCATTTTCCTGCACAAGCTCAGTCAGGTGCAGTTGTTGCAAAGGGAGGTTAAGTGGTGCCCCTAAGCCAGCACACAGGAACTTAAGCTTCTGACTGACAGCTCTTTAACGTACAAACCCTGAAGCCAATCCAGGTGCGACAGACAAGTCTCACACCCAGCCTTATAAGGATGTTGTCTTTCAAAAAGTCTGTCTCATCAAAATGTGTTATTGCTCATGACACTGGTGTTTGTGGAAAGACAGGTTGATTTATACGCCTGCTAATAGGTCTTCAGAACTCAAGCAGCTCATATGTTTGATAAGTAAACACAAACCAAAAAAATAAGTTTGCTGGTAGAGCAACTTAATGAGGATTTTTAGCTTAAATCAATTTCACATCATTTATCCTGGAATAAAAGTTTTCAATCAAAATAATTCAGATTTTGTTTTAACATAGCATTCATTCACAAGCTATTTCTTTTCAATCCACAAAACAAGCTAGACAGGTTCAACTCAGTGAGGAATGTATAATGATACCAATCCAGTCCTGTGTAGACACATTCAAATTCACCTACAATTATATTCTATATTCTATGTATAACTATATACAATTTAATTCTAGTTACAAATCTGTTTACATGTATTGTGATCATGAAGTTTTTTTGTGGCCAACTGCTGAAAACCTGGTTAGGACTTATATAACCTCAGTATCACCTAGGACTTATGTTGTAGGTTGCACAGAAGGAAAAGTCCGGCAAACGTGAGCAGCAGAACTTTATTTAGTTTTAATAAGATTAAATGTAATTAATTGTGAGAAGACAAGATGCTGATTTCTGAATTCAGTTCGAAGTTTCTTCAGCAAAGTAATTGTTTATGAGTTTTTCTACATGTCTTAGAGAAATATTTGACCAAAACATCAAAGCTTTTGTCTCCACTCTATGTTAAATGTGTAGTGTGAATTCAAACCCTTGTTTGGTAGCTTTTTTTGAACTGCTTATTAAGTCAATTATTTGAGGCAAACTACCTTCACTTTCACGTCTCTGTTTCGCAACATGTCATCCCCTTTTATTAAGCCAAACCCCTTTAGCTCTGCATGCTTCAGCAAATCTCACTTTGAAGAGTTGGGCAAGACATAAGGCTACTGATTGGTTGGAGGTCAAAGATCAAACTTCATTTAAGCCTTCAATGAAGAGCTTTAGGTCTTAGCCCGAAAAAAAGAGACATAACCAGGAATTCCTAGGCGTATCCATCTAGAAAAATAATTGCTGAGACCAGAAAACCACAAGCGTTTCTAAATATGTGTGCTTCCAGCTTTTCACCAGCATTTAGATGGATTGTTTGCAGCAACATATTAAAAGTAAACACCTCTAAATATCACTTAAGCTGAGGTAAATTGGAAATAATATGAAAAATAAACATCTAACTCCAAAAGGATTATGTTTTTTAGGGAAGTTTTTCCTGTCGGTAAGGATCCTAACATAATGGGGTTCACATCTCAGACCTTCGCATATGGAACTCGTGTCCCTACATGCTTGTTTCTAATGACTGTAAATATTTATGTCCTCCTGTCTTGAATGGGTGCCTACTTTTTTTTTGGAAGAGAGGAAAAATAAGCAAAGAGAGGAATATTTGGATTGTTTCATTGTATAATGGCCCATTAATCTTTTCTGTTGAGCATGTATCCCATCACAAAGCATTCTGCTTGGATTCTCTAGAGAGAATCAAAGAGGTAATCTTTAAGGTTTAGTTGAGCTTCATATGGAAAATTATCTGGCAGTCTTAAAGCTCAGCTAAGCCTGTGCTGACATGCAGAGTTTGGAAGAAAGAAAATAACAAATACTATAAACCAACGCCTGTCTCCCACTGTCTTGTGGTTCATTCTGTCACTTTGTTTAGCTGGCCTATACCACTTACTGGACACTTAAGTTCTTTGGTGTTTGACTCTAGCCATAATGTTTGGATATCCAAGCTTTACTTTAGAGGTTTTGAAGGAGCCCCATGCTGAACAACAGTACCATTAAGATGACAATAGAAAGCCAGAATTAAAAACATAAGCAATGGGCTTTAAAGAGACTTTCTTTTCACAGAATATTATTTTTCCTCTCCTTCACTCATCTTAGAAGATGTTTAGGCATTTTTGTTTGTTTGTTTTGGACTTGTTCCCCCCCCCCAAAATAATCAGGGCTTATTGCTGACAGCTTTTACAAAAAAAAAAAAAAAAAAAACATCAAAGTATTGGAATACTGTTGGCCTGTAACAAGATCTAACCTCACAAGTCTCATCATCTCCTGCAAAGTACTATCTAGTTGCTGTCAGCATGCAACTAGCCACATTCAGGCATGATTACTTCAAGATCCTTCAAAATCTGTAGGATTAAAAAAGAATCATCACTTTGGCTGAAGAGTGAATTAATAGCTCATCCAGGAGGTCACAGCATAACCCAGAACCACATCTTAAGCACAGCAGGCTTCTCTTTGCTCAGCCAAGGCCAGCCTTCATGATTAAACAATAAAAACAGAGACTGGGCAGCATCCATGAGGGTGCTCCAAGCCAAAATAACTAATGAGAAAAGAAAATACAGGTCTCACCTTTTCCCAAAAATGTTGTTGATGATCCAGAGGGATTTAAGAAAAACAGTCTGTGTATTGACAATCAATCATAGTGTCGAGATAGTATTGGCCTGCTTTGCTGCTTTAGGATATGGATGTAACTAATAGAACCATGAACTCTACAAGGTAATCTTGAAAGATAGCAAAAGATATATATATATATATATATATATATATATATATATATATATATATATATATATATATATATATATATATATATATATATATATATACTGCAGGCACCAGGATACCGGTAATAAAAGCGAAGAAATTCTGTCGGCAGGTTTCAGGATTTTAAGTTAATTTAGGAGTGATCACAGCGCTGTGTCATCTGCGATGTGTCTGTCTCACGGCCAGCACCCAGGTTTGATTGATACTTTGTAATAAATACATGAATAAAGCACAGTCATACTCAGTTTTGCCCCCGCTGTATTTTTAAATACGCAGTAGAGGTATTTAAAGGTAGTAGAGGACATGTACCTGTATATAAAAAACGCGCCCTATAGTCCGGTGCGCCTTATGTGTGTGTTAAATACAGAAATGGGACACATAACTGAGAGTGCGCCTTTTAGTACGGTGCGCCTTATGGTCGTGAAAATACGGTATGTATAATTATGTACACTTAAGTTGAGCTTCAAAACAATGATTCGAAGAATGAGAACAAGAAGAAACTGAACCAATGCTTTGAGGTGGTGTAGTCCATGTCCAGGATTTAAATTAGACGATGATGCTGTAGCCAGACCTTAGACAGTCATATGGAAAAAACCATCCAGTGTTGCTAAAGTAAGAAAATTCAGCTATGAAAACTGGGCCACAGTTCCTATACAGCAATAGAAGCAAAACTTATTCCATTATCACAACCACTGGATAGCTGTTGTTGACACAAAAAGTGGCAGAACCAGTTAATAGCTTAGGGTAGTGATTACTTCATCGCATAGGGCTAGGTGATGAAGAGAGTTAAAAAAAAAATGCTTTTTATTCACTCGGTTTCATCAAAGATAAAAATGTTTCCTGATATGCAGAACATTTTCCATGAACTTTTTGTTTTTTTGGTTTTTATTTTGTTTGTTTGTTTTTAAGGCACGAGTTGTTAATACACTAATGCTATCTTAAAGAGGTTTAATCGAGTACAATTACGTTTTAAAAATCAACACAAAAATCCCAATATTTATTTCTAAATAAATTGTTATACAATAATAGAGTTTACATAGTGTTCGACTGGTTGTAAACACATCTTCTCTCATGTGTCTGTCTCACTCAGACGTACACAGCCTCTGTCTCTTCTGTCTGTTGGGGGTAGATGTCATAAGTGCCTCGGCTGCCAAAGGAAATCACTGCTGTATTTACATATGTGAGTACAACTGTTATTACAGGGGATGTTTAAAATAAGGGGTAATGATTGAGGCTCACGCATTCCACAAATCCAGTGTTTTTACTCCTCCCTCGTTTAAAAGACAAGGAGACATTGTCACTGGAGAAAAGAAATCCCTTTCAGCAGACTGCCTTGGTTCCTGCCTTTCCCTTCCTCTGAGCCTCTTCTTTTTTTTCTGCCTTCATTTTTTTCCTTCTTTGTCACTTTATTTATATAAGCTCAACTCTGTCACGCTGGGCCTGCCATCACTGCCTGCTCCTCTGGGTGGGTGTGGGGGTGTAGGTGTGTGAATAGTTGTGAGAGTGAAGCGACCCACTGGCCACCCCTGTACAGAGGGCTCTTTGTCCAGTGCCTGGGATTATAACACCAATCCTTGTCTCTATCCTTTTATGCAGCTTGTTTTTCTCCAATCATGCCCACTAGTGCTTTAATGTAGACATTTATAAACATCTTAAACTGCTGACCAGACTTTGTTGCAGACTGAGATTGCTCAGTCTTTCCAATGACTGAAGGCTATCACGAACCCTAAGCTCAGGACTCTGGCAGGGACAGCTACCAGTTTAACCCTGTTCTTTGCACTTAAGCATCCCAGTGTCTTTCGCCTGCACTGTAATAGTACCCAGATGTTCACATCATCGATTATAATGCACATTCAATCTCTTAACATAACATTTTCCCTTCCTTGCAGCTACACTGTATATTCGCCCCTAATCTAATCCGCATCCCCTCAATGAGCCACTCTTTCCGCATTTCCCAATGTTTGCACTTTTTTTGTTTTTACAAACTCTTAAAGCAGCAACACTTCATTGGTGAGAATAACATTTGGTGTTACACAATGGAAATATGAGGATTGGAGAGTCTGTTTTTCTTTCTCAAGCGACCTGGTGAAGCACAGATCAGTGTGGTTTTGATTTGTGTATCATGGCAGCTTTCAGTGCTGCACAATTACCGCCCAAAAATGACTTTTTCCACACAGAAATCAGTGCCTGGGAAATGCATCACACAGTTTAAAGAAGGACCCAGAACTGGACTTTGACACAATGACTTTTTGTTTGTACTTGTAAGACAATCCAGTCAGATGGTTAAGTCAGTTGGATTCATCTCCTGCTGCTTGTCTGCCAAGGTCATAAGGCCCATTTCCAATTCTATAGGCGCTAGGTGGGGTACATCCTGACACAAGTCGCCAGTCCAGTGCAGGGCAACATATGCTACCACACATACTATATACTCACACGTAAGGGAAATTTTCGGTGCTATAACCCAACAGTCATGGTTTTTGCGGTTTGGAGATAGCCAGAGTACCCAGAGAGAACTACTGCATGAACCAGGAGAACAATCATTTCAGTTCAATTCAGTTTATTGATATAGTGGTAATTCACAACACATGTCATCTTTAGGCACTTTACAAATATAATTTAATCAAATCATGCAGACAGATTGGTAAAATGTTTTCTAAGTAAACTCAGCTGATTGCGTTGAGTCATTGACTTTGGAACATGCAAACTTGATGCAGAAAGACCCTGAGTTTAATAACAAAACCAGAACCTTTTGGCTGCATGTTAAAAATTGCGCCCCAGCCATCCTCCTGATAAATCCAAAAAGTTTTAAACTGGAAACGTTTAGACTTAAGTTATTTTAGTTTAAAAACCTTTTGCCCTGCATTTAAAAGGGTTTTCTTAGTTGAAAGCTACTGGTGGAGATTTTATAATTCAGAGACTTTCAAATGAAGTGTAAAACTTCTTTAACTGCAAAAACAAATTTGATCTAAGTTCAAATTGTTTCCAGTCAAAATAGTACTGCACAAAACTGCAAAGAAACCCTTTGAAAAATGTAAAGGACTCAGTTTAAACACATAAAAAATAAAAATGTTTATATTATAAATTTTTCTGTTTTATGTATTTCATTTTTTTGCTTTCTTGTAAAGTAATTCTATTTGCCTATATATATTTCAATCTGAAAAACTCACACAGAGAGAAAAGATAATTAGAAGAATTTATTGAAGAAAGTATAGTCTTTGGCGCTCAGACCTCGGCAGGAACATTCATGCTGAATTATGCTTTAACATGCATGAGTAGATGAATGTGAATAGGGATGTTCCCCCCGGCCTGAAACTGGTGGTGGTTTAATCCGAGCTGGTTGACAAGGTGATCTGCTGTGCAGAATTGTGGGACTAGAAGACTGAGGGAGCTGACGCCGGGGCTTCACTCAGACTCGGGATATAGAGGTCCTGCTCGGTGATGCAGGTACCGTGAACTGTCCATGATGAGCAAGCATGAAGCGACAGTGGAGAGGAAAAACTCCCCTTTGGGAAGAAACCTCTGGCAGAACCGGGCTCAACATGGTGGTCTTCTGCCGGACCAATGCGATGAGACGAGGGATGGTGACAACTGGGATTAATACTCTCTGATGAGGTTGAGGTGAAGTCGTGTCATGGAGGACGATTCAGCTGCGATGGCGGAGAAGGGGATGGAGGTGGGTGAATGTCGTCTGAATCAAAATCCGACATGGCGATTGCAGGATAGCGGGCTGGGATGAGGATTTTGAAAGAGTTTATAAAGTGGAAGCAGGACGCTGATTGGGCTTCGTGGTGGAGTAGTACGAAGCTGATTGGCTCGCTTCAGAGACGGATCAGCTTCTGATTGATGGAGGTAAGTCAGAGTTTCTTCAATTGAACTTCCGCTAGAGCTTCATTTCAATCTGAAAAACTCACACAGAGAGAAAAGATAATTAGAAGAATTTATTGAAGAAAGTATAGTCTTTGGCGCTCAGACCTCGGCAGGAACATTCATGCTGAATTATGCTTTAACATGCATGAGTAGATGAATGTGAATAGGGATGTTCCCCCAAAAAGCCGAGGTCGAGGCCGGAGAGTCCGTATGCTCGTAGGGCATACACTAGGGACAGAATAAAGAATGCGTAATGAAATGCTGAGAAGGTTTGTAAACAACTTACCGAGCCAGGTTGTTGATGATGACTTACCGATGACGATGGTGATGACTTACCTATGATGATGACGATGATGATGAACCCATGATGATGATGACGATGATGATGATGACGATGATGATGAACCCATGATGATGATGACGATGATGATGATGACGATGATGATGATGAACCCATGATGATGATGATGAACCCATGATGATGAACCCATGATGATGATGAACCCATGATGATGATTTACCCATGATGATGATGATGATGATTTACCCATGATGATGATGATGATTTACCCATGATGATGATGATGATTTACCCATGATGATGATGATGATGATTTACCCATGATGATGATGATGATGATTTACCCATGATGATGATGATGATTTACCCATGATGATGATGATGATGATGATGATGAAGACGACTTACCCGTGATGATGATGCTAACCCAGGATGATGATGATGATGATGATGATGATGATGATGATGACTTACTCATGATGATGGTGATGACTTACCCATGATGATGATGATGATGATGGTGATGACTTACCCATGATGATGATGATGAAGACGACTTACCCGTGATGATGATGATGCTTACCCAAGATGATGATGATGATTACCCAATATGATGATGATGATTACCCAAGATGATGATGATGATTACCCAAGATGATGATGATTACCCAAGATGATGATGATGATGATGATGGTGATGAATTACCCATGATGATGGTGATGACTTACCCATGATGATGATGATGACTTACCCATCATGATGATGATGACTTACCCATGATGATGATCTTGCGGATGAGTTTGATAATGATCTTGCGTATGATTCTTGCGGATGATGACATATATGAACAAAAGACATGACGAAATACAGACGCATGACGAGACGCAGACATGGTGCATATTGGTGCATTAGGGAATGCATCAAAATGGCGTAAAAAGCATGACGAGACGTAGACCAGACACGACGAGACACACAAGGGAAGGCATGTTGCTGCCTGACATAAGGTGAGATGATGATGAATCTTGCGGATGAGTTTGATGATGATCTTGCGGATGATTCTTGCGGATGACATAGAACATATATCTTGCGGATGATTCTTGCGGATGACATAGAACATATATCTTGCGGATGATTCTTGCGGATGACATAGAACATATATCTTGCGGATGATTCTTGCGGATGACATAAAACATATATCTTGCGGATGATGACATATATGAACAAAAGACATGACGAAATACAGACGCATGACGAGACGCAGACATGGTGCATATTGGTGCATTAGGGAATGCATCAAAATGGCGTAAAGAGCATGACGAGACGTAGACCAGACACGACGAGACACACAAGGGAAGGCATGATGCTGCCTGACATAAAGGTGAGATGCACGTATAAGCCAGAATTAAGACAACATAAGTATAGCAGGGAGACAGCATGAAGGCTGCACAAAGCAAGAATGTTGATAACTGATGAGTAGGAGGAGGAGAAGACGAGCTAGAGGATGGGCATGGTTAGGTCAGGTAATGATGAGAGGAGTTCGAACCACCACCAGTATTTGTGTTAGAGTTACCTAGAGGCAGAGAGAGTGCTGCGCTGCGAGAATTGATGAGATCTGGGCGGAAGATGAGGTATAGCTAAGACCATCGGCCCAGTACTGAGGGAAGCTCAGAAACCCTGTGAGTAGCTGATACGTAGCTGCTCCAATCGGAACGGATGCCCAGGATACACCCTGAGGAAAGCCGCATGAATCTGAAGTATCCTGAGGTGATGAAGAACCATCGAGTGACGTGGGTAACCCTCGGGTGTAATGAAGAGCTAGAATGCCTGAACATGATGCGCTAGATGATGAAATGTTAGAACTGCTGCCGGATGATGCTCTGGTGAGGGCATAAGAAACGGGAGAAGCGACCTAATAAAGTTTTACTACTGCAAATATCGTGGTGGGCGGATATGCGATCTTCCCAACGGCCCCTCGACGGCAGGCTATGGAACGGGTAGCCTCCAGGGCAGATGATGGGTGGAGAATAAAGGCCGTTGACCACGAACCGAACCTGAAGACCCCCCAAAACCTAAGGATGAACCAGCACCCGTAAATTGGAGCATGCAGAGATTGATAATATCGTCTTATTATTTGTTATTATTTATTATTTTTAAATATTTTTAATTATCTAATTATTTTAATTATTATTTATTATTTTTATTATTTTTATATTATTATTATGATTATTACTGATTATTATTATAATCATTATAATTATTATAATTATTAGACAACAGATGAAGAGGAGACAAGACGATAATCAGAATAATAAGGGGTAGTAAGATGACGGGCTGATCAATGATTAAAGAAAAGCTGAGACGTCACCTGCTGATGCGACTTCAGGGGAGGGAGGAATAAGAGAGACTAAATTAACAAGTTTCCCTAGAATAATTAGCTAGGCTAGTGAAATATAGCATGCATGGAAATAAAGTGTATGCCTAAATAAGGGGCAGACAAGGCATGAAGCGAATCTAATGATAGAAGATATGGAAGAAAACAAGGTTGGATACATCTTACCTAGGGCTGGCCCGCGGACGTTCCTTAATGTGAATGAGGGGTGGGGGGGGGGAGCTCCGTCTCAGCAGGCAGCGGCAGGGATGACGTGGCAGTGCGGGGATTTTCCAAGTTCGGAGCGTGCGGACAGCGTCGAAACGGATGAGTTAGAGAGTCCAGAGAGTGGAGGGAGGCCGGTGTCTGCCAAACAGCTGAAGGACCAAAGCCCGCATCGATACGATGAGAGGAGCGGGCGCATCTGGAGCCCTCTGCGCTGGCGGGGGGAGCGGAGGACTTGCATGTCTTTGCGGCCAGGTATCGGAGCAGATTGAAGAGCGGAGGGCGAGGGAGATGGAGATGAACCACGAGGAGGCAGGAGGGAGGACAGCCGAGCAGAGTCCATGCCGGAGCCCGGCAACACGCCCTCGGAGCGCAATGCGGAAGAAGGAGATGCGAGAGCAGCCAAACGGGAGCCTCTGTGAGCAGGGAGAATTGAATTGTCGTCTGAATCAAAATCCGACATGGCGATTGCAGGATAGCGGGCTGGGATGAGGATTTTGAAAGAGTTTATAAAGTGGAAGCAGGACGCTGATTGGGCTTCGTGGTGGAGTAGTACGAAGCTGATTGGCTCGCTTCAGAGACGGATCAGCTTCTGATTGATGGAGGTAAGTCAGAGTTTCTTCAATTGAACTTCCGCTAGAGCTTCATTTCAATCTGAAAAACTCACACAGAGAGAAAAGATAATTAGAAGAATTTATTGAAGAAAGTATAGTCTTTGGCGCTCAGACCTCGGCAGGAACATTCATGCTGAATTATGCTTTAACATGCATGAGTAGATGAATGTGAATAGGGATGTTCCCCCAAAAAGCCGAGGTCGAGGCCGGAGAGTCCGTATGCTCGTAGGGCATACACTAGGGACAGAATAAAGAATGCGTAATGAAATGCTGAGAAGGTTTGTAAACAACTTACCGAGCCAGGTTGTTGATGATGACTTACCGATGACGATGGTGATGACTTACCGATGATGATGACGATGATGATGAACCCATGATGATGATGACGATGGTGATGACTTACCGATGATGATGAACCCATGATGATGATGAACCCATGATGATGATGATGATTTACCCATGATGATGATGATTTACCCATGATGATGATGATTTACCCATGATGATGATGATTTACCCATGATGATGATGATTTACCCATGATGATGAACCCATGATGATGATGATGAACCCATGATTTACCCATGATGATGATGATTTACCCATGATGATGAACCCATGATGATGATGATGAACCCATGATTTACCCATGATGATGATGATGATGATTTACCCATGATGATGATGATGATGATGATTTACCCATGATGATGATGATGATGATTATGAGCCCATGATGATGATGATGATGATGATGATTTACCCATGATGATGATGATGATGATGATTTACCCATGATGATGATGATGATGATTTACCCATGATGATGATGATGATGATGATGATTTACCCATGATGATGATGATGATGATTTACCCATGATGATGATGATGATGATTTACCCATGATGATGATGATGATGATTTACCCATGATGATGATGATGATGATGATTTACCCATGATGATGATGATGATGATGATGATGATGATGATCCCATGATGATGATGATGATGATGATGAACCCATGATGATGATGATGATTATGAGCCCATGATGATGATGATGAACCCATGATGATGATGATGAACCCATGATGATGATGATGAACCCATGATGATGATGATGAACCCATGATGATGATGATGATCCCGTGATGATGATGAACCCGTGATGATGATGAACCCGTGATGATGATGAACCCGTGATGATGATGAACCCGTGATGATGATGATGATCCCATGATGATGATGAACCCATGATGATGATGAACCCATGATGATGATGAACCCATGATGATGATGAACCCATGATGATGATGATGAACCCATGATGATGATGATGATCCCATGATGATGATGATGATCCCATGATGATGATGAACCCATGATGATGAACCCATGATGATGATGAACCCATGATGATGATGATGATGATTTACCCATGATGATGATGATGATTTACCCATGATGATGATGATGATGATGATTTACCCATGATGATGATGATGATGATTTACCCATGATGATGATGATGATGATGATGATGATGAAGACGACTTACCCGTGATGATGATGCTAACCCAGGATGATGATGATGATGATGATGATGACTTACTCATGATGATGGTGATGACTTACCCATGATGATGATGATGATGATGATGATGATGAAGACGACTTACCCGTGATGATGGTGATGACTTACCCATGATGATGATGATGATGATGATGAAGACGACTTACCCGTGATGATGATGATGATGATGATGAAGACGACTTACCCGTGATGATGATGCTTACCCAAGATGATGATGATGACCCAATATGATGATGATGATTACCCAAGATGATGATGATGATGATGATGATGACTTACCCATGATGATGGTGATGACTTACCCATGATGATGATGATGACTTACCCATCATGATGATGATGACTTACCCATCATGATGATGATGACTTACCCATGATGATGATGATGACTTACCCATGATGATGATCTTGCGGATGAGTTTGATAATGATCTTGCGTATGATTCTTGCGGATGATGACATATATGAACAAAAGACATGACGAAATACAGACGCATGACGAGACGCAGACATGGTGCATATTGGTGCATAGGGAATGCATCAAAATGGCGTAAAAAGCATGACGAGACGTAGACCAGACACGACGAGACACACAAGGGAAGTCATGTTGCTGCCTGACATAAGGTGAGATGATGATGAATCTTGCGGATGAGTTTGATGATGATCTTGCGGATGATTCTTGCGGATGACATAGAACATATATCTTGCGGATGATTCTTGCGGATGACATAGAACATATATCTTGCGGATGATTCTTGCGGATGACATAGAACATATATCTTGTGGATGATTCTTGCGGATGACATAAAACATATATCTTGCGGATGATGACATATATGAACAAAAGACATGACGAAATACAGACGCATGACGAGACGCAGACATGGTGCATATTGGTGCATTAGGGAATGCATCAAAATGGCGTAAAGAGCATGACGAGACGTAGACCAGACACGACGAGACACACAAGGGAAGGCATGATGCTGCCTGACATAAAGGTTAGATTGCACGTATAAGCCAGAATTAAGACAGCATAAGTATAGCAGGGAGACAGCATGAAGGCTGCACAAAGCAAGAATGTTGATAACTGATGAGTAGGAGGAGGAGAAGACGAGCTAGAGGATGGGCATGGTTAGGTCAGGTAATGATGAGAAAGAGTTTGAACCACCACCAGTATTTGTGTTTGAGTTACCTAGAGGCAGAGAGTGCTGCGCTGCGAGAATTGATGAGATCTGGGCGGAAGATGAGGTATAGGCTAAGACCATCGGCTCAGTACTGAGGGAAGCCTCAAAAACCCCGTGAGTAGCTGACTACGTAGCTGCTCCAATCGGAACGGATGCCCAGGATACACCCTGAGGGAAGCCGCATGAATCTGAAGTATCCTGAGGTGATGAAGAACCATCGAGTGACGTGGGGTAACCCTCGGGTGTAATGGAGAGCTAGAATGCCTGAACGTGATGTGCTAGATGATGAAATGTTAGAACTGCTGCCGGATGATGCTCTGGTGAGGGCATAAGAAACGGGAGAAGCGACCTAATAAAGTTAACTACTGCAAATATCGTGGTGGGCGGATATGCGATCTTCCCAACGGCCCCTCGACGGCAGGCTATGGAACGGGGTAGCCTCCAGGGCAGATGATGGGTGTAGAATAAAGGCCGTGGACCACGAACCTAACCTGAAGACCCCCCAAAACCTAAGGATGAACCAGCACCCGTAAATTGGAGCATGCAGGAGATTGATAATATCGTCTTATTATTTGTTATTATTTATTATTTTTAAAATATTTTTAATTATCTAATTATTTTAATATTTATTTTATTATTTTATTATTTTTATATTATTATTATGATTATTATTGATTATTATTATTATTATAATAATTATTATAATTATAGACGACAGATGATGAGGAGACAAGACGATGATCAGAAAATAATAAGGGGTAGTAAGATGACGGGCTGATCAATGATAAAGAAAAGCTGAGACGTCACCTGCTGATGCGACTTCAGGGGAGGGAAGAATAAGAGAGACTAAATTACAAGTTTCCCTAGAATAATTAGAGCTAGGCTAGTGAAATATAGCATGCATGGAATAAGTGTATGCCTAAATAAGGGGCAGACAAGGCATGAAGCGAATCTAATGATAGAAGATATGGAAGAAAACATGGTTGGATACATCTTACCTAGGGCTGGCCCGCGGGCGTTCCTTAATGTGAATGGGGGGGGGGGGGGGGGGGGGGTCCGTCTCAGCAGGCAGCGGCAGGGATGACGTGGCAGTGCGGGGATTTTCCAGGTTCGGAGCGTGCGGACAGCGTCGAAACGGATTGAGTTAGAGAGTCCAGAGGAGTGGAGGGAGGCCGGGAGCTGCCAAACAGCTGAAGGACCGGACGTGGGTGCCGCCACAAATCGGGAAGCTGAAGAAAGTCCAAAGCCCGCATCGATACGATGAGAGGAGCGGGCGCATCTGGAGCCCTCTGCGCTGGCGGGGGGAGCGGAGGACTTGCATGTCTTGCGGCCAGGTATCGGAGCAGATTGAAGAGCGGAGGGCGGGGGAGATGAACCACGAGGAGGCAGGAGGGAGGCCAGCCGAGACAGACGAGCAGAGTCCATGCCGGAGCCCGGCAACACGCCCTCGGAGCGCAATGCGGAAGAAGGAGATGCGAGAGCAGCCAAACGGGAGCCTCTGTGAGCAGGGAGAATTGAATTGTCGTCTGAATCAAAATCCGACATGGCGATTGCAGGATAGCGGGCTGGGATGAGGATTTTGAAAGAGTTTATAAAGTGGAAGCAGGACGCTGATTGGGCTTCGTGGTGGAGTAGTACGAAGCTGATTGGCTCGCTTCAGAGACGGATCAGCTTCTGATTGATGGAGGTAAGTCAGAGTTTCTTCAATTGAACTTCCGCTAGAGCTTCATTTTTTTTAATCAAGGTTTGCCACTATTCATTCAAAAGCTATTAAGTTGTATTTTTATTGTTGTAAATAAATAATATGATGCATGGATTTTATTTTAAACAAAGATTATATATGCCAAATTTTATTATTCATTTCTTAATTTATTTACGAGTAACTAGTATTTATTTTGAGATAATATGATTTTTTTTTTTTCTTTAAATTTCAGTGTTTTCTTTCAAATCTAACACTAATAAATAGAACTCCTAAAAATATATTAATTGCGTTTCTTATTGTATTATTGCTTCTGGGATAATTGTTCAAACGTTCCTTTCCTATCCTCATACTT
Source organism: Cyprinodon tularosa (assembly GCF_016077235.1). NCBI lineage: Eukaryota > Metazoa > Chordata > Actinopteri > Cyprinodontiformes > Cyprinodontidae > Cyprinodon > Cyprinodon tularosa. The sequence continues at coordinate 1,368,229 of NW_024039056.1, read as the reverse complement.
TTGTAAACAAAACTTTTGGATCTGAGAAACATTTATCTAATGCTGTGCTTCTGTTTGACCAACAACCAAAAGGACATTTTTAACAACATAAAAAGGAATATGTCCCACATTCCTTTTAAAATGTTACATCTCATATTTTCTACATTTTGCGACGTGTAACATCTGTTGGATCCATTTTTCATTGAATACATTTTTTTAGATTCACTTTATGCATCTGACTGCAAGTTTCATACAATGTTCACACATTTTAAGCATGCCAGTGAATATTAAAGTATGTTTATAACTACAGAGTAGACAAGGTTTTCATTGTGAGAAACTATTCCCCTGGCTATATAAGACATATTGACGAGAAAGGAAGGAGAGAAGCACAAAAAGATTTATGCAGCTCCCTCTAAAAGTCAATAAAGGTTTTGAGTTACATCTATGGAGAACTGAGGATTTATGTTTAATAAGCTTCAGGTGTTGGCTGGCCTGAATTTGCGCTGGGAAATTTGAGGGGGGTTGGGTTCCTTGCGGGTGGTGGCATGAGGGACTGTTTCACACATGTACACACACACACCCACATACACGCTTACACACCTTGCACTGGGGCACATTTTTGCTGTCAGTCTATAGCATTGCTTCAATTTGCACGGCTGCCTTTCGTCTGAAAAAACAGAGCTACCTTTGTGCTTACTTCACAAACGGTTTCATGTGGCCTTCCACAGCACTTGTATGACAACACACCAGCTGTCAAAGGTGACCAGAGACAAATGGAAAAGCTAATATATGACTAATAAGCAAAGAAGGGGAGGAATGTGCACGGGAGGTCAGTAAGAGATTGACAGCAGCTATTAACAGTCCTCCCTCCTTCCCTTCCATCTTTCTGCCATGTTTTACTGTGAATGACAGACTGATCTGAGAGCATAAGACTGAAACAAAGGCTGTGTTTCATGTAGAAGGTGTTCTAAGTTTGACCAGTGGTTGGAATGCCAGATTGAGGACAGAAAGTATAGTAGGATGTCTGATGTTGGTGCAAACACCAAAATACAGTATGTGGCTGAGGTTTCAACACTACCTTTAAAAGTTTAAAATTTCATTTTACATTAAAAACAAACTTTTGTTCATTGATTTAGAGTTTTATTTGATAGGCTTGCAGATTAGAGAATGGTTTTAATATGAAGCAAACTTGGTTGACTCATGGTTCTACTCTAAAATTCTTTTAAAGTAACACTGTGGAGGTTTTGACAAAAGTATTAGCTTGATTTGAGGTGCATTAAACGATTTGTTCAGGTTGACATTCAGCATTTGAGGTGCATCTATGCTTTATATTAGTTGCCCTTCTCAAAAACTAACCTCACGTGTGACTTGAGAGGGTCGTATCCATCTCTAAAACTCAGTCTGAGCTCAGAGAGATAGCTAACTAAGGCCACAAAACAGGTTAACAGTTACCTGAACAGATAGTTTGGTTATCTGATGGATTTATGCTAGAGGGGTGATTGCAGTCTTGTCTTTATAAGTAACTCTGTGACTTCGCAGTCTGATGGTCCAAAGTGGTCTGCTTTGAGATTCCAAAATACGGAGGAAAGCTGTGTAATTTTGCAACAGTGCAATGTCACCAGTAGCATTTAGGGGAGCAAACTTTGAAGTTATAGGTCAAATACCTCCAGGTGGCTAAAATTTTACAGTGTTGGTTGAAATGTGGCAAATGTTTGTCCTGAACCGACTTTATTTAGACAATTCTTGCTAAAATCCACTGCAACAAATAAAACAAATATAGTCTTTGTGTGAAGGTCTGAGAGGTTTGTTTTTATAGACAATGAAAAAACGGCATCATGAAGACCAAGAACCACAGCCGGAGAGTCAGGGAGAAAGATGTGAAGATGTAAAGCAGGGTTTAGGTGTTGAAAAACATCCAAAGATTTGAATCTTATGGAGATGCTGGTGAAATTTCTTCTTATCATCAGGGAACATGAAGTTGGTCTGAACTGGTCGACAGTAGCGCAAACTTTAAAGAAAACTTTAGAAGCAGCAAAAGACTTGCAACTAGTGTAGAAGTTCACTTCCAGACAGACAACCCTGAAAACACAGCCAGAGGTGCAATGTGTTTTGTGTTTTGTGTTCAAATAGAGTTTTAGAGTATTTTGAAATAGGAATTTGCATTTCATTCTCTGCTTCTGCAAAACAACTAGATAAAGGTGAAATACGAATTCCACATGTAATTGAAAAGAGGGTGTTTGGTACACATTTCCTGTTTTTATTTGTAAACCAAGACCTTATTCCACTTTATATCCTTCTAAACATCAACAAGTTACTTTCAGGTTTACAGTTGTTAATTCCCAGAATAAAAAGTACAAATTAATAATGGATTAGTAACATTTTGCAGGACATCCTTTTTTGTTTATGTGTTAATTTCAGCCAATCTTTGCATGACAATATTTACACACCCACCCTTTATATACACCTTCATACAATCACACCCTTTCACTCTTTCCAAAACCCCTCATATATGATCGATGCCATTTCCTAGCAGTAAACAAGCATTACAAACTAACCATACACTGACACTGAAGATCACAGGAACAAGATACCCAATAGCAAACAATGTTCTTTGGGATGTACAGCCTCCTGTTGATGATGAGAATTAAACAATTCTCTAATTTTCTTAATCGTTCCTGTCTTATGTATTATGTTGAAGATAAATCTCTCTTTGGTCTGTAAACAAAAGAAATCAAAGTGGTTTGTAGCGAAATAAGAAAGAAAATAGATTGTTTTAATAGTATATATTGATTTACTAGTTTCTGTAGAAGAGGGAAGCTGTTACTTTGTTGCCTGGCAAACTATGGCCACCATATAGATTTTTAAGATTGCTTGCTTTTACTAGCTCAAACAATGGCAGTCTAAATTTGTTCTTCCTGTATTCGTCAGCAGTGAGTCTTGGAAGTGAGAATTGCAGGTGTTATCACTCATGGTCCGATCACTGGAAGCAAAGAACGATTCTCTTATCAAACTGCTTCGACATGTTGTTGTGTTTTTGAATGCTGTGTAAAATAGAACAAGTGGCTGCTATTCAGCAGACACACGCTGGAGGGGCCTGTCTTTCTTTCTTAGCTCAATAGCTCTCAATTCCCTGGGTGTTTCTCAGGTGGATTGCCTTACCCACATTGCCTGTGGCTCATCAGATGTTTTTTAACCTGTCTTTCCCTGATGCAGAAATAAAAGTTGTCTAAATGCAAGCAAATGTTCAAATAAAGTTGGAGGTGACATTTTTATTTTTGTGAACGGGGTTCAGAGCTACTTTAAAAGCTGGAAATTCCCTTTCAGTCAGTGTGTTAATATAATATCTCACATGACACAACAATGTGCCGGTGTCTGGGAGTATTTATTGGAAGAACTGAATCCTGTCACCCAAACTGCTGCTGCATGGCTGATTTTCACTCCTTCAGCCAGTGATGGGTTTTCCCTCCCTGCTATCTGTGCATGTGAACTCTCAGAGTCCTGAACAACAATGAAACATGAAGCTTTTTCCCCAGACAACATTGGAATCTAACACACATCCCATCTCTTTTGACTACTCTTTATCAGGTTACCGCTCTGGCTTTGCACGTAGCTTCACAACCAAACACAGAACTGGGACACCACACACACCCATAATCACAACTACGCAACAATTACCTTTGTATCTGGTGGTTTTAATGCTGTCCCAGCACAATTGGTTGTTCTCAGCATGTGAAAAGGAAAAAAATGTTTTATAATGATTATTTTACTTTTTCTCTTTGCAAAAATCCTCAGACTCCTTAACTTTTTTCTAATTTTGTTCCACAATCGACAATCCTCTATGTATTAAATTTAAATTTTAAATATCCCAATACAAAGCACCAGATTTTTTGCATTTAAAGGGAATTTATGTTTTTTCCACATATAAACCTTGTGAATTCTGACATGTATTTGTATTTAGCCTAGTCTACGTATGTACAAATAAAGCTTATGTTAAACTTCTGCATAAATACAGCATAATTGTGAATCTCATATGGTTGTTATAGAGACTATTAGTGCACAAACAGCATCATGAAGCTCAAAGAACACACCAGACCGACCAGTGATAAAATTATAAAGAGATTTAGATCAAGTTTATTTTAACAAAACAATATCCCAAGCTTTGAACATCTGAAGGAAGTGCAGAGATACACAGTCTTCATGCAAATTACACCACTGTACCAAATAATGCACCATTCTCACCATGGCAGATTGTGGTGGTGGTGGCATTATGTTCTTTATAGGTAGCAAGGGCAGAAATGCTGGCTCACCAATGATATGATTTCTATTTTTTTTTTTCAAGGAACTGTATCCTTGACAGATTTCAAGCATTTAGGGGGTTTTCAGTAAATGGCCTGCCTAGCAATGTCTGTGTCTGTTCAGTTACTTAAAGCTTAGGAATGGCGTCCACTACATGTACAGACATAGATAATTATCCACAGATCTGTAAGTGCTGAAATGGCTGCGTCTCTGTCAGCTCAGATTTACTGTTCTCTTTGTCCAAGAAATAAAAGGGATGAAAATAAAAGGGACTAAAAAATGTGGTGGGTTTTAGCTTGTTAACTTGGTGCCTACATCTAGTTTATGACAGTAATTCATAATCTGCTTTTGTTTTCTTTCTTCTTTAGTTTTCTTTCTTCTTTGGTATAAAACAAGAAGCAAAGGAGCTATTATTTTTTATCAAGAAAAGAAGTAAGCTTTTGCATGTTTTAATAATGCAGGAATAAATAATATCACTTTAAATGTACAGAAAAATAATTAGATCAACCTGAAAATATTATAACCTAGCAGAATAATTTTCTCACAGCCACTTGAAATTTGTATTTGCAGCTAAAAATCATTATCGCTGTTGCTCTTGTTTAAATGATATATGATTGTTGTAGATCAGCTTTTTTGACCTTTGGATCATAGTAGGCATGATCAGACTATTTAACCTGTTAACTGTTTGCAGCTGCTGCCTCATATTCTGCAGACATACATCATTCTGATCTTATCACTTCAAGCTTGCCTGTAAGAAATCCATCATACTTAAGAAAAATATGGATGCAAAACATCATGATGTATTTGTTAGCAACTGGACATTGGACAGCTCTCTCTCAAATGAAAGAAAAGGTATTTGATTTCAACTTTTGAAATTTTAGTAACCTATTATAGAAAGACATCGTATGTCGGTGGGCGGGACATCGCATGTCGGTGGGCGGAGTACTTCAAAGACCTCCTTAATCCCACCAACACGTGTTCCATTGAGGAAGCAGAGCCTGGGGGCTCGGGCTCGGGTTCTCTTATCTCTCTTATCTTTGGTGCTGAAGTCACTGAGGTGGTTAAAAAGCTCCTCGGTGGCAAGGCCCCAGGGGTGAATGAGATTCGCCCAGAGTACCTTAAGGCTCTGGATGTTGTGGGGCTGTGTTGGTTAACGTGTCTCTGCAACATTGCATGGACATCAGGGGCAGTTCCCCTGGATTGACAGACTGGGATGGTGGTCCCTCTTTTTAAAAAAGGAATCACACTCTTAAGCCTCCCTTGTAAGGCCTATTCTGGGGTCCTGGAAAGGAGGGTCTGTTGGATAGTCGAATCTCGGATTCAGGAAGAGCAGTGTGGTTTTGGTCCTGGCCCTGGAACGCTGTATCAGCTCTACACCCTCAGCAGGATTCTGGAGGGTCCGTGGGAGTTTTTCCCACCCAGTCTACATGTGTTTCTTGGATCTGGAGATGGCATTCGACCGTGTCCCTCGGGGGGTCTTGTGGGGCAGTATGGAGTACCAGGCCCTCTAATAAGGGCTGTTAGGTCTCTGTACGCCCGGTGTCAGAGCCTGGACCGCATTGCCAGCAGTAAGTCAGACTCGTGAGGTGAGGGTTGGACTCCGCCAAGGTTGCCCTTTGTCACCGATTCTGTTCATAACTTTTATGGACAGAATTTCTAGGTGCAGCCAATGTGTTGAGGGGATCTGTTTTGGTGGCCTTCCGACTGCATCTCTGTTATTCGCAGGTTATGTGGTTCTATTGGCTTCATCAGGGCGTGATCTATCAGAATCAGAATCAGACATACTTTAATAATCCCAGAGGGAAATTACTTTTGTTACACACTCCAGATATACAAACATATCTATCTATCTATCTATCTATCTATCTATCTATCTATCTATCTATCTATCTATCTATCTATCTATCTATCTATCTATCTATCTATCTATCTATCTATCTATCTATCTATCTATCTATCTATCTATCTATCTATCTATCTATCTATCTATCTATCTATCTATCTATCTATCTATCTATCTATCTATATATATATATATATATATATATATATATATATGGTTTGTTGTATATCTACAGCTCTCACGGGAGCGGTTCGCAGTCGAGTGTGAAGTTTGTCTGAAGCCAACAGCTGAGGGAGGATGCAATGTGTGTAATAGGTGTATAGGCCAATGATTTATATGTAGGGCTGTCAGCTTTTTCTCTCTTCTGTTCATTTAGGATCAGGTTGCAGGGGGCAGCAGATTAAGAAGGAAACCCCAGACAACTCTCTGCCCTTTCACATCCTCCTGCTAATTTTGCATGATCCCATGATACATGTTTCCTGGACAGAGAACATATTAGGGTTCCCTAATCTGGTGTCCTACTGGAAAGGCACAGATCATCTTTTAGGGGAGGTGCCCCAGGGGGCATCATGATTGAATGCCTGAGCCATCACCAAATCTTTCTTTTGACAGAGAGAAGCAGCAGCTCTGCTTTGCGCTTCCCAAGATGGGGATCTCAACCCTTATCATTAAGGCCTGACAGCTGTCATCCAGTAGAAACTCATTACAGCTGCTTTTAATCTAGGGTCTTGTTCTTTCTGTCATAATCCATATCTAATGACCATAGTTGAGGGTTGGAACAAAGATGGCCTGGAAATCAAGAGCTTTGTTTTTTTTGGCTCAATTTTCTTCACTACAACTGAATGGAGCAGTGATGAAAATTGAAACAACTACAATAAAAAGTTATCCGATTCCCTGTAATAATAAAGTGAAACACAAGTGAAATTTGTAAAAAAAAAAAAAAAAAAAAAAAAAAAAGGCTTTCATTTTCAAACCTTATATTTCTAAGATGTGGATCCTGTTACTCCCAACACTATGCAGCTAAATGTACCTGTTTTTTTTTGTTGTTGTTGTTTTTTTCAAAATGCCACACATCTTAACATATTTAACTCATTAAAGCCGCAGCAGCTTTCTGGGCTTATACTTTTGATGATTGTAACACATTCTTCTGACAGTATTCTCTTTCATCACATTTGGTAGATTACTTAAGCAGCAGCAGAGAAGAAAGTTTACTTCAGCTGGGCCTGTCTAATAGTTGCTGAGCTCAGCACGTCTGCTGATATGTATTTTCCAAAATTAATCATCATATAAACCACTCTCATCATTTTCAGAACAATCACTGCTGTTCCAAAACTATTTCAACACTTCTATACATCTGTAGTCAACCAAAAAAAACACAATTCAGCATTGGCTTGTAGAAGCTTATCCTTTGATTTAACATTGTGGTTTTGTTGATCCTTAAATTGGATTTTATGCTGATTTTGCAAAATATGCCATTTGAATCTCTTTGTTGGTGAATATGTGGGTGTCTAAGTAAGTTATGTTTATTTTCCTCTCGTTGCCTGAGAAATCTCTAATGTTATGAAGCTTATGTAATTCATACGTTTAGAGAAGTTTGTGTATTAAGGTCTAATCTTGTAAACATAGACATTTCTCCAGCTAGATTTGGACTAGTCTACAATAATTGTTGTCTGTGCTCAGATATTTTGTAGACTCCAAAAAGGTGGCAAGCATTTAAAGCTCTCCTTGGATTCATAAAATATGTTCTTCTTTGACAGACACCCTCTTTAAAATGCTTTAAAGTGAATACACAAATACCCTGTCAACACAATAGATGAGGAACCATAAAAAAGGATTATTCTTGCTGGAAATTATGATAGAAAGGCAATTCCAATGTGGTGCCTTCATTACAGAGCAAGAAAAAAAATGTAGCCCTTGCTTCATGACCAAATTGTTGCTCACTACGCTGCAGTCAATAGTGGTTAGGCTAACATTGATGCTACGAAATATGCTACAATCTGTGACTGCAATGAAATACTGTGTGTTACCTGTTCTTCATTTGAAATGTTCAGACAATGGATGTAGTAGTGTTTTTCTGTTAGGACTATTTGTCTCTACAAATAAAAGGCATGATTGATATAGTAATAAATAACAGTTGCCTGTATGTCTTCTGAAACTTGAGTGAAACCTTTCCACTTATACCACCCCTCGGATTGACTCTTCTTTCTTATATCTCCCTATATCTCTCACTCTCATCTTCCCTAGAATAAGTCCATTCATGATGACTTTGTGCATGTTATGGCCCACAGATCAATTATGGACCAATAGATTAGTTCTCTTTGGTTACCATAGATAAAAAAAAGGCGCTTGGACAGCTTAAAGGGCTTCTGTTAAATATTTAGCAAAGGATGAAATGTTTCAACCCAATGAGAAAGCGTTGACACATTTGCAAAAAGTGCCTTATCATCTGCTCAGATAGTGAACAGGTCAAGCCAATCAAGAAAAACTGTACGGCTATACACTAGCGTTCCATTCTGATAGTGTTATGATAGTCCGTTGAGACTTTAAGCCAAAGTAGAACTCCTCCACCGGGTCTAATGAGCAGGCATAAATGAACATGTGCACTACCTCCCAACAGTACCTAGGAAGGATTGAGCTTGACCAACCAATATTAAAGGTATATTGGAGGATTTTCACATATTTCCACTTTAAAAAACTGCACATGCAAAACCCTGTACCCGCTCTAAAGAGGGAACGCAATTTGCAATTTTTCCACTATGTCAGACTCACCACCGTTATGTGAGAATGGGGACGGATACGTAGGACAGCCTTATGTAAACATATCACCAGAATAATTGACAATTAGGACTTATCTACTTATTTAGATGATCCACCCAGAACAAGAACATCCTCCACTATACCTGTAATTATTAATCCAATGAATCCCCCCAGAGGCCCCTATCAGACCATTAAGGGAAAAAGAAAATCCCTGTTCCTGCCAAATGCAAAGAGAAATACATCATCAAGATGAGAAATATATAAATAAAATAAATAACAAAATGTCATAAGATAACAGTTTATTGGAAAGAATGTAAATTAAATGCATTATAATGATAAATTAAGTCCATTATTAATTTAGCCCTGGATCAAACCTAATCTTAAATTGTCTAATTGATTTTAGCAGCTGTCACATAAAACTGCTGTAACTAAATCAATCAATGCATTGTTGATGTTGTCTTTACTTAGACTGTAGAGACTAAAAATAGTCTTGCCTCCATCAACATCCATCTGATTTCATCTGCAGATTTAACTCCTGCTGCAGTGAACACCAATATTCTTACTGTTTTTTGTGTGCTATTTGATTAATTTCACTTTTGGAATACATTTTTTCCCTCTCTTTACACAATGTCTGACTTTTCTTTATTATTTGTACAACTCTGCTGAGTCTCCAGCCACTCCAGGGTAGAAGAGAGCCCAGCCTCTCTCTAAGTTTTCGTAAAAAAAAAAACCCACAATTAAAGGAACTAAGTATTTCATCCTGATTTTAATTGCATATGGACTGGATTATGATAACTTACTTAAAATATGTCAATATACACACCATGTTAGCACAACCATGCTTAAAAAACATTTAGTACAGTAAAAGCCAGAATCTTTATAAATGCATCCAGCTGGTAAACTATTTGCAGACAGAGGTACAAATTCATCCTCCATGTGGACTAGTTTAAAGATGAGCAGATTTGTTTCAAAGTTCAACGCAAAGCAACCAACAAAAACGATTTATTATTAGTCTGAGCTGGCATAAAACCAAAACAGTGTAATGTTTTTGGTTTCTTCTGACAGCGTCTGCTATTTAATGGAACACATCAAACAAGTGTGTTGCCTGCAGTGCACATGTTTCTTTGTATATTAAGTATGAGCAGCTATGCATACAGATATAGCACATAGAGTTTTTCTTTTAAATCAAAAATAACTCCATTGTAAAAGTGGTTTATCACTATATTCGAAACAGTAATGTTCCTCTTAGGGGTGTCCTTAAGATCTTGCTACTAATTCTGGTAACAGTTATAATACTTCTGACAACAAATTTATGTGTTTTCAGCAGAAACCCCCCACCTCGCAAAGGCTGTGGTCTCACTAATCTGCTCTGTCAGTCTGTGTTTGTTCCTAATTAAAATTTCATTAAACAGGGATGACAATGTGTCTGTTTCTGCAAGCTCTGCTTTCCCTTCTCAACTGTCACACATTAAGTTTTACACACAAAAAATCCTCTTTTTTTTTTACTTTTGGTTAAGCAATCCACACATTTTTTTTGCTGCTTTTCTTTTACATAACAGGCTTAATAATCAAAGTAGATATTAATAATTCTGATAGAAAATAAAACCTTCAAAACTGAACCATGGTTTCATAAACCCTCATGAATTCTTTTCAAATGGCTACAGATATTCTGGTCCTCCTGATATCTCTAAAAGCATTTTTTCTTAACCGTCTTTGGAGTTTTTATATTTAAGGTTTTCGTATTTTCGTCAACAGTTTCTCCTAAGAAATAGCATTACTGGGTTTTTACTGCATGGTGCACAGTAACTTTTATCTGATACAGTTTTGTGTGTTTATGAGATTGCCAATGCAGACAAAAGGAACCAGTCACATGTTTGCCCAGAAATTTCATTGTGTTTTTTTAAAGTCACAGAGGAAATAGTTTATTGTTATATAAACAATTTAAGTTTCTGCTTGCAACTTCTCCCCTTCCTTCTTATTGCTGAATGTGACATCAACGTTATTCTTTGCTAGGTGAGTACAATAAACAGTATTGGAAAAATCAGAACTTTCTTTGGTTTTCTGGCAACTTGGAAAACCAGGCCTATGTTTTGGAGTTGTGTGCATTTATCCCACAGGCTAACAAAGAACCCAAATGACTGCCCATTCCTAAGTGGTGGACCCGTTCGATCGGTTCAATTTGCATGTTTTCTAAGCCAAAACAACGCTTTGTTTTTGGTCCACTCTATAAAGCCTCTATTTCCTTAATTTGGAATTGAAAAAGCTTCCTGGATGGAAAGCGAAACGTCCTCAAACTTTCAACATCTTCAAACAACGTCCAGTGGATTGTTTTATGTTTTTTGTTTTTTTTGGAAGTGCATTTATCCCCAGATGAAAACCATAATATGGATAATCTTGTGCAAGGTTTTCTGTGCATTAGGAGCTTGTGAAGTGTATTGTATCATGGAGATTGTGGATTCTTCATTTCAGCTATTTGGAGCCTGGGTTCTGCAGGATATTAAATGAAAAGTGTTCATTTCCAACGTTGCCACATGCATGCTCAACAAGACTAACAGCTACCAAACAAAGGTCTAAAATGAATCGGTTGCACTGTTTTATTTTTCACCTACAGTATGATCAATTGGTATTATAATTTCAATTTTAAAGCCTTCTGTTAAATTTTTGATTAGGTGGTACAGTGTTTCATTTGATTTCTTTTGTATGTAAAAATGTGTTCTATGAGTATAATTACACTTTTTCAGCGTTTCTCTGTTATTGAAATTGAATAGGATCTAGTATTTTTTATTAAATGTTTACAGATTACTTTTGTTTGTCAGCAAATTGGCCCTCAGTTCAATTTAATGCATTAAGTTTAATTCATCAGGCTTCTCTGTTAGACCCCTTAAACAATACTCCATCTGCAGTTAATTTTTAAGAGTGCTATCTTATTTCCTGGAGGGGGGGACTGCAATTTTCAGGTTTTAGAAAAGACTGAAACATGTATAGACAAATGTATCTTCTCTGTGGCAAGTACCCAGAGGCAGGGGAGAGTGAGAAATAGCAGAACATCAGTGAGATTTATGATTTCTGTTGGATGCTTCCAAAACTGTCATGATGTGATGGATCTAAGCAAGCAGAGATTTGGACAGATACTTGGTTCTGTCTGGATCTTGTTTCAATAGGATGCTTGGCCTTGTTGCTCTGTCTCACAAGGAGACATTTTTCACCTTTGAACTGGTGAACCTAGCTCCATGGAGCTTTACTTTTTCCTCTTTACCAGAGTTGGTATTTTGGCCAAGGACTTAAACATTTTGCTACAAGCCAAAACCTGTTTGGAGGTTGAACAAGGATAAGATCTCTGTGCAATAGACATGTAAAAAAGAGGTCAGAGGAAGTGAGCATTGCTAGTAAAGGGAGTAAAAAATGTATAGGACATTGCACTGCTCACAGGGTAACTTTATCTCCTTTTGTGGCAAAACACAGCCAAAATTTTTCATTCATATGAGTGAAACTGTATCCATGGCATGGAAACCAGTCATTTATCTCCCTTTATATCTAAAGAACACACTAAGCTGTCTTCAATTATAAGATGATTTTTTTGGGGGGCTACAGTGAATTTAGATTCAGGGTGGTTATTTGAGTAAGGACTAATGCAGTCTTCTTGTATAACCCAGCCGTGAATTTTTCAAGATGGCTAATACTACAGTATGATTAATGGTGGTTTCTTATACAATATTAAAAATTTTAAATGTTATATATGTTGAACCAGAGCATTTAAAGACTTGTGAGAAATTAATCACCTGGTGGAACAAAAACACTGATTCTCAGCTTCAGTCATTGGTTTAAACACCTAAAATAAATGCCACCATGAAATCAAAAGGTCTGTCTTTCTCTCTTTCTCTTTTCCTCGCTTCACACTTCACTTGTTTGCTTTGTGTCGAGCCCACTGTTTCAGTCTATCACAATCTCATGGTGCTAGATTGGTGTGAATTGTTATTTTCACCAGATTGGTTTGTCACTCTTTGTTGGAGGACATCCAGGTGCCCATATACTTTACTGTGTGTGGGTGTGTATCTTGATGCTTTGTGTGTATTTTTTTTTTTTGCCTCAGCACTAGTAAGGAATAAGCATCATCACCTGACCATTAGGAGTGCATCTGTTCGTACATCAACACATTATGAATGAGAAGCTTTCCCCCCTTTTTCGGGTAAGGGCAAGACAGAGACACACAATGATGCACAAACACTGAGAACAGTATGGGAAATGTATTTAATTTAGAGAAACCAATCAACCTAATGGTAAAATTTTTAAAACGTCAAAGAAAGCTGAAGTAGCTGCGCAGTATGGAGGACAAGGAGAGTCACTGAAAAAATCATTTCCAATTTAACATTGACATCATGCAATTAGAATTTGAAATTTGAAAGTCATTTTCCAATGGCAAATTTTAAATTAAATTATTGAAGAGGAATGTATTAATCCATTATTAACAACTAAAATTAGAAAATGTATTTTTAAAGCAATTTTTAATTGAAATTTTAAAATCTAATATATTTAAAAGGGTAATTAATTATATCGTTTCCATTTTCTTTTTCACCTTGCATTTTCAAATGCGTCTTGCAGTTGCATTTTCTTTTTACTTTACCCTCGCCATTTACCTTTTCCTTTACTCATCTGGCTAAAAACAGGCTAAAAACCAGTTAAACCAATTACCGTTCCTCCTCAGATTTAACCAGCTCCCTTATTGGTCATTTTGTAAACCAAGTGTTTAGTCTAATCAATGAGAGAGGAGGTTACAAGAACTGAATCAATGACTTCTGGGCATTTAAGGAATTAATGCTAAAACATATGTTGCCATAAGCTAATTGTATAGTATAATGTAGCATCTTTTTGATACTTTGTTTGCATAAGTATACTTCTTTTTATATTCATTTCTAACATTACAAAGAAAAATGTCATTGTGTAAAGTATTGAGATTTCAGCCAATGAACCAACAAAGAAAAGTGTATAAATCTTTAGTAAACATTTTTTTTTTTGAAAGCCCGGTACATGTCTGATGGCTGAGAGGTGCATGTGCATGAGTTTATATCAAACTACTGCAAACACAAAAATATTACTAACATACAAAAAACACATCCAAAATAATTCCTCTGGAAATGACAAAAGCTGCACTCACAGAAGAGATAGATACCAAGTCAAAACATGCTCCAAACACAAAACATCCTGCAAACAACTAACTGCAACTAATCCTAACTCGTAAATACACAAAACAGATGCAAAAAAACAAATGCTGACTGTAACAGAAAAAACAAACAAACTGGACATTAGGAAAAGCAGCAAAAGGTTATTTTGATTTGATTAGAGGTTATAGTTTGTATTCTTTTGTAAGTAGACCAACCAAAATGTTAATTAAAACTCTATTCATAGAAATATAATATAATATAACATATGCTAAAAATAACCAGAATTCTCTTCCAAAAATTATACATGAGGTTAGTAAAATACTTTAGGATGAATAAGCATCAGTGTTCAAAATATTCAATTTTCAACCCAAAGAATTTGCTGGTTAAGATTCTTAGTCCTCCAGGTCATAGTCATTCCAAAAAAAAAAGAAATTTAAAAACAATCCACTGAACTTTGTTTCCCAGTTTGAAGACGTTTTGCTTCCCATCCAGGAAGCTTTTTTCAATTCAAAATGTCAGGAATAGCGTTAAATTCCAGGCTTTATACAGTAGCCCATGGGTTACTGTATAGCCTGGAAATTAAGAATTGTGTATTTAGAATTGATTTAAGGTTAATCATTGAACACACATTGCTCATATTGGTTACAAATGAATACATTTTGAACTACATCTAATTGTTTTTTTGTTTTGTTTTTTTTTTTACTTAAGGTGACATTACACAGGGAACCTGTACACATACGTTAATTGCAAGGGGTAGAGAACTTAATAACACCCATTGAATATTCTTTCCACTGACATTTCTTCCATCTTAGGGATTTTGTTAAATAAAAAAAAATCAAAAGGGTTCTTCTGTGTTGACTGTGTGCTACATGTGCAGTCATGTAGGATGACTTCACGCCATCACTGGGTGTTCTTACAATGACGACGCATCGGTAAGTCTTGAGGTACTCTTCATTATATCTCTGTTTGTTGGCACTGCAGGGCAGCATTAAAGATAATGAATACTAATCCATGTGGAGAAGACTCACCAGAGTTATTCTTTTTTTAGTGATATCCCACCAAAGCAAGGCACATTATCCCACCCTGCAGTGGAGGCGTGTAGTAATCTTCCCTCTTTACTCTCAACAAGTTTAAACACCTCACTATGATGTGTCATGGAAACCGATGAGTTCAGTAAGTGTTTCTCCCAGGATGCATAAACAAGGGAACTACTCTTGTAACAACAAGAGCTAAAAAACCACTACTAATAAATTATCTGATAAAAAAAATATTGAAATAAAAAAACACAGTCAAACATGATTAATGAAACTACATTTATTTTGGATTTACTTGTATTTTTTGTACTGTTTCCCAGTTGAGAAAATAGTATAGAAATAAAATAGAATAGATACCAAATAAGGAGCTCTAAATTGGAAGTGACATTTTCGTTTCTTGGAATCTAATAAGTGGACGGTGAGCTCCAAAGTTTGCTGCACAAATGTTAAGATGTGCAAATGGTTCATGTTCTGTCTATTAAGATGAGCAAATTGCTTGTTAGACGGGCAGTTTGAGAGTGGTCATTACATAAAGGAGAGGTTCAAAGCCATTGAGACAGAGGTAATAATGATAATTATTAGAAAATGTCATTATTGGTATACAAATACTGATGGTACAAATACTTTTCAATGCATACAGAATCCCTCCACATCCTCTGGCATTCTACCAATGCCTCATTTGTGGCCACAATGACTGTAGATATTTTTCACCTGTCATTTTTTACCCAACTTCTAGAAGTACTAAAAAAAAGGCTAATTAATGCAGCCATAGTTTCGTTTTTAAAATAGCTTTGCACATGGTAAATGCCTACAATTGAATACCCTTCACCAATGAATATGTGCAGTTTGGTCATTAGAATCTAATCTGACACAATCTAATCTGATCATACCTGTTTTAATTCATAAAAACCTTATGAAGATCAGGCCCTTTGTTTTCCAACATCGAAATTAAGCAGTTTCAATGGTAAAACAAACATCTCCTGAAAGTACAAAGATATAGAGTATAAAATATGAAAAACTGAAAAAAATCATAAAAAACTACTAATAAGCTGTACAACAAGGGGAAATCATCTGAACAGATGATCAAATAAAAAATGGCATACATAGAATGAATGAAAAATGCTCAATGTTAAAAGAGAAAGAACAAAATTACCGGTAAAGTAAAAAAAAAACATGTGAACTGCTTGACTGAAGAAAACAGATATGCAGCGGGTTACAATTGTAAATCACAGGTAAGATATATTAAAGTACAATATTGTTTATTGATTAGATAAAAAGATTGTTTGCAAACACTAAATGGGTTAGAAGCATTAAAGATCATAAGATCTAAAAGCAGATTTGTGCAACTATCTGGTGCTGAAGGAACACTACTATTGTAAATCGTTATACTAATTGTGGTTCTAATGTGAGACTACCTGTTTATCCAGTCTTCTTTAGTAGAGGAGTGGAATCATATCTTCTCAGACCTTCTGACTTGATTTCTGTAAAATAAGCAAGTCACTAATGCCCTTTTCTTTTTTAAACCAGCCAACTTTAGTTGAGTACTGGTTATGTGACATAACAAAGCAATAAATGTTAGTTTTAATGACCTTCACTTACTTTTAAGTCAGAAGAACCAAAGCACTTTACACCCATTCATGCAGTTAGTCACGCGCTGATGGTGGCAAGCTACATTGTAGCGACAGCTGTCATGGGGCTCACTGGCAGAAGTGAGGCTGCTGTAGACGGGCCCCACCGCACCCTCTACCCCCCTATCAATAGACAATGCAGGTGAATGTCTTGCCCTAAGACAAAACATTGAAATGACGTGTATAGCTGGTATAACTGTTTCGGCACAGAGAGAAACTATTGGAAACAGTTTCAGAAGATTGCTTTAAGCTTTTATACTGCAATCATGGTAAACTCAGATTTACAAACAGTTGTCAACTAGGTTAACAATTTTGGGCCTTATTTCCATAAAGTTTTTGTGCCTTGAAACAGTGCAAACGTGTTCCCAATCAGCAGACAAAGACAATTTTTTTTTATGTTTTAGGGTATTTTATATTTTTTACTATATTAAATGTAAAAGTTTATTTATTATTCTCATCAGGTTACACGAGGCCACATATTTCAGGTATGCTTTAAAAATTTTATAGCAATTTTCTTTTCTTTTTTATATAATAATTATTATTATTACCTTCATCCTTAATTAATTTGAATCTCATCTTTATTTTATGGCCAATCTCAAACTGCCATAACCTGCAATGAACATGCAAACTACCATGAAAATGCAATCTTGTTCTTTTAATCTGTGGAACCAAATCCTTTTGCTCTTCTTAACATTTGCATATCAGTCTATGTTGATCCCCAGCAATATGCCCACTTGTCCCATCAGTAAAGAAATGCATGTACACTTTGGAAACCCTATTAGGAATATTTGAAGATCAGCCCTTTTGTCTATTTTTCTAGGTTTTTCACAAGCAGTGTCCATATTCTTTTGAAAATTTTTGATTAAAAAGTTTTTTTCAATGCACTGCTCTTTCAATAAGTTTGCTTTTTGTTTGTTCTATCAAGTCTTCTATTCCTATTTAAAGACAAAAAAAATGTTCTAAGATTTACTGCTTAGTTTTATTAAATTCAGTCTCTGTAGGCGATGGACATGAAATTCACCTGCACCTCTTGAACTGCATGCTAACAGAATCAGAAGCTCTGGCTGAAGAATCATAACTGTTTCAATTCCCCCTCTGCTCACACAGCGAGCTGCCAAGCACTCAATAAAGCAACTGAACCTCTGCTGACAGGACCTCAGGGTCACAGCACAGGCTTATAAAAATGTTTTTCTGTCTCTCTCACTCTCTGCTTTTCTTTTTCCACCTTACCTCTTTTACTCTGTGATTACCATCAGCCAGGTACCTTTGACTTACAATGAGAGGGACAGGCTATTTTTCATAAAAACACTCGCCAGTACAAGTGTTAAACATTATGCCGACTGCCTGTCCAGTCGGTGTCAGCAGAGTGTAGGTGAGGACATTCTCTGGCTGTACACATGTTCTAGCTCCTGTTCTGAAAATAATTTCCCCTTAATAGAATAGAATAGAATAGAATAGAATAGAATAGAATAGAATAGAATAGAATAGGGAATCCCTTTATTGTCCCACAATGGGGAAATTATGGAGTTTACAGCAGCACAAAGATTATAGAAAAAATCACACAAATGTCGACCTTAGAAAATGTATAAGAATAACATAATATAGAAGAGTTAAAAGATAAACAATAAAATACTGCACTGTAAAGTGTTTTAACAATATAAAACTGTGTACCTGGAGAATAAATAACCAATATACGGACATGGACATTTTTACAGGAATGAAATTTGAAAATAGCAGCAACATCAGAGATGTGCAAAATGACTGCAACATGTTATTTAACTAAGATAGAAACTGTGCAAAATCGGCATGAATGTAAAAACTTATTCAGACTGTTGGGAACACTGGTGGTTATAGGGTCTTACAGCTGCTGGGAGGAAGGATCTATGATAACGCTCCCTGGTGCATTTAAGGTGCAGCAGTCTGTCTAAATGAGCTCTCCACTTCTGCAACAGCTTCATGCATGGGGTGTGTGACATTATCCAACAGAGCTGTTAACTTACTTTGGATCTTTTTGTTTCCCCACCTCTTTAAGCTGTTAAACACTGTAGTATTAATTAGAATTACTCAATTGTTTTCTAATTTCTTACAAAGTTCTAATTGAAAATGGGTAAAAGGAAAACAAATGAGTCTTGTGTCTTAAATCTACATGATGGATTAATCCTCTTTCTATTTAGGATGTTGTTTTTTGACATAATTTAAATTTGGAATTTGTGTATGTTTTTATATCATGTATAAAATTTAAAGGATTGCTGCCAGTCATCAACTTAATACAGAATTAAATAAAGAACTAAATCATAAGTTAAGAAAAAAAAAAAAAAGAAAATCACTCAATAATGACTTAATACATGAAGGAGTAAATTGCAAACATGACCACTAACTACTAGGTAAAGATAGAATTCAATGACTTTGAATGAACATTGACATTTCATTCATAAGTACCTGACATAAAATAAGGGCAGAGGTGGAATAATCTTAGAGAGTGTCAAGCTTTGTCCATTGAATAAGCTACCAAATATCTCCAATATTAAAACGAATGAGAAAGAGGGTCTAATTGTGTTTATATTAAGTTTTTGTTTCAGTAAAACCATTTTGTGTTGTCTGATCCCCACTCTATGTTTATTTATAATTTATCAGTATGTGACCCAGCTGGCCAAAGCATGATTGAGACAGGGCTGCTCTAAAATACAACATGAGGAGCGTAACCTCTACCTTTGCCAACTCAACTGACCTGTGTACTGAAGTGTTTTCAGCAACAGTTTGCTTTGGTGACAATTCTGAGGAAACCAAAAAGTTCCCTGGCTGGAACAAAACTCATTTTCAACTAAAGATAGAAGGATTTCAGTGAAGCATGCCATCACTCTGGATTTATAAAGAATTTGAATATTTAATGACTCAAGGGGATATAGCTAAGAAAATTAAAATGTCAAGTTATGATTTTGTCATGTTTAGTTTTTGATAAACTGTATAAAGGATGGTAATAAAGAATAATGGCAAAACAAATGTGTAAGGATCAGTAACTAATAAAGCGGGAGATTTTTCTCCCCGGTTAAGTGGGAGGAAGGGTTCACTGTGAAGCAAAGTCTGCCATATGAGGACAGACATCCAAACAAACAGTTTTTTTGATCAAAACTGCATAGCAAGACATTACCAACTCCAATTTAAGTAAATTTCCAGGGCTTCAACTGGATATGATCTCCGAAAAAAATATTCATTATATCCATTATTGCTGCTGGTTTGGAACATCTTCATAGACTGGTTTTATTGAAGAAAAAAATGCATGTATCTGTTTTGTGGGATGAGTAAGAGTTTTATCTGTCAGCATGAGCCTTCATGTGGTAAACTGCTTCCCTTGGTACACCAAATTTCCAAGTGCAAAGTGGTTGTATATCAAATGAGAGACAGCGTGGTTTACCAAAAACATCAGGAGTCTGGGTAACTTTCTTAAAGGCCAAAACAAAAACCATGCTTTCAGTAAAGGGACTTTCACTACTGAAGCACAGCAGAAAATACAGATGGAAATTAAATAAATTGTAAATATTTTTTTTTATGTGGTTTTAACTAATAGATTATGTCTATAGAAAGTATTGCAAAGATAAATATCATTATGAACCCCTTTCATTGGGCTCATATTTTATTTAAACTCAACAGAACCAAAGCATGATAAACTAATGTATGTACAGTTTGCTTTACAAGTACTACTAAACTTAGGCCAATATATTATTCATGTAGATTAACACGTATCTGTCTCATTCAAATAGTTGGGTTTTTATGTCTCTTCAGCATTTTGAAGACAAGCTAAGAGAGACGGACCTCTGGTTCACTTCAAACCCCATGAAAATAAGAAGTCCTACTGTAAATGAGTAATTAAATGTTTCCACACACTGACAATACTTTACTTTACTATACAAACATACTTTTGTTACTTTGATCCAATATGAATTTTAAGAGCCACACGTATTTATTTCACAATCAAACTTTTAACAATTATCTTCTAACTTTTTATTTTGATCCCTGGTGGATTTATATTTTCAAGAACCTCTCGTTTCATCTTTTGATGGGCCTCTTGCATCGAAGGCCTCTTGCATCGAAGGCCTCTTGCATTGAAATGTGTTTTTCTTTTTTGAAGTGTATTCCATATTATTTTTATATTTAGCAAAGTGAGGATGTTTAATTGACAAAACTTGCAACAGTGTTTTTATGTTTTTATTGTGTGTTTGAAGAGTAAAGTAAGAAGAAAGATGGAAAGCGATCACATCTGAAACCCATATTTTAGTAAGACCTTTTAATTGAACTAACTTGTTGTATATTCATCATATAAGACTTTTTAAAATATATTGCTTTGAACTCTTTAGTGCTGAATTTTTGGGTTTAATGCATAAACATGTATGCTTTTAATTTGCAGGGTTGTTTTCCTATCCAAGATTAGGATAATTTTAAGGTTTTTGAATACAGGTGAGATTTACTGTTTCCATATTTCCAGCTTAGAAGGTGATTACTACTTTTCCTGTTTCTTTTTATCAGCAGATATCATTACCTCTCTTAGACAGCCAGTTTTAAACAGCTGTTTCTACTCACACTCATGACATAACAGCTTATAAAAGAGACATTTCAGATTAAGTAGCAAAAAATATATATTTTCGTTTCTCCCAACTAATCTTCTGCATAGTTTATACCTCACTTTCTCTACTTGGAAGACCATCTTCAGTCCATTAAGACAATATTCGTCAACAGTGTCGCCAAACATTGTCATCTTTCACTCTTGTCTAACCTTGCACCCTCACTGCACAAGCACAGAAACAGTCACATTGTCTCGACCGAGTTCGCCAGATCCATCAACTAAGTTATTTTCATGTTTATCACAGAGCCTTTATTGCATCTGTTGCCCTCTGTGCCCTTCACCGAGCTGGGCACTCACCTCACTGCCCACAATGAAAAGCTCTGTCCTTTAATTTTTGGGGGTCTTCATGTGGTTCTGGGACTCCATTGTTTTTCCTCAGTTCCTGAGAGGAGATCCATCCAGCCACCCAGTCAGGTGCTTATCTGATGCAATGGACCATTGACCACCCTTTACCCATTCAATGAATCAGCTCCCTGTTAGTCGAGCACGGAATCATTCACGTGGTAACCTTAAACTAACCAAAGATATTGCTGCTTCAGGTTCACCGGGCACCGTGTCTGCACGAGGATCCCTCTATCTTGCAAGATAGCTGACCAGTGCAAAAAAAACTGCAAAAAAGGAATGTCAAGCTGTATATTTCATCAGAATAAGAAGTCTTTATTTGTCACTGTTCCTCAAGGGTACAATGACATTTTCTGTTGCTCGAAACATGATAAAACAATATAAAACAAAACAGTGCAATAAAAAGAAAATAATTATAAAAAGTCATAAAAGGACTGTGCAGTCAGAGAGAAGAATACATATATACACAAAAATATTTACACAGGGTTTGCGGTATTGCACATGAGAATATTCTACTTATATAATTTTGTAGTGATTGCACACAGTGTATTGATTGTATTTGTATTAATTCAACTGACTCCATACTTTACAGTGATTATAGTTGCAGTATTTGTTGATGTGTATTTAACAGCTTAAAGTTTCTCAGAGCTACAAAATTGCAAGCATTCCTCTCTAGTTAGACTGACAAGAAAGAGATTATCAACTGCTGATCATGTCATTGATTTGCATAGAACTTAGGTCTGGGCTTTGTCTAGATGATTATACACACTTCTAGGTGACTACTTTGATTTTAACTTCTCCTGGCCAGCAGATACTGTACAGTTGCGCTCCACCACTATCATTCAAACATTGTACTGTTGTACTAATCCTAACCACAAGCATTAGCGAACATGTAATTTACCTGTTCGGGAGGAAAGGGGACATTTCTGGATTGTTTCTAGGCCTCTTTGCTTTCTTATGTTCACCCTTGTTTTCCTTCTTTTTTTGGTCTGCTTGAAATTTAGAAATGCAATGCTCTCTGTCAGGGAGATGCAAGGATCTGGCAATAGTTAAACTCCATCTAACAAGACTTCAAACTTCTTATCCTATTGGTGCAGAATCTATTTCTGTAAATATAGGTATTGTATCCAGAAGTAAAGTAATTTATATATTTTGGACACCTTAAAATTGATAAAGCAAATGTTTATAAAGTTTTTTTGTGGAATTTACACTTTTATTCTGTATCACCCTGGACATTATGGGGATGTATTATTGAAAAAAAAAAAGAAAATAGTTTTGATTTAGAGTTTGTATTATTAAAGTATTTAAATTTTTTATTATTTTTAAGATAGTTCATATTAATATAAACTTCCACCTTATGGCATAACTTACTTACATTTATATATATATTTTTTTTTTTTACACACACTTCCCTAACTGCAAGCTTCTCGTATCATTTAATTAGTCAAACTGGGCGGAACCGAAGAGTTTTTCACATCCTGGATGCCCAAAATTTGTAGCTAACCTGCAACATACCCACTTTCTTCATGTGTAATTCCTTTTTTGGAGGGGGTTGCCCACACATGTAGCCCAAAAGATTGGTAATGTTCTCATTTCGATGGATTTTATGCCATGTTTGCTGTGTATTCTCAGAGGTTTGTGGCACACTGCAAATCTCTTTGCTCAGCCATAGTTAGATGGCCATTGTTTGACCCTTATCTCCCCTTTTTAAGCTGGAGATAATGTTTTAGAAGATAACCCTACTCTTAACTTCTCCACAGAGTTATCCTGGATCTGTTTTATGTCTTCTTGTGTCCTGATTCTTCATACTTTTGCAGAACATTAACTTCTATTATCTAGAGTAAGAATGTATATGGGTGCAAATAATACACTTTATTCCATTAAGCCATCTTATTTAAGAAATCCCATTAGCAATTCTAGCTTTATAAATGTTATAAATTTCTTCTCATCTGTTTGTAAACATTTAACTGCTGCACATATCCAAATTCTATTTGACAAAATAAACATAGGCTTATTTCATTCTGAAGCAACCTTATTTATCGTAAATGTTGCAACTCTGACAATGTTGATCTGAGTACCACCATATGGTCAGGGCTGGTTCTCAGAGCCTTGTTGTGAGAATAAGCTTGGCTCTTCCCAAACACTCATCTAGGAAGACGCTGCTCGCACCAAGCTGGAGCCCGAAAATCAAAACGGTTTGTAATTTGTCACAGCCATGTCAGCAATTAAGTGATTTGTTTGAGTTAAGGAAAACAATACACTGAGGATGGGAATGATGTAGGAACTGAGTCGCCATGGGTGTTGTTGATAAAACAAATGGTGCTTGTACACTTACGGCACATCCTGGTTTATCTTTGTTTTAATAGATTGTGCAAATGAAGAATGTAAATAAAACTGAAGAGTTCAATTTTAGGCATTCTTGTTCTTATTTTTGTGTTTGACACAAGAGGGAGTTTTATGTAAATATAAACCCCTCTAGCCATTTAACCATCAGTTTAAAAAACTCAGCTGTTGTTCCAACTTTATTCCTTTTTTTTTAAGTTTCATACAATAAAAAGTTGATTGGTTTGTCTACTGACAACAAGACAAAAAACAGATATATAATACATTTATTGCAGTTTCTCTAACTTTCTATTATTTAAAAAATATGGTCCATCTGGAAAGTATTCATGACAATTATGGTTTTGGCTTATTTCAAAATTAATCAAACCTTTTTTTCCACAAAATTATGATCACAGCAAACTTAATAAAGCCAAAGTGGATAAAAATTATTGAATATGACTTGGACTCAAAAAAAAAAACTCATTTATTTAAATTAGTTATTCTAAGACTTCTCGGACTGCACCATGACATAGTACAAGTTAGGGCAAAAATGCTAACACATTGAAAGCCATGAAAAACCTGAGAAGCCCCACGGAATCATTTTGAAAATGAAAGAAGTTTGGAATCACAAGATCTCTTCAAATGTCAGGTTAGCAGACATGATTGATTAGAGAAAGTGGTTAGAGGGAACTCAATGGTTGAAAGCCTCTCTTGTTTAGATATTAGAACCATTCATGATGATGACGTGTAAGAGCTTTGTTAAAATCTACTGTAAAAATAGTCATATTTTGAAATATGGTGATGGCAGCATCATCCTGAGGGAATATGTTTGTGTTTTTAGAAAGTGGGTAAGTAGATCACCTCTGAGGTGAGGTGAAAAAAGCACAAGGAAACCCTCTCCAGAGTACTCATGGGCTAATATAAATCAGAGTCAAGACAATAAAGAATTAGATTTGGTAGCAGCCAACAGCACAGACTCTAATCAAGTTAAACATTTCTGGTAAGAGAATGGATGTTCTTGTTCTGGTTTTTAGTAGGTGATAAGACATCTGTCTAAGCTACAATATTTTTACGGATCCAAACATTGTGTATTTGTTCAGTATTTTTGAGGGGGAAACTGATACCACTGTTATGTTCTGCAGTATTATTAATAAGTTACATATCAATTGAATATTCCCACTAGAAAGCTGGATTTTTTAAGTGATAATCAATTTTTTGTTGGCAACAACTGAAAAATGTGCCTTTTTTATTCCAGGCATGTAATAATCCACATATGGTGGTGCCTTTCTGTTTCACAGTATAGAGACTTTTTTTCTTTTTTTTTACAGATTCCGATACCAAAAGGTCCAGCTATTTTCCTCGTCAGCGGTTGGGACTGAGGGCCAAATCTTTATCTCCCATCTGAGTCTAAGCAGATACCATCACGCCAAGAGCAGCAGGACTCAGACGCTTAGACTTAACCACTAATAACCTCCCCCCTCCTCATACCCCCCACTTAATTGAGCCATAATTTTACTGTATGCCACAAAGTGGAAATATCAGCCATGTGGGAAGAGAGGGGTGGAGGTGAATAAAGCTCCATTAAAGAACTTTACCAGTTTTAGAAATTTCACAAGCTCATTGATTTACACATAATTGTTTAGTGTAAGACAGAGTGTAATCTAAGAATCTGAAATGTACATTCTCCCGCCATCAGAACTGAGGAAGCACCTATTGGCTTCCCCACCAGCAGCACACTAAAGTAAGTGCTGCATTTTTCAGTATGTAAAAATGGGTGCATAGATAACCATCTCTTCCTTAATTTTATTTTCACTGGAGCACATTCTGTATAGTTTGCTCCTTTAGTCAAAGAGGAATAGTACGTGGCTAGTGTGTAAACATCACATTAAAACTTTTTAAGCATCCGGGCGATTAATGTTTGGGAACAAATACAGTGCTCTTTTTACAGCTTCACACACTGATATTAAAGGGATGTGGTTTTACATTTTATATACATATCCAAACATTATTTCAGTCTGGTTAAAAAAATGAAGGCAAGCAGAAAACCTTTTAGATTTGATTCTTTGAATAACAAAAAACTATAAACTATAATTTTTATGCCAGCTGCCCACCATGATTTAGTTTTCTTTTATTGGGTTAGCATTAAAAACAGCTTTCTTTAAAAAAAATAAAATAAATAAATGTTTTGCAACATTCCAAACTGTTGCTATTCCGCTTCCCTCTAACTCTGTTGCCCATAAAGTTAAAATACCTTTGAATACAGACAGTCATGTATCTATTATGGATTTATTTCTGCTGTCATATTCCCATCTTTATGAGTGACGGTGTTTGATCACAACCATTATTGTGACCAAAATTTGATAGTGTCCATTTGCACAACCTGTGTAGCCTTGATGGCAAAAAGCAGAGGAATCAAACTCATTTATAAGGAGTCCACTTTGGTCTCATCAAGTCTTTTAGAGAGCAGCTGTATAAATAAAACTTTTGTCCACTTACAAAGAGCACACTGCACTGATATAATAACTGTACTGAGATGTATTTAATATTTTTAGCCAATCTGTACTCTTAAAAAAAAACAACATACACCTTTATTTAATAATATGATATACATGTATCATATCTAGGAAGCCAGACCTGATCTTGTGAGATCGACCTTTAGTTAGTACAGCTGCTTTTGAACAACCATGAGAGCTAAAGGTTTTTATACTGGAGTTCGTTATCTAAGGAATGTAACGGGGTGCGACTGCAGCGCCAAGAATTATAGGGACTCAATTTCCCAATTCCTCTCCATCGCCATCAAAGTTAATATGATTTTGTCCACAACTCTCTGCCTCAGACCACTGTTTTTGTGCATAAGAATGTGTGTTGTTGTGTTTTGGTGCACGCATAGCATATGTATGCTGTTATTTCCACAGTTTAAGCTCAGCACATTGGTCTTTTTTATTGCTCGCACATATTTAACAGCTTTTCCTGCCCTGAAGCTAGAGGAAGGCCAAACATCCTCCACCGTAAATTTTCTCCAAGAGTGCAATCTGGAGATCATGCCACACAGGAAACCCTAGACACACACACACACACACACATAGAGTGATGGGGAATGCATAGAGCGAAAGCAAGACTAAGTAAACATGGAGAATTATTCTTTTGACACATGGTGAATTAAAAGAATTGCATTGAAGGAAGAGAAAAATAATGATGCATTTCAATGGAGGTTTTTTGTATTGAACAACATCCTATCACTTACTAGATGTCTCTGACTGCTCACATCGCCGGGCTAATGGGAAATCAAATTTGAAAGCCGTCTTTACCTCATTGCTCATCTCCAGGACAAATTAAATGGAATCTATTTATCAGACATGATTCAACCCCCACACAAATTCCTATTTACCTCAAGTGTGATTGATGAGGATCATTATGGTAATTAAATTTGCTCCGAATGTTTTCCTAAGACAGCTGTCTTTGGCTTTCCTACCTCTCCGTCTGTGGCTTAACATGGACCTATATGTCTGAGTTGGGACAAATACTGTAGACTTGGTTGTCTTTTAGTAGGTAGTGTCTGCCACTTAAATGTTAGTGTCAGCTTTGGTTTGTCAAATTGATGCTCCACTGGGGTCTTCGTTTGGCCTTGATCACGGTTATTTTAGATTCAAGTCACTTGGAGCTGGCTGGACTCTCAGCAAGATTTTTTTTTAACACATATAAATCCTTGCAAAAAGTATTTTTCTCATTGCAGCTATTCGGATATTTTAATTTGTATCTTTGTTTGTTTGGGGTTATCAGTCTGATAGAAAGTAAAGCTTCTCGTGGCATGATCCTTCCACTCCCGCGATCAATATGGGTAATCTATTGCATCATTTTATTTATGGGTTTAAGGCTAAATGGGGCTGAGAAATGTTGGCCATATTTTTCTGTGTTTTATTTAAATAGCAAAGTAAAAAAGAAAATATTTATTACTTTCTTTTCAATGACTAGATTTAGATTCCTCACTAAAGCTGAAGTCACCAAAGCCTCTTACAATTGTGAATTATAGCTCTCATTATTTTCTTTTAACTTGTTTATTTTGGTCTTGGCCAAGAAAAATCTTGTAACTGTTTAGATTGAGGTCTAAGAAAGAAGTAGAAACTTGACCGGGACAAAAAACGTCATCAATTCAGCAGAACCAAACAAAAATATTTAGAGACATACAAAAAACAATAATCTATCTGTGCCAAAATTAACCTTTATAACTACAGTATGAATCAGAATATATTCTTACGGTGTTTTTATTACTGCATTCCTGTTCAAGTCCTGTCCCAACGGCAGCATATTATCTCAATAACTGATGTTGCCAGATAGTATAAATCCCCCAGCTGAGCACTAATTGCATGATTTAAAGCATAACTGTTTAACAGCACAGAGGCCAGACTTGGGGTTCAGTTGGACAGACCGATACAACAGAAAGAAGCTGCTTATAAGCAACGCCGGCTTGATTGGAGTAACACACACTCAGTCCCTTCTTCATTTCTTCTTTTTTTCCTTTTGGCTTTTGGATTTCACTTTTGGTACCTTAACCTTATGTGGTTTTACAGCTAAGTGCTATAGAGCATGGTATAAATAACTTATTTTACTCTCCATGTTCTGTGTTTTGGTACATAGGGGACAAATGGATTCAAAGTTAGCAGAATTGTTTCCATCCGTCTTTAAATAATGACGGTGATACAACTTATAAAACATAATATAGTTATTGGACCTCTCCTAAGACTACTCCTAAGATTGAATCAGTTGGAAATGGTCCTATCTCTTTCCTTGCCCTTTCAGTTTTTACTGGAAAGGATTACTAGTCTTGGTAATACATGTCATCATCTTTAAATGGTAAAGGCAATACCCCTTTGAAGCTTCAGTGACCAGTTATATGCACATCAGTAAGCAGTATCAGTAGCTTGCTTAGAATTCAGTGCTTTGCTCAAGGACACTTCACATTTTGTAAGGAGGGACTGGAATTAAACTTAAGCCCCATTTACACTGCTCCTCTGAAACTGATCCGTGCCGAGTTTGAACCGAGCTTGGATCAGTTTAACGTGCCGAGCTTGGTTCCTTACGACCATTTCCGCATCACACTAGCACAGTTCCTTGCCTCCTAGTGACGATCTACGCTACTACTTCTCTCTAGAGGGAAACAAGCAAATCAACATGGCGATGCCCGAAACATTCAGGAAGTTTGGTGATAATTTTGATATTTCGTTGTTTGCGGAGAGTGAGGGGAAGAAGGTAGCCTTTGTTGAGGTTCATCCCACTGCTAAGCAGAATCATCACTAGAACGCATATGGCAGGGTAGGGAAGCTTGAATTTTTATGAATGTCAGAAATTTCATAGTTATGGAGGGTTAGTGTAAGGAGATGACGTGGTCTACTCATTTGTTTTTTGTTATCTGAGAACCAAGCCAGAACTTAAGCTTGCCAACCCTACTGATGAATTAGTACCATGTTATCGCGGTCCGGTTGTGTCTGGCGTTTGTGCGTGCCATTTATTCCCATTCACTTCTAACCTTACCTACTGATCCACAACCCCGTGAGAGCTACAGTACTGACATTAGGGGGGACTCTGTTTTTGTGTTTTAAAAATTTTCAATTTTAAGAGAGTCAGAACAATCCAAAATCAGATTAAAGTTAAAATAAAGAGTTTAACCTAAACTTTAAAATTAATTTCCCTTCTTTGATTGTTTTTTTTTTTTTTACAGTACTTTGTTGTTTGTTTGTTTATGTACTTTGTTTCACTGTCGCACTTTTCTGTTTCTCATCTGTGACACATACTATATGAATGGCTCTTTTCTCTTCACTTTTGATATGTTGAGGGTTTCATGTGTGTTTTTGTCTTGTTGTTGGAGCAGAATGAGTGAAGAAAAGTAAAACGTTTCCTACTTTGTTAGCTGAAACTCTCTGGAGATGTTCTCCCACCACTTGCTTTCAAAGCTGATCCAAAAGCTCCAACAATCTACCTCATGGCACTCATAGCCATGAGGCTGGGAAAGGCCATAAAATCTTTTTTACAAGGTGACATGACATAAAAACCCGAAGAGAGCAGAAAAACTGCAGGGCGATATCTCAGCGAAAAGACAAAAAACGTTTTCTTTTACCCCGTTTCTGCTTCCATCGTTTGATCTTGTGTTTTAATATTACATGTCTGTTTGTCCAAGAACAAGTTGGTGGAGATTTTCCATGTCTGTTTCCAGCCGGGTGGTGGCTTGAATGGTCTAGAGAGTTGCTCCATGTCTGCCATCACCTTTGTCCACTTACACACAAGCTGGGCCTCAGTGGGACTGAAGAGGGGTTTATGACTGCGTCTGATCCTGGAGGGGCAAACACTTAACACCACTGTAAACAACATAGCCAGATGAGGGGGTCACATTGAGCTGAACTTTAGAGGTGAGTGGCACTGTCTGATCCATGCACATATCTTTGCAACAATATTGTATTTTAAAGTTAAATAGAAGAATGGTGCCATACAGAACTTTTTTCTAAATTAAAAGGTGCAGGTTTAACTACTTATTATTTTGTGATGGTTGAAAGCAGTTTATAACAACTTAGGCTGTATCTTTTGTATGTGTGCCCATAAAGTCTAAAACAACTCATTTGCTATTTGTAGATTTTGGTCATTAAACATAATTTGAGTGATTGAGATCTAGAAACAACACTCTCACGAGAACTATGAAGTCTTGTTCGTGCTCTTGACCTATGGAAGATTTCTGATAATCCTGCAAAAAAATATATATTTTAAAATAAGAAAGTTGTGCAATTATGCCTAACATTTTTTTTTTTTTTATGTAATGCTTAATAAGCTCAGCAGAGACAGAAGAATATATATCCACAAACTAGCTGGCAGATTTGAATCATAAGCAATTAGAATATTTAGAAGGAGGAATTCTTGCAAGAACTGGAATCATTTAAAGAATGAAATATTAATGGGAATCAAAATAAAGAAATTAATCGCACAATGAACAGCATGTCAAGCAAATATACAGTTGTGCTTAAAAGTTCACAAACCCTCCCATTAAAGAAAATGATGAATTCACCCTAGTAATTCAAATAGCACAAAACTGAAAAAGTAACAAGAATTAAAATTTACTAAATAATAATTTAGTTAAATAAAATATTGCTTTTGTGATTTTAAGTCCCTTAATTTATACAGCAGCATCAAAAAAATAAAAAGTAAATCTAGGAGAGGAACAGATTAGCTGTGAGCCAAAGGTAATCATAAAAACAGGGTGGTTTATATTAGGGATGTCAAAAGAATTTATATCCCAGTATCAAATTATTTAAAGATACTTATCTGTGTTGAAATCAAAACAAATTGTGACATTAACATTTGACCTGTCTGCAGAACTGTTGCGCTTCTTTCAGCTGCAGTCCAACAATAGCAGATGCTCAGCCCTGCAATTCTCTGCAGCTTAAAAAGGCCATGATAATCCCTGAAAATTGTAAGTCCTGCAAACATGTTAAAAAATAAAGGAAAAATGACAAATGTGATCCTTTTTATTTACAAGACAAAAGCCTTTTTTGGTGGAAGACAGATCGTCCAAATGTCCCTGATGAAGGCAAGAAGACAAAACGCTGTGGTCTATCAAATAAGTTGGTTCCAAGAACATTGTGTTGTTAAAACTTTCACCTAACAAGATCTTTGACCCTACTTGTGAAGCTAAAGCTACAACGCTGATGTTTAGGAAGAACGTGAAACAGGTACATTAAAGTTAACCTTCCTACAACAGTGAAATACTAAACCTTCCAGACAGCATAAGAAAATCTTAGCTATAAATAGCTAGACAGACACAGGCAACCCAATGACAAGGTTCTGGCAGCCAGCTCCTCTTTTGGGACGGGCCTCCTAGAGCACAGTTCTGAACCCCACAGAGCACGTAATTCAGTCAGGAATGTATTATTGAAACAAAACAAACCAGTGTACCCCACAGCAGTCATTGGTTTAGTTATAGAGCTATTGCAACCTGATGTGGCTAATAAAAGCACAGGGTATGATGACAATTGAAGTGGAAAAAATTATCTCAGATAAAGTACAAAATCTTGTTGTTATCTTTGATTTGGATCTGTCATTTAAATCACATACAAAAGAGGCTCCCAGAATTTCCTTCTTTCATCTCTGGAATATTGCAAAAATTAGAAATATCCTTTTCAGACGTGATGCTGAGACGCTAGTCCATGCATATGTTTCTTCAAGGCTGGACTATTGTAATACTTTACCATCAGGAACTCCTCAAGCTGCAGCTGAAAGCCTTCAGCAACATGTTGCATGAAAATTAGAAATAGAGATCATATTTTGTCCTTTCTTAGCTTCCCTTCATTGACTTGTTAAATCCAGAGTAGAATTAAAAATCCTCCTTCTCACATACAGTAGTAGCCATTCAAAATTCCCCTACTTTCCTTGACTGGTCCCCTTAGATTCCTTTTTTAAACATCAATCTTTGTACTAAAACATTCTTTATGTCATGATTTAGGGACATTAAGATCTAAAGAGAAGGGCCTTCTCCTGGTCAGACCCTGTCATTCAGTAAAAGGGTGGAGTCAGAGTAAAAAAATATGCATGCCCAGGACAAGGAGGGGGGTCACTCCAGTGGCTTGAAGTTGACTGCCATTCGGCTGGCGTTTGACTGGGAAGGGCCATTTTGAATGGCTGCTAATGTATAAAGGCCTAAACAACCAAGCTCCAGCTATATCAGAGATATGATTGTTCCTTATGATCCTAACAGAGCACTTCTCTCCCAATCTGCAGGGTTACTAGTAGATCCTAAGTTCTAAAAGTAGAATAGGAGCCAGATCTTTTTTTTCCTCCCTTGTGGAATCAACTGCTGGTTTTAGTCCATAAGGCAGACACCCTCTCTAATTTTAAGATAAGGCTTAAAACTTTCCTTTTCGATAAATCTTATAGTTAAAATCTAAGGGATGTTTGTTTAGTCACTGGGTGAGTAGAGATTTAGAAGGAGGTAGAGTGGACAGCCCGATCCAGTGGGGAACAAATTCAGTGCAGACCAGGGGCGGATCAAGAAAAATATTTATGGGGTGGCAAGAGGGGGGCAGGAATTTTTTAGGGGTGGCAACATATGGCATTTGTTTACACTGAATTTAATCAGTTATCACAGTTTGGTGAGAATAGTATGTACAGTACTAGTGTTTCATGTGAAACAGTTCATATTAATAATACATCGTACAATGAGATCTCACTTAATGGGAGATAGAAGAATGATAACACTACTTCTAGAGGGGCCTTATGACAGGAAAGGTATTAAGGTAAGACACAGGTGCTGAGTCGCAGATGTATGAGATTGACTGTCAGAGAGGCAGCTTTGCAGCATTTGCACAAGAAGAAACGATACAAAGAAAAAGTTTCCCATCAGAGATCTATGGACTGAGCTGTACTAAAGTGAGCAGAACTACACAGTAGAAATAAATGGGTCAAGGCACCCGAACAAGGTACTGGACATCTATGTAATGTTTACTCTGAACACACATTTACCCCATTTTTTCCTCAGTAACTTGACATACAGCAGTTGAGGCAACATGAAAGGGACATTTCATACATGTAAATATGCTGTAGATAGAGCTGTATATGGAGGACCAACTCCGCCATATTTAAAAATAAATACAGAAATAAATAAATGCTCAATAAATAAATAAGCATACAATTAATTGCCACCAAAAATACAATCAACAAATAAATGTAATTAGAAATTATATTATAATGGCAGGCAGAAATGTTAAAAGGGCAGGCAGAAAGAAATAGCGGCGAAGAAATAACTAGGGTAAAAAAAATACAAAGGAAGAATAAAACAGACAAA
Organism: Cyprinodon tularosa; assembly: GCF_016077235.1. Taxonomy (NCBI): domain Eukaryota; kingdom Metazoa; phylum Chordata; class Actinopteri; order Cyprinodontiformes; family Cyprinodontidae; genus Cyprinodon; species Cyprinodon tularosa. The sequence continues at coordinate 1,334,431 of NW_024039056.1, read as the reverse complement.
AATATGATAACATGCACATAAATAAATACTTAAAAATATAAGTAATTAAAAAATGAAGTTGAAGATAATAAATGACAAAAAAAAAAATAAGGTAAATATTAAAAAGGCAAAGAAATAAAGAAGCCAATTAAAAGAGTGATGTACCTTTATGACTAGCTGTATAATTTAATTTCTACTTACATTTATTTGTTGTTTGTATTTTTGGTGGCAATTAATTGTATGCTTATTTATTTATTGAGCATTTATTTATTTCTGTATTTATTTTTAAATATGGCAGAGTTGGTCCTCCATACTGCTGTATCAACAAATCAACAAAAAGGCGGGTTCTGTATGTTACATCAAAATCTCCACAAATCTGAAAAGAAGCAACAAATACATTTTGCTTGTGAGTAGGTTCATACGGGTAATTTCTGGATAGTTTCATATTATATATACAAAAAAAGAAACAACAACACTGCTTCATATTAAGCAGGATTTACACCAGTATCACATTTTAACTTTTAACACTTTTGGTTTTATTAAAGGAAATATCAGATTTTCTCAGGTGCCAAAACAAAATGTAACAGCTCTGTAAAGGCTCACCAGAGAGCATAACATAAAGTTAACATGACTATAACAGCTGAATGCAGTGATTTCCATGTTGCTCAGCAAAACGCTTCACTAATGTATTTAGATCCAATGCCTTTGTGCGTTTTGATTTGAGTAAAACAAACTTGATCGTCTCTTTTCTGTCATAGTTGACCGCAAATATGTCTTTCTGAGCCTGAGACGTCAGGCCTAACTAACATCATAGTTGGAGAAATAACGTTCTGCAACCTGATTTTTATCATCTCAAAATCAGCATTGCAGCTATGCTAGCAGCATTGTGCTCTCATTATGATTTTATTTCTCGATAGATAGTTGATCAGTTTTTACCTGTTTCATCCCGTGTCTCCTCCCCCCATCACCCCTGTTCTCCCTCGCTTTGCCCCATTCGGTTTTCAAAACAATCAGTCTCAGTCGCTCTCACGTCATCTCGTGCTGCATTCACTGCAGTCCGACATTAGAAATTAGCGGTCGTAATTCTCAAATGATCCATAATTTATAAGCCTCGCCACCCCTACCGCCAACTGGGGTGGCAGCTGGGGTGGCAAGGCTGTCATTTAGGGTGGCATTTGCCACCCTATGCCACCCCAGTAGATCCGCCTATGGTGCAGACAGCAATTCCCCTTGGCATTACCTTTCTCAAAACTCTTCCAAAATAGTCAGTAATCTTAAGCTATTTTCTATATTTATGCTGATATATGTTTAGACTGCTGGAGGACAGAGGGACCATTTTTCCTCCTTCTTTTTCCATCTATCTCTATTCTCCCATTCTGCAGTGATTGTTAAGATTCACTCATAACTTTATGTTCTCTCTACTTGTTATGGGAGGTTCATCTGGTCTATTATGGACAACAAATTCATCTGTACAGCAATCGTGGGTCTTGGGACCACATGTATTAGGGCATATGCACAAAAAATAACTGAGGCAAAATATTTACATAAAAGGGAATTTATAGCAGTTTCGCGAAACTTTTGGTTCCACAATAACAAGCTAAAAAGTATTAAAAAGTACTGCAGTTAAGTGATTTACACCTAGGGAGAATCACACAGAGAAAAATTGCGATTATAAAGATTTTATTGACACAAAAGACACAAATTAATTATTTGGTGTTCTCCCCCTAGCAGGAGACTGTGATGCTGCAAAATTACATGTGCTTAGATGAATAGTTTAGGTAAAGAATCAGAATAGTTTTTCCCTGGGGCATGGATACCGCTGATATCACACTGAGGTGAACTTTAGCAGGACGAGTGGGACTAAGGACAGCCTGATAGTGGGAAAGGAGATGGGGTGTAGGTTGGTGTAATTTCAGCTGCTAGTCTGGAGGAGTGCTGATATGAAGGGGATCTTGAATGATGATTGGCTCCGGAGGGGGTGCGGTCTCAACATTGACTGGCTGGAGCTTGTATGTGGCATGTCAGCAGGTGGTCCAGGTCAGTTTGAGCTTTTATTTGTCAGTTTCTGATTTTAACTAGAATGATAAAACTAACACTAGCAGCACAACTAAAACAGTGATGGAAACATCCTCAATTGGATGTCATCTGTTACTTTTTCTCTGTTTTGTTCTGTAAATATGCATAGGTTTCTACGTTTATTCTCAAAGGGACACTTTCTTTCTAACAAAAAATTTACTGAATCCACATATTCATTCCATACAAATCAGATGTGATGGGTAATATAGCGGAGACAATCACATGTCCATAAATAGTTAAGTAAAAGTGTGTTTATTTTGGTAAATGTTGCAGCCTTACTGCTGAAGGACCTCACCACTGGAAGAATGTGGAGGGTGTTTTCCAAGATCCTGCTGAAATGCTGTTAGATGATGATGTATGTAATGTCGTCTGGTTTAAATTGCCATGCGTCACAGAGGGGCACTAAGGAACTGTGAGTCTCTATGTCAATTCAAGATCTACTTACACCTTTGTGCAACAGGCATTTTATTTTAGAAGGTGGTGATTGATAAAGTTGGGTTTTTATCACACACCGTGAGTGGGCCCCATGACGGCCACATCCTCGTGTTGCTAAGATAGGGAAAATCTTTGGTGGAAAAGTACAATGAAATGTATAATGAAAATATACAATTCCCTGAAAATGGGCTTAAATATACTAATCAAATAACAAATTAAAATCAAGGTGCATTTCCCTAAAGGATTTAGAGCTGTAATTACACTCCTATTGCTGTAAGCTTACATTTACTTTAATAAATGGAAGGCATTTCATTACAATTTTAACCGTTCTAGATAACAATTGTATCAGAGATCTTTAAACCCAGCCTCAGCAGAAGGTCACTCACACTGAGCCTGGTTCTGCTGGAGATATCTTCCTGTTAAAAGGGAGTTTTACCTCTTCACTATCAATGGATGCATGCAAAGTTGGTGTGAGGTATTGCTGATGAGTCAATGACCAAATGCAAACAAACACAGTTGCCACAAGCTCATCCAGGAGGAACCTGTCCTGCAAATCCATGGCTGGATGCACTCAGCTGTTTTTCCCTCATGAAAACTTTTAACCAATCTGACTGTATCTGTAAAGTGCCTTGAGATGACATGTGGATTGATGCCTTACAAATAAAGTGAATTGAATCTTTAAATATTCCAAAAAAGGTTTCTTAAATTAATCACAATTTTTCTTAGGATGTGTACTAACTGGGCTTGTTGCAGTTGAGCTACAGAGATTGCTGTGTACAAACTGTTTTGGTTCTGCTCTTTCAAATTAGCAGATTACATGTTCTACTGGCAGTTAGAGAGCAGCCATAAAATAAATAAGAGATTCAATGGAAACGGAGGTGATAATGATAATTACTAAGAAATAATAATCATAAAGTAAATAACATTTATAGTGCACCTGAAATAGGTAGCCCATCTCAAAGTTTTATCAGTGAAACTACAAAAATAAAAAAAATCTTGCTTCATGCATAATCTTGTTTTAATAAATCAAGGGATAAAAAAAATTCCCAGTTGTAATCTCTTACTCAGCAACAAGTAGAAAATGCTGATGACCAAAATATGCTCACCACCAGCATGAACTGTTTGAACCATTAGAAAAATTCAGTAGCAAAAGTTCACATAAAACCCCTTTGGGCAGCACTAAGATGGTTTTGAGACAAATATTGCGGGTAACAAACTCATATTAAAATCTAAAAAAAACCATTAACATTAAAACTGCTCTCATAGAGCTGATTTGGAGATGAATTATGCTTTAATGTCATGATCTCATTGCCAAAGCTAAGCAATTATTCCTCTTTGGGATCAAAGAAAGTCCAGCTAAATGTGAACAGATAAAACATTCAAATTCTTTTGAAGAAATCCCGATCACCAAGGCACTGAGAATGCTTTTATTTTTTTTGCTTTAAATGTTTTTTCAAAGCACTACAGACAAAAAAAAAAAGGGGATAAAAACAGAACCCATTTTAAGGGTCAGAAGAGCTGAAGATGCTGCTTTCGAGTGCTGGTGCGTGACAAAGGTTCATATAAAAAGATCTTGGGTCATAATTTGCTTGACTTGGGCCAGCTCCAGAAGGGCTGCAGAGCTTTATCCGAATGCTGGGTTTGAGGATAGGGCTGGGAGACCAGATCTCTGCCCCATAAAAACACTCAACACAATATGGTTCACATTTCTCTGCCTCATACTAAATGTACCATGAACTATCTTCAGAATTATGATTTTGTCTGATGTTAGGTAGTGTAGCTGAATCAAAGCAGTGCACTTATACAGTATGTGCTTTCTTTTTGTTGTTTCAAGTCTACATGACTTCAGCTTCAATCCACCTCTAAGTCTCACTCCTCTTTCCCAGGGAAACTTTCCAACACTATGAAAAATAAACAAATCCAGCAAAAGTCTGAGCTGAGAGACGTCTTCTCCATGTGCTTTACCTTATTGTCTTTTAGGCATTTAGGTTAAGTTTAATATTTCTACTTTCTGCCATCGATGACAGCCAGGGCATAGACCTGTAAACCTAATAAATCCCCTCTGATGATGGTGAGGACTCTAACACTTTTTCTTTTCTTTATTTAGTCATTCATAATCTGTCTTTGGCAAGACATTTACGACCAAAATGCAACCTGAGGATTTATCTGAGTGTAGCTCAAATATAATTACCATCATCATCAACTGATACAGGCATCAACAAGCCAGAACACATTCATGAATGTGTTGTAGAGATCTGTGCAGTAAGCCTTCTGAAGGTAATTTCTCTTGTTGTCTCCAGCTCTCTGAGGTCACCCTCTGTCTCTACAACTAAAGTCAAGACATTTAAGCAAAGAAGCAATGGTTAGCCTTCCCTCTGTGTGCTTTCCACCACATCCTAACATCCCAGGAAAGCCTGGCTGTTTTCTTAGGTTCAGGAGTGACCCATCACTCCAGATGGTAGTTCAGGCCTTGCCAGCGAGGGAGGGTTTCACACCCTGGCTGCCAGCCTACAACCACAACCTCTGTCAGGCAAAAGGCTCTAGACCTTCTGAAACAGCAGAACGCACCTTTTTAGGCCTCTGTTCTTTCTCTTCAACCCTCTTAGCACTCAGCTAGGGGCCAACTGCCCCACAGAACGTTGAAGGAAAAGTATCCACAGCATAATTAAAGTTAAAGTTTGCCAACTGGGTTTATATATTCTCTAGTGGAAACCAGAAAACTGTTTAAGCAGGGCAGCAGTATTTTATTGATTATAGTTACATTGATCCTTGACAGTTAGCGCAGATGAGTGAACTCTAAAAACTAAAACTTAGTGATGGAAGATCGCAGAAAGGAAAAGGATGTTGACAAATAACCCTTCAAATCTCAGTTTTGTGCGGTTTGGGCCAACAGCAAATTTAATAGTGTGCCTACACCCTTTATTGTGTTTGTTAGAAAAAGGCAGTGATCCAAAATGTTACAACACCTAACAACTGGCATGTGGTAGCAAACTTAAAAAGAGAAGAACTAAGGAGCTTTGAGGTAGGTGATTAAGTTGGGATATGTAATTAACTCGTCTTGCCTGGGCAGGATGAAATAAGTCTCTGTTGTTTCTGAGCGATCAGGCGTGTAGGAAGGCACATCCTTCTCTGAACATTTTATTTTTATTATTCTACAAGGTCTATTTCTTAACTGTAATCTTTTCCAATGGATGTTTGTTGTTGTTTTTTTATTTAGTGACCAAAACTAAGAAATATGTCAAATAAAATATTACAAAAAAAAAAAAAATAGCACAGCAGAGAATGCTGCTGCAAAGAGGAGCTTATTGTACTGGGCTGGAACGCTGAACTCCAGCACCAGTGCATAACACAACCTTAGACAACATTTGTAAAAATAATGTAAAATTCATATTCTAATGAGTCCAGTAGGCAGAGGAAACTTACAATAAATTACAACTGAGAGTAACAGCAATATAAACCAGTATTGTGGTGGTACTTCTTGAACATGGCAAATGAGGTATGGTGAAAAAACATATCAGATTCAGAATCAGAAATATTTAATAATCTCAGAGGGAAATTACTTTTGTCACACGCTCCAGTTACAGTTTTATATAATATATACACACATCCAACTACACAATATAATAAAGATTAAAACATAATAAAGAATAAAAAAATAAGAGATAAAATATATACACATATAGCTCTTCCGTATATATATACATAAAGTGATAAATCCAGGTAAAGTGATACGTGGCGTGCAAAAGTAGGGCATAAATGTCAATTATAGAGGTTGATGACCACAGGTAGAAATGATTTCCTGTGGCGCTCTGTGGTGCATCTGGGTAGGAGGAGTCTTCTGCTGAAGGAGCTCGTCAATATATATATTATATACATTCAGACACTGAAAAGAAGAATACAATTACAAACAATTATTGTTAAACAAAATATTTTTTCTCACCTGATAGACGTACTAGTGATAAATGACTTCCACGTACACACTGATGGTCTGGCTGTTGATGGACTGCCTAAGCAGTCTATAGCATTTAAGGCCTGAACTGGGTTCTGTCCTCTTTTTACTGCTTTGCAAATTCAATTCATGCATAGTAAAACATAATTTTACGAGTAAATTTTAAGAAAGGCACTCAGGAAGGTAAGTCTGAAAGAAAAACCCAGATGGCTATCTTCAGGGCTGATGGTACAAAGGGTGCCGACTATAAAACAACATCGAACATCACTCAAACATCATCCTTTTTTTTTTTTTTTTTTTGTTCTGTAAGATTTCCAGATGGTGCCGTGATAGATGCTACATCATTTTGGATAAGCCGGAAAATATTTTTCTTTTTCAGAACACTGAAATTATAATGCCCTGTGAGGAAGCAGCTTTGGCAGAGTCCTCTGCATGGACCACTTCCTCTCATCCACTCTTCCAACCTTACATGCACGTGCATGAACTCCTGGGAGCCATAATGCAGAAAAACAGTCCTACGGCACAGTTTCAATTAAAAAACATTTATGGGTACCACTTCTTCCCTCCTTTTTATGGGCCTGGGTTTACTCATGGCATGACAGCTCTGCACACACACACAACCATATATCTCCATCCAATCTGTCCCCTGTCTTAAAAGCCAGAGGTAACAGACGCTCTGCTTTCTAAACCACACAGACAGACACATTTCTGTCCTCCTTTTAGGAATATACAACACCTTGGATATTCGGGAAGTAAATCTATTTCTGTTTTACTGAAAATGACTCTACAAGCAGAATTAAATACATTTTTGCTCCATTTTTCACTTTACCTTTAAAAATTCTCAAAAAAAAAAATATATATATATATATATGTGTGGGGGGTGTCCAAAATACTAAATAAATTATTCCTATGTTTAATGCTTTGGCAGGAAACAACAAGCACATCATCGGATGACAGCAAGACAAGTCAAGAGGGAGTATTTCTCACCAATAGGTTTGGTGTTATGATTGGCATATCTGGGCAAGGAGCTCTATGACTCAGCTCCTTTATAAAACACACCCATGGTTTTAAAACATGGCATGTTACCCCAGTTTAACAAACCTTATGACCTTAGAGCCCTAATTCATTTCTAGAAAATGTATGTGAGTTACAAAGCAGAACAACAACCGAAAAACCCAACATTTATCAAGATATTTCTTAATTTTGTTCAGCTTTTGAATTTGAATTTTGCTTTTTTTTTACACATATAAAACTGTAGTTAAAAATCACATAACAACTAAATGTATTTTTTGGACTGGATGTGTCAAGGGTCTACCCCACCTTTTACCAATAGACTGCTGGAGATAGGCCCCATACCCACCATGACACTGATAAATAAAGCAGCAAAAGATGCACTGATAAAAGTATTCTGAAAACTTTTATTGCTTTGAATGATGGTGTTCAAAGTATATAGTTTCCAGGTCATTGCCTGAAGATCAGAAGATTTAAATCAACTTAATTGGCCAGTTGCATTTAATGAGTTTGCTTACCAGGCCTTTGCCAAACATGACGGCTTGCTGAGGAGGTACTTCAGTCATTTGAATTAGCTGTGTTGGAGGACGAATGCATCAACAATCTGAAGAACAGTAGGACTCGAGGACCAGAGTTGGATATAGACACGAACTAGTGACCTGGGAGATGCAGCCTGGTTAACAGATCGGCTAGCTATAGGTGCTTGCAAAAATAAAACTATGTCTGCTGCCTTTTTTTTTTTTGCTTTCTTCATTATCTTTCAAATGTTGACTGTCCACAGCAGATATTTTATGTTAAACAACTATCAGAATGTTTTATCAACTAAAACAGCATCATGTATTGTGAGAGGAATTTGCTTCTTTTATATGTGTTTTAAAGTTTTTTTTATTTGTTTTGTAAATGGTATGCCTAATATGTTTTTGAAATGTTTTGAGTTTGTTTCTGCTGTTTATTCAATGATATTAGCGAGTTTCTGGAATTAGAACTGTATTTTAACCTTTTTTTGAACAGATACATTTTTGTTTTCTCTTAAAACTGTCATGTTTGATCAAATATGTTTTCTTTTTTTCTAAAGTGTTTGTTTTATGCCAAAGTGATTCCCTTATTATTTTCTTATATTTTTTGATGCACAACACAAGCCAAACCCTTCCAAACAGAGAACATTATTCCCTCGATGCACGCTCAACAAACAAAGCTCTTGAGTCTTTGCAGATCTGTTCCATTATCATCCTCTAAACAACCAGGTTTTAGGTCTTCTCCTTTGAGAGCCATTGTCTCAGACCTTTACCCAAAACGAAGACAGCATATAAACTAACAAGAAGTGGAAATGGTGATTTCCAGTTGCTCAGACACAATTACTGAATATTTACAAGATCCAACCTACATCATCGCGCAGCCACACATGCACACACTCTCTCAACTTGTTTATCCTTCCATGCAGAACAAGACACAGTGCCTTGCAAGCCCTTAATCAAACAAAAGTATACCCCTCCTTCTTCTGAGCACTGACCTGGCAATGAACCATTTTTACTCACGGTGCAAATGGGAGGTTTAGGAGAGAACTCTTATTAGATACATACCCAGACATCTCTTAACAAAGAAAAAAAGGGGTGCAAATTAAATATTTTCTATAAGAATCATAAGATTAAAGACGGAGAAAAGGATATATGTCTTTCAAACAGAATGAGACCCTTTGTCTTTCTTATCAGTTTAAATTTGGTGAAAGGTGAAAGTGTTCAGCTCTGAATTGAGCCATGAAGGGGGGGTCACATAGCAGCTTTGTTAAACTCTAACTCACCTTCTAACCTACACCACCTCCACTTCTCTGGCCCCTCCTCCTCTTCTGGAGTCCGTGGGGGTCTTATCTCCTGTGGATGTAAGCTCCTCTGGCCCTCACCAATAGCCTCGTGTTGACATTCCAGCAGGCTGAGCCTTGTGCAAACACACCAGGCCCCACCAGATGGCCGAACAAGGGAGAGAAGGACTGGGACGTAAAGGATGTGGAGAAAGATTTAAAAAGGAAAAGAAATCAGGAGCTCGGTGAAAATCGCATTTACAGCCAAAATGTCAGCCAATGCAATTTATCAACCAGTCACAAGGCCCAGGGGCCTCCTGTTTAACTCTGAAGCAAATGAACTGTTCAGTTAAATGTTTTCTCAAACGAAAAGCTGCCTAATATGAAATCCAAATCAGTCACCTTTGAACGTAAAGACTGCCTTTAAAGTTTTTGAACATGTTTGATTTTCGTTTCCTTAATGACACATAAATAGTTTTTTTTTTCAAACTTTCACCTCTTTTTATTACTACTTTGATTACAATTTAAAATCTATATAAACAATAAAAAATAACAAAGGAAACTATTTAGAAAAATTGTCTATGCTTCAAAAAAGGACAAAGTGTGGCAGAAAATCAACAGAGGTAAATTTAGGCTTGAGAGGATTGTAAAGGACTTAGGTGGTTGGGTTTGAAAGGGGTTTTTTAGGACATGGGCTACAAATGTCATTACCAGAAACAAAATCAGAAGAGTTTTGCCTAAGCTAAGGGGCAAAAACTACTACTATCTATCTTGGTAGTTCTAAGTTCCCTTTTCTGATAAAAGCAGTTTACAGTCAAGGTACCAGAGGTTTGAAAGTAAAGTGGAGAGGAACAAAATGGGCCAGAGTAAAGTATTCACAGTCAGGGATAAATAGACTCCCTATCTGCTGGTGTTGGTCTAGAATATTTTGTCACTAACTACGCAAAATAGTCGGAGGCCACTATTAAAGCAACCTAGGCCTTACAGGACTTCTGCTGTACTGTAGCAGAGACACAGCCTAAACACCCCCATGCCATGCCACATGGATGCAATAATCTATGCAATGGAGCCCTGGTGATGTATTAACTGCCTATACAGCTTCATGCATAGACATATGATAAGCAGACATTTTGGAATTCGAATTTGAAATTTATTATGTATTCCATTCAATTCAGTTTATTTATATCACGCCGATTCACAACACATGTCATCTCAAGGCACTTTTCAGTTCGCCAGATCATCCAGTCAAATTGATTCAAAGTTTTCTATCTAAGGAAAACCATTTTTTTTTTTTTTTTTTTTGCATCAACTCATTGACTCAAAGGGAATCCCTCACACCAGTAGTAGTATTACGACTAATAAACTGAATGCTAGGTGACTATTAGCTGTAACACATTATCATCAAAACATTCAGAAAAACAGATGTCTGAAATGTATCATCTGTGGAGTGACTCAAAAATATACATAAGCTTTCCCTTTTGAAGCAGATTACTGAAGGACATTTCTTAACGATATTATTTAAAGAAATTATTCTGTTCTTACTGAATAACTGATATTAACTTAACTTTAACTGATGAAAGGACTTGTCAGATTAAATTATTTTCTCTCAAGCGACTTGTCCATTCTCATTCGTTTCCTTTAACGCCTGCAGCATACTCTAAGTTTCTTGTCCTAAAATCCCTGTTACCATGCAATGTCTCCTTAAAAATAAATTTCTCTGACGAGGGAAATAGAAGTTGTGTCAGAAGAGCTCTCCTATTCTCTTTTGTTGTTCCAAACCTGCACTAAGCAAAACATCTAAATTCTTTTTTTTTGTTCCCTGAAACATGAGGTTTGCATTTTTTCACAGCAATCCATGATTTCCTCAACGGACAACTGCACTGAAAAAAATTATGCAATCGCTTTTGGCATTTACTTAATCGTATTTAGTTACTTTAACACAATTGTTTTATGTCCTACCCTGCTAACATGAGACAATAATAAATGTTAAATTAACTACATATGATTAAGTAAATGCCAAAAACTGTTGCATTAAAATTTTTAGTGTGCTGCAGCAAATATAAAAAAATGAAATAAGGCATATATAGGCTCACAAACAAAAAGTATCTAAACCTAACTATAGAGGCCATATTTTAACGTTTATTAAAATATAGATTTGTAATAAAACTTTAAGACATTGCAGAACCAGAAGTAATAGTGGGATTGTATTTAATAAATTAATAAAAGGGTTAAAGTATTTATATATATACATATATAAAACTCTGTGAGTAGAAATCTGAGATGTTTTGAAAAGTTGTCTCTTCCGGACTGTTTCCCTGAAGACATGGAGAGCTAATATTTAAGGGTCAGTGGGTTAATCTTTTGGCATTATATAACCAGAAGCCACCCAAATGAAAACTCATTTAGGGCTCCAACTGAAAGTGGTGGGTCATGATTATCAGTTTAGAAGGCAAGTATTTCTTGAATTAAAGATAAATGTCAAATATAAATAGATGTTTCTAGTTTTGTGCCATATTTCCCCTGCAAATAACATTCAAAAGGAGAAGCATGTTACAGGATATGCTGCATCTTCTGAATGCAATGAGATCTCTAAAGGCATTTTCTCAAAAAGGGACTAGGCTAATCCTCTGTTTGGTGTCCATGGTGTTCAACCCTCCTTATGTGTGCCATCAGTCTACAGCACAATAGACAGTCACTCCAATAAAACTGTCTGAAAGACAGTGTGGATATCCGGCTCTCTTTTTCTTCAGACTACCCCTTTAATAGTTTATCCCGCCACCCTTTCTTTTTTCCTCCCAATCCCCCTCAGTCCCTCCATATTCTATGGAAAAAGAGGAATGTGTGTGACTGACTTTTCCCTTCAATTCCTTTTTTTTTTCAGGTTCCGGAGACATGAGGAGACACGTCTACTGAAGAGGATGAACCCGCTGCAAGAGTGTTTGTTCAAAACAAGCTGCACCTTGGTGATAGAGGGTCTCTGGGTTTATGTGAAAAGCATAAAACAAATCAGCCTATAGAATACCTGGCTTCCTCACTAAGTTACAATTTGGTGCAGCTTGCAGCTCCTCATGGACCAGATCATGAAACCGTGCATTGTTGACCTTTAAATGAAGAGCCACCTTCATGTCAGACTCACATATTTAATCACTGTAACATTTAACAGATAGAGAAAAGTCAAAGTCATTAAAAGTATAGACAGCTCCAAAACTAAAAGGGAACATCCAGCTCTTTTATCTGCACTCGTGTGGTTTGGAGCAAAGCAAAGTTTGGTCGAATAACTAAAGAAATAGATCCAGAGGCTTATGTTTGACCACAGTCTGAATTTCAGTGACTTTACTGACTTTTTTTCATAGTGGTACACCCAGAAGGTTTAGTTTCTGGATTATTTCCTTTCAACCAACAAGTTTTTTTTCAGACAGAAGATGTACACTATTGATAAAAGAAATGTCAAATTAATATAAACTGTATTCATATATTAATAATACTCCATGAGCACAAGTATTGCTCCACTTTAATTAACCTCCTACCAAATATTTGGGAAGTTAAAGTAAAGTTATGGTTTCAGAGAAGAATATATATGTGTAAATGATAAAATATATACATGGCTACTCTGATTTAAGTTCAAGAGAAACAAACGAATATTTCTGTTATTAGAACAACCTTATAAAATAAGGGACAAATACATCCAAACTTTCTCCTTTGGTCTAAACTTTAAATAATTTGGTAAATCTCACAAATTGGACTAGATGTATAATGAAATATCACATATGAATTTATATATAATTTAAAAGCTAACAATTGAAAATCAGCCAAACCACCCTCTGGAGCAGAGCAGTCTTTCTAATTTTGAATACTCAATATTTACTTTTGTTCATATATAATATTTCATTTACTTTTAAAGCCATTTTTTGGCATAATGAGTCAAGTTAACCTTTGTATCTGTTACATGTAATGTGCAAGATGGTTAACCAGACACTAAAACAGAATGGCTACGTTTACTATTTCTAATTAAAGTCAATAGGAGATCGGCTGTGATTAACTCAAAGATCAAATCGAGTAAATCAGTCACTCGCTTTGCTGAATTAAATCAGTTCTGATAAGGGAAATCAATTATCCCATCTCTGAGTATATTAGAAAGGCTAGCAAATCCTTTTTGGCTGATCACCGTCAGACGGATCGAGCAAAAAATCAGGGCTATCATTACAAGTTTCCTTTTTCATTAACAGAATGGCCTTCAATGCATGCCAGGAATTAAGTATTTAATTCAACCAGATTTACTCTGCAACTGCGCTGAGCTTTGCAGTTTTGCTTATCGTTTTTTTTTTTTTTTTTGTTATTTAAGCAACAGACGTTGGGTTTCTTAAAATTTGTGAAAAACCCAAATTCGTTCACTTACAGCTCCTCTGGAGATTCGTCCGACTTCTTATACCCTAACATGTAAAAAATAAAACCTTCTGAATGTAGAGTTCATTGAAAACATGCCGTGTTATGGTGATGCACATCTATCATAATCATGTATGAATCAGCATGCATATGTCCAACAACATTAGTTTTAAGCCTCTTTACATGCTGAACCTCCTGTGCATAAAGTAAATCTACATTTTCCCTTGCAGCTTACCTTAAAGATTCCTTACAATCTTTAAAAAAAAGATATTTATTAAAGCTGGGGCATCTCAGTGAAATATAGTGATGTTGAGAAAAATATTTGATCAAGTGATAGCTTCAGGTCAGCATTAATGTATTCAGTGCTAAACTGAGCCTCAGATGAAGTTGAAGCTTCAATAAAAGAATGCAGACCTAACGACAAAGTGGAGTTTTATAGCATTTCCATCTATGTAGCATTTGAAAAATATAAAGCTTGAAAAAAAAGGTAATTTAAAAACAAATATATGACACCTAAAGGAGTTTTGTAGGCTATAACCCACAATCACAGCAATTTAGAGTGCAAAATTCCAGCAAATAAGCCACAATTTACATTGAATAGTTTTGAAAAAAGAAATAAAGCATTTTCCATACCTATAGTCAGATAATGTTATTATGAGTATTACAACATGTTCATGCTTTGGTGGTTCCAATGCCAAAAAACATAACAAAAAAAACAGTTGACGTTTGAAGCCTCAGAGAGCATAAACTGAAGTATGAAGAATATTTAGTCTTGAAGATGAGGCTTGATTTTATTTATGATTTTTGTGTTATCTAAAAAACAAAATAATGTTGTAAACAATAATTATAGGCAACCGCCATGTTGATTCTTCTTCCTTCAAGTTTTACCTATAGAGGTATATTTTAAAATAGATTCTCCAACATCTTAAAAACTGACAAATCCTTCAGAAAAGCACAAAATCATTAAATCAGAAGCTATGTTTATCAGAAAAGTCAAACTCAAAAACTGATATTTTAGAGTTTTTCTTTGATTCCTTCCCTTATAAAATAGTGCCCTGGACACTGAGCTATATGACCCACATAAAGTATTAACTCAATAATAATAATAATAAAAATATATATATATAAATATTTTGTTCCTGTTAAAAAAAATCCTCCTCAACTTTATATGAATCCAACAAACTTTGGATCATCAACTGATAATAAGTGTGGATAACAAATTATATTCATGATATATTTTCCTCGTGATACTCTGGTCCTTTGAACTAAAATGTCTAGCAAATGTGAACACAATAATCTAACCCTATTAATGTGCACATATATGTATATATATGTATATATATATATATATATATATATATATATATATATATATATATATATATATATATATATATATATATTTATATATTGAGGGTGTTAAGGAAAGTAAACAATGGTTTCTATGCACCTCTAATACTGAGGCTTAATCCGCTGAAAAATTATGCAATGAACAAGTGAAGGTGGTTTTTCCATATTTATTTTTTTTTTGCAAATGCAGCATGAACACCTGCAAAACAGCATCTTAATGTTGGTCCAGTAAAAAAAAAAAAAAAAAAAAAAACAAAAGCAAAAAAAAACATTTGATATTTTCCAAATTTAATTATTTTAAGGAACTCTAGGTTTATTTCTTTATTACAAATGAGGAAGATGATTGCAAGTAGACATTTCTTTTACTTATATATAAATATCCAAATATTTCATTGCCTAAACCGTGGCTAAAAACAACGGGATAGAAATGGCATCAATATCTATATAAGAGAAGGATTAGATGACTATAAAATGTACAGTTTTTTTAAGTTTTTAACTTAATATTCACATTCATGTATAAAACTTACAAAATCTGGATTTCTCCAAACATCTAAAAATAGAAACCTTCTGTTTACTGCTGAAGGATTATTCTTAAATTACCATAAATTTAACGGATCATTTCATATCATCAGCATTAATGTAATCCTTTCCACCATCCTGTTGGTTTTCTTTTTTTTGTTCTTTTACAATTCATTTTTAAAATACGTAACTTAATAAATTAACATACTAGCGAAGTCCCTGAAAGCCAATGCTCAAATGTTACTGAGAAAAGGTGTGTGTTGACCAGAGTGTGTATGAGAAGAAATATAGGACATCTGTCAGCATAACCTCCCTCAAAAAATGGGAGCAAGGTTTGGAGGGGGTTATTTCCAAGTCCATACAAAAAATAATTCATAGTAAATATATAATATATTTTTATACATATTTGAATATATTTACAAATATAGCCAGCACTTTACATTTAATGGGGATTCTTTCTCCAGACATCTATCAAGAGAGATGCACCAATATCACAAAATAAGCAGGAGAGAAGTTTTTATATAATTTCTCCTCTTATTCCTGTTTTGTTAGTCAGAGCTCCATCTGTAAGTCCATTTTCCTATTCGTCTTCTAGTTTCATGGTTTCCTCTTACTTTGTTTATTTTTCAGTTTATACTAGTCCATACATTCCTCCGGGAGTAAACAAATCTTGGAATGCCAAGCACTGCTACTGGATCACCAAACAAGTAGTGCTGCGGAGCTTCGGGTTGGGAAGATGAGAACCAGAAGACGAGAAAAAGCTGTGTGTTTACAAGAGAGAGAGAAGGAGGAAGCCTCAGAGAATGTTAGTACATTCAGTCAGTTTGAAGGAGCCTCCATATCAGCCTCTGTCCCCTTCTTTAAGACCTTGAGTGTTCTGTTTCGGCGTGTGGCAGTGCAAGTCCCTGTTTAGGTCCGTTTCAAGGAAGGTGTCTGTGCTACGTCTGTTCAGCGACATTGAGGTTGGGGCAGGCCAAAAGTTGGCTTCGGGGGGGCGGGGGGTTTGGTTTGGGGGAGGGATCTGAGCCAGCAGAGGCTCATCTCTTGACATTCCCGTTGATGTGCTGGTACTTGGGGAGACATGGGTCTTCCGGCAATGGGTCGTGGGAAAACACGGAGTCATCGCCGGAGGAGCAGGAGCTTCGGGTGTCAGGGAAGCTGGGGGAGTACTGCTCCGTAGGAGCACACAGGTCCAGATATTCCTGAGGATGCAGATGGGGGAGAAAAAGACTGTTAGAAAAAAACATCTACACTTAGACTATACAAAAAAAGTTGCAAAACTTCAGGCGCAACCCAGTAGCTGATAGATCAAGAGTTGAAACCCGTTCACCAAGACTTTCAAGGGAAGGGGGGGAGGATCACCTTTATATTGATATTCATCTAAACCATACCAAATTCTGGGAGAATTTACGGAATAGAATAGAAAAATTATCTTCTACTATTGCTGTCTTATCCAGCAGAGCTCAAGCTGACCTGATCACACAGCAGAACGGTTAGAGATAGATCAGATGTTAAGAACCAAACCCGTGAAGTTCTGTTGAATAGCTGCGAGCCACCCAAAACGTAGCCTCAGATCTGAACTTAAAGGCAAAGACAAGCACAGGATGTGGACAAGAAGCAGCCAAAAGGCCAATGTTAATTCTAAGGGGGGCTGCAGAGACCCACTGCTGAAGAGAAGATGAAATTATCCAAGATTCATTTTTTTCTCCTCATATATAATTTTATTAAAACAGAAACTCTGTTCTGATGGGAGATAACAAGCCAAAAAGTCCTTTTTTTTTTAGAAAATAGAGCTGATTCCTTGGACTTTTAGCATTGCCTTCAGGAGCAGAATTATTCTCAGCGTTTAGCAGGCATGGTTGAATGTCTGGTATTTAGTGTCTTTCTGACTTTTTCATGACAGAGGAGCTGCTGGTCAATCAGAACCATGATTCTGTTGATTTTAAATACCCAAAGTACCACCTCTAAGCTTCTTTAACGTTTTAGAAACAGACTTATTTTGTGCTTTTGCAGATAAGGCGGAATTTTAATAAACCTACAAGAGTATGCTTTTATTTGCATATGCATGTGTAAAAAAAGGACAATAGAATGGGTGAAGATTTTAAACCTGATCTGTGCCATTACGGACAGCCTCAAAATGATTTACAGCTTCAGTTGCAGAAGATGTTTAGACTTAGAGAGGCTAAATACAAATGCAAGCAACAATTTTCAGATTTATTTTTCTAAACCATGGTTGAAAAGCACATCTAGTTCCGCTTAAATACAGTACTAAGCATTACTGCGTTGTTCTGTAAAAAAATGTCTAAATTCTAAATTTAAGTTCACTACATGATAAAAGGTAAAAATATGTTAATAGAGTATGAATGTTCATAGGAACTGGGGCCCCTATACTGGACCTTAACTGTATCCACATACATTCAGTCAGAAATCTGGCGTTGAAATTCTTGACGTAAACCATAGGAGACGGTTTGAAAAACAATTCAAGAAGCTGGAAGAGTTCAGCTAACCGCCATGAAAAGGGAAAGATGAAAACCTCAAGAAATCCTGTTATTAATTTTTGACTCAGTCCAGTATTGCAAAGATGTTTGTGTCTGTGGAGGCCCCCTTTTTTCCCCCCTCTCCTTGACTTTAATGGCTGTTACTGGGCATCGCTGTGTGGATGAAGAGTTCTTGGGGTTTTGTAGAAAATGAGCACTGGCTTCCATTTTCCCAGCTCAACACGAACAGGCTCATATTACTAAAGATCTCCACATCTGCCAGCGGTTTGGGGTGAAGGAAAGGGAGAGAAAAAGGGGCAAGAAAAGGGGGCTTTATTACATTTCAAAAGTTTGAACTCTAAGTTGGGATTTTTTGGCATAAGTCCACAAGGGTCCAACTCCAGAGCAGACATTTCTTTACAGCTTTCAATTGGCGGCCTCTTTTGAAAGAGACAAAGAAGCGAATGAAAAAGAGGGAATGAGGCATTGATGTGACGACTGGACCTCAGCAGCTATGCTGAGTAAGGATAAGATCATCCAGTCATTTCTCAGCACCGTATCAGCCTCACGTCAACCAAGCTCTATAAACTTTCTGGCAACACTCAAAAACTGGTGTTCTCCTCCCTTTATTGTGTTTAGTCTTTTATTGCATTTAAAGGTCTGTTTGCAAGGAAGGTACATGAGGCATGAATTCCGGCCACCCAGATCGAATGAGCTAACGGTTACCGAAAAGGAGAGGTGTGAATGGCAGTTAGACTCACCTCATTAGTGTTCAGGGTGAGGATTCGATCCAGGTCCTCTACTAGCTGCTTGAAGGTGGGTCTCTGTGATGGAATGGCGTGCCAACAGTCTTTCATCATCATGTACCTGAGAGAGGAGAAAATATACTTTAACATCAACATATTGGAGATTGACCGGTACAGGTTTTTCCTTAAGGCCGATATCTATTATTTTGACACCAGTATAACCAAACCTGATTTTTATGCCAGTATTGATTTTTTACTTCATTTATATAATAAAAATGAAAGCAATGATTACCAAAATTCAGACAATTCTAATTTTTATCAAAAAAGAAAGATGTATTACTGCAGTGCATGAGATTTGTGTGATCTCAAGGCATAGCTGCTGAATGAATGCATCCATATATATAGCGACCAAATGCTGATACAAGAATGAAAGGCTAATAGTCATCAAAATATTAGCGAGCCAATATATCGGTATACATAGGATGCAAATTTCCAAATTGGAGCTTTTTGCAGGTCCCATCACCCAGAAATCTGAATTTTCCATCTTAAAATGTGTCTGTTCATATTGGGTTTCAGAAAAACCTCCAAGAAAATCTGGAGACAGAAAATGTGTTTGGTTTTTTCTTGATGCCTCTTGGTTCAAACCAGAAAAAACTCTCCACAGAATGCGATCAAAAATGTCCTCCTTGATGGATTCGTGGAAGGGTGTTAATATTATTCCACTTTGCTTGATTCCACCAATCAGCGACTCGCCTGCAGGCAGTTAGAAGGTGTTGCTGCTTGTGCAACTATTAACTTATAATTGGTGTGATCAGGAAACAATGCTAAATGAAACATGGCAAACAGCTAATGTTGCTAACGCTACATCCACATAAACGCGTAAAGTAAAATTATCTTTTTACCTTTGAGGAAAAAATTGGATATGAAAAGGGGTCAGAATGAGTTTTATTTATTTTTTCTCCTAATAATTATTAAATGTTAATGTAAATAGAATTTTAGAATAAATTACAATATTCACATATCAGGCTATGGCTACTTTATCACTTTTAATTGTAAGAATAATAATAATCTTTTGTGTTTGGGTGGTTGCTTTTGTATGCATTCAGTTGGATTAGATTTTACTGGGAATTTTGGGAGGTGGTAACATAGGAGAACAACTTCCAAAAATGTTAAGCTTAGTGCAACAACAACTAAGGCTGACTTTAATTGGATGGAAAAGATTTTATTTTTGGAGTAAAGTACTAAACTTACAGCTCATTGGTGCAGTTTCCAGGTTTGTCCATGCGATGTCCCTCTTTTAGCAACTTGAAGAGCTCTTCTACAGGAATGCCAGGGTAGGGTGAACCCCCAAGGGTGAAGATCTCCCACATCAGCACCCCAAAAGACCAACTAGTGAGGAAAACAGGAAAAATAGAAAGGGAATTCAAAGTCAGAGAAGAAATGCAGATGTATGCAAATCTAATCAGAAACCTTCAGTATATGGCACCATTAGAGCTGCTTGGCAGATAACTTCCGTCTTGTCAAATGATTTATGGAGAGAGGAAATACAACATAGAAACATCAGTGCATTAAATGCCCACTTTCTGTCATCCAGTGACTTGTGGTGCAAAGCCACTGGCAGTGCTGCACAGCTCTGATCTCAATGACGGCTTTTGTGCCTAGCTGACTGGTTACAGAGCCTGGCATTGTCCATTCGCACCAAACCAAAGCAAACACTGGACCACCCACAGCAGACAAAGGAGAAATAATCAACAAAAGATGTCCAGAGGCAGAGGTGGTGAATACTAATTATTAACTGCTTGCTTGCTTCAACTTCCTGTTCCTAAGCTCCAGGTCTCAAATGTTAACTTTTTCACTTAGCAGCTTCTGTATTAAGACGTAAGGGGTGCATTATTTTACGAAACATAGCATGCATTACTACAGACTGCGTGCATATCAAGCACATAAGGGGTCCAAACAGAAAACTCTGAACACCAAAAACTTGGGCATTTATCATTACTTTCATCTGTTTACACAACCAGCCGGCCAGGTCTGTTCTCTGCTCTATCAATGCATTGCATCTCTGCCCTTGTTGACACACTCGTCTCTCCTTTCTGTGTCACTTTGTAACCATCGCTCAGCACTTGTCAGCTTGTTTAGCTGTGCAGGATGATGTCCACCTGCAAGCAGCCATGACTTACAAAAATAAACACACAAACTCAGGGGGGTACTTAGCTGACCTGGCATTATGCCTTAGTGGAGACCAGAACACTTCTGTGGTTCGGTCAGTTTCAAACATAGATTATGTTTATGCAAGTCATTTAATTAATGGATGCCTCTATGTAAACAAGGTTGGGACTGAGGAGTCATCCATATCTCATCACATTCAAGTCATAGTGTTACATCATATGCTTCCAGTGCAGGATATCTGATCGCTGCCAAAAATCAGTGCAGACATGAATGATAAAACCACTTTATATATTGTGTGGTTATCATAGATGCATATAAAATCTGGTTATGATTTGAAAACCAAATTCCTGTTTACAGGTGGACTGGAAAAGGTTGGTGAGGAGTCAGTAGGAAAAAATACTCCTCTAAATGCACCATATTAAAGGAAAATTCCAGTTTTTAACACTTTTAGCCCATTTTCTGTAGTGTCCAGGATGAAATCGAATGATCGACACCAAAATTTTGACAATTGGTCCTGTCTCTGCTATTTGGCTCATGCAGAATCCCCCCCTGGCTGCTTCAGAATGGCTTCCATAGTGCATGTCCGATAATGTCCTTAAAACAACCTTAAACGTTCTTTTTTTAAAATATGCTACTCACCGGGTCGTCAGCACTGTTCAATGACGTTCCAAAAAAAGTTTCGTGAAGAAAAAACGTTCCTGTAGTGTTTTATTTAGCATTTTGTAAATCCCATTGAGTTCTGTTGGAATAGTCAATGGGGCCTGTTTACACTTAGTTGAAGTCTTTTCGCAAGGCCCAAGTGTTTCTGCTTCACTCTGTGTACTCCGACGTCGAGCTGCTAACGTCTCTGTTAAACACTTTAAAAAACTCTGAAAATGGAATACGAAAGGTGGATTCTTGAGGAGGACATATTGGACTTTGAGTTTGACGGTAGAGGATACCGTCGCCAACTAGTGGTCTGGAGTGTGCAACGCTTCAGATTCGAACGGGAAGCGGAAGTTTATAAGCGGTTGTGATGTATCGGAAAAAATAGTTCTGGGATTTACAAAATGCTAAATAAAACAAGACAGGAACGTTTTTTCTTCACGAAACGTTTTTTGGAACGTCATTGAACAGCGCTGACGACCCGGTGAGTAGCATATTTTAAAAAAAGAACGTTTAAGGTTGTTTTAAGGACATTATCGGACATGCACTATGGAAGCCATTCTGAAGCAGCCAGGGGTGGATTCTGCATGAGCCAAATAGCAGAGACAGGACCAATCGTCAAAATTTTGGTGTCGATCATTCGATTTCATCCTGGACACTATAGAAAATGGGCTAAAAGTGTTAAAAACCGGAATTTTCCTTTAAGAGTCACACTGAGTACAATAGTATTTGGTGTGGAAGCTCTGACTATAGGATAAAGACTTACAGATTTTCTTCCTCTGGTTTACAAACAAAATATACCAAAACGCTAAAAGGTCGCACTACCTTTAACACTCTTTTGTGTGGGTTAAGTGACAGAAGGAAGGCTAGGGTTATTATAATCAACCTAAACATGCATGGCCAAGAAAAAAACGAAAGAAGTAATATACATTTTATATTTGATTTGTTAGTAATGAATCAGCTAGTAAACCCATTTTTTTCTTAAATACATCAGTGAAATGACCAGGTGCTAACAGCATGTGACAAATACAAGATTCTGATGTGGAAGCGAGAAAGAACAATAAAATGTAACTGTTTATCATTCAGCTCAGGGGAGCTGTCTTGGAAAATAGTCAGGAAAGAAGAAAAAATGTGTTGTAATTGTTCTATATAATTATTTTGAACATCAAGCTCTTTTATGTCATGAATGGAACAGAATTCATAAGTGTGTGCAACCTTTAGGGGACTGAAAGATTAAGGATAAATGCCTTTTTCTAGCGAATACAAGGAAAGACTCCCGTTTACACTTAAAGAATTCAACTCTGCACAAATACTTTTTAACAACAGCTCATAGTGTTTCCATAAAAATAAAGAAAATAACTGCCCAAAGTTTATAAAAGTGAAATAAAAATAACAGTCAAAGTTCGATAAAAAATAAATGGAAAATCTGCAAGTAAAACCTTGATCGGTGCATCTCCAGTGGATATATTGGATCTAAAACTAAAGTCTGGCTCTCTACACTTCAGCTGTAACTGTCCGCTCATACCTACACTCTCCAGAGCTGCTCCTCTGAGCCCATTTGTTATACCGCAAAGGGGGGAGTGTCATTACAATTCATGTATTCATTTAATCTGATGTCATGTATAGATTGCCTGTGCCTTGTGATGTTTGATTCGGCTCCACCTCCTCCTGCACACACACAAAAAGCCAATTACTAAAAGTGAGTGATGGATCGTAATTAGTGGTGAGCCAGTACACAGGACCTAGCGCACACACTCCCTTTCTGCAGAGCTCTCCTGTGTTATTGATTGGTGCTGTGCTGTGGAACATGAAGGACGCCCTGCGTGTACACAGATTTTTTTTATGTACACGAGACAAACCACACAGAGACAACGACAGTAAACGCATTCTTCGAATTAATTGGGATGTTTTGTGTGCTACTGGTGTCTGACTGAAATGCTCGCAGCGAAAGCCTCCTTTGGCGAGGGTCAGCAAGGCATTTATCTAATTGCCACATGCGCTTTTCTGCCGCCAGTGTCTGCAGCAGAAACTTCAAACAACTCTGTCAGGACTCATGAGACTCAAACACCAAAAATAGAGGGATGCTCTTGCTTTGTTCTGTTTTTAGAATGAGTACTCTTGATCTTAAATAAAATGAGGAAGAGACATACACGGGTCAACGATTCACATACCAGATGAAAGAAAATAAGAATTCAGAGATAAAAGGGAAAGAGGGGGAGTTATTTTGATCATGGAACGGGTCCAAAACAATGAACAGCAGCATGTGTTAAGTTTTGCTGAATGAGGAGAAGAGGGGGGACAGGAGAGAGGGAATGCAGGCCTGCAGCACTGTTATGTTCAGACATTAAGTAGAGGCCTGAAAAGGTGGGGAGACTTCCGAGCAGGGCCGGAGAAGCTGGAGGGGGGAAGGGAGGGGTTCTGGTGGGCCTCGGACTCCTTCCAGGCTCTTTGAAGACAGTCAGATTAGTAACACGGCATTGGCTGCAAGTCTAGCGTGAAATCCTCACTTTTGCTACAGACTGGCCAACGTTTGCCTCCTATAGCCAATAACCCCCCAAAAACTCTATACCCATCACCCAAAAATCAAAGGTGGCACCTTACTTTAATCTAACTGCACAAGGGGCAGTGATAGAAAATACAGCAGTGACTTTCTAGTAAATACCAATATGGAATACAAATACTCACACATCACTCTGATGTGTGTAGACCCGGTCGAAGAGCGCCTCGGGAGCCATCCATTTAACCGGGAGACGACCCTGAAAAGACAAACACACAGGAAGGTTAACTAAAAGCCAAGCCGTAAGAAACTCTTGGACTCCTTATTTCTGGCATCATCAGCATCTTTCGAGCTATTCGCTGTCATTATCTTGTTACTCTTAAAGAGAGGGAAAAAAAGCTGAAATGTGAGAGCAACCTCTCAATTAAGGGTGTAAAAACAAAGCAACCGTCTGGGATGGGAATTCCCAAAGGAGCATTTATGTTGTTTAAGCAATAGAGGTGATAAACAGGGCCACGGATAAAGGAGAGTTTATCTCTGTGTTCCATTAAAACAGACGGAGCGGATAAGCATTCTTGGCAAGGTCAGAGTGTGCCTTACCTTAATAATAAGACCTGAGGGGCATTAACTCATTTATTCAAGAGATTAAATATTTCTATGGAGATTCAATTAGTTAGACATAGACAACATTTATTGTACAGCGTTTCGACAGTAAATGAACATTTCCATTCTATAAAGTGCAGCAGTCATCAAATGTAAACAGTGTGGGAGGAAAAAAACATGGTGCAAAAAAACGCATTGATATGAAGTTCAGAGCATTAATACTTACACTGCAAAAATGGTCTAGAAATAAGTAAACATTTCTTAAATTAAGTGTATTTCAACCTCAGTTTCATCCGGTAATTAAGATTATTTGTGAATAGAATGAGTAGTTTTGCTCTTAAAATAAGATAATTAGACAATATGCACTTTAAATAACACAATGTAATTGTTTTTTTTCTTATTTTAAATGTAAATTGTCTTGTTCTACTGGTAAAGTGTCTGACTTACCACCTAAATTCAAGAAAAACTAGAAAAAATGACTTATTTAGAATTCTATTTTTTGTGGTGTATGGTGCAAATTTGCAGTATATTTTGGGTTTGGTGTTTACAGCGTGATGCAGAATCTGTGACGTGATGTTGAGTTTTTTTTTTTTCAACGGTTCAGCAGTCTGATGGTGGTGGGAAAGAACTGCTGCAGAATCTGCTGGACCTGCATCCTCCTCCCAGACGAAGCAGGGAGAACAGTCCATGGTGGGGGTGTGACGAGTCATTAGTAATGTTAAGAGCTCCATGTTTTGATTCTTTAACTTTTTGTAAAGAGATGTATTGCTTCTTTGGCTTTTGATACCATGTAGAGTGTTGATTTTATGTATACACACATGCATATATTTATCCTGTGCTGGCAGTGCTTTTATTTATTTTTTAAATTTTATTTACTTTTATTTTTATTTATTTTAGTTATTTTATCTTTTTGTGCAGCACTTTGGAAACCTTGTGTTTATTGAAATCGTGCTATATAAATAAAGTGGATTGGATTGGATATGGATATTAAGAGGACATCACACAGATGATGTGTTTGTAGTAAACTTTGAAGTTTTTCTCATCTTGCCATATGAAACCACAAATATCAGTGTTATTTGTCTGATACAAAACAACACATATTTGTCCATATCATTCCACAGGCTTATAGTAGATTTAAAGATAAATTATATATATTTTTTAATTATCAAGTTCAGAATAAGGTAAACCTTTGTTAAAATCACTTTTCAATAATTGCTGCAGATTCCCAGTTGTATTAAGGGTGGGACTTTGGAAAATTCTAATTTCATAAATATGCTTTCATATAAGCCATTCATTTTAGCCCAGGCTGTAATGTTGAGGTGATTATTGTCCTGCTGAAAGCTGAGCCTTTTATCAATTCAAAGGGCTATTGAAGCCTTGAACATTTTTCTTCAGGATTACCCCTTGTCTAGGTTCATCCTTCTTCTTACAAAAAGTCTGACCAGCTTCTATGTCCTTCTAAAAGAGAAGCACCCTACAGCGTGACGATGCCACCATCATTTTTCATTGGTCTGACCAGAGCTCCTCCTTCCAGATGTTTGCTTTGACCCAAACATGCTTGAAACTACAAAGAGGACTTCTGAAAGCTTACTTTAAAAGTGTGGTTCTACTTCTCACTTTTCCATAAAGGACAAATTGTGAAACCCACAACTAATAATTCACCATACATCTTATTTGTAATAAAACTGCGAAAGACTAAAACCATGCACAATTTGTGGTTATAACATGATATAAAGTCTAAAAAACAGCAATAAATAGTAGTCATAAAAGGCTTCATTTTGTGAAAACGAAGACTAAAGAATAAAAGCTGATGGCTCCATCAGATCCTAAAACACACTGCTGTAGCTGTGGTTATTGTCCCAGCACTCACCTCCATCATAGTCATCAAATACTGTCATGGTTGTCAGCTAGTTCTCAGCATGATCGTGCATGCAATGAAAAAGGCAGTCATGCATATTAAATGAGGATGTGCCGGCAGTGCTGATATGTGGTGGGAAAGAAAGACACCACTGGGCCACTATGGAGATGTCAGTTATGTTTAGTCTGCTCCCTTTCCCCCCCCTTTCCCTCTCTCCGTGTGTCTTTTGGAGCTAATTGTTTAAATGTTGATGAAACTAAAAGAACAAGAGACTGAGGGGGTGAACTAGGCAGGGTCTAGAGAAGAACTACATTCACAGCCTGCCTGGGAACCTGCAGCTTCTGCCAAGACACCAGAAGAGGAAAAGAGTGAAGCAGAAAGATGAGGGGGGACAGAGAAAAGCCTAAACCATGTGAGCTGATTTCAAACTGTTTACAAAAATAGAAAAAAACAGCCAATAATCTAAAACCTCCAACCCTTCAGTGCGCAGCATAGAAGATGTGAGGACTTACGTTGGTTGTCTTTTTATAGTAGTCAATGTTGTGGACGTCCCTGGCAAGGCCGAAGTCAGCGATCTTCATGAAGTTACTTTCTGTGACCAGAACGTTCCTCGCTGCCAGGTCTCTGTGTATACACTGGGATGGAAACAGTGGAAAAAAATAGGTCATAGGAAGAAAAATGGGGAGGTCAAAATGGAAAAAAGTAAAAGAAGAGAAGAAGGTTAGGTCTATAATTTTTGGAAAGCTGTTAGGACTTTCATGAAACAAATACATGACCCTGGATAAGTCACACTTAGCCATGTGTTCAGTATCTGAACATGAAATGATAATGAATGTATGGACCAAAGTATGTGTGCGTGTCAGACAGTCACATTCCAACAGTGAGAGGGAGCGTGAGGCTGCATTTGGCCAAAATGGCTGTACCCCCATTGTGAGAACCTCGCAATTCTTCTGCACAGAGGGGCTTTTGTCGTGCAATGTGAGACAATACAAGGATTTGGGCAGGGGGTATGAGTAGTGTTTTCAGGGGACCGTGTTCCCACAGGGACACACAAACAAGCTTCCGACATAAAACCTTTTTTGGATGATGTTGTTAAACTCTCTAGGTACCGATCACTGGCAAGGAGATGGATCTAAGCAGCCAGTGAGCTGGAAGGTTGATGTGAAAGTAGGGCATTTTGTGTGCTTGCTTGTGTCCTCCTCTTACCTTTTGAGATGCGAGATACTCCATGCCACGTGCAACTTGATAAGTGCAGGAGACAAGATCTTTGAAAGTGAGCTGTTCATCTGAGACATGGGCGATGTCGTAGGAGTATTCCATCCCAGCAGGACGGCGGGCTCTGAGGTACTCTCTGAGGTTGCCTTTAGAGGCATACTCTACTATCACATAAAGAGGACCTGTATAGGCACAAGTCACACAGAATAGGGGTTCAAACACTATTATAAAAGACTTTATTGAAGGGAAAGTTTATAAAGCAAAGATAAGACTTTTAATCTTTGTTTCTACCTGCATTAAGACTGACCGATGTTTAGGAAAGCAAACAATAACTATTCTTTAAACCTTTAGATAATAATGGTTTCTGTGATAAAAACAGGTATACTAAAATAACATTAATATTTTAATTTGTGGTAACATTTCGGCTTTGTCGGTCAACAATAAGTGATTTTATTAATTTTATTACAGTGGATATTTAATAGGTTTTTAAAGCAGCTTGTCAAGAATTTGCAAATAATTGTAAAGTGATATAAGATGCTATGTATCCTGGTGGAACTTGCCCAGTTTAAGTATTAAGCCCCTTACATGAATACCCATAAATAAAAACAGTTAACGTGTTTGAATGGCCTAGTCAAAGTCCAGACCAAAATCTAAGTTATAATCTATTGCAACACTAGAATATTGATGTTAACTAACACCTTCCATCCAATCTAATGAAGCTGATAAATGGCAAGAGCATTGACTCGGAGGGGTAAATAAGTTTAGATTTTACTTTTCCAGAAGATTTTAAACGTGTGTATAACTTTTCTTCCACCTCACTCTCATGAACTCCCTTGTTTTGTTATATCAAATTAAGTCCCAATAGAGGTTTACATTCATTTAGGTAAGGCACTGTTTATTAGACACTCACCATCTTGCGTGCAGGCTCCCAAAAGGTTAATAATGTTCTTGTGTTTGCCAATCATCTTCATCATTTCCATCTCTGACACCAGGTCAGAAAGGTCCTTCTCTGTGGTATCATCTGCAACGACAAAAAAGTTCACATTCATGGGTGTCTGGAAAAACATCATCCAAAATAAACATGGTCCATCTGTCTTTTAGCTTTACTTTAAGTTAAGGGTCTTCTCAGTTCTATGGAAGCTAATTTGGAAGCTGCTTGTGATTAGGCCGGGATGACAGACAATAGTGGCTAAAGTTACAGCTCCTCACATACAGTACACAGGCTTTCAGAGCCAGAATGGAAAAGAGGGAAATGAATTATCTTCACCACAAGAACACTTTATTGTGGAACTGCTTGAGACAGCGGAAGTTTAGAAATACACTAAGCTAGTCAAGATGGCATTTCTTGCATTCTTCCGCTACATTATAGTAACTTGAGTCACTGTTAAAAGTACTCTACAGTCAAGGAAGGTAAACAGGACCTCTAATGTACCTAATCTTACAGTGTCCTGCAACCCCAAACCGGTCTGACCCCTCCTTCAGCTTTCATTAATCACAGCAGCGCCCTTGACGTGACTTGCCTCATTGTTTGAATACTGACTGAGCTCTACCCAAACGTTGCTTCGGGGTCAGGTATGCAACCACCCCCTAACCTTTACCTATTCGAACCACCTTCCTCAAGCCGTCAGTCAGCAGGCACCAATAACGAATAATAACCACAGCCTCAGGCTCCAACTTGCACCTTTGCTGACCCTCCCACATTAATTAACTAAACAAACGTTCCTACTTCTCTCATAAGATGTGATTTCAGACGTGAAATTAATCCAAATCTACATGTCTCCTCTTAAGTCAGAAACAACAAAGCAAGACAAAGACTATGCATTGGCTGTATACTGGTAACAAGGTATAGAAAAACAATGTAGTGAACCTAAACAACTTTGTGTCATACACCTCCTTTGTGTAAAGGGATTCAAGACAAGTTAAGCCAAGTTTGCTTTGGCTATACTGTATGTAGCACAGCATAAGGCAGCGCTGCCCCTCCCTCACAGTAATAGTTGCCCAATATGCCAAGACAGGACTTACAGGAGTTCCTGCTGTTGAAATAATGCATTCATTTCGTAAACTATGTATGACGTTCTACCCCAGGAGATATCCAAAGCATTTAACCAGTTAATATTAGCATAACAAACGTTCCTGTGTACTGTATAATTTTACGCACACCAAGAAAGTTACTCATATACTAACTTTTAGGTTAAACTTTTAGCCTAAAGTGTTTCCCAAAGCCTCTAAATAAAGAACTATAATCATACAGGAGATAAAAAGCACTTATTTAATCAATAAACAGCATGTATATGTAATATTCTATATTAATTTATAAGCAATGGAAGTACGGTAATAATTGCTTTAAACCTCACCTTTCAGCATCTTGACTGCAACAGTGACCGCCTCCTTTGGTTTGTCCTTGTCGATGCCAAGAGCTTCTGCCATCACAACTTGGCCAAAGCAGCCTTCACCCAGAGGTTTGCCTAGAGTTAACCTAAAAGAAAACAAAGGTATTAAACCGCAAGCCAATAAGTTAAAAGTGTCCTGTGATATGAGCTGCATTGGCTGCCACTCTGTAGGAAAATAAAATGTAGGAATAAAATGTGAGATCAAGGTATTTAAGACCAGACAGAAAGACAGTTTCCTAGCTACAGTCAGCATTTCATCTTCTTTGTATTTTAATCAGATTCTGTTTGGAGGATTGCTTTAGTGCATCAATGAGGTTTGAGCCAGAACAGTAGGTAAGAAGACACATGGCAGGAATAATCTCTTCATAAACCCAAGTAGAGCCACTCTTTTGTAAACTGTTTACCCTGTCTTGGCATGTTCCAGTATACACTTATAAGTCTCTGCAAAGGAGGCAGCTTAGCCCTGACATATTAGCCTGTGATGGATGAAATTCTGGCTTCCCTTTGCCATTGAAATAGGCTGGAGTAGCTATATCGCCGCCTCAGACTGTGGATACAGAGAATTCCCAATCTGTGTGCTTTTTATAATTTTTTAAATTTCAAATTAAAACTTAATTGCATTTAGTTTAACAAAGGTGCTTAATGATAAAATGAAATGCAAAAGACACAATTATTTCAGATTTTACAAAAAAAAAAGAAAAAAAGATTATATATTTCCTAAATTGGTGTCTTCTGAAGGCAATTAATTATACTAGACTTTATAAAGGGGTATCAGCATAAGGAGGCTGAATGCAAATGCAGGTCAAACTGTTAAATAAAAAAAATAATTTAACATTTATTTTATTATTTGAATATGTTAGTCTGATAAATAAAATCAGAAAAAAAATCCGGTGAAGTTGGCCTTTGCAAGTAACTACATATTTTAACTGTTAGCTATGTCAAGGTTATTGGTTTGATTTTTAACTTTACTGCATGATCTTCAGCAGCTATCCATCGTAGGGCCCACTAACATGCCCTACAACCTGGTGTTTTTCACTTTGATTGACATAAGTTGGCCCCCCACCTCATAAAACCCACCGTCCCCCTATCTAAACATTCACAGCACAGTGCTAAACCAACGGGCCTGAGGCTGGCGCCCTGCGGTAGTAACACAATCCCCTATCTGTCCACAAACACAGGCTACACTCAATGGCAGGCATTCTGTCCATCCGGCCACACATAATCAATGTTATTTTTTTCCGCGGCCCAGACCGCAAAAGTTAGCATTCCTCAGTGTTTTACAATCCCAACATGATCCTTTAGGCGCTGGGATGACAGGCAGAGAATAAAGACCCAAACAGAGAGGAAGAGCCTGGCTAAACAGCCAAATTCAAATCATAAGTTGAATTAATCCCAATTTTAAACCAAAACCTAGCATTACATGAGAATATATACAAATATTATGAGCTAAACTTTTTTTTTTTTTTTTTTTGGTTACTGACCTTTTAGCAACAGCTTGAGGAAATTCCCCAGTTCTTTTAAAGCTCAGTGCTTTCGTTTGTTTTAAAACTTCTCTAACCTTTGCCGACTTGTCAAGTCAACCTTAAGGCTTATCGCAGCAACTCTGACACACTGAAACCTCAGCTGAGCTAATTCCTCTGGTATGGCACAGAGGCAGCACTCCTTGCCCAAACATGCAGATGAAAGCTGCGAATACCAGCCACTAATTAGCACGACTTCACTCTCTACGGACAGAAGCATGTAATAGAGGGAGAGAGGGAAGTTTAGCTGCTATGGTAATGATGGGGCAAGTTGTACAGCAGATGATTCAAAAGCTTTTGTCTCTGTCATCACAAACATGCAGGGTGTCAATCCCCCATTTCAAAAATAGCTTTTTAATTATTGCTGATATGTTATACATATTGCATTTAAATCCACGTCTTTATGTTATTAGGATCCACTTAAAGGGATATAACTGCATCTCATTTAATTAAATCTCATCGTAAACTAAAGTTTAATTAAAAAAACTAAAACTATTATTTAATCCAAGTTGATTACACTCAGAGGAGTATATATTTTAAGAATTAAGCAATCAAATATTAATGTTAAAGAAACAAGATAACATGCAGTAATTTAAAGCACACTGCAGATTAATGAAAGAAAAAAAGTATAAAAAATGTGTATTAGCCTTGGGCGGATTGTGAAGAAGAGTTAATATATACATATATATATTTTGTTTGGCTTTATGTAATATTGACTTTTTGCTAAAGTAAATCGTCTGAATGGTATAAAAGAAAAAAAGCACTTCTAATTTGTGAAACACTTTATGTTTAAATCTCAAAGTCTCAGAAAACAAAGCCCACAACAGAATCCTGTACAAATGTCTTAATCTTATGCAAAGTTTACCGGTACCTATTTTTTGGAGGGCTACAAGCTTAATAGATGAGATGCTCATTTAACCTGGTCATTACTGTATCTCTCCCTCATTTTGCCCTACTCATCTTAAGCAAAAATAAACAAGCAAATGTTAGTAGCATGAATAAAAAACATTTTTGCATCTACTTAAGCATATTTTGTTATTTTAACTCAACTGTTTCCGGTTAGCAGGGCGGGACATGACACAGGTGTGTTAAAATAACTAAATATGCTTAAGTAGAGGCAATAAAGCATGCATTGTTTTTTCATTGAAGGATCATCTCAGTCGAAACTGATCAATCCACCCATCCTATAATGTAACAGGACAGCTTAAATTTCCTACGCCCGGAATGTCAGTAAGTGACAGACACTTTCACCACAGACTGCAGAGTACATGGAAGTATCAACTCATCATTATTAAATAAAATTATATCATGATATATATTGACATTGCATTATTGCCCAGTTCACTGTGTTTTAGTTCTGGCATTGGTTAATTAATATGAACAGTGGCCAAGATAACTAATATCAGCTAAATTATTGTATGAATATATGTAGTGTATATTGTAGCACCATATTGAGGTTATGCAGGCTGTAAATCCTGAAGGATAAAAAAAATGTCAAAATAAAAAGGTTTCTTTGCAGCGCCTACCAAAGAGTTGGAAAAAAAAAACCTTTGCTCTGTTCTCAATGTTTGTCTTCTTTCACTTAATTTAATGCAAATAATCCCTGCCTTTTCTGAAAAACCATCCAAAGTTAATGTAATGAGAGTTTAAAATTTTAAAGGTTCTAAAACTTTAGCTTTCATTGCTACTACAATGTGTTTGAAATAGGAGTTGCTTCAAGATGAAGGTAGAAGTCTACTTTGGTTGTTGCTACTGTTAGTTTCCAGGTAATAAAATTTAAACAGTCTAATATTAAAAGCCCTGCACTGCCCCTTTAAATCTAAGTCGTGTTGCAATATCTTTTTCTGGTTAGTTTTATGCAGGAACTTAAACTGATTAACATAATCATGGAGCTGAAGATAAGACATTTCAATTAGGAGAGAGACATCAAAATATTTTCTATATAAGAAAAAGAAATGTATAAATACAAAACAGTTAATAAATAGGCAGCTCTTACCTATCTCGAGAAAATTCCCACAGTGGATCCTCTGGAAGGTCGTACTCAGGGATTGGATCATCGTGTCCAGAGCTCCGCCGTGTCATGATGCGAACCAGGGGAGTGCTAGAGTTCATGGATGAACTCGAATCTGCCGACACCTATAGGAAAAATAATATTGGCTGATCAACGGAGTCTAGGTTCGTAAGCTGGTCAAAGCTCCAAGGCATCACTAGAGGAGTCTGAAACTTTAGGCATGAATAACACTGCACAACCTGTTTAATGTTTAATCAGTATAGTGAGCAGATATCAAAAGATATGCCCAATTTCCATGTTGAATATTAAACCAAACGTACAGTTTCTCCAGGGCAGATATTCCATTTTTTCTTTGATTAAGAAGTCAGCAGCTATAATAATTCTTGATGATTCTGTGTTAATTGCCTGTCTTTGTTCATGAGCCTGAGGCTCCATGCTGCTCTCTCTACACCCTGACCTTACCTTGATACTGGAATCAGTCGCCTCCTCAGAAAGTAATCCAACACTCTCTATACCTTTTTGTTTTTCCTGAGGTACAGAAAGTTCCACATGTGTAGAGAAAACATCTGGCTGCAGTTTTTGGCAGCAGGATTGACTTGAACAGAAATTCATGCTCTCTGAATGAATCTAGGCGTGGATCCTTTTAAATATAGTACCTTCAAAGTATGTTGAGTACTTCTCAGTTCAAAAGGTTGATATTCTTTTTAGATATTGATTTACAATTTTTTTTAACTTAAACAATAAAGAAATTCTGCATGAACAAAGGGACATTTTTAAAGCCTTTTTTTCTGTCAATTTAAGTTACTAATAATGGAAAAAGCATGATTAAGGGATATTTGATACAGAGATGAAGACATATCCTGCACAGAGAATGCAAGGGTAACTTTTCAAGATTAATTATTGCATCATTTCGGCACGGCAGGAATGCTTTAATAGTGACCTTCTGCTGATCTCCCTTTGGACAATATCCCACTGTGTCTCGATGAGGTTTAGGTCAGGCCAGTTTGCTGACTCATCAGACTATAGTCATGAAACTATGCATTGCTACTTTAAGTATGTGGAAAACGGTGCTGCTGAAAAGTGAAATCTGACTTAAAATGTTTTAAATAACTTTAAATAATCCTCTAATGTGCCTAAAGAGACTTAGATTAATTGGCTTCTTTTTCCCCTTAGTGTAGAAAAGATGCAACTGATGAGGTTTCTGATTTAGGAGTGACTTAAAGTAATAAATCAGTTCATTTTTCTGGGTATTGATGCAATCTGTTCCTCATAAATCTAACCCAAACTTGTAAACATCCTTGTTCGATATGTGCTTTTTTCTGACAAATTTCTCATGAAAATCTTTAGATAGTTTAATCAGGAAACTGCCAACCTTTTTAAAATCTAGGTCTCTGACTTTGTGTGTTGTCTCCTCTAGAAGTGTTAGATGCCTTTAGAACTCTTTATCTACTTTCTGTTACCTGGCGGCGCAGAGGGATCTGTTTGGTTAGCTTGTGGACCGCTGGTGGGCTCCCGAAATCAGGCTTCTTTATATTGTTCCTCATGCGGCAAACCACCACAATGCCCACCATGCAGGGAATGAGGAAGACGCCTGCGCAATAGATTGCAATCTCAACGTAGTCCGGAGAAATTGGTCCGTGGACTTTATCTATGGCTAAAAGACACGAAGAAATGACAAGTCAAGCAAAGGTTAGGACAGGCACTTTTCAGACAAGGACGTAAACGCAGAGACAGACACAGTGAAGATGACTCATGTGTAATTATAATCACCATTGACAGCAGAACTAAAGCATTTTTTTGGTAATATGAGCAGGCCTGGTTTTGTAGAATCTAACAAGCCTTTACTGCCTTTAACAGTGTTGCCAGATTTTAAATCATGAATCAGCTCTAACAAGCAGGCCAGCATGTGGCTATACTCTGTGTCAATGTTGGAGACACGCGAGTACAAGCACAAATACACACCCAACAATACGCTTCAATTCAGATCGCAAACAGCGGGGATTGGTGTCTATTGTGGCTGTGTATGACCCGAACTTCCTGTCTAGTAAAAGGACTTAGTGTGTGAAAGAGACTGTTTCATCCCTGCAGACCACAAACAAGATTCCTTTGCAGCACAGCAACCAAACAGGCCACAAGACAACTAGAGCTGAAGTTAATGTTCTAGAAACCTTTTTTTTTTTTTTTCGACATTTGCAAGTCCAAAAGAAACACTGTGCATCAATGACAGTTCCTAACTCCTTCTGGAAATAGATTAGTGCTTTATCTATTAACTTTGGCTAGAGGTTGAGTAAAATTTCTTCTCTTACATTAGCACATACAAAAAGCCACTTATTTACATATAAATTATGTTTTTCAAGGGGGATAATGTATATATACTATTTAACCAGGCTCCTAGAGCAGAAGCAGGCCGTCAGCATCACAGAGCTCTACAGTACTTAACAGAGTAAATTTCCAAATATTCCTCCTTTGTTTTACATCACACTCAAAAGGATTTATGCTAAAAATCTAAAAATCCCACTAGATAGCAGAATCCATACATGTACATGAGTGGAGGAAAGACAATACCTCTCAACAACATATCCCACAAAACAGACATTTGGTAGATAGCGTCTAATTTTTGTTATGGAGATTTAATAAAGCCTACAAATCCCCTGACCGTGTGTTGTGACAAGATGAAGACTGATATTTTTTAAGTTTAACATGTTTTTATGATTTCTTTGACTATAGATATGTGCAAATTTGATAATTTTATGCTATAAAAATACTACATTTTCATTTATTCTATGGAGATTTTTAGCATTGCCTCAAAGAGAGCCATTTGGGATTTTGCAAAAAATAATTATTTCTTAATATTGTACTTTTCTCCTACTTAATAAATATATTCCAGTTAATTTATGGATAAATTCTTCTAAGGACATATTTTATACTGGAATGAAGCCGTTTACATATCTTAATTACTGTAAGCTTAAGCAAAATATACGAGAACATGCAAAAAAAAACATTTAAATTTTGGTAATTAATCACACATGAGTCATTCACTGCGTTGAAGCAGAAAGGTTCAGGTCTGAGGAAATTAAAGCCAAAATAAAATGAATGTTAAGTTTTTATCCTTCCATCATTATTTCAAAATAGATGAGAAGCCTTTTATCAGAACCAGAACAAAAGAAGGAAAACACAACTTAAAGGCGTATCTAAAAACATACCAACAGTTTTTATAAGCATGCAGAATCAGAACCAAAGAGAAGAAGTGACTGTTTTCTAAAAGGAGTAAAAGAAGGCAAATCCTCGACTCTTTTGGAATCTGAGACACTGTAGTTGCTCTGGGAGCTCTACTTTGGTCTGGAGTTGGAATAAGTCATCAGTGAGCTGCATCATTATCTCCTCTGGGTTTTCAACAGCTTGCCAGCCCACTTAATATTCTAGATAATATTCTCCCTGGCCTTGTGTCGCATCGTCCATGAGATGTGCGTACACTCTCTAATCTATCTGATGAACTGACCAACTGAAGCTTCCAAAGTGAGGATTTGCCTTGCATGGAAGTAGTTTAAAATAACCTTGTTAAAGAACACATATCAGCATATTTTATGACAGAACTCAATAGACTTCATTGCATAAAGTGTTCCAGGTAAGAATATTTTTCCTAACTTTTGTTTTCTGTGTAAAATACCACCATGCCACAGTGAGTTAATGTGTCCATTAATGATAGAATGTAATGTAAAGTGGTTTGGAATCCAGTGACTTTAAAATTGCTACACTGTAACAACCATGCACTTATATTACCTTACATACACTACTAAAATGAGATATTTAAAATTTATATTAAAATATTTGCATTTAAGATAATTAAACCTAGAACTATCATGGATGTGCGCAATATTTCACTTAACTTTATGCACTGATGTCTAAGTTTGTCTCACTTTAGTGACCTTTGCTTTTTTACAGGTCTTTAAAAATTGGAAATTCATATTACTATTGGGAGCTTTAAACCTAACACAGCCAAAAAAGTTAAAAGAAATAAAATTGTTGATATGTGCCCTTTAAAATTCTTTGAAAAAAAGAAGCCTTGGAAAACAAAGCAAGTGAATTTATATACCTGGAAGCACCGTCAAAGTAGCAGTTTGATAGGAGATCCCAATAGAATTACCCGCCAAGCATGTATACTCCCCAGCATCCTCAAATGTTACATTGGGCAAGTAGAGAACCTCTATCTCCTTATCTGTGGTGTTAACACCTGCGGTCTGGGAGAAGAGAAGAGTAGGAAAAGAAAGAGGAAACAGAGAAAAAGCAGAAACAGAGAAGAGAAAATATGAGACCCACAACACCAAGAAAGAGGTTAGAGGAACTGGATAGTGTCCACCATTGAGGTCCTGTGGAGGACGGACACTGCTGAAGATAGGCAGTGTTCCAGGAGTCATGTGGAAATAAAAACACACAACTACATCAAACAAAAGTGGTACCCATCACCGATAGAACCTGCTAATAGAACCCAGACTGATCCACACACGCATGCGAAAAAACCCAGAGAGCATGGAGAGCACTGTGACATATACACTTTCATATGAACAGCTGTAAGTTCAAGTAAAATAGAGATGATGATCTGGTTATTCTTGTCTGAACAGTGCTTCCATGGCGACACCAATCCCAAAGTCGGTGGCAGCTGAAGGAAAAGGGAGTAACACTTGGGAAGAGAAAGAACGCGCCGCAAACCATCAGCAGGACCACCAAGAGACCATCAACAGCACCACCACTGAACAGCAGGGAAAACCCACACCGGTAGGAAGGGGGGTGAGGTGGTACAGGTCTGCGGGGGAAGCAGGTTACCTGGAATGACAGTCAGCCAGCACGACTGGGTGACTTCCCCTATATAATTGGAGACTTTACAGATATATTCCCCAGCATCTTCCTCTGTGACATTGGTAATGGTGAGATACTCCATGTCTGTGCTGTTAATGCCTGAGCGCTGCAACCCATCAAACAATAGAGCAGATAAATCAGACACAGGAACATATGAAAACATCACAACCGCAGCTACTTTACATCAATCTGAAGGAATCATCACAGTAAACCAAAGATGGGGAGATGGGAATATAATTTAATAAAATGACTGTAATTTCGACTTTATAAAGAAAGAATAGATTTTCTCTGTTTCAAAGATCTATCTCTTGCAGAAATCGCAGTGAAAATCACACCACAACATTTTAAGTCTCATTTAAATTAAAGGATAAGAAGAGATTGACCTTAAACACCACACTTTAAGTGCCACAGGGTATGCAGTTTAGGGGTAGGAATGTAATCGCTTTCTTATATGACTAATTTTGTCATCAAATATAGAAAAACAAAAGACAAAAGTAGAATCTACCTTTAACACTTTGACGTAGGGGTTTCCATCAGGGCCATGGCGACTACCGTTCCGGGTGATGTGTTTCAGCCATTGGATGTGAGGCTGGGCATCGCTGTAGACCTTGCATTGGAATTGGGCATCCTCTCCGACACGTACTGTGGTGTTGGCGGGTTGTCCAGCTTGGAGGATAGGCCGGTGAGGTGACCGTTCTGTTGGAGAAGAAAAAATATTTATAAGTGTCTGTTCAGAAGGCCCATGAAAGATTTGAGCATGAGGATACTTTAGAAGTTATAAAAGGATTCTTTGCAATATCTACAACTATCTACATTCTTCTACACGCCAAAATTTAGCCTACGTAGCTAAACAGAATAAGATCTGGGGAACAATGCCCTCTTTAAAACACCACCCTGTTTTTACAGCTACCCTGAGGAGCCCTCAGAGCTCCCATACTGCGAGATGACTCATATGCACAGCAGTGCCTTTACAAAACAAAACCATAAGGTACTGCATTGGATTTATTTATACAAGTGTGTTTATGAGGTTTGGGATTAGTGGAGAGCCAATGTTGGGGTGGGCGGGCTAAATAGGGGAAAAATAACATAAAAAAAAATTTGAGTGGCTACTTTCTTTTCTAAGATCTGTCAGATCTGATGAACCCCACCTTCCTCTATCTAAACACCCTCCACCACTCTTTCCATTCTGACAGACCCCCCCTCCAACCCCCCCCACCCCCCACCCCCTCCGGACATTCCTAAGGTTAGACTTGTTTATTGTCTTTCTTTATTTGCCCCAATTTCTTCAGCCTTCTGCCCCCTCTAGAACTTTCACTACTTTGAGAGGATGGAGGGTGTGCAAAACTGTTCACTAAACCAAATCAAAAGGAAAAAAACTTCTCTGTTTATAGTAATTTAATTTGATAGAGGTACAAAGTTGCACATAGTTGTAATGTAGCAGGAGGAGGATAGTTTTCATTCTTAAATTAGAAATAATAAGCAGATTAAGACCAATAACTAGTCTCCAGTTCCTAAAGCCAGTTTAATAGTGAGTGGAGGAACCGGATGATGTCCAGTTAAGGACTTTGAACTCCGAGTAAACTGACGGCCCATCTCAGAAGGAACCCAGGAAAAGCTCAGTGTGGCACAGGATGGCATGCGGCTACCCACACAGTGCTGAATAGCGGAGACATGCCATGTGTGTCAGGCTGTCACTGCCCGACTGCAGGTCTTTGTCCAGACTCCAGTTTAAACCAGTGAGTTCTGGGTGTTTTCTTTTCTAAAAGCTGATCCTACAGGTCATTTGGGTAACAAAAAGTCTGATAAGAAAAGGCTTTTCTGTTTCCCTTTTGCCTCCATTTCTTCCCCAAGTTTAACAGTAAGAAAAAAAATTATTCAAGAGGCTGCAGAGGGAACGGGGGCTATGGAGTCAGTCATAGAAGAGGTTTAGTGTTCTGCAGTAAAACAGAGCAAAAAGAAATATGAAGTTGAAAGTAGAGCTTTATTCCACTCCAGAGAGAGGAAAAGCAGGGGGCCTCGGTGGGGGAGCATGTGTGAACATTGGCTGGCTGTAATGTGTTTCTGTGATGTGCCTAAAGTACATTCACATTCAAATACCATCCGATATCAAATGCTAGTCTAATATGATGAAAACAATACCACTAATCCTGATCTATGCACTCATAAAAACAATTGGAAGTGCGTAATGCCATTAGGGATGGCGATGGAATAAATCCAATTATGGATACAGGCTGCAGACGTGGATTGGATGATAAGCTGGACCTCTGCTGCTCCAATGTGGTTATCTGTGGTTTACTAACCAGACATTAAAAGAATGACTGCATCAGATAAACCTTGATGTCTATGATTGCTCACACAGTGGTAAGAGGCAAGTCTGAAAGTCATCACATCTGCTTCAAATTAAGAGAGAAAAGTGCAAAGTAGCAGACCGTTGCAAAACATGCAGTGGTCTACTACTCTTCAATTTGAGTGAGTCTTTTCTTATGTGAATGAAGGTCAGAAAAGAAAGGTAGATGTGGCTGAACACCGTGAGACCTGAGTCACTTTTACAGAAGCAGTTCAGTTTAGTAGATACACTGGAAACCGATCAGGCAGATTGATAAAGCAACACCGCTTGGCTGAGAAAATAGAGAGATTAGAAAGCAGTTTTGCCCTTTAAAGGACATGGGCATTCTTGTACTATTTTAAAATTCTGGTTAGGGCTTTAAGAAAATAATTCAGGTATGCAAATGGCCCCCTGGTCCAGATTCCCTGGTTTAAAATAATATTTCAGTATAAAGTAATCAAAGCCACATTGAACCTGATGACACATCTTCTCTAAACTCTTGGCAGCAGTTCCTGACCTCCACCTGCATCCACAGTACACCTGTGCAATTAAACAGCATATGCACACACACTATCCTCACTTACTGGATTAATTCTCTACCTCTCTAAACTTAACAGGTGTATTTAGATTGCAAGTACTGACCCACTACATCCAGAGTGTAGGTATGGTTGATGGATCCAAACGGGTTCTCTACCAAACAGGTGTAGTTTCCCTTGTCAGACGGCACCACGCTCTCCATGATCAGGGTCCAGTGCTGCAGGCGCACCTGTTGATGAGATACCGAAAGGTTGAGTTTGGATTAGCAGACATGAAAGAGCTGGTGCTTAAAGGAAAGAATGAAAAAACTAAGAAAAAAAGCAATATGTTGATAGATCTGAGAGAAGTTGTGTGTTGGAAAAAATGCAAAGCCAATGAGGACCCTATTTTCTTTTTTACTTGAGAATTGTTTAATTGCATTTTTTTTCTTCCATAGAATACAGCAACATGTCAACTAAAAACTGTAGTTATTTTTTTATTTTTTACATGTCAGACGTCATAATGGATTTTAATGATGGATTGGAGATTTATCTATTACCTTTTTCACAAAGATTTCTGACAACACAGCACTTTCTGTTAATTGGTGTCTCAGCTGAGCGGGGTGGTGCTCAGTTCTTAGCAGACATGGGCAATGTGGAGTCAACAAGTCATCTCCATGTCATGTATTTAATCTACCCAGCCAATTAACCAGGTGAGTCCAATCTGCACAGGTTAATTCACAGTGAAGATTGGACTCACCTGCTTCAGTGACTGGGTAGAACAAATACATGACATGGAGATGACTTGTTGACTCCACATTGCCCATGTCTGGTTCTTAGTATTCACAAAATCCATCTTGAATAACACTTCTTTTGTTTTCTGGGTTGGATGCATTTAACATTAATGTACAGAACTGCGTGGGAACTTGCAACCCGAAGTAATTTAGGAAAATAAGCTACAGGCTTATAGATGCATCTCGGCTCAACTATTGAGGTGTCAGTCTGCTAATCAAGCGATGTTTTAGTCGTTAAGGCTCAACTAAAAATAGTTATTTTAAAGATGTTTTTAATTAAAAACATAGATAACATCTTTTTAAGTACAAACATGTGCAAGGTAATAAAATTCCTCATTTAGAAATAATGTATAAACCAAATTACTCGAGGTATTGCTGACCTTCTCCTTAAAATTAACTGAACATCAACATTTTCTCAGTCTTTGAAAGTAAATAAGATCACTGCTGATAAATTGCACAAAACTACCAGCCAGAAATAAAGTTTAGCTTTACCAACACATGCTAAAATATTACAAGTTTATTAAACTCTGCCAGGATTGTACCAAAATCAAAATATTTCAAAATGTGTGTAATAACATGCTGAAGGACATGTTTTTCTCCAGAGAGGACCTAAAATATTGTTAAGTGCATGGCATGGAGAACCTTTTATAAATATAAGGACTTTGGTCTTTTAGCAGCATAATGGTACAAATCATACCCAAAATAAATAAAAAAAAACTGTGTGGTGAACTTAAAACAAGGTAAAAACAAAATAGAGGGCTCAGGTCACTGGAAAAACTAATAAGGTTGTGTGAAGAGGAATTGTTAAAGATCTTTCTGTTTCCTTCTTCCTCCTGAGATTTTGCAGAACAGTTAGTAAACCCAGCCAAAGGGGAAGCAAAAGATAAGTAAGGGTCATACTGTTAACCATCACGTTGACAGTATTATAGGCATTAATTAGGCATCCTATTCATTAATTACTTCTATTACGTCCATAAAAGAGGAGGAAGCAAAAGTACCACTGTTTTATCTAGGTTTTTATATAACCGAGTCGGATTAGTGTTTCCCTTACCTTATATCCTCCCATGCGTTCATCTTGGCGGAATGGTTTGCCATTTTTGAGCCAATGCAGCGATGGCTGGGGGTAACCTCCTGCAGCACAGCGGAACTTTACTGTGTTTGCAGCTGGCACTGCATGCAGTTTCTTCTCCATCTTTGCTGAAGAGGTCCAATACGGAGCACCTGTAACAAGATAACAATAGAGTTCAGTTGTTTACTGACAGCGCCCACTTCATCAACTACTTGGCATAAAAGCTAAATAGCTAGTTTAGTCCAGATGCACCAAGAAAGAATCCGATCCGAGTTGTTCTTAAATATCTCCCTTTTTTTGGCAACACTGATAAAACTATCCATCTTTAAATGAGAGCTAATGCTGTGCACTTCTAGGACTAAACCAAAACACACATTTTTCCAGTGGGCTCTGCAGGGTGCAACAGAAACCAAAAATAGATTGGTTCTGAATGGCTGGGCATTGCCACAAGGGATAAGCAGGCCATCATAACCCATTTTAATGTCGTGCCCCAGAAAAGTTTTTTTTCCTCCTCCTACTTCCTCCAGCTGCCCGAGCAACTCTCAAAATCACACTGCGAGGCATGAAGGAAATTACCAGAGGGAATTATCACACCTAAAAAATCACCATCATAGAAGATTGAAATCTCCTTTAGTAAAGACGTTTCTGAGTTTCATATAATTTTCAATGATAAAATACCAAAACGAATGTGCTAAAATTTGCAATCTTGTGTTTTGTGCTTATTTGTTCTTTTCTGTGTCTGTCAGCTGGACTTGCTTCCTCCCTTTCCCTCATACCTGGAAATATAATTGTTAAAGCAGATGGGACTGAAGACTGCCACGAGACACTCCAAAACAACCCAAACACTTTTACACACCATCACTTTCTTTTCTTTTGGCAGCAGTACAAGCAACAGAGGGAATACCCATAAAAAAAACTGATTCATTAAAGTGGTAAATCCCCGGTTTCTTCTGATGTCACCTCTTATCACCTTCCCTCACCTAAGTTGAGAGTTTCTCTCCATTGGCCAACAACAACAGCGCATAAAAATAGAAGAGCTTTGCAAACATACATTTATACATATTTTGTCAGTTTGCAACAACAAGCTTTGTTGTATTTTACTTGGATTTTATCGGAACAAAAATGAATACATATATTGAGCAATCTGAGCATCCTTTTCAAGTAAAACTAAAATTATTATTTGTTGGCACCCCCTAAAATGCTGATGCCCCTTTATTAAATCCATCAAACCAGTTGCCTTTATTAGTTGCCTAATAAATTATCTGATTTGCCCAGTGCTGTGGGAGCTCTTCCATATCTTTTGCAGTGGCCTGGCACCAGGTAAGGATGAGGCTTCCACAAATAAAGCCATAAATATAAAGATACAACCACTTTCTCTTCTCTCCCTCCCTTTTTCTACAGTCCTGGCTGTTGAGCCAAATCTCAACGCTGTGCTCAGAGAAATGTTGG
Source organism: Cyprinodon tularosa (assembly GCF_016077235.1). Classification (NCBI taxonomy): domain Eukaryota; kingdom Metazoa; phylum Chordata; class Actinopteri; order Cyprinodontiformes; family Cyprinodontidae; genus Cyprinodon; species Cyprinodon tularosa. Next base: position 1,289,796 of record NW_024039056.1, on the reverse strand, counting down.
GGCTGATCCAACACCAATCTCCCCATTGGTCCCCCAGTCTTTAAATAATATTCTTGGTTTTGAATTTTCTAAAACACACGGGGCGAGAAATCGCAACTGTGCTGCCAGAACAGCTTGTTCTTTGTTTCCAAACAGCTTACTATAACAAGAGTGGCTGGATCTTTTCCCTCTCCCTCCATTTTCTCCCTTCCCCTCCTTATTTAATGGATTTCAGGCAATTACAGTCAACCCAAAAGTGGAGAAGGAGAAATCATGGCGAGACACGATGTGTGTGAGGAATTTTAACAAGATGTGGAAGCCCTCATGGTTAGTTCAGCCTCTATCCGTGAATGTGTAAGCAAAAGCAGACATGTGTACACTGCTGCTATACAAATTTGGGTAAAACTTTCTCTTTCGCACACACACACACACATACAGACACACATTGGGTCCAGGTGGGTAACTGGGTCCAGATGGCCAGCTTTCATAATGGATGAGCACAGCTGACTGACTTGGCTGGTTTGCTGGTTGGCTCCTTGAGGCCTCACTACCTGGGAGACACTAGCTGTAGGAATCTCACAAATTCCTGTATTCCCTCGAGCATCTAGCCTGAAAGAGATACGCACATGTACTCCCCTCCATCTAACTGCATAAGCTCAGACAGAAACATGCAGGGAAATGCATGAAGGCAGCTTTTGTTGTTGCTAACAGCTGCCCCCACCCAAACCCCAACAACTCCTTTCGCTGTCTGCCGTTTCTTATTGATATTGTATGATGACATCATGCTTGTTTGACTGACGCAATGCAATTTTTTGAGGAATAATCTGTCTTTCTTGAGTCACCGTGCAATAAATACAAAGCGACAAAGATGCGCATTTGGTAAAGCAAACAGAGAATGCCATTGATATGAAGCAGATGAATCTCAATATATTCAGACCAGAAAATAATCATTTTACTTTATTTTTATATTTCATTAGCAGTTGAAGAGAAGGAGAAAGATTAACACTGTTAATGGTTAAATAATTTTAATTGAGAAAAACGATGTATACTGTTGGTCATGTAGCTGTTCTTTTTTCTCTGCTTAATGACTTTGTTCTATTTTACATTTACTTCAAGCTGAGGCTCCATGGCTGTCATTTCATGTATTTTAAAAAGCTAAATAGATAATTTTCCTAAATCTAAGTCAAATACTGAGATTAAAAAAGCACAGTTGTTTATTTTAATTATGCTGAAAGCTTTCCCCTCTTTTTGTTTCCAATACTCTTCAGCTCGTTTCCTTGTCTCTACTTTACTCTGCTATCAGCTTTTCAATTATCTCCTCTCTCCCCACTTCTTTTTTTCTACCAGACTTCCATTAATCTATAACAGAGAGATAATATGTTTCAGTTCCCTTCGGAAAACATCGGCGCATATAGCATAAAGAAAATTTAAAGAATATATTTTTTTGTTTCTTTATTTTAGAATCCTTTAAGAAATTAGTCCTTTTTAGATTTGACGGATGTTGTTCCTATATAATCTTCCCCCAAAACATAAACTTTCAATATTATTTTGAATAGTTTCATTAGCTGAATTTGCATTTATAGCTACAGGTTCCTACAGTTAAAGCAATGCACATTTAACCAGGTAATTTCCCCTCTCTGTATTTTTTCTTAGTGTATGCAGTTCTTGCCTCTTTCACAGTTTTTTTTTTTGTCACTAGTATCTTTATTTTACTTCAGAAACCTTCATATGTCCAATTTGAGTAAACAATCACGTCAAAATCTGGACGTCTATGTTCACAAATCACTATAAATCAGCAAAAAAACTAGCTTAAACTAGCTTTAAAATATAAACTAAATCTCACCAATCAAATCTATAACATCCTTGCAGGAAAAAAACCTTGTTAACACGAGCAGGTCCCTGAACTAATCATGCAATACGTTATTTAAACTGAGGATTTCTCCCTGTCTTTCACTCATTCCTCAGCTACTCCCTATGCTTTTGTCTTGCATATTGTTGTTCTGTTTGTCAATTAAAGTTTTTTTTATTTTGGTCTTTTATTTCTAAATAAACAAAACATACCCCACCCTATTGTTTTTGTTTTGTTGTTTTTGTAAATGTTGACAACAGTAACAACTTTTCCTTCTGCAAACAAGACCTTTATCACAGCAACATTCATCTAAGTCCAAGCAAGGTAAATCAATTTAGACAAACATTTATCAAACGGCAACTTCCTGTAGGTGGTGACTAGTCCATCCTTTGCTCTCTGTTCCTTCTTTTAAAAGGCTGGAAGCTTTGGCAGCTCCTCTTCCTCTATTCTGTTGGCAACTTTCAGAGCAGCGAGACCGCAATACCTGATGTTTCTCTCCTCTACCCGCCTACTGTAAAAACAGTCTGCACACAACATTTTCTAACTTCTAAGATGCTAAAATTAGGGACATTTTTGGGCACAGCTTTAACAAGGGCCACATCTTATTTAACACACCAGAATAGCTTTTTTTTTCTGATCGGAACACCTTCTTCAGATTAGGTTAAGAGGTAAAAAATGTCAGCCTCATCACCCAAGGAGGAATAAAAGTATTCTTACAGCCATTTTCTCACCTGTGATATTGACGTTGTAGCAGAAAACCTCCTTGCTGTCGCTGGTGCAGGCATACAGGCCAGAGTCTTTGGGCAGGGCATCACGGACCTGCAGCACCTCATGTTCAATCAGAGTTCGGTTGTTGGTTTCCAGCGGGTGGCCATCTTTGGTCCAAGTGATGGTTCCTGCCGTTGGACAAGTCAGCTTCAGCACCTCGCCTGGGTGCACCGAGGAAACTGTGCGCTTAGGAATTTGGCATTTGGTTGAAGGATCTATGGAGCAAATAGGGGGAGAGTAGCGGAGGTTCAAAGTAGGGGGAAAAAAAGGAGAACAAAGAGGAGAGACGGATAAAGTTATAAGAAATTACTCATTAGAAAACCTCTAACTGATTATTCTCATGCAGGACGCAGATCTGTATCAAACCACAAGTTCCCAGCCAGTTATTGATAAATAGAGATTAAGGAAACTTGTGCTTTTCATCAGTTGTGTGGCTGGTTTATAGATTTATAAAAGGTTAGAAAATATTGAGAAAGAAACTAAGGCCTGACAGTAAAAATGAGGTTATAACAGTTGTTCTCTAAAAAGACAAGTAAACAGACATTCTAAAGATGACTCATGAATAGATTTAATCCTCATACACAGACCAACTAAACAGAAATCCTCTTCAGTGGATTTAACAGTGACACCAGATCTTAAATCATGACTCAAACCAAACAATGAGGCCAACATATGTTACAGCTCCATGACAGTGTTGAAGACATGCAAACACAAGCACAAAACACACCCTTTTGAAAAATATGTACTTCACTTCAGGTCGTAAAACAATAGAGGTCTGAGATTATTTGGGGTGTGTATGATCTGAACCTTCTGTCTATTAAAAGGGCTGTATATATCAGAGTAACAGTGCTGGACAAAGCCCAAGGAGACATTAGATCAGTCCCTTTTAAAATTGCCATAATAACAGTTTATATTACAAGCATTCATTTTCAATGTTAAATTACTGGTAGAGGGTTTGTCACAGAGAGCTTTTAAATCCCTCCATAAGGTGCCAGTTTGTTAAGTTTTTAGCTTCTCTTCTATGACAACTTTTATCCTTGCTGGAAAAACAAAGCTTTACTGAATGAGGTCAAACTTTAGCCCAAGGTTTTAGCAAAAGGTGCTTTTGTTTTCAATGTGTTACGCAATGATGCCAAGTTTTAGCATTTAATGTAACATAATCAATCTATGGCACTTTGGCCTGCATCTAAGCAGTCTGGAGCTTGTTTCCTTACCAGCATTCATGGAATTTATGTCTTTTTCTAGATCATCTCACTAATTTGAGAAATAAAAAGAGAAAAATACAAAAATCTAATTTCTTTTATTCTACAGAGCTTAGCATTGCTGGTAACAGCAGCATTTATGACTGTGTTGAGAAGAAATATTATTTTTTCCTAAGTTTATAAATATAATGAATTATTATTTTTTATTGAAATAGAATGGCTGAATTAATAGGTCTGGGATTACGTTCTGAAATAAAGCGGCTTATGCATCTTTATCAGCGCAAACTTAAGCCAAGTAAACAAGAACAGACAAAAAAGCACAGATTTTAGTACCGGTATTCATCCAAAATGAAATAAGCAGTTAGCTTTAACATTAAACTATATTTTAAATAAACCAATTGTCAGAGCCAGAAAAAAAAGTAACAAAGCACAATTTAAGGCATTTCTGAATAATCTACCCAGCTTTAAAAGCATGCAGAATCAGGCACTAAGAGGAGCAGTGACATATTATCTAAGAGGAGTAAAAACTGGTTAAAATCTTAATTTCTGTTGGAATAGAGGAGCTCTACCTAAGTCTGGAAGTAGAATAAGTTGTGAGTTAGCAACATGGTCATGAAGAAACATCTTCAAGCCAGAATACAGCTGGACATTTGAAAAAATAATAGTTTAACATATGTGCCCTTTAAACAGCTTTAGAAGAAAAATAAAACATAACATTTATGGAAACACAAAGCAAGAGAATTTATGTACCTGGAAGCACCGTCAGAGTAGCAGTTTGATAGGAGATCCCAATAGAATTACCCGCCAAGCATGTATACTCCCCAGCATCCTCAAAGGTAACATTGGACAGGTAGAGAACCTCCATGTCCTTATATGTGGTGTTACCGCCTGGTGTCTGGGGGGATAGAAGGGGGGTAGGAGAAAGTGGAAACAGAAAACAGAAAAAAATATGAGACTTTACAGATATATGCCCCAACATCTTCATCTGTGACATTGGTAATGGTGAGATACTCCATGTCTGTGCAGTTAATGCCTGAGTGCTGCAACCCATCAAACAATAGAGCAGATAAAACAGGCACAGGAACATATGAAAACATCACAACAGCAGTTACTTTAGATCAATCTGCAGGAATTATCACAATCATCTGGGTAGAAAAGTACCCAATATTGGACTGTTACCTATAAAGTTAGAATATGCTGTTTTATTTCAATATTACTGTAAGTAGACTTGAAGAAGAAAGCGTATATTTACCAAACCTATTATGGATCAGTTTCTCACATCACAGAGAAAAGCAAGCCACACATAAAAAGGAATTCTGAACTGAAAACAATATTATTTGAACCTAAAGTAAAACGGTACATACAGTTTGGGGACAGGTATATAATAACTTTCTTATTTTATTATTTTTTTCCTTAACATAATAAAAATCAAAAGACAAGAGTAGAATCTACCTTTAACACTTTGACGTAGGGGTTTCCATCAGGCCCATACCGACTACCGTTCCGGGTGATGTGTTTCAGCCACTGGATTTGAGGCTTGGAATCGCTGTAGACCTTGCATTGGAATTGGGCGTCCTCTCCGACTCGTACTGTGGTGTTGGCTGGTTGTCCAGCTTGGAGGATAGGTTGGTGAGGTGACCGTTCTGTTGGAAAAAGAGCATATTTCTCGAATGCTTATGTTTTACTTGAGGAATTGGACTAATTATGGTCAGTAAATGGTGTAACAGAATGTTCCAAATGCAGAAGTGTCTGCATTCTGCTAAATGCAAACATTTAGCTTATTTACCTAAACATAATTAAATTAAGAGAATATTGCCCCCTTTAAAACACCTCCATCGAGGAGCCTAAAGAGCTCCCATACTGTAACTGAGAGTGTCCTGTCCCAATAAAACGTTTACATTTCCAATACTACAACAATATTGACAATATTGACTATAAAAATAAAAGCACGAGTCATACATACTTGGAACACTAGAAAAGGTTTGATCAACTAAGATGACGAAGAACAATAGTCTGCAGCAGAAAGAGAACAATTGGCCCATTGATGAATAACCAATTAGTTATGGGAACTTTAAACTGAAATGAATCCAAATAGATTGCTTTAAGCTGCTTGCTTATATCTGACAATTTTCTGTGCAGGCTTATATATATATATATACTAATATTTATTTTTTGTCTGATATCAGACAAGGTTTCTGATCACAATATCAGATCAGGATATACTTAACTGTGACATGACTCATAAGCACAGCAGTGCCTTTTCAAAAAAGGCAGAAACAAATGAAAGGGCTTTGACTTTATTTATATATATAGTTTATTTATGATGTTCTGTGTTACTTATCAGCAATTACTGAAAGGTGTGAAAGAAAGAAAGTATTATAGATACTCCCTTTCTCCTTCTTTTCGGTAATCTGTAAGATCAAAGGACTGCCATCCCTCCTTCCCCAGTACATAATTCCCCGTCCTTGTAGCACATTTTTAGGGTTCCTAGGGTTTGCCTTCTTAATTGTCTGTCTTCATTTGCCCTGATTTTTGAAGCCGAGTCTTCAAAAACTTTCTGCAAAACCTGACATTTTAGATGAACCAATCCACAGAGGAAAAAGTGCATAACTCTAATTAGTCATGAATATAAATAATAATCTTCAGTGTATTTTATAGGAATTGTAAATGATAGATTGTGACAAAACAGTGGATAAATTAGATGTAAAGTGAAAGAAAAGTTATACAGTGCTTTGGTTTTCTCTAAAAAAGAAGTGGTGATTCTGAACAACTATTCGCCTTCGAGAAAAAGCGTTGCATGGTAACTGAAGAAGCAGCAAAGATCCACAGCTCAGGTGTGATAATTGGTATATCTGGCATGTTTTAGTTCTGAATCTCATAAATTTAGCTGAAATCAAATCATTTACATAGATTAAACAAGTCTTGGTAATTGTACTACTAGAGGATGAATTTCTGGACTCCAGCAGGTTTTATCTCCACGTGTGGAGATAAAACTTAGCTGCAATTGCAGCTAAGATTTTAAAAGTACACAAAATCAGTCAGCAGGGACCACTGTTGGGTAAAACAAGCACAATGCTGTTTTTGTGGGTCTTCTTTAACGAAAACCAAAAAAAATCACTTTAGTAGGAAAAACACATGCAAAATAATAGAACAGCAACACAGTGTAAAAACATAGGTAGAGAAAAATCTAGATTCATTTCCAAGCATCAAAGAGAACTAAAAAGTAGATCCTGCAAAATGAGATATATGTCCAGTATCCAGTGCGGCACAAAAACAGAACCCACTTACAGTCCAATGATTGATGGTGTAATCTGATGGCAGCATTCCCTAGTAAGGACACTGAACTCTGCGTAACCTGGTAGCCCGGCCCATGGGGACCAAAAGGGTCAGGGGTGGGTAGAGGCTCTTGAAAAGCTTAATATGGCACAGGTTGGCATGTGGCTACCAAAACAGTGCTGAAAGTCTGTAAAATGCCATGTATGTCAGCCTATAGCTCCCTTAAATGCCTTATTTAAACCAGTAAACCCTGACTTACTGGTTCTAATAGATCATCATGCAGGTCACTTTGGAAGCCAAAAAGGTTTATTGTCTCAGTTTGGACTATTCTTTTTTCTACCAGTTATAGAGGGCAGCAGCAACAGTTATGGATGAGGTATACTGTTCTGCAGTAAAACATAACAAGAAGAAATATGCAATTGGAAGGGGAGCTTTAGCCAACTCCTGGGAGAGGAAGAACGGGGGGCCTCAGTTAGGGAGCATATGCGAACACTGTAATTTGTTTCCGCACAAGTGCATAAACATTCAGATACAGTAAAAAAAACACTTCCAATTCCCATCAAGGCACTACAGAGAAAATGTCTTGGAGAAAATTGTACAAGCTGCAGACACTTTGATGAGTAAGACTGCATGTCTGTTTAGGTTATCTGTGGTTCACTGACCAGGCTTTAAAAGAATAACTGCATCAGAGATACTTTGATGTGTACTGATGGCTCAAAAAGTGCCGAGCGGCAAGTCCAAAGGAGATTGGGTCTATGCCAAATAAAGGAAGCAAGCATGGGGTGTGCAAACACACATCGATCTACAACTGTTATCCCACTCCCCCTGTTGTACCAGCCATCGATTGATTCTGCAAACGGAGGGAAAAACATTCCTTTCTTTCTCCGATCCAAAGGTCGAGAAAGAGGGGTTGACTGAGTTGGGGCTGAACCCGCCATAAGTAATGCTGAGGTCAGCGTTTTATTGAAAAACTGATGCCGAACGATTGTCTCGGTCATATCCACATTACTTTAAAATTGTCATTTAGGTCAAACAAAGATCAGTCATCAAATAAGTACAGTTTTTGCTACTTACTGATGTTTACAGTAATAAAAAGGCCAATTCAGGCCAAGTCAGCCTTTTGTCAAATAAATAATACACCAGTTTAGTATCTATACTACTCCTTTATCCTCCCCAAAAATAATTTAGTTTTTTTGTATTTATATATTAATAAATTATAATGAACAGGGCTGCACAGTGGAGCAGTGGGTAGCACTGCCCGCCTTACAGCAAGAAGGTTCAGGATCCGATTCCCAGTCTGGGGTCTTTCTGCATGGATTTTGAAAGTTCTACCTGTGAATGCCTGGGTTCTCTCTGGGTACTCTTCCTCCCACAGTCCAAAAACATGACTGCTAGGTTAATTAGCTTCTCTTAATTCTCCTAGGTTTTAGTGTGTGTGTGAATGATTGTTTGTCTTGTATGTCTCTGTGTTGCCCTGAGATAAACTGTCCAGGGTGGACCCCGCCTCCCGTAGACAGCTGAATATAGGCACCAGCACCACTCGCAACCCCAGCAAGGATAAGCATGACTGAAAATGAATGGATGGATGACTGGATGACACCTTAATTATTACCAATTTCTCTGTTTTGGTTTATCTACCTTAAAAAACCCTAAAACTTGCACTAGGATCCTTTAATATCTTTAAAACACACTATTATATAGCATAGATGTTGACTGCACACTATTAGAAACTATATTATTTATAAATGCACATTTTGGATTTGTGGGTTAGAAAACATAACACTAGTAAAGCCAACGTATTTCATTCTAGAATAAGTTTCATAGTTTTAACCACCTGCATCCACACAACACCTGAGCAACAATTAAACAGCATATGCAAACACACTATCCTCACAGTAAAAAGTTTTTCCCACCAGTTCTCTACCTCTTACAGGTGTATTTAGACTGCAAGTACTGACCCAGTACATCCAGAGTGTAGGTATGGTTGATGGATCCCAAGCGGTTCTCGACCAAACAGGTGTAATTTCCCTTGTCGGACGGCACCACGCTCTCCATGATCAGGGTCCAATGTAGGGGCCGGACCTGTTGATGAGATACAGAACCATTGAGTTGGGATTAGCAGACATGAAAAAACTGGCACCCAAAGAAAAGAATAGAAGGAAAACCTTCCTACAAAATGTGGTGAAAGATGACACAGAAGTTGTTGATTGTTAAAAAAAAAATGCAGAGCCATGTTGACATTACTTTTCTGTTTTCACAAAGATTTCTAACCACAGACATTTTTTTTTTCAGTTAACTTTTCCGGCTTGGAACATATTCACTCATGAGTAAGAATGGAAAATCTTATTAAAAAGCATTTTTTTTTTCATTAATTACTCATTACTAAAGATAGGAATATTTTTTATTAATGAAGCAGCAATCTAAACTGAAATACATCCTGAGTGGAACTGTTTTAAACTTTCTGCTGAAAACAGAAAAAACTGTAAACTTTAGTGTAAACTAATGTCAGGGTATGTTATAGAAATGTTTGAGAACCCCTGATTTAATCCCTGTTTGTTTGGTTTTTTTTGCCATTCTGTGTAGAACCACAGCTGTAGTTGCTCTATTTAAAATGGCACTGGTGCATGGAAAGTACAGGTAAGAGAAAAAAAAAAAAGGGGGTTTCTTTACCACTTCACACAGTGGAGAGGTGAAGCCGTTGGGCTGGGCTCAGGTGCAGCTTTTGTCAAATATTTGTTGACAACAAAAAGAGAAATGAAGTGCCTGTGGTGCAGCTGACAGCTTGACTTTATCATTTCTGTGGCTGCTTTTGTCTTAGCTGTACTGGTGGTGCTGAAAGCTAAAGGAATAAGACTTCAGCGGCTACCCGAACATAATCTGGGCCCAACTTTCCCTCATAGACCATCAGGTGTTAACCACGTGCCTCTGACTTGTTCAGCATCACTGATCATTTCATAAATAAGTTGCATAACTCTCAGCATAAACATTTAACTCATAAATAAACCTGACAGGTGGAAAGCTGTTCTGGTATCCATCAGATTTATGAATGATGTTGCACCCTTCTAAAAGAGGCCATATTCCCCTAATGGATAAATGTACTCACATTAAAGATTGTTTCAAAACATATTTAGTGTGAGATTATGCTGCTGCAATCATCTTATTCACAAAAAGTTAATTAGAAGGATTCCTATATGAAAAAAAAAGAAATATATATATATAGTATATATATATATACATATAGATATATCAACAGCTAGTTTTTCACTTGCCATTGGGACATTTTTTTCTGCCTGAGTTACCCTAACTTCCTGCACTTAATCCAACCCCTGCTGCTACTTGCTTTCTCTATACATTACTGTCTGAGGGTATTTACCCTTTTAAGTCAAGGGTTTATGTTTCTAATTGATGGAGCTAAAGAACCATTTCAAGTAACAGTTAGAGGCTCTACAAAGTATCCTGGTGAGACAAGGGGCACGGATGAGCAATTCCAATTTCACACCAGAAACTCTGCCCGCGTTTCCTTCGTCTCGTCTATTCCCATCTCTCCAGTGAAGGGTGGAAAAGAGGTGAAAGGTCAGATGGTGAAGAGTGGAAGGTACACTTTGTTTGAATAATTTCTTTCATTTTTATTAACAGTTTAGATGGGCAAGGAATAAAAAAGGACAACTTTGTCTTAGATTACTTATCGGAAAACTGATAAAAAAAAACCCTCAAGTTTTCGAAACGTTTGTGGCAGAAGCTCAGAAGTGAAAGTAGGAAAAGTTAAGAACAGCTAAAGAAAACAAAAGCATAAAAAATACTGAAAAAGCAACAAGAAGAAAGTTTTTTTTCCCCTGAACATCCTTTATTTACAAAATATTTTCCACCCAGCATTTTGCAAATCTCTCATCTTCCCAGGACATCTTGAATAAGCACCAATATAATAATGTTGCGGTATAAGCTTAGTTAGAGGGTTCCACCACATGTTAAAATGAAAAGCAGATTTTCCTTATGCCTGTGACTGTTGCAACACCATTAAAATTACATGTTTGCATAACGTTTTCAGATATTTGTTTACAACATTAGGGGGAAACATTATTTGTGATTAGTTTTTCATACTATGTGGTCTTATTGTCAATTGAAATGTTTTATTCTAAAAATAGCTTTGAAACAATAACAAAAAGAAATGCACAAAAGGTTAGGTTTACATTATTTTTCTTAAGTTTTGATTGTATTTTTAGAACTTGATAAGTAATCTTTTTGAGGGTCCATATAGGTATTGCATTCAATGCTCTTTGATCGTGAAATGTTACCGATTTGTTAGCATAAGCATAAGCAAATTTGGCACCAAGCTGTATTTATCACAATGCGATGGGTTTATTAGCCTCGTGAGACCATCCTGATCTTGCGAGCTTTCAAGGTTTCACTCGCAGATCAGTCTAGAGACTCTCCGTTAAAGAAAATTTGGAGCCGTTCACCAAACGAACGTCCAATCAGCGTTGGCTTTGAGGCGGGTTGAACAAGAACATGGCAGCTTCAGCCGATGAAACTAGCGTTAGCGTGGCTATCGAGCAAGTTTTATCGGAATTGCACAGCATTTCACTGAAAAAAGAGCAAAACACTGCTCTGGAGGCTTTTCTCAGAGGAAAAGATGTTTTTGCTCTTCTCCCGACTGGTTTCAGCAAGAGTTTGATCTATCAATTGGCTTGTGGTTGTGTTTTCGTTGTCGCTCTGTTAGTACGTCATATGCATCGTTGATCTGATTGGTTTATTTGGCCCGTCTATCACCAACATAGGCCAATCAGCTAACCAGTATTTTCGCCCCTTCCCAAAATTACTTCAATGGAAGGTTTCCAGATGGATATGCGGAGCAAATCCATCTGGCAGAGTCAGGTTATGGGTTTGACTCCACTACTATGGTTCAAGAGAAAGGTTCTCACAATGGAAATGCACTGAATGCTGAGGTTTATATCAATAGTAAATAATCTAATTTCAAAATATTTAAAAGCAATGTCAAATTCGCAGCCGGAAAAAAAGGCAGCTGAACTTATATTCATAGTAAATTGGATGGAGTAGAGCTTCCCCTACCTTGAATCCTCCCAAGCGTTCATGTTGCCGGAAAGGCCTGCCGTTTTTAAGCCAACGTATCGTTGGGTGGGGGTTTCCTCCGGCAGGGCAGCGGAACTTCACTGTGTTTGCAACTGGAACCACTAGTTCGTTCTTCTCGTTCTTCCTAAAAGTCCAGTATGGAGCCCCTGCAAGCGGACAAAAAACAATGTTTAGTCATTTCCTGGCAATGTCCACTGCATCAACAGCTTCACTTCAAAGGAAATTGGGCTATCTTAATCCAGATGCGCCGTGAAGCATGTCTGAAAAAGAATCAAACCTAGACTGCTTTAAAGACTTCCCTCCCCTTTTTTCTTGGAAAAAGCATCTTAACTCTATCCATTTGCACCATGTGGCTCAAAGATCTGCAATTCAAAGACTAAACATAAACACAATTTTTTTCCCCTGTGGGCTCTGCAGGGTGCAATTGAAACTAAAAAAAGATCAGCTCTAAAGGGTTGGGCGTTACCGAGATGGTAACCGGACCATCACATTTAATTTTTATCTCATTCTATTTAACAGTTTTTTTTTCTCCTCCTACTTCCCCCAATTATCATAGCTCCCTTATACATCACTCTGTTAGATGCGAATGACCAAAATAACTTATAATGCTTGAAAAGTCATTATGCACCACAAGATCAAAAGCTTTGTAAGGTTTTCAAATATGAAAAGCAGTCCCACCATTCAATGTATCAAAAATCTACCATCTTGTGTTTTTTGTTTATTTACTGCAAACTTGTGTCTGTCCGATGGATTTGCTTCCCCTCTTTCCCCCTGCACCTGGGACTATGACTGTCTAAACAGACTGGCTGAAGGCTGGAAGAGACACTTAAAGACAAACAACAACCCAAACGGTCTTCCACGACATCACTTCCTCTTCTCCTGGCAGGAATACAAGCAAAAGAGGGAATACCCACAGATAACATAGTGACTCATATTAGTACCGAAGCCCCAGGAGCATTTATTTTTTTCAAAGTTTTCAGTCTATGAACTATCAGATGCTTCTAATCCTGCAACAACAGCACCAACCGGACATGTCCAGCATATTTGGATGGCTGTCAGAAATTGCTTTTTTCCTCCCGAATGCTTTAAACTGCTTGTAGCTTTTTTTTTCCCAAAAGCTCTGGTGCTTCTGTTTCCTCACACAATCCATAAACAGGACTGTTAGATTAGTTGGCCTTAGAAAATGACCCTTAGAAGCACAGGAATGGCTATTTGTACTTGGGTTTTTGTGTTGCCCTGTGATGGACTGATCACCTGTGCATAGACAAAAAAAAGAAAATACAATTTTACAGAGTTTGAAAGGAACCCTGCACAACCAAAGGCCTAGTCAGCAAATCAAGTCTCAACTTTTATAGGTGAGGAGTGATGTTTCCCATGCTCCCTTTCCAAAGGGGCAGAACCATCAGACCTTTTTTACAGATGAAGCCAAACTGTCTCACTGGCCCAACTGCTGTGGCCCCTCAACTCCCAGTAAGCCTTGTGTATCCGGACTCCTGCTTATGCACGGCTGTTTGTCCTCAGCTGGCCTCGGGTAAGCTGAGGTTATCTAACTCCGGCATTTAGTCAAGATTTTTTCCCTCAAAGTTCCCCAAGAAAGCTGAATCCATCATTATGCCTCGGTTTTACATATTATAGTTCACTCATTTCTCTTGTTCCATGAAATATTGATACAATCTCTACTTAAAAAATTTCTGTCATAATGCCCTTCCTAATAAGAACATGTGCTGTAAATCACTGTAGTGGCTATGCTGTATATTAAGCTTGAGGATATGTAACTTAGATTCCATTGATAAGGAAGATGAAGCTCTCAAACTTACAGAAACCCCATTTATTCATCCCATACTCACTTGACTGCATGCCATCTGGCCAAGTATCCTCCGACCGGTCTGTATCGTCCTCATCATCCCCCGACCAGGTTGCATCTGCATAAAGTAACCATGGTTAGCATCACCTTTTACTTATATTCCATTAAGCACCACAACATCTACAGATTTCACATTCTGCTATAGTTTAAGTTAAATATTAGTCAAGATTCAACTTTAGGTCATTTGTCTGGTCAATCAGGTTGTAGATTATAACTATTGACCACAAACAGACACATGAACCCCCAGCAGACTCTGTTCAGAAAGACAAAATCCTCTTTGTCCAAATAAAATGATTTCCATGGCCACTTTCTGAATTAAACCATACTCTACCCACCCATCCAACTCCAATCTGTCTGTCCTGCTCTGCCTTATCCTGAACTGTCTCCCTGACTCACCTGTGACATTGACTATGAAGCAGACCGTGTCTTTGCCCACACTAGTGCAAGCATACAGGCCCGAGTCCCTGGGCGAGGCATCACGGATCTGCAGCACCTCATGTTCAATCAGCGTGCGGTTGTTGAGGCCCAGAGAGCTGCCATCTTTGGTCCAAGTGATGGTCTCCGTCACCGGCAGAGGACAACTGAGCTTCAGCAACTCGCCCGGTTGCACTGAGCACACCGTGGGCTTAAAAATTTGGTATTTGTTCGATGCCTCTGCAGAGCAAATGTGGAAAGAGTTTGAGGAGGAAGTTGGGAGGGATAGAAAAAGATTGAGGCAGAGAAAGGGTGCAAAAAAGGAGGAACAACAAGATGGGAGAGGAAGAAAGAAGCCAGAGTTTAGGAGATTAAACACCACACACCATTTAAATCAATCTATGCAAGAGGAGAATTGAGGAAAGAAAAAGATCTGCTTTTTAACCATAAAACCAGAATATAACCACCAACTCCCAGTCGGTCATTTGAATTACTTCCCATGGAATCCCAGATCTGTTATCAGTTTATCTCTGATTGGTGTACAGATTTAGTGCATGCAATATTTACTGGAGCAGCAAGTGTGGAGAAGATCTTAACAACTATTATCTGCAGTGAGCAGGTGAGCATTAGTTATCAGTATGTTCACACATCCGGGTCAAATTTCCAAGCCCCATCAGTGTAAATGTCAGGTAAACCAGTGTATTTAAGCAAGTACAAGCAGCACAGGTAATAGAATTCAAGCCAAACTGCAAGCCAGAGAGGAAAGCAGCAAAAGGGCCCAGGGCAGAAGCACTTGCCAGGCAGGGGATATGGGAAGATGGGAGAGAAATCTTCTTTGGCTTTTTTTCTAATTTCCAATGCGTATTCAGGCTACAAAACGTCTGACCTGGCCAACCCCTCTGTTTCCTCCCTCAGACTCATCTTCACTCTACTTTATAGTTTCTTGGCCATGGAAGATCTATATCCCAGCACAGGATGTGTAAAGCTCAGCCAGAGAGCAAGAAATACACTGGATCCCCAAGAGCAATAAAATTGACATTTCTAGGAGGAGAGCCAATTCTGCCAGCTAGTGAACAACAAGCTAACAAGTTCGGAATAAGGAGCATTTCCAGTCCAAGGAGGAGGATCGAAATCCCAGAATCTGAGACATTTCATTTTATTTTACAAACACACATTCAACCCTTCTAAATGTTTTCACTACAGTTTAAAACATGTTGTACTTACAGTCCCATGTTAATGTGAACTTTTTCCAACTTTGCTATGTTAAAACTGCTTTTTATTTCTGTTTTAATGCAATAATCAACACAAAGCAGTAGGGATGCACAATATAATCGCCCCCCTATCGGTATCGGCCTGTATCGGCCTTAAAAATTAATATCGGACATCGGCCACCCCACCGATATTTAACCCAATATTTGATCAGCTTCTGAGTTTCTAAAGTCTAAAAAAAAAAAAAATACTACTTCTTCTTCTTCCTCAAAAACTTCTTTTTTACAGACTTAAAAACTTCTAAAGACGAGGGAAAAAATATTGATACATTAAAATATCACAATATCTTCATTTGCTGATATATTGCCATTTAAAAACACCATATCAATCTCTTTTACTAATGAAATATTGCTATATGTCATCGTTATGCTACGAAATCCCCCAAAAATTCACGAAATTTTGCCATATTTTTATATGTTGATATATTGACGCGGTACCGATGTATTTTACTAACAAAATCTCACAAGAATTTGCAAAATATCACGAGAGTTTGTACCAGAACGATGAAATTTCACGAGATTTTGAAAGTAAAATAGATCGATACCGCGTTTTTAAAAATCTATTTGATATCAGCAAATGAAAATATATTTGAGTATATTATTTTTCAAAGTGTCAGAAATGGATAACAAAACTGCTGTTTTCAATGACTACTTATTTTTGTCCAGCTTTAACATCAGTATCGATATCGGTTATCGGCTACATGAGTTTTAAAATATCGGCATATCGGATATCGGCCAAAATCCCAATATCGTGCATCCCTACAAAGCAGTGTTTAACTGTGACGGGGAAGGAAAAGTTTTAAAAACAGTAGCAAACAATATGTGCAAATAAGATCTAACCAGAATTTAGCAGCCGTCAATAAAATCTGAGCAACTAACTGCCTACAGTCATCACCTAAGAATAAAACTACCGTACATGTATTGTCAAAAGTGTCTCTCACATCTGTGGGTCTCTGCAGCTCTGTTATGGCTCTATGAGTGACTCCTCTGTTCAATTCTTTGTTACCTTCTCAGTTTAGGTGATAAGCAAAGTAAAAATTATGAAAAGCATGCACATTTTCATGCAGCTTTACAATCACATAGTATTTTGTTTCTGTCCAAAAAAAAAAAAGTTAAAATTTGTGGATGCAGCTTAAAAAAAAAATACAAAAAAGTTAAAGGAGAGGGATGTGCAATATATCTGCAGTAAATTCAGTAAAAACAGTAATTGAGGACTGATAGTTGTTGTTTTCTGAGGCAAAGCCATGTGGTATTATTTTTGGGTACAAACATGTTCGTTCGTCCCCATTCAACAGATGGAAATACTTTTTGCAAGACACTCTGAACAAAACAGGAAGAAATAGAAATTTTCCTCTCAAATGAAATGCATCAGTTTCCAGATGCTCTGTGTAAATATTTCAGAAAATAAGCCCGATTTAAATGATTGGGGACAGAAAAAAAAAACAGCAATGGAAAAACGTATAAAAGAGGAGTGATGATGGCTAATGAGGAGAGTTTTGGGGTCTGATAGGTGTAATTATAGAAGCAAAGGAACTCCTAGTTTTTTCCATACCTCAGTGTAGCTTTTCAACAACACCTCCACCACAGTTATAATACATGTTTTCTGTGTTAGTCGTATAAAAACAATAAACACAAACACACATCGGCCCTGAAAGGATGGGAAAGTCATCAAGTAACAAGTCAGCAGTTGAGACATGTGTGCAGACTTCAAAACAGCCCCCCACCCACCCCCACAGGCAAAGAGGCAGGTACAGTTTCAGTATTGTCTTTGTTGCTACTAAAGCGGAAATAATTAACCCCTCCCTTTTCTGAATGTGTGGTCTGATAGGAGGAGGGTCAGGCTGATTGATGGGGAGCTGTCTTCACTACCTTTTTACGACATTTCCACAAGCCTCTGCTTTTGCTTCACAGCTGCTGCAAGATTTTCCCTTTTTATTAGCTTTACTAAATAAATTACTGCTGGGATGCGGGTACGGACAAATTCGAGAGGATCCTGACATAACAAAGAAACACCTGGAATTGCAAACCCTCCTGTTAAAAGAAGTGGAAGGAAACCTCTCCAAATGGTGTATCTCGTTAAAGAAAGCATGCAGGTGTTGGTTTTGTTGTCATCCTCTTCTTATCTCCGCTGTGTGCATCTGTCTCCCTCCATCAACCCACCCTTCTCTTATTCTGCCCTCCCTCTTCCCACACATCCTCACCCCCACATCCCACTCCCACCAGTGACCCAGTTGACCTAACTCTGACCCTTCCCTAACCTGTTGACACGTCTCTAACATACCCGATTGTCCATGGGAACCGCTGACATTAAAAAAGCAGACATGAACAACGATGGAACAAACTCAGATGAGATGAAAAATTTGAAAAGCACCAGGAAACTTTTTACTGCTCTTCTAGAAACAGACTTTGTCTCGATTTCCATCCAACAGCTTTACCCCGCCTCGCCACCTTCATCTGTGTTCTGCCTACGCATCTTATTTATAAAACTCATTTTAGTGTCCCTTTTCCAACACGTTTCCATCAGGTGTGATATTTTCAGGCGACCCTCTCCTCATCCGTATTCGCACCACTCTGCCTGGCAACAACCCGTTTACAGCAGAGCTCAGCCAATTCCATGTCAGGCTTGCTATCTGTCATTCCACTACAAACCAGCATGGACTTGTTAGGTGGATTTTTCCTTAGCTGATTTTATAAATATCAACCCTACAAAGACTTTATTTTTTTTCAATAAAAATGCTCTATTAAGCTAAAGCATTAACAAAATAAATAGTCTTGACAAAATAGCCTGATTAAACCTGTGTTTACAGATACACAGTTGAAACATCAACGACACTCGGAGGAATACTTTGCTTTAAATGCTAAACACATGGATGTGATATTGATGGAGAAAACAGTAAGTTTGTTTTGTGAAATCATATTAAAATAATTAAGAAGCACATCAAACTGAACATTAGGTAAGATATGGTGGTAAAGGGAAGATAAATGGAGTTCATCAGAGAATAATTATTGTAGAAATGATGCAGGCTGAAAAAAAACAACTAGACGAGGGCAGAGGCTAGAAAACAATCCTAAACTTGCAACAGAAGCTCCTATAAAACCGTTTGTTTAGTTCAGACCTAAATCTAACTGAGCTCCATTCAATATCGATGAGCTTTACATTAATAATACATAAAGGCAAATAATTGTACTTGATACAATTTAAAGTTAAGCACTGCTTTGAGCCAAATGAAAATGTTTCTGGTAATGAGGCGTTTAAAGGAAGATAATACGTTTGACGTCAGTATGCATTGTAACACAGTCTGTTTAAAAGGATAATGGATCCACATTAATGTCAAGGTTTGGATAGGTGCAGTTAGAAAATTCTTATCTATGTGTACTTTTTCATTTCATCTAGCACCGATCTCCTTTCTCCGTCTGACACCTGACCATGTTAATATCCATTCCCATGTGCGGACCGAACGGCCCAAGTTGACACAGGCAGCACCTTTTTCAGGCTTCTTATCAGACCAGTGTGAGGCAGGACAGTGCAGCGTCAAGCCAAAGCAAACAACATACTTGGACTTGCATGATTAACACCATCCAACGGCAAGTTAATAAAAGTCCTCGTGTGAAAGCTGTGCTTTCAGTCCAAAAGCCCCCGCCCCGAATCCTGTTGGTCGCTGACATACTGTGTTTATGCCGTTCAGTTCCACTGTCAAAGCTACGCACTCCAGACACACACCTCATGTCATTAACTGGCCAGCTGACATTTTTATGCATTTACAACTGCACTCCTACTGTGTAAATACCAGGGTGTTGTAGATAGGTAAGCCCATATCACCGTCCAGTCTAACATAGGAACACATTTACAGCGGTATTTCTTTTTTTATGTGCTTTGTTTTTTTGTACCGCAGAATATCAGGTAGCGCAGATATGCCAAGAAACATCAAAACCTCCTGCCGGATATCAACCTTGAAACTCATCTTTTTTCAGTGCCTAATGCTAAAACTCTTCCCCCATGTGCAGACGATATTTATTAAACTACTTTAGTATTTTGGAAAAACCTGCCGCTCTGCTGATCAGAATGTTTTTTTTTTTAGGAACAGAGTTTGGCAGCAGCTTCAGGAACGCAAAGCCAAACTATGAGCTGACTTCAGTCAGCTGCTCTCATTCCAGGCAGCCTGGTGCTATGGTCGTTCCACATGAAATACAAAAAGGGACTCAATGTCAAAGACACACACCTTTCAGATTAGCCTCCATTGTTATTCAGCTCTGTCAGTGTATTTTTATCGCTGCGCAAACATAGAGCTCCTGGACGATGTAAACACTTCCATAGATACTGAAGCTGCTGCAGCATCAACAATAGGCCTGTTGTGGAGGCTGTAACCAGCGCGCTTTGCTCCACTTCTTCTGTTACAGCGACTACAGGTAAACAAACTAGCAGGGCCACCGGAGGTGCAGGCGTGGGCTCAAAGGAGACAACACTGATATGCAATCTGAATCATCTCCAGCAAGCTGTGCTCCTCCACACACAGACGACGATGTGACCCGAGCCGCTGGGCGGCCAGGGGTGGAGCTGCTGGAAATACTAAACATCTCTAAAGGAATTGTTGCTGCGACAGAGAAACCAGGACCTGATATTCTGTGTCTCCAACATCTGTTTACTACAAATAAATCAACATACTGATTCAATCACACTCAAATCACGTAAAACTGTCCAAGCTGAACAGAAAACACTGACTTAGATAAGATTGTGCAGCGCTCTGTGAAAGGAATCTCAATCCTTGAACTTTTCTAATTTAGTCAAATTATCAAAAACAGTCATCTTACTTTTTGGGGGGATTTTATGTACCAAAAAAACACACAATATCGCATGGTGGTAAAGTGGAAAAACTTTTTCATGTTTAAAAACATTTTTTGTTTCATCCAAACACCAAGTTTTTTTTTCTAAACCCAGTCCAACAAATTTCCCTCAGAAGTCACTCAGTTTCTAATTTAGTATCTGGAGATACTTTTATGGTGAAGCAATAGAAGGAGCTGAATATGGGACAATAACTGAAGAAAACCTCTTAGAAGATCCTGCAATATTGAACCAGTATTAAAGGGAAGATATTCAGATATTCTTTACAGCATAGATCTACCAATTACTACGCTTGAGCTTTTTTCCAAAGAAGAATGGACCTGCAGTCTATATATAAGCAGCAAAGTAGGGGATAACATTAGGTGCAACATGCAGCATAATTACATCAAAGTAATGCACTGCTTTCTGTAGAGTAATCGCATAAAATCACAAAGAAACAAACTTCAAATTTGTGGTTAAATCAAAACA
Source organism: Cyprinodon tularosa (assembly GCF_016077235.1). Taxonomy (NCBI): domain Eukaryota; kingdom Metazoa; phylum Chordata; class Actinopteri; order Cyprinodontiformes; family Cyprinodontidae; genus Cyprinodon; species Cyprinodon tularosa. The sequence goes on along the minus strand of NW_024039056.1, from coordinate 1,268,780 downwards.
AGTGAGAAAAGGTTCAAAGTGTTGTACACCTCATCATGTGTCTAACTCTCCTAATCTCCTGTCACATGACTTTTCCAGCGACCAGCTCTTTGCAAGCTTTCCAACAGATAGAGAAGTCAAATATGCACAAATCCTCTTAGAACTTTCCTAGAGGATTGTGTAACTCTGGAGAGCTCGCTCCTTCCTCTCTGTGACCAAGTTAGCGTAGCTTTCAAGCCATGTGGGGGCTCAAAACTCACCAGCATGGAGCCAACCAGTCTGGGATAGAACAACAATAACAACAGGAGACAGGATTTCAGGCAGCCTATTATCAAGGTGGACAAGAGGGATACCCTGACCTTCAGGGCAAAGGCCAGGAATAGGTACAGTCTGTGTGAATGTGTGTGTGTGTGGGAGAAGATGTTGTGGTTTAAAACGCGACACTCTCTATTTGGCCTAACTTAAAATTAGCATGATGATGAAAGCCTGCGAACAAAGAGCTTAGGAATGTGGTTCATCGTCTATCACCTAAACAAATTAACTTGTCTCTAATCAGACTGAGCTATGACTAAAAATACAAATAAAAAACGACACTAAAAATTTCTGAAACAAGAGTTTCAGGAACCTTTTTGGATTAAGAAAAAACAACTTTGAAACTTTCCCCGTTCAAATGTGACTTTCTCTTTTTCCTCCTCACCCCTTGTTCCTCTTTTCAGGCAGGAAGGTTTAATAAAGAGATGCCAGGATAAACACAGTCCCACCCTCGCTCTCTCCAACACACACAGCGGGTCACAAACCTGGCTTTAACACTCAATCCCACCAAGGACCAAAAGAAACACCAGCAAGGGAAAACAAAAAAAAGTGTGAATCATTCACCCCCCAGTGTGGAAAACAACACCTCATTACTCTGAAGTAAATCATTCCCCTTTTGTTTGTTTAATTAAAATCACCCTTAAACTGTGTGTGAACTTTTTTACAACTTGCAGGACTCTAACTTACAAACACATTTTGCATCAACAGACATTTGTATTTGTACACCTTTTCACCCTTTACTTTTCAGCCCATACCCTCATACTTCTTAGCCAGAAGGCAATGTCGTCCTTTCTTTCTGTCAAACAAACCTTTACCCCGAGGTGTTTAGGTTTAGGGTCACTGCTTTGAGTCAAATTGTGTTAAGAATGTAATTTTTCTGAGCAAGTCAGAGAAAACAGAAATAATCCTGTGTAGGTATATCTTCTTTCAGCCAGCTGACCAGCAGTGCTTTCCCCTAATCTTATTGAAACCTTGAAATAAATTAATAATGACTCATTTTGTAAGTCAAAATGGTAATATTCATTAAAAGAAATAATTGCAATTAATCTAGAGACATGTAAGACGCTCCTCTATAACTACATTTTTGTTTGTCCCCAATGACTCCCCTGTTTCTTCTCCCATGCTTCTCACCTTCAGGTTCTGCCTTGGTCTCCACCTCCCTGGTGGCTGTGAGGGGCGGCCTGGCCACGCTGACCGTCAGCAGGGTCAGCAAGACGGCCGCCAGCAGCCAGACCCACAAGGCCATCCCGTCAGAGGGGGAAAGGGCTCCCCATATCCCCCTTCTCCAACACCTCCCCCTGGACACTGATCCCATCTGGGGGGGTCCACCCAACCATCAACTGCTGCAGTGGTGTTCAGGCTTTCACTCTGTGGAAATCAGTCACCTGAACTGGGAGGGGAAAGAAAAGAGAGGGAGAAATTAGTTTTTGGAGGGGACATTTCAGCTGAAACATTTGATTTTATTGGTTATGCAGGAACTACTCTACGTTCACAATGATTTTATTTTTGCTCAGGCAAATGAGAAAAAAAAAAACTGAAATGCTGTCGAACAAGCCACACCACAGACATACCAAAGCTGTGAGGCGGCGCAACCGCAATGCGTCTCTACAGCTGATCTGTGATGGTATGGATTGAGAATATATTGTAAGAGCCATAGCACTGTGTGTTGAGAAGTCAAACCTGTTTGCCGTCTCTCCAAGTCCCAAAGCCGCTGCATTTTAAAGATCAAAATCAACAAAGTTTATTCAATTTCACATAAATACCTAAATCTAAAATAAAAAAAGCTTAAACCTGTTGCATTTCAGCTTGCTTATCATCTTTTTTCCTCTTCTAACTCGGACATAGAACTGATAAGGTGTAGCAGAGCCTTCACCTTCTCAACTTTTTCTTTCATGAGCAACAGACACCTAACCCTGATGCCCTTAATTGTTTTTTAATATTATTCCCTCGACTTGATTCTCAGGCTGACTCATCTTTAACTGAAATGCAGTATTTCAATATTGGGACCCACGTATCAGCCTGTTTAACCAAACATCTGCGGTTGAAGCGCGGTTTAAGTGTCTCTGGAGGTTTGCTAAAGTCACGCTTTCCTGCACTCCCTCTGCTCCAGCTGGACTAATCGGCTGGTTTCACCCCCAAAGACTTCGGATTCTGGATTTAAAAGAGCACTGATTTAAAAACCCATATGCAAACTTAATCTGTAAACAAAAAAACTTTTTATATGACAAAATTCAAAATTTGAAAAGTTGAGCATAAACTTTTACCAGGGATTTATCGACCATTAAATAGCTCTATTTACAAATCAGTAACATCTAGTCCTGTCAAATCTGGACTGAATTAAGATTCAGATTAGATACAGATTCTTCAAAACTAAGAACTGCAGTGCAATTTTTTGGTATTTAAACAAGACCTAATTTAAGAACAAAAAGTCCAGTTAAACAATTTGATATAAGAGGTTATAGAAGCCCTGGAAGCAGTGAAAGTACCTCATCTAAAATGCCTAATATATATGTATTTAGTCATACTTCATTTATCAAGCTAATCAATGGGTCTGATAGAAATAAATTAAAATCTTATTGGGATAGCATGAATAAAATATGAAGAGGTGATTTAAATATGAATAAATATTAGAAATCTGCATTTAAAATAAAATAAATAAGTTAAATCAAGTAAGATACATAGGTTTCACCTAGGAAAAAAAAGAGAATTCAGCTGAATACCTTTAGCAGTCTGTTTAAGACAAAGTAAGATACCTAAACAGCGGATATACACTGAATACTTTGCATTTACTTAATCATATTTAGTTACTTTAACACAATTGTTTCATGTTGGCAGGGTAGTACATAAAACAATTGTGTTAAAGTAACTAAATACGATTAAGTAAATGCCAAAAGTGGTTGCATATTTTTTTTTCAGACAACTGATGTCAATGATGCACATTTGGATTTATGCACAAGCTTAGTGAAAAGCATGCATATTTTTTGTTTGATTGCTGTAATTACACATTATTGCTTCAAAACCCATTGGTAAAAGCGAATTTTTTCCTCGAGCTAAATTAAAATACATATATTTTGCAACTCTGTGTAAAAAACTAAACCCGACAGCAACGAAATCATCGAATAATAATAAAAAAAAAAAACAGCTGAGCGCGCACTGTTTGACAAATGCACTCATTGCATAGCTCATAGTTTGGATTTTGACGCAGCAAACAAGAACTTTTGCCTCACATATGAGCACTGCTTTTATTTTACTCCTCAGGCTCTGAACGACACATCTTGGCACTGCTTGAATTCTCATTGAAATTCAAATCAGTTGGCTTTTTTTCCCCCTACAATGGGAGCTCATTTGGAGCTGCTCGGTGATTTAGGGCTCCGGCACCAAGCAGTGAAAAAACAACTGCAGTCATGGGGTAATTGGCACCATAAATGCCGTGTAGGAAAATTAAGCCAAGTAATAAATAACCAAGACACTTATAATGAGCTCTAAAGTGATGATGAGGCAAGGTGTTGTGCAGCGCAGTGCGCCACTTTCTGAAATAAACTGACTCTGCGCTTTACCCAGAACACAGCATGGTGGTGGCAGTATTATGCTGTGGAAAGGGAAAGTTTGAGAAACTTATCCGCTCAGCAGAGTGCTCTCTAAACCTCTGCTTGGCTCCAAAAATTAAATGAAACGAAAAAAACTGAAACTTTACCCTATATGGAATCTTATCTAACTTCACCCATTACTTTTTACATGATGGATAGCTATAAGTAAAGTTATTTTGCGCAGAATGCATTTTTTCCAAATGTCTATAATAACTTGGACAGAGCTATTTCTTTAGAGTTAAGTCTAAGAAGCAAACTAAGACCAAGAACGCAGAAATGATTTGTTCCCAAACTGAGGATGACTGCAGAACTCTTCCCCATGCAATGCTTTATGGAGGTTTGCGCCTTTATTCTAAACAGACAAAAACACTCACCAGGGAGGACTAAAATCTTGAAGATCTCTGTTTTGACATGCAGAGATAAGGAGGTAGTGAGCAAGAGATGAATCCTGAGAGGAACGTTTTCAGCACCACAGTGCAGCAAAAAAAGAAAAGAAGAAAAAAAGGAGAAATCGAGGCGCTGCCTTTTCTCGGCTTACTATCCCACAATCAGCCGACGTCGACACTGATCAGAAATATCCAAAAGCAGATTTACAGCCGCAGTCCAATGCCATGCAAGGAAATCCGACTTTACGCATATGATCCTGAGAAAAAACAGCGCATAAAAACCAAGTGGCTTTCTCCCCTCACAGAAACTTTCCTCCCCGTCACCAAGTTTCTCCCAGAGCGCAAAACATGCCCGGAGCGTCCGAGTTGCACACTTGTCAACTAAACCAAAAGTCTGCAGGCGCTAAAGACGTGGAATGAGGCTGAATCTGGAGCGGAGGATAGTTGTCCGATGCGGAATGTCATAAAATCCATCCAAGCGCGGTTCCCTCCGTGGCAAAGAGCGTCTTTACGCGTCTCCCTCCAGTCCTGTGCCGACAGCCTTCGCGCAGTCCTCTCAGACTCTTTTGTCAGGTTTACTATGTTTTTTTTTTTTTTCCTTCTTACGTCTTACACACCGCCCTCCTCCTTCCATCCAAAAAGTGTTACTCCCCCCTACTCCCCCCTTTTCCACTCACAAGAAGTTGTAATTCGAGCCACTTCCTGGCCACAGTGCCTTTGGGCCCAACCTTCCTCCGCCCATCACACACTGCAGAGTTTCCTGCGCTCAAACTTGCTCTCACTCGGGGTCCAACCGGAGCGCCTGTGCGCCTCAGAGGATGCAATAGCTCACAAAGCCACGCCGCCTAGTGGCTAAACTTTATCCTGCAGGCTGATCATCCTGTAAATCAGAATGCACATATTCCTCACATAATTCCCCCAAGAGAAAAATAGAAACGAATTCACAAAAAACAATCATATACTTAAACAAAGGGGCATAAAAAGCCAACTTCTGATTACTTTCACTACTTCTTCAACTACTAATGCAGACCTTGCATGTTTTTCATACATTATGACTAAACATATGATTTCGTCAAATGATGTTGCTTTCTAAAATCTTTTTGAAAACAACAACAAAACTATATATGGAAAAGGAAAGGCAAATTTATTTGTATAGCACAATTCAGTACAAAGACACTGCAAAGTGCTTTACATGATTAAAATATAGGAAAATAAAACAGAATCAAAACAAGCAGGAAACAAACATAAAATAAAAAAATGCAGAAACAAAAAAAGAATATTAAAAACAGTTGGGCTAAAGAAAAGGAAAAAGTTGAACTAATGATGTTTCAGTTGAACTGTTTAACTAGAACAGTCAAAGGCAATCCTAAACAAATGTGTTTTTAGTCTTGATTTAAAGGAACTCAGGCTTTCCACACTTTTATAGTTTTCTGGAAGTTTGTTCCAGATAATTGGAGCATAGGAACTAAATGCTGCTTCTGCATGTTTAGTTCTGGTTCTAGGTATGCAGAGCAGACTGGAGCCAGAAGACCTGAGTGGTCCGGAGGGTTGATACACTGATAGGAAATCTGTGATGTATTTAGGTGCTAAAAAGGTTTTTTTTTTAACCTGTATCATGCCTCTTTTGGTTTTTAAATCCAGGTGTATGCTTGTTGGGGTTGACTTTGACTAGGCCACTTTATCATTCTGAGGATTGTCTGGATGTATAATTAGGAACTTTACCCACTTGCAGGCTGATTTCCTCCTCTGTCCTTGACATTTGCTATGTCTCACTGTTTTTTATTATTATTATTCCAAATCTATCCAGCTCCTGTAACCCCTGCTAATATCCATAGTGTAATTGATTTTTAAATAAGCATATTAGTATAAAGGGAACTAAATGCAAATGAATCTCATACTTTTCTGGTTTTCGTTTATTAAAAAAAATCAATCAATGCTTGTGTGTTCATTTAATGTGTAAAAGTTTAAGGATTATGGATTATTTTTGTAAGTTAAAGTAAGCAGAGTTTTTTGATAGACCCTGTGATCACAGAAAGCAACATTATAAATAGCTTACAGTATCCCAGAGTCGTATAAACGGCCCTATAAATGATCTGTCTGCAGCTACCTCAGGAGAGAATGAAGGCAGCCCCCCTGCAGCGTTTCCCCCCACCGCCTCAAGCTGTCTCCTGCATTTGTTCGGCTGTTCAAGTGCTCTGAAAGAACCACAAGGGAGGGTGGAAGACTCTAATCTCCACAGTCTTTTTTAATTTTTGTCTTCCTTTCAAACCCCTTTTTTCAACAGTGGAGGGAAAAAGGCATCTATTCAAGTTTAGGAGAGGCACTAACAAGATTTTTTTTTTCCAAGGTAAAGGCTTTAACTGTGAATGGAGAGTTTTCTGTATATTTTTTTTTCCCCCCATCACTGCCTGTACCAGTGAAGCCATCAGATAACACCACAGTTGACAGTTTTGGTTGGAATAAAGAGGGAGCAGAGGCGGGTCCTGAGAAGTTGGAACCATTTTTCAAGACTGGAATAAAATGCCCCCCGCAGTTTCTGCCTTTCTATGCGTCTCTTTCCTTCCTTCTACTTCATTGCTCTATTTACTATTAATTTATATTCCGGCGCTCAGGCAGCCTACACTGTAAACCCAGATTTTGTTTGTACTCAAAGAAACTGAGTTCATAGTACTTAGAGAGGTCTAATTTACTGACATTACTTGTTTATTTCAATTAAGCTGAACTTTTTTATGTCCTTTTTCAGTGTAATTATATTTTTAAGTACAGTCAATGGTTTGGACTTAAACAAACTAAGTTAGTATCACTAAATTCTTTATATTAACTATTTTTTCTGAGTAAACACCACTTTCCAATGATCTAGCTTATTGTAATTATGTATTTGAGCTCAGACAACTCAATATCATTAGTTTGCCTCTCACGTCATCCACCTGCCCGCGAAAAATCCGGTTTAGACCAGTTTTGAGCGAGTGAAATAGAAAAGCTGGCACTGAGGAACTCCGAAGCATTTTGAGACAAAACAGACGACAGCGTTATTGAGATCTTCAACAACTCATAACAAGGAAGTCATTCCACAGAGATTTAAAGCACTCGGTGAATGAAGTGAGTTCAGCCACAAAACGGTAAGTTTAATCTCTTGTTTTGCTACAGTACTTAGCAAAGGCTACTTAGCTAATGTTAGCTTGTTAGTTATCTTGCTTGGTTAGAAAAGCTATTTTTCAGTTACTTAAAGAAGCTTTACTCTATTAACTGTAATTTTCCTTACTCCACAGAAGGAAATGATTGTTTAACTGGTTCTTTTTAATTTATGTTGATGTGATTTGTATGCATACATAAAAAGGCACCATCCAAAACTGTATCATGTGTAGGGATGGGAATCGAAAACCGGTTCCTGTTCAGAACCGGTTCCGTATTTTTCGATTCCATGGCATCGTTTGGCAGCTCGCTGAATTATTCTTTTTTCGATTCCCGCAGCACCAGAGCCGAGAGCGCCGGCTCTGGGGAGCACGACTTACGTTACGTTTTTTACGTAAGTTACGCAACTTACGCAAGTTACGCAAGTTACGCAAGTTGGAAGAACTATTCGAGGAGGAAGACAACGTGCTGCGGTCACTTTGTGAATCAAAGCCCCGTCTTTCCTTAGCCCAGAGGGTAGATCAGGAAATCCAGCTCTATAAAAGCTTGCCCTCCATCCCCTGCAGGGATAGCGCCACACTGTGGTGGTGGAACAAGCAAGATACGCTGCCCTTGCTATCTGGACTGGCTGAAAACTACCTCTGTGTGCAGGCTTCCTCCACCCCATCTGAGAGGGTGTTCTCCACGGCTGGAGACACCATAAGCGCTGAAAGATCCCGTATCCTTCCAGAAAAAGCAGATATGCTCATCTTTCTGCAAAAGAACTGTTAATTTTCCCTACTACTGTTTTATAATTAGTATTTTTTGTTATTTAAAATAGGTTATTATCCCATCATTTGTTATTAGACATTGTTGGTTATTAAGTTTGTTCTTGTATTCATTTTTCATTTAAACACAGATGTTACTCCAGTTTCACATTTCCTGTGGACATCTTGATCTTTTTGAGTTTGTAAGATTGTGCAATAGTTAAGTAAACAAAGTTGATTCTGATAATCAAACTGTTTGTTCTCCTTTTCCCCCCAAATTGGAATCGAAAAAAGAATCGATTAAGAATCGAATCGTTTCATAGAATCGAAAAGGGAATCGGAATCGTGAAAATCTTTTCAATTCCCAACCCTAATCATGTGCCTCTTATCATTTTTTAACTCCTTTTGCACTAATTTCTGAACTAGGCAGGGGGTGAACTCTATACAGGGCTGCATAACAGTAAAGGCTGTTGACTGCAAGATGTTAACAAAGTCATGTACTGTTATTTCTTTCAGGACAATGATGAAGAAAGTTTGCACAACAATGTTCCTGTGGGGGTCCTCCGCAATGAACAAGAAAATATAACTCCACACAAGCAGTCCATTCACCATAATGTATCCTCAGTGGGAATTATCCTGGAGGGAAATGTAGTGATGGAAGTTGAGAGCCTTCCGCAGGCCATGTACACGGTCTTTGGACTTACCTATGCACTCCATCTCAGCTACCCAAAGTACATGAAGAACACCTTTGATTTTTTTCAGCAGGTACTTCTTAACTTGGGTAAGACAGATCTGAGGCCTAAACTTCAAACACTTAAAAATCAGCTTGCCATGTAAGATCCAAGATCTGCTCATTTAAAATCTTTTGGGCTTTGAATTTTCTTTTGTTGATACAAATAAAATGTTCAATGAAAACAATAAAAAGTTGAAGTGAAATGTATTTTGTACAGCTCTATTAATTTAACACGTTTTGAGTTTTGTGAACTAAAAAATATAAGTTTGGTCAATTTGAATACACAATTGAATTGAACTAAAATGCAGTAATGCCTACTTAACAAGCTAAGTTTAATTGACAGGTGTTAAGCTGTTGCTCCAACTACATATCGTCAGTTACTACAACTTGATTACCAGTAAATACAACTTAAATATTCTATTCCAATCCATTAGGTGCTCAAGTACATTTAACATAGTTTACTGCACTCATACAACTAATACCACATTACTTAAATTTTTTAAGGCAACGAGTTACCTTGATTTTTTTAAGTACATTCTACTTATCCGGGTTTACAGTGTACGTTTGAAAGAAAGATCATCTAGCAGAGTCTCGGAGCCCTTTGACTGAGGACTGGATGTACTCAGTGCCCTTCCACTGAGGTATCCTTCAACCTGTCACTGTCCCCTTTTCTTCTGCCATACTTTTCTTCCTCGTGGACCATTCTTCTCTGTGTTTAGATAGAGAGCAGAGCGGGAAAGACAAAGAAAACGACAAAAAGGAACAGCTCCCAAATGAACATATATAGATTCCTTGTTGCTGCTGATGGGACCCATGAGGACAGTCACTAATTGCACTGCTTTTCCATTATTGTGTTAATGTGGGAGAAGCTCTCACTTCTGGGACAGAAGCCCAACCAAACCATCGGAAACACCCCCTGCTGATATGATCATTTTAAATCTTGTTGGAGTAAAATGATTATTACACTCATTAGTAAGCAGGTTTGTCTGAATTGCTCTTAGCACAGAGCAGATAGAGCTAATGAAAGCATCTCTGTGTATAAAACAAAGGGAAAAAGTGGGAACTATAAACTTCCATTGATATCAGTAGATTATCAGGGGATGTCATGTTTCTAACCACTCAGAAATTTGAAATAATAGTGTTGTGGCATTTATAAATAACTCCACAGAGTTTAGAGGATGAAAAATTTGTCCAGTCTGCTTTGGAAAATAGGTTTAGTTAATTCAGAATGAACCGGGAACATGAATTCATGCCTTTCCACAGATTCCTAATTAAATTTGACAATGCCATTCTAACAAAGGAATATACTTTGATCTGAACCCGGCTACTATTTCCCAGCTGTTTAAGGTTTTTGACCTGATGGAAGGTGAACTTTTGTTCTAGTGTCGATTTTTTATTTTTTTTTTTGCTCTAAAGGTTTCTCCCAGGATAGCCCTGTACTACTATAGCTCCAGCCACCATTTTCTACCCCCACATTAGGTGGTGGGAATGTTGCATTTTTGGAAATATGCATCATTACCTTCCTATTACACTAAAAGCATATTGCATGTGAAAAAAAACAAACAAAAAAAAACAGCCTTGATCTCATCTTACTAGTGCCGCATTTCGTCCATAATTTTAATTACATTTAGTTTATTTATATAAAGTGAATTCACAACACATTTCATCTGAAGTCGCTTTACAGAGTGAATGCAGTGGGTTCATATAGATGGATTGGTTTAAAGTTTTTTTATCTAGAAAAAAAAGCTACATTAGGTTATTAACTTTGCAGGATTTGCTCCTCCTGAATACATACAGTAGTCATTTGATTGAATTTAATATTTCACAACTGCAAACAAGACTGCAAACAACCCCTTTACGATTTTTGCTGTAAGGTTAACTGGCTTTAAATTCTCCTTAGGTGTGAGGATGTGCGTGAATGGTTGTTTGTCTCTGTGTTGCCCTGTGATAGACTGGTGACCTGTCCAGGGTGGAACCAGCCTCTCGCCTGCAGACAGCTGGAGATAGGCACCTGCACCCCACACGACCCCAGCAGGGATAAGCATGACAGAAAATGATGGATGGATGCAAACAATACTTTTTTTCAACTCCTTTAAGATTTTTACTGTGCAGGACTAATAGCTGGTTAGACATCGTGTTTTCCCCACCTAACCTGAGAATCTCTGCAGCTCCTTCAGAGCAACCATTGGCTTTCTGGGTCCATTTAGTAAAAAAAAAAAAACTTCCTCCAACTCCTGGTAATTTAGATTTGTTTTTGCAGGTCTGTAGGATTTAATGCGGAGATGTTAAAAGTTTAAAAGTGTTTTTATAACATTACCAGGCTCTTAACTTATCTAGAACTTTGTACTTTACATGTTTGCTGTATTCCTTCGTCTTTATGTTTTTTCACTTATGCTCCCTTAGCTTTGGAGGTCGCTGATATTTTAAGAGCAGATAGATTAATCCAGAGATTAAATTACACACAGGTAGACTCTGTTAAGCCAAGGCACCAATAGTAACAATCCGTGTTCAAACTAACCAAAAACAGAAAACATTTATTTTAATTCGCAAATCTACATATTTGTTTTTTTAATGTTAATGATGAATGACAGTTATGTGTATTTATCACCATACTTCATCAAATTCAAGAAACATCCCTTTACTTTTCCCCCAACGTGACACTAACACTGGACAATTAAAACGACAAACGTAAGTGAGTTATACCCTGAGCAAAAACATGAACCTCAAAACAGTGTTGATGGGGGATGGGATGGATTACAGCGAGAAGGAAGCAGGAGTCAACTCAAGGCTCTAATTCGAAACATGCACACCACATAACAAGAGAATGAACTAGAAAATGAGAAAGGAAAGTTTTTGTTTAGAGAAGTGGAAACAGGCTTCCTCACCTTTTTTTGTAAATGTTACAGAAATTCACAGATCCCAAATTCCAACATTTGTAGTCTGATCTGCCCTTTTTAGAGACGATTTAAAAAATGAAATCTCTAGGATGCAGATATATTGAAATAATTGAAGGTAGGGAGAAAGGACATAAGGAAATATGAAAGGAATTAATAATACAAGGAGGATAAAAGAAAGGAAGGGTACAGGAAAGGAGGAAAAGAAAATAGGAAGAACTTTCAAAAGAATAAAAAAATGAATTAATGAAAGACTAAAAAAGAGAAGCACACAAAAGTGATAAAAAGGACAGAAGGAGAGAAGAAAAGGCAAGAACAGGTGGAGAAAGACAGATAGAGACAGAGGAAATACAACAGGGAAGGCACAATGTGGAGGAAAAAGACAGATGGCTAGAAGAAAGAAGGGAAAACTAAATATAAGGAACAAAGGAATAGAAGTGAGATGATCAAGAAATCAAGAAAGATGATTTGGGATGAAAAAGGAAAAAAAAAGAAAGACAGAAAGTTTGGAAGGAATGGCACAAGGAAGGAAGGTTTCGAGGAATGGAAGGAGGGCGGAAGAACTCGAGGAAGGAACAAAGCATAGAACTAAAAAAAGGAAAGACACAACCTTTGGACGAAGGATGAGAGAAGGAATTATGGTAACAAAATCAGTTTTCCATGTTCAATTTTTGTTTTTAAACTCCTCCAGACCTGGGAAAGTCTAAAATAAAATGTCATGCTTTTTCAAACTTTTCCAGGTCGTGTAGTAATATTGGTGATAGAAATAATCAGAAGAAATACTCTGAAAAATTAACAACAACTTGAGTTTAGCTCTTAATTCTGCACTCTCCCACCTCTGCTTTTACCTCCAGGGACAACATCTCTTTAGCATGGCTATCCTGCTGCCACTACTGACAAACTGTAATAACCTCATCTGCACGCCTAGGCCTCAGCTGTCTTCTCCTCCCCCCCAGCAGGTAACAGAGGGCAGAGATAGAGGGGGAGTGGAGGCTCAATCATCCAGATTCCTCTCATGTTTCCACATCGGTGCTCTGGAGTGTTTGAAATAGCTGGGATGCCTGCAGATTGAGCTGCAGAGAAGCTCAGCTGAAAGGCGGACATCAGGATAACTGGGGTGGGGTAGCATGAAATTGTGTCTAGTTGTCTCAACTTCTTAAAGCTGCGAAATGAACAAAATAAAAAGCTGCACATGAGGCAGAAACTTGCTTTCCTTTTGCTCCCTCCCACCTGAATGGCACCCATTAACCCCAATAAAACTTTGTCTACTTTTTTCCACAGAAAACCTCAGAAAAATTCTGACTGAAACTGAAAACTTTATTCCTCCTCATAAAGTGAAAAATGAGCACTGATTATTTTTCCTGGCTTTTCAACACTGATAAGAACTTTCTACCTCCTTTTCCCCTTTGTCCCCAAATCTCTCTTTTATTTCCTCCTTCCTCTCTCCCATTTATCCGAGGCTCAGCAGTCTGACAGCACACGAACGTCCGCATTATGTGCACACACACATAAATACAAACACATTTCACAGCTCATTTGGTTCAAAGAACAGGTCACTTTAGTCATTCCACTGGTGACGCATCACTTTCTAAGCAAGGACTTCAGACTGTGCAGAGTGCATGGAAGTTTAGTTTGTTTTTCACCCCAAAATGACAGTACTTTAAAAAGTTTAACTACAGCTGCTGTTAAATAAAGTCGTTTCTTTTTTTTTTTTGCTGTGCCTCAAAACTTCCAAAGTATTTTTTTTCTGTCTTTCAACAAGGCAAAGGGAAGACAAAAGGCCACATGCAATTTAACCTATTAAAAATAAAGAGATGCATTTATGAAATATCCTAAAACGGATTCAAAAATTGCTCATTAATCTCCAAAACCAGCTAAGTCAAAAGCAGCACACCTGTTTATCAAATTCCTAGGTTAATATTGACTGATGCAACCTTTGGTTTAACCAGTGCCGTCACTAAGGGAGAGGCAGGGTCCATTCCTACAACTTTGCCGGCCCCTGCGCCCCACCCTGCTCAAACATATATGCATGTGTTTTGTTTTCTTTCATAAATCTGAGCTTAAGACGGGAGAGAAAAGGCTTCTAGTGCAACATTTATTTTCATTTTAATGATTAACTTATACTTTGTATGCACTTTATCTGGGTTATGATCTGCCTATCCCTTTTAAAGGTTTCTGGATGTGCTCCTGCGGTTTCATCCTCTTCAATTTCTTGAAAAATAATGCCTTATGTTGAGTAAACCAAAGAACACCTTCTAAAGATAGGCAATAAACTTTTGTCCTTTTTAATAGAAAAATTAATAAAAAAAAAACAGATCTTTCTGAAGCTACACATCATATTTTATCATCATCTTATAACAAACCCTGGCTGTTAACAGCATTTACTCAACTGTTATGTTAAGTCCAGTGTGAGACACTCTGGAAACTCATTCAAGCACTCGCTTATTAATTTATTTAGCTTCTTCAGTTGGAGCAGATAACTGTGGTGCCTTTGTAGCAGAATGAGGTCCATCAGAAGGAGTAACTACAGAAGGTGGGAGGTTGCTTATATTTTATTAATTTTTAATTTAAAATAGAGCACAATAAAAGGGCACCAGTCAGGGATGTATATTATTGCTCCTACTTATGTTATACTGTTTACACTGTTGTAGTGCTTTCCTTATCAATTGCCACCCTAGGCAGCAGTCTATGTGTGTTTATGTGTTTGATTTGGTAAGATCCCCAATAGGTAATGTTAAAACTGTTGCATTTCCTTTTGTATTCGTGACTTTATTAAAACATATTGCATCAATGCTCAGCAACACAAGAAAACAGGATGTACTTACATAATTTGTATTGACACAATGCAAAACATGCTTTCAGCAATAAAACCCAAAAAGTTTAATAGACAAAAACAGGTGTTATCTTCCAAACTGAATTAATAAGGTTTAGAGGTGTGGATTGATAGATTTGGATTCCTTTAGGCAAGCAAGCTGTTAAGCCAGGTTTCCAGTATTTAATGCTTAAAAAAACAAGAGAGAAAGAAATCGCAGGCCGTGACTTAAATATGGAGTGGTTGTTTGTCCTGTTTGTCTCCATGTTGCCCTGCGATGGACTGGCGACCTGTCCAGGGTGTACCCCGCCTCTTGCCCATTGACAGCTGGAGATAGGCACCAGCAACCCTTGCGACCGCGCTTGGGATTAAGCGTGTTAGAAGATGTAAGTATATATATATATATATGTGTGTGTGTGTGTATACTATATATGAAAAAAATGCTTTCACTCACGCACACACTCACACCTAAGGAGAATTTAGAGGAGCCAATTAACCTAACAGTCATGTTTTTTGGACTGTGGGAGGAAGCCGGAGTACCCGGAGAGAACCCATGCATGCTCAGGGAGAATATGCAAACTCCTGGGAGCTTGAGGGTTCCTTGCTGTATCTTTGCTGGAACCACTTCTCCAGTTTGGGGGTCACTGCCCCGAGGGCCCCAATGATTAAAAAATAACTTATTCAAGAGACCAAAATCTGCACAATCTAAAGAGACCAGGTCAATTTATATGTGCTTTTTTACTGAGTTTATCGACTGTCTAATTCTATTAATACAGTATGAGGGTTGAATAAGCAGATTACCTCCATATTTAAGTCACAGCCTACAATTTTTTTCTCACTTGTTTTTTTAAGCATTAAATACTGGAAACCTGGCTTAACAGCTTGCCGGCCTAAAGGAATCCAAATCTATCAATCCACACCTCTAAACCTTACTAATATTTTTTTTTGACAGAGCTTTGAAGGCTCACAGAGCTTTAAGTTTAAAAAATATTCCGCTGATGTTGGCAATTATTCCTTTCAAGCATCAATGTGCTAGTTGGCATATTTTCCTGCAGCCTTATTGTTGAATTTAATGGATAAGGCTGCAGTGATCCTTACAGTTCCTCCGACCAGCACAGCAGGAAGTCAGGTTAAACATTACACCGAGCACTGAACCAAGAGCAGCTCTGACGGACGACTCACAGGATGTGTGCTTTGTAGTTCCCACAAGCTGCTGCTCTTTTCAAGCAACTCTATCCGCAGCGGTGAAGAGAACTGATTCTATCTTTAATGGTGTCTTCAAGAACTCCCTTTAGAGGGAAAGCAGCATCTGAAAGACTTTCACTGCAGGTGTTTTCTATTGTGAATCTTTTCATGTTACGCAGGTGAACCCAGCCTCTATGAGTGACTTTCAGTAAAAGCCCTTTTTTGCCCCAGATGGTGGTAAGCTAAATGCTAAAGTGGGCCAAAGAAAGAGTAAGAAAACAACTCATATAGGACTTTCTTTGGATTGCCCACTTTGGAAAGAGCCATGCATTGTCAGCATAGACATAGCTTTCATTGTGTTTATAGATCGAAGGAGGCCCAAGGAATAAATCACAGGGTCACTGAATGGGCTGTCTGACCTTTGACCTTCAGGCTGAGAAAAGACTCTGCTCTATGTCCTGATGTCATCAGCAAGTCATTACCGTCAAGGCTCTCAACACCTACCATTCTACCCCACTGCACTCCTCTAACGTGCGTTTTGAATATCCCCCTGGCTGTGGCACTTAAATCAATCATTTGGTGGCAGTTATAAACTTGACCTTGGCTTGATGCTGCTTTCTGTATCTTGCTCTTCTGACATCCAGCAATGTTTATTGTTTCTCCTGGCCCTTTTTTTTTTTGCCCAATAGAGCAGCGGGGTTGCAAAATGCTCACAGAATTGGGAGCAATACACCAATCCAGACAAACATGCTTTATGTGGTCCAGGTGTTTACTAACTGTGATTTTTTTTTTCTGCTCCTGGTTATTCTCACAATACACCCACTGACATTTCCAGCTCAGATTTGTGTGCTAATGTGGGCGTTTGAAAGCAGCAGCTCATCCAGAAGATGTTTAGACATGTGTCAGTGGTCCCTCCAAAAGAAGAATGTTTTCGCTCTTGTGTGGGTGACAGAGTTTGTTAGAACGAGACAGAGGCACTGAGGCCAAGCTTGCGTTTTCTTAAGAAACAGCGAGTTGAACTGAGGTTAAACATTTTGACCGTGAACGCCAATCGAAGACCTAATTTGAGCTGAGAGGTCTCCTGAGGAGTAACCTTCCTTACCAGGACCCTGACCTTCAAACCCCCCAGGCAGCTTCTGCACTACATCCAGATAAACAGATGCAAGACAGGAGAAAGTTCCAGAAATACCTGTCTTATTAAACATTTTAAACCACAAACAGCAAGTTCAGTTCAATTCAGTTTATTTATATATTGCCAATTTCCAGCACATGTCATGTCAAGGCACTTTACAGAGAAAATTCAACCAGATCATACAGTCAGATTGGTTTGCACTTGGTTATTTAAATGGTTACGATTATTTAAATATAAAACGTTAACCGGGATAAAGACATAATGCAGTTTTTCAATAGTAACTTTATCCAGATTCCTGCTGAACTGCTGAAATTTCCTTTAGATTGCTGGACAATATTATTAGTTTTTAAGATGTTTGATCTACTTCATGCTGTTTAGAAGGTTCTCTTTAAGGCTTTTTTTTTTTCTACAGGTCTAGCAACAAATACATTTAGGATATGGGTAATGAAAGAGAACAAAAAGACATTTAACTGTGATTAATTTATGATTTAGAAAGAGAATAAGTGATCTTTCCATAATTGAGGCATGGTGGTATGGACAGCTTTTCTTAATTATTGAAAAACACTGCATGAAAAAAAGTTTATTTTCCTTATTTTTTGATGATCTGAAAAGTGTGTGTCTGAAAAAAGTTAAAGTGGCTAAATATGTTTTAGCGACCAAGTACCTATAAAACTAGAATTGCTCCAACCTTTCTGCTTTTTCTTTACTTCGCAAAGTTTCCATGCTGTTTACATAGTTTCCTATGCCTGGTAACAGAGAAGCAGGAATGAGTCAAGGCTTCATGTTGCTGCATGCCCACCTCCGGAGCTCAGACTGACAGATTTATAGCACCGTCTACCACGTCGTTCTGCACTTGCAACTTTTAATCATGCTGTTGAGCAATGGCATTCCCTGAAAATCCCATCTCTCAGCATCTACAAGTTTCATTTTTGCCCGCCCTCTTGCCCACAGCAATTGCAGAAAGCTTGAGGTGTGCAGAGCAAAGCAGGTTAAAATCTCCTGGTGGGCTCATAAAATAACCAACTATTCATGAGGGCACCTGGATTGACTCCCCTTCAGAAGTGAAAGCACCTCAGCACAAAAGAGCTTTTGACTGATCTATAAACATTGGAGGTTATGTATACATCTACCAGGAGAGGCTGGCCAAGAGAGCCCACTACAATTATAGCTTCATTTGAACTGTGGTGTGTGTGTGCCCGTCGGCTGATGCGCTAATTCAGTCGCATTCCTTCAAAGCTTAAATCAGGCCCCCAGTTGGTGCATATAGTTAATTCCATTTTCATAACCAAATCCCAGCGGATAAAAAAATGAAATAAGGCCAAGGCAGAAATATATATTCCAACAAATACTGTTGTGTTTTATTTTTGCCAAAATCTATGCAAACCTTATTCTAAAAGAAACACTGACAACAGAAATGCAAACTCAATATTTGATTAGACTTTTGTTTTCAGTTCAGTTTAGTTTTGAGGTTCACTTCAATTAGTTTTTTCACTTATTTGTTTAGCTTTGTTTTTCTCTAAACTCCCTTTCAATTTATTCAATGTTTTCTTTATTTTACTGTATTATTTTGTTATATTTTATTACTTTTTTGGTTAACATTTATTTTTTGTTTAGTTCAGTTCAGCTTAACTAAAGAGTTTAATTTACAGGTTTGTACATACATATATATTTTTGTTTTATTTATTTTTCATCTGTTTGTTCCCCCTTTGCTTGAATTGTTTGCATAGATGTAAAGAGAGCAATAGCAGAAGGGAATACTGGGGTGTGGACCAAGACAGCTGTCCAACGCCGTACTAAACAAACTCTAGAGCTGTTGTTTATGGTGTGAATATGATCAGACATTAAACCAACCCGGAAACAAACTAATGGAAAAAGATCCAGTGGGTTTTTTTTCCTTCTTTTTTTCATCAAACCATAAAACCAGATGTAACCAATAACATCAAATTATCTTTTTAAAATCCATTTGGTACACATCATCTGCTCTCAGACACCACCTAATATACAGACTGAACATTATTACTTGGTTTGTAGGGAGAGGCTCTGTTTGGTTCTTTGTGAATAAAAAAAAATATATAAATTATCAAGCTGTCGGAAAAAGTTCATGTTAGCACAATAATCAACTGATGCAACCAAAGTAAACAAACTTTGTGTGAAATCACCCTTAGTTCAGTTTTTTCATTTTAATTCCAGTTTAGCTGGTCATAGTTTAACAAAAATGGACTTTATATTGTTTTTGTTGAATACTCTACAGTTTGTGGTGAATCAAAGCCCAAGTATTTTTTAGAGTCACAACAAAAGGAGCACAACCGCGCCTAAAAAACACAGATAACGTTATGAAAAATGCATAATAAAGAGACACAAATTCTGTTTATTCATATAGAGCCAAGTCACAACAACTCATCTTAAGTCCCCTTAGTGAGTTTAATCAAATCTTAATATCGGTTAGAAAGATTTCTATTTAATGAAACCCAGCAGACTGCGGTTCTTGACATTGCAGAATTAACTCCTTCTAAATGAGCATGTAGAGACAGTGAACAATCGCTTGCATTGTGTTGACGACTGGAGCGATAACTCAAACCTATTGGCGAAATTTCCTGCCAAAATTCACAAGCAGACATTTCCAGTTAAGAACTGGATTTCCTGATTCAAATTCAAATATACCAAATCTTGCTTTTAATTTTCTCTTTCTGTTAATTTCCTCGCTATGCAAACTCGCTCTTTGCACACATCAAAACTGGCTTGCAATCTTATCTTCTGTGCTTGTTGTTTTTGTTCGGGTCACAAAAATGGGCTTGTATGATCGACTAGAAACCATTACAGCCTGTAGGAAGATAGTCTGCAGCTATGAGGCTGTACTCTCTGTTGTTCGACATCTCAGCAGATGTAGCTCCTTTAGTGGCTTTATCTAGGAGAGAAGCACAGCTAAACAGATCATTAAAGTCTCCATTTAGCCTCAACCACACAATATGCTCTGAATTGTGGGATTAAGTAAAGTGTCTCACAGAAATTGATAAAGAAGTGCTTGTTCCACTTAGAAACACGAAAGCCTTGTAATGATATAGGAACCATCCTGCTGTGAGGAAAACATGCTAAACTCATCGCCAGCATGCCACTTTGGTCCACCTGGCTAATTTTAATGCAATACTGCAAATCAAAGGTAAAAGTGATAAATGTGCTGACATCTACAACTTGTTTAGGGGATGATCTTTGCAATAATGCAAGCACCATTTTATCTTTCTTTAGTACCACACCTACTGAGGGGAAGGCGGATAAAATTAGAACACAAATATATGCTATAAATACAGACAAAACTATCATAACGTTGTGAACCTGCTGTGACTCGTCAGGCTGGTAAGCCACAAATAATTAATCCCTCTCTGGAGTGTTTGGTGTAATTAAAAGTACAGAAGCTGCAGAGCAACAATGTGGGAAAACTGTGGACGGTAATTACTGTAAAAGCGAAAGTCAAGAAGACGCACCTTTGTAAGATGACTCCTGAGAACTCAGATGCTCACACTGGAGGCTCCTCCCCTCTTCGTCTGGCACCATGGTTAGGTTTTGGATTTTTTTTTTTTTTAAAACACCCCCCAGCAAACAAAAACACAGAGACAAAATGAGATCCTCACAAAACCCATTTCTGCTCCAGTGGGGCCTTGTTCCAGTGCTGCCCAGCATGAGCTCTTACCCTTTCAAGATGACACCATAATGAGCACCCTACATCTTCCTTAAGTACTGGGATCCCTTGTTGTGATGGCTTGTAATTAAATAAAACATTAACTTTTTTTGTCTTTAACTAAATACACACCTTCATTTCATATGTTAACATATGTTCTTCTGTAAACTGGTGCACTGCAAAAAAATAAAGTAATTCTGATTCTCATTAAAAGGAGAATTGAGGCAAACTCTCTCTAGATAAAGGAATAAAACACAGAGGGGTAGTTTTAATTAAATGCTGCTAAACTGTGGTTGAATTTTCAATTCAATTTCGCAGATCTTTGACATATGAGTGATAAAGAGATTAAATAAAATGAAACAGATGACTTCCGGTTTGCCATGCGGACAGGGTAGACGTAGCAACGAACTGCTCCAGAACAATTCAACCTTTTAACTAAATTCGCCCCACGGAAAGTTAATTTTGCGTCTCCCAGCGATACCAAAACATCTTGAACTGTGCTTTTGTTCAATTATTCACTAGTAATGGCCAGCAAAAGCGCGAAAGGAGGGAGGAAAGAGGATGCTAGCTTAACGCTGGAGGCTATCACCGCACTGCTTCAGCAGCATAGGGAGGATCTGAAATCCGAGTTCAAATCTTCTGCCAACATGCTTAGCTCCAAGCTAGACCAGATGCGGCAGACCCTGGAGGAACAAGCAGAGCGAATCTCCTCCTTAGAACTCGCTACAGAGGATCTGAGCCAGCGAGTGGCTAACCTCGAAGACTCGTGTGCTGCTCTCCGTGAAGACAACGCCAAGTTAAAAGACAAAGTCACTGACCTGGAGAGCCGCAGTAGACGACAGAACATCCGCATCCTCGGTCTCCCTGAAGACACTGAAAGTGGGCGCCCTACTCTTTTCTTTTCCAACCTTCTCTGCGAACTGCTCGGGAAAGAGGCGCTCCCGACCCCACCGGAGCTCGATAGGGCGCACCGTTCCCTGGCAGCTAAGCGACCCGCGGGACGTCCACCTCGGCCGGTTATCCTTCGCCTGCACCGATACCAGACCAAGGACCTCATTATCCGGGAAGCCAGGAGGAGAGGAACGCTGGACTACAAAGGTGCATCTGTTCGTATTGTGGAAGACTACAGCCCAGACGTCCTGGCCCGACGCGCGGAATATAAGGACGCAATGGCGGAACTCTACAGGCGGGGGTTGAAGCCGGCTCTTCTCTTCCCGGCCCGTCTTCGTATTACGCAATACGGCGGTGCCAAAAAGTTTCTGGGCTCGGTGGAGGAGGCGCAGCAGTTCATCAAGAGGCTCCCGAAACCACCAGAAGACCAATAAAGGAGCAACGCTGTACTGAGAGTTCACTACATAAAAACAGGCGGGCTGGTTTTCTTCAGGGCGCAGTAGGTACTGTAAATACAGCCTGTTAACTTAACATATTATTATTTTTTTTTTTTTTTACAAATTGACCTATTCTGGCCATCCCTTTTGTTGGTATTGGACTTTATGAATGAAGGAGCAGCTCTAATAACACCGGTTTGTTCTGTCCCAATAGTGTCGGGAGCCTCCTTTTATCTGGTGTGGTAGCTTAATTTTTTTTTATTATATTTTTGCCACATTACTATTTTCCCTTGGTGTGCTCGGTGGCCAGTAAAGTACAAGATAAATATTTACGTTGGGGTGGGGGGGTTTTCTATTTCATGCCCACTAGGAGCAGTTGTTGGTTTTATATTGACAGCTGTTTTTTCTTTTTTCTGCTAATCTGAGGTTGTTGATTACTGGAAGATTCGATTTTTGAGAATGTTAATTTTGAAGAGCTTGCTGCCATGTTGTTGTTTGTTTGTTTTTTGTTCGGCAGCTGTTTACGTTTGGAGGGGGGGCTTAGGGGGGAGGCTAAGGTCACAGCCGGGGGTTTCGCATAGTGCTGTAACTGTTCTTTACATCTTTTATTTTTTTTTTTTCTCAATCTCTGCCTGCCATACTGTTATTATACCTATCAAAGTAAAATAGCACCTAAACTTTGAGACCATGAGTCGGTATTTAAATTTTCTAAGTTGGAATGTTAAAGGTTTAAACCACCCAGTGAAGAGAAGGAAGGTTTTCTCTCATATTAAACGATTTAATATAGATGTGGCATTTCTTCAAGAAACTCACATCAGGAGCTCGGACGGAGGTCGTCTTCTGACATGCTGGAGGGGACAATGTTTTCATTCCCATTTTCAGGTTAAGTCACGAGGGGTCTCCATACTTATCAGCCAGAATACTCCGTTTGAGGCCGATAATGTGGTGGCTGATAAACACGGCCGATTTATAATGGTGAGTGGGAAGCTGCACGACACTCTGGTTGCTTTGGTCAATGTTTATGCTCCCAACATCGATGATGAGAACTTTTTTAAGCAACTATTCTCTTCATTACCAGACCTCAATAAATACTCACTGGTCCTCGGGGGTGATTTCAATTGTTGGCTGGACCCAGCTTTGGATCGCTCATCCCTTAAAAGCAATGCCATAAGCAAGTCTGCATCAGTTATACAATCCTTTCTATCTGAGTATGGGCTATGTGATGTGTGGCGAACTCTAAATCCCAATAAGAGGGACTACTCATTCTTTTCACATGTACACAAAACATATTCAAGAATTGACTACTTTATCATGGATGCAAAATGGCTACAGCAGATACGTTCCTGTGACTACCAAAGCATAATTATTTCAGACCACGCCCCACTCACTATGTCCCTGTCCCTTCCCCATCTTCCCCTAAGAACTGGACAATGGCGTTTTAATTCAACTCTGCTGTCAGATGAAAACTTTGTAAAGTTTATTCAAGGCGAGATACGTTTCTTTTTTGCTACCAACTCCTCCCACGAAACCTCCAGCCTCGTGGTATGGGATGCCTTTAAGGCCTACATCAGAGGCCAGATTATTGCTTATTCAGCAAAAATTAAAAAACAAGCCACCTATGAACAGAAAAACCTAACGCAGCAAATCAAAGAGATTGACATAAAATATGCTTTGAATCAATGTCCAGAACTGTTTAAAAGACGGGTTGAACTTAAAACAAGGCTCGACCTATTGACAGCACACTCAGCCGAATGCCTGCTTTTACATAACAAATCTAAATTTTATGTGCATGGTGACAAACCTGATAAACTGTTAGCAAACATGCTCAAGGGTTCTAGGGCAAGGCAAACTATCTCCAGAATTTGAAAACAAGACGGTAATGTAGTCACAGACCATTGTCAAATTAATGATGCATTCAGGGACTTTTATGAGGAGCTTTACAGCTCACAATTACAAACCAATTCTAACATGACTGATGATTTTTTAGCTAAGCTTCACATTCCTGTAATCTTACCAGAATTTAAAAATAGGCTGGATGAACCTATTTCTCTTGAAGAAGTATCCCTAGCAATAGCCTCAATGCAACCTGGCAAATGCCCAGGACCGGATGGTTTCCCTGCAGAATTTTTCAAAAAATTTTCAGATTTACTCTCTGTGCAGCTCAGCTCTACTTTTAGTGACTGTTTTAAACATGGATCCCTTCCCCAATCCTTCTACGAAGCTTGTATCACACTTATAAAAAAAAAGGCAAAGATCCAGTGGAATGCACCTCTTACAGACCTATCTCCCTCTTAAATACCGATGTGAAAATTCTGGCCAAAATTCTTTCCCGTAGACTTGAAGCGGTTTTACCCTCAATTATTTCCAATGACCAAACAGGCTTCATTAAAGGTCGGCACTCATATTTTAATATTAGAAGACTGCTCAATATCGTTTATTCTAGTGCCACGGATTCGGCTGAGTGTGTGGTCTCTCTGGATGCCGAAAAAGCCTTTGACCGGGTTGAGTTCGACTATCTATTTGCGGTCCTTAACAGATTTGGCTTCGGAGGAAACTTCATTTCATGGATTAAATTATTATACCAGCAACCGTCTGCCACAGTTCGTACCAACCTTCAGATCTCAAAACCATTTAAATTACAAAGAGGCACCCGTCAGGGATGCCCTCTTAGTCCCCTGCTTTTCGATCTGGCCATAGAGCCCCTTGCCATTGCACTTAAAACCAGTAAACAGATATCCGGCATTTGGAGGAATGACATGGAACACAAAGTGTCGCTTTATGCAGATGACCTTCTACTTTTTATTTCCAAACCATCAACTTCATTGCCTTCTGCTCTCAATATATTTAGCCAATTCAGTCAGATTTCAGGGTATAAGTTGAACCTTACCAAAAGTGAGCTTTTCCCCATAGGTAATGAAGTTAGCATGTCAGACTTTGCTAACCTGCCATTTAGAATTGAAAGACAAAAATTTACATACCTTGGTATCACAGTGACAAAAAAGCATAAAAATTTGTTTAACGAGAATTTGATTAAGCTGTTGAACCAAGTGAAGGAATCCCTCACAAAGTGGACACCCCTCTCCATGTCCCTTGTGGGACGTATCAACTCAATTAAAATGAATATACTGCCCAAATTTTTATACCTTTTTCAGGCATTACCCATTTGTATTCCTAACACTCTTTTTCATGAGCTAGACTCAATTTTTTCATCTTTCATCTGGCAGGGTAAACGCCCAAGGCTTAATAAATTACAACTCCAAAAACCAAAGCCACAAGGGGGGTTTACCTTCCCCAATTTTCAGTTCTATTACTGGGCTGCTAATCGTAGATGCCTAGTGTTTTGGTATTTCTATCATAATCGAGGGGGCTGTCCTGACTGGGTGGCTATGGAGCTACGCAGTGGTAACAATTTGTCCATCCCGGCCGTTCTGTGTTCCCCACTCTCACTCTCCACATCTAACCCTACTTTAAACCCAGTAGTGAAACACTCGCTGAAAATATGGGGCCAGTTCAGGAAATACTTTAAACTCCACGATTTCTCCTTCTTAAGTCCAATTGCACTTAACCATTTTTTTAAACCATCTGTTCAGAATGGGGTGTTTCTACAGTGGCAGCAGAGGGGACTTACTTACTTTAAGGACTGTTTCATTGGGAAAAAATTGGCATCCTTTGAGGAACTTAGCAAAAAATGTGGTTTACCTAAATCCCATTTCTTTAGATATTTACAAACCAGAAACTTTATTCAGTCTCACTTCTCAGGCTCAATCTCTCTGCCAGAACATACACTGTTGGAAACCATCCTATCACTGAACTCAACTTCTAAAGGGCTGGTTTCATGGCTTTATAACAAAATGTTCACAATGAAAGAGACCTCCACACTTAAACTTAAAGCCTCATGGGAAGAGGACTTGAATATGACCATAGCAGATCAGACATGGGACTCTATACGAAAACTGGTGAATACCTCATCTCTATGTGCGCGCCATTGCCTCATTCAGTTTAAAGTAGCACATAGAGCCCACCTCTCCAAATATAAACTATCCCGTTTCTATCCAGGAGTCACCCCTTACTGCGATAAATGCAAAACTGCTGTGGCCACACTGGTCCATATGTACTGGTCCTGCCCCGCTCTTGGTCATTTCTGGACAGATGTTTTTCATACAATGTCCGGGTTGGCGGGAGTGGTGATAACACCTGGCCCTCTTCTGGGTCTGTTTGGTTTTAGTGGTGAGCGGTCACCTTTACCGGCCTCTAAGCGGCAGGCACTGGCATTCTGCTCACTGTTAGCGAGGCGCACAGTTCTAACCAGGTGGAAGGGTGCGGCTCCTCCAACTCACAAACAGTGGTTATGTGACCTCATGTCATGTCTGAAACTGGAAAGAATTAAATGTTCTATCCAACATTCCACTGGTAAATTTGAGGAGATATGGGGGCCCTTTCTCGACTCATTCCAAAACGCAAAATAATGCCCCGGGTTATTTATAAAAAAATAAATAAATAAATAAAAAATTCAATAAAATGTGTTCTGTCTCAGTAAGGGATAAGAAAGTGCAGGAGTGCGCTGACCTCTTGGTAGTGACCTGGGTGGGCTGATTGGGATTTTTTTTTTTTTTTGTAGGGATTGTTTTTGCTGTATTTGTTTCTATATCTTGTTGGATAACTATATATGTATTTTTTGTATTTACAAACTGTATGTATAAAAGGAATACTCAATAAAAAGACAGTGATTAAAATAAAATGAAACAGAAAATGGGAAATACTGTTGCAGAAAGGAAAGGACAGAGAACCATAGCATGACCCAAAGTTCAACCAAAGCAAAGGCGTAAATCAAAGATGGCGTGAAAGACAGCCCTGCTTTACATTTTGGTCTCCAGCTGATGGGGGCAAATTGTTCTCTTGCAGAAAGCAGTTGCCTCTTTGGATTGATGTGCTAATAACACCGATCAATTGTTGTTTATTTAGCTATACTCAGAAGAGCCGAAATCAGTTCTGGTGTAAACATTAACCAGAGCGCTGAAAGTCGCTGGGTGGAAAAGAGCTTTCAGGGAAAATTAAGAAATTTGTTCTCACATGGAAAGACAAACAAGGGAGAGTTCTCTGCAGAACTAACCGATGCTGCAAACAGTCAGTTTAGAAAAACACTATTAATCTTTATATTTGTGCCAAGATCAAACATTTAGATTTCCTGTTTAATATCAGAAATACAACAGTACTTTTTACCATTGCATGTGTGTAAATAGGTAGGAGAGTAAATACTGAATTTTTGCCTTTTTCGTGATGATAGAATTAGAAACCCTTTTCTTTTTTTCTTTTTTTTTTACATTGAAACCCATTTTTTCCTAATAGAGATCACCTAAAACAGAGGCCTCATGTGGGGAATCTACTTTTAGTATAAGTGCAAGTGCAACTCTTCAGTGAAGGCCTTAGAGTCTTTGTGGGAGATGCATGACAGAAAGGTAAGCAATGACAATGTGGGAGGCTTTAAAGCAGAGCAGGGTTACAAAAAATCTTACAGTTAAATATTTTTGTGTTCATCCCAGCACCTAGAAATTGAAATAAAAAAAGCACAGCTTAAACCTTCAAAGACGTCTTTGATAGAAAGATAACTTTCTGACCAATTGGGTCAAAAAGGTTATCAGAAAGTGGCCAAAGTAGAAGAAAGAACTGTGTGGAAGAAGGTGCTCTGGTCTGAGCCAACCACTGATCTCTATTTATTCACTGAATTGCTGATTGCATGAAAAAAGTGAAGCGACCAGCCGGCGTACTTATATAGGCATTTGACTGCAAAAACAAGCAGTTTGTTGGTTGTGTGAAGACATATCAAAGATAAATTAGGCTACGTTCACACTGCAGGCCTTAATGCTCAATTCCGATTTTTTTGTGAAATCGGATTTTTTTGCATGTCCGTTCACACTTCCAAGTATATGCGACTTGTATGTTATCTACTGTGTGAACTGAAAGCGTTCAACCGAAGTGTCCCGCATGCGCACTCGAGGACGCGATGACGTCACATGTAGCAAGCGTCCTCAGTGTTTGCGGAAGTAAACATGACTCGTAATACCGCAGCGTATATTGCGTTCTTTAAGTTCTTCTCCAACAGGAGCAGGCACATTACGAACGAAATCTTTTTAAGAAGATCAAAAAGAAAGAGAGCCAGGTTCCGGTAAGACCCTTCGAGTTTGATCTGAATCGAGCTATCTTTCCAAATATGAATTAAGTCAGCAACCTCACTTTCTCTCCATTGACTGCTCTCTGTGTTATCTTCCGCAATGGTTGTTAGTTTTTCCCGCCTCCGCTTAGTAGGACGCAGATTAGTAACGTTTAGTAACATTTGTCAAGTATCAATGACGTGTAGGTCGGATGAATGCGACCTGGCCGTACAGACACAGGTCGCATTTGAAAAGATCAGATCCGTATCGGATTCAGGACCACATATCCAAGTGGCCTGGGTCGCATTTGAAAAAATCCGATCTGTCTCGTTCAGACTGTCATAAAAAGATCTGATACAGGTCACATATGGGCAAAAAAATCGGAATTGGGTCACTTCAGGCTGCAGTGTGAACGTAGCCTTAGAGTCAGGGGATTTACTAACCAAGAAAATCTATATATACGCCGATGTATCCTATATTATAGTATGTAACGTAACAATAGTCTGGCTATCTCAGACCGGCTCGAAACATTGACTGAGTTAATCATTGAGATTGTGTCCAAAAATCTCCTGAAGGAGAGGACGCTGGCGTTGAATGTTCGCCGCTTCTCCACCGCTTCGCCGCTTCTCCACGAAAAAAGTTGTCGTTACCTACCGTCGTCATTTCTCGCTGGATTTTCTCCTGTGCTGGTCTGCAAGTTATGCTGTGGATTACATCGCTCTGTTTCCTGAATGTCTGTTTTGGAGCCGTGGGTCTGCTGTTAGCGGTTAGCTCCATGCTAGCTTCTCCGGGCTTGGCTGGCTCGTCGATGTTGACCAATTCCGCCTCCCAGCTGATTGGACTTAACAACTACTCCATCCCACCCTGTGTTTCCATCTTAAAACGACTGGGTCTCCTGCGTAGACCCCGCTATGTCCATAGAGGCTCTCGGAGGAGAACTGTTTCTCATCAGCAGGCTGGATCTGGCCCTATGGCTTCCTTCTGGTCTACCAGACGTGTCGCGCAACGCTTTCGTCATCAGAATGCAGCGTCTGTGCTCCCTGATATGGCTGGAAGAACACAATGCATGAAGGGGCAAGGAAAACGTGGAGTGGATTTCAGTCTGCTAAAACCTCTCCATAAGGCTTCTACTTCAACCAGTATTAAAATAGAACTTTTTAATGTTAAATCACTGACCAACAAATCCTGCCTTATTCATGACCATATTCTGGAGGAAAATGTGGACCTTATGTGCCTTACTGAAACATGGCACCCACCGGATGTGTACAGTTCGCTGAATGAAGCTTGTCCCCCTGGATACAGCTATCTGCAGAGAGCTCGCCGCAAGGGGCGAGGTGGTGGTCTGGCAGTAATTTACCGCAGTGATTTAAAATTGTCCAATCTGGCTCTTCAGGACTTTTCTTCTTTTGAATGCTTGGCCTTCAATCTCAAAGCCCCACTCCAGATGAATATAGCATTGCTTTATCGGCCTCCAAAACAACATGTTTCATTTAATTCAGAGATACATGACCTCCTAACTTCTTTCGGTGCCCGTTCTGTGAAAAATATTTTTCTTGGAGATTTCAATATACATTTTGATAATTTTTCCTCCCCTCTGGCAGCAGATTTTAAGTCTCTTCTGGACTCACTTAATCTAACTCAGTTTGTTGACGCCCCTACACACAATAGGGGGCATACTCTGGACCTGGTGATTACAGACACTGTAACTATCAATAGCTTATCTGTATATGACCTGGGCGTCTCGGACCACAGTATCATTTCTCTAGAAGTGCCTTCAACTTTGTCTGCTCCAAAATCTAAACGTCTTATTCAGTTCCGCGATTTGAAAAATATCTCCCCTGGGGCTTTGTCTTCTGCTTTTCATTCCTTGACTGCTGTCAATCATTCTTCTGTAACTGACTCTGTGGATTACTACAACCAATCTCTCCAGGAGCTTCTGGAGCTCCATGCTCCACTGAAGTCGAGGCTGGTGTCATTCTGCCGCTCAGCTCCTTGGTACAACGATGAGCTGCGGAACATGAAAGCCGTTGGACGTGCTATCGAGAGACGTGTAAAAAAATCAGGTCTCTCTTTACACAAGCAGGCATATAAGGAACATCAGAAAGCTTATGCCTTTTCTCTTAAAGCTACAGTGTGTAATTTTCAGCGACATCTAGCGGTCAGACTACAGACCGCAGCAACATGAACATCTCCCCCCCACCGCTTCTCCCCCTCAACAGTACGGCGAGCGTTACGGGACAAAATTTCTTCTACGACGTCCACATCACCTACCCTCTCAAGTGATGAGGTTTGTTTACATAGATAATTTTACAGATAGTATTTCATTAGTCTGTGTAGGGTATAGATTTCATGTAGACTTAAGATAATAAATATACCCGTTATTTTTTCTACATCGTTGTGACGTCTTGGTGAGCTGCTTTGCATGGTGATATAAACAGACGAAGTAATTGTAGTCATTAGTTTAACAGCGAGATTGTGTTCGCTGGAAGAATATATATCCCCCGTTTACAGAGTCCAAGTCATTTTGGTGGCACGGGGGTTACAACGCGAGGGAGAGGACGAGGGCGAGGGCAGGGAGGCCGTGCAGCTAGGGCCAGGCGAGAGAGGGGAGCCAGCGGGGTGAGAGCAGAGGAGGAAAGGCTTGAAGATCTCCAAAGGAGCCGGAGAGAAGTAACCGAGGTATATATCCAGAAAATTATTTTACAGAAAATTACTGAATCATTACCTGTGAAACGTCAGGGACGTTGCTGAATAAGTATACTGGAGAGTAACAGCATCATCACGCAGCATGTTATTGTTTTAGACAGGTCTGAGCATCCTGTACTCCAAAAACTGCAGTGATATTAGACAATTGTGTGTGTAGGATTAATTACCTGTCCAAGAGAAAACTGGCAACTTGAGCGTCACTTTGAAAACCTTTTTCCTCCATCAGTGACTTCCATCGTGTAAATGCCGTGCCAATGTTGATCCGTGTTTTTTGCCGTTTCTTGTCACGCTTGCGTTTATTCTCGTCGTGTTTCCGCTTCTTAGATGACGGGGGTTCGGTGTCCGCCGCTTTTCGTTGTGATACAGAGTAGGCATGATCCTCCATTCGTCTGATGTTTGGCCACACAGTGCCAAACAGTTTGCAAAGTCACTCACGCCTGCCGCCTTGTTCACCTTTCTTGTTACTGAGGCGCAGTATACCTGCTTCTTCTTCTTCTTTGGTTTCAGGCAGACTAAACGCTTCTCAGGCATAATACTGCCATCTACTGTTCAGTACCGTCTCAGTTAATCTCTCTCAACTTGCCGTAGTTATTTTTGAGCGTCATGGGAGATCTCGCAATCGCTAGTTTGTTGCCTCTGCGCTTGCCGTAGCGCAAAGATGTCAGCCTCCATGGCTGCGAGACCCGCTCCTATGTAATTATAAATAACGAATTCTAAGGCAACGCAAATATTATGGTTAAAAGGCTGAGCTCATAGGTGATGATAAATAACATAGTTATGTATAATATATTAAATTTCTGACTTTATATGCCTGTAATTATTACACACTGTAGCTTTAAGGAAGCACGGTCTAAGTATTATTCCAACATTATCAACAGCTGTCCGGAAAATTACAAACAGCTTTTCTCGACAATAAAACATCTCCTTCATCCCAATCAACAAACTGAGGATGAGGATTCGACTGAAAAATGCAATCTGTTTCTCTCATTCTTCAAAAACAAAGTTAATTCTATTAGATCTCAGCTCCACAGCCTTCCTGATCTTCGGCTGCCATCTACCCTTGTACACCATGGGTCCATGAGCTGCTTTAATGAAGTTGCAAAGAGTGAAGTGGAGAACATCCTCAAGAAAATGAAGCCTTCATCTTGTGCCCTGGATCCCTGCCCCTCATCACTCATAAAATCTAATCATGCCGCAATAAGTCCGTTAATCACACAAATAATAAACAAATCACTGAAATCTGGTCATGTTCCATTGCCTCTTAAAACAGCCATCATTAAACCTCTTCTAAAGAAATCTACCCTGGATCCAGATATTCTTTCCAATTACCGCCCAATTTCACTTCTTCCTTTTCTGTCAAAAGTGCTGGAAAAAGCTGTTGCCGCTCAGCTGCAGCTTCATCTAGAACAAAACTCCCTGTACGAGAAATTTCAGTCTGGGTTTCGTTCTGCTCACAGCACTGAGACCGCTTTGCTGAGAGTTACTAATGACATCTACATGGCAGCTGATGCTGGGTCTACATCTCTCCTTGTTCTCCTTGATCTAACTGCAGCCTTTGACACTGTGGACCATAACATCCTACTACACCGTCTTCATGTGGAGGTCGGTCTCTGTGACACCGTTCTGGACTGGTTTAAATCTTTTCTCTCCAATCGCCTGGAATGTGTTAGCCTCGGGAAGGCCAAGTCCCAGGCTGTCTCTGTCTCCTGTGGTGTCCCACAGGGGTCAGTATTAGGGCCCCTGCTGTTTTCCCTTTACATGCTGCCTTTGGGTCAAATCATAAATCGATATAACATCTCCCTTCACTGCTACGCCGACGATATACAACTTTATATTAGAACTGGAGCATCATCACCATCTTCACTTAATGCTTTCACTACCTGCCTGGAGGAGATAAGGAAGTGGATGACTCAGAATTTCCTTCAGTTAAACTGCTCCAAAACTGAGGCCATGCTGATCGGAACACCTCACCAGGTTCAATCTTCAACTATGACGACTGTTTTCTTTTCTGGACAAGACATCCCCTTTTCCACCATAGTTACAAATCTTGGAGTTAGAATGGATTCTCAACTTACTTTTGAAAATCACATTAAGCATCCGTCTAAAATCTGTTTCCTTCATCTTCGTAATATCTCCAAAATTCGTCCGTTTCTTTCTTTTTCTGATGCTGAGACTCTCGTTCATGCATTTGTCTCCTCCAGGTTAGACTACTGCAACTCTCTGTTTGTTGGAATCCATAAAAAACATCTTCAGAAGCTCCAATACATTCAAAACAGCGCAGCCAGGATTCTCTTGAGGGCCCGCAAATCTGCCCATATTACACCTATTCTGCATGACCTTCACTGGCTTCCCATCACCTGCAGAATTCAATACAAAATCGCGCTCATCACCCATCAGTGTTTAAACGGATCCTCACCGGATTATCTGAAGGACCTTCTCACTCCACATTCCTCCACCAGATCTCTTCGATCACAAGACTGCAACTTCCTTCACCTTCCTCGCTCCAGATTAGGGTCCATGGGAGATCGGGCCTTCGCTGTCGCTGCCCCCCGTCTCTGGAACTCTCTCCCAGATCATCTGAGAGCTCCACAACCACTGAATGATTTTAAAAGAGGCTTGAAGACTTTTTTATTTTAGCAAGCCTATTCTGCCTCCACATGATTGTTATGATGTTGATTTTTATCTTTGATCTTATTTGCACTGTGTAGCACTTTGCGATTTTTATTAATGAAAAGTGCGGTACAAATTGGATTTATTATTATTATTATTATTATTAGAAAACAGAAAGTAAATAGAAAGTAATTCGCTGTGAAATGTCAATGTAGTCATTCATTATTAACTAGATGAAGCTTTCGTTTGTTGTATTTCTCATTTGAAAATGTCAATTGCATGTTATATTGACGGGAAAAAACGTAAACATTTTTAAAGGCTAATGCATAGACAGAGCATAAAAGTATCATTCATGCACAATTTGCAAATAGGAAAATACTATAGCATTAGAGGACATGTACTTGTAATTCAGTCTTGATGTAAAATTTTGAAATTATATGTAATATGTTATAACAACAGTAATGTCATCAATACATGTATATCACATGTACATCATCAATTTGGCTCTTTTGGCACTTCAGTATTATTATGCTAAATTAACACATTCATTTTGCTGTGATGGATTTGTATAATATG
This sequence comes from Cyprinodon tularosa, assembly GCF_016077235.1. Lineage (NCBI taxonomy): Eukaryota > Metazoa > Chordata > Actinopteri > Cyprinodontiformes > Cyprinodontidae > Cyprinodon > Cyprinodon tularosa. The sequence continues at coordinate 1,234,840 of NW_024039056.1, read as the reverse complement.
TTATATTACATGATTACAAGACAGCGCAAGTAATGTATAAAGTAAAAAACAAACTAGTGGCTAAAAATATAAATGAATTGTTTCAAGAACGAGATGAAAAATTGTCATGATGGGTTCACTAAAAGCGACCCAAGAATGCAGAACACCACTGACGGACACAGGGATGAAAGTTTAACAGTTTATTGAAGCACAAGCACACAGAATATACTGGTTCAGGTTCGGGGCCTGGATACTGGTTCACCGGAGTCTGCGTGAGAGACAGTTCAGTTAGCGTTGCCAACAGAGGTTTGATTTCCTGAAGTTTACTGATTGTACCTTGAGGGTTCTTGAGGTTAGCTTTGGGAGAGTCTCTGTTGGATCTGGAGAAGAGTTCATCAGCAGAGTCCGTTTGCTGCTTCAGCATCTCACGTCTAACATGAACAGACTTTGGTTTAGGGTTTCCCAGCTCTAGTCCAGAGCTGCTTGGAGGTTCTCTGTGATTCTTTGGGTTTGGCTCTGAGGGTCGGCTCGGCAGGTTAGCTCTTCCTGAGCTTTCACAGAGGAGGCACAGGTTTCCTGGAAAACAGAGACAAGGATTAGAATCCAAGCTGGATTCAAAAGTCATCGAGTTACTCAGAGGATCTAGGCTTAAGCGCTGACCAACTGGAACAACACTGCGGTGTTGAGGCAAGGTCTGAAGACAGCTTAAGTAGTGGATCCTCTGATGATCTTGACGAGCTGCAGCTGTGCAGGAGGCTCCCTCAGAGGATCCACGGCGGACTCTGCTGGAGAAAGGTGGAATTTCTCCAGCTCCCAACAGTACCCCCCCCTCAACGACCGCCCCTTGGCGGTCCGCAAGAGGTTGATGGGCAGGAACGCTCGTACTCCTCGATAAGGGCAGGATCGAGGATGTACGAGCCTGGAACCCACTGGCGATCCTCCGGTCCGTAGCCCTCCCAGTCGACGAGGTACTGCCATCCGTGACCTCGTCGACGGGAGTCCACGATGCGTCGAACTGTGAATGCTGGATGACCATCGACCTCCAGGGCGGGTGGTGGGGAGTCGGACGGTGGGCACAGAGGGCTCGAGGAGACAGGCTTGATCTGGGACACGTGGAAGGTAGGGTGGATCCAGAGTGACTGAGGTAATTGGAGACGGACGGCTGAGGGGTTGATGACTCGAGTGATCTTGTAGGGTCCGATGAACCTAGGTGAGAGCTTTCGAGACATCCCCTTGAGGGGAATGTCTCGAGTGGACAGCCATACCTCCTGGCCCTCAGTGTACTCGGGGGCGGGATGTCTCCTGGCGTCGGCGAAGCATTTAATGGACTCAGATGACTGATTGAGGGTGGCGAGGGTTTCCCTCCAGATTCTTTGACAACGGCGGATGTGTTGATTTACGGACTGGACCGAAATCTCTCTCTCGTCTGCGGGGAAAAGAGGTGGTTGATAGCCGAGACTAACCTGAAACGGGGATTGTCCAGTGGATGCAGATCTGAGGGAGTTATGTGCGTATTCTATCCACGGGAGAAATTGGCTCCAGTCCACGGGGTTGTTTGAAGTGAGGCAGCGAAGGGTTGATTCCAACAGTTGATTCATTCTCTCAGTCTGACCATTCGATTGAGGGTGGTAACCAGAGGTGAGAGAGGGTTTGCAGCCGAGAGCAGAACAGAAAGCCTTCCAGACCTGGCAAATGAACTGAGGACCTCTGTCCGAGAGGATCTCTTGGGGAATGCCGTGTAACCGGAAAACATGCTTGATGAGAAGCTGGGCTGTCTGGAAGGCCGTGGGAAGTTTTCTGAGGGGAATAAGATGGCAGGACTTCGAGAAACGGTCAACAATGGTGAATATGGTGGACATACCTCGAGAGACGGGGAGACCGGTGACGAAATCAATGGCGATATGGGACCAAGGACGCGAGGGAACAGGGAGCGGCTGAAGCAGGCCAGAAGGAGGTTGGTGTGAGGCTTTGTTACGGGCACATGTGGGGCAAGCCAACACATACTCCTTAACGTCCCTGTGGAGAGTGGGCCACCAGAAGCGTCTAGAGATGAGAGCTACAGTTCTACTGACTCCTGGATGAGCTGAGAATTTGGTGGAGTGCATCCATTGGATGAGACGGGACCTGACGGAAGATGGAACATAGGTTCGGTTAGTGGGACCGTTACCTGGATCGGGTTCAGTGGCCAGGGCTGAGTTGATGAGGTCAGTTATCTCCCAGTTGACCACTCCCACTGTGCAGGAAGCCGGAAGAACAGGTTCAGGTGTCTCGGGATGATCGACGGAGTAGAGACGAGAGAGAGAGTCGGGTTTGACATTCTTGGATCCGGGTCTGTAGGAGATGATGAGATTGAACCGAGAGAAGAAAATTGACCACCTGGATTGGCGGGGATTAGCTTGCTTGGTTGACTGGATGTAAGCCAGGTTCTTGTGGTCAGTCCATACAAGAACCGGATGCTCAGCTCCCTCCAGCCAATGTCTCCATTCCTCCAACGCCAGTTTAATGGCCAGAAGCTCTCGGTCACCCACATCGTAATTTTGCTCAGCAGAAGAAAGTCTACGGGAGAAGAAAGCACAAGGGTGTATTTTTTGATCTGAATCCAGTCTCTGGGATAGGACTGCTCCAACACCAGAATCTGAAGCATCCACCTCTAGAATAAACTGCTTGGCTGGTTCAGGTTGCATAAGAACAGGTGCTCTGGAAAATAAAGACTTTAATTTATCAAACGCTGCTTGAGCCTCAGGAGTCCACTGAAAAATGCGTTTGACAGAGTTCAGAGAAGTTAATGGAAGGGCGGTCTGGCTGTAGTTTCTGATAAACCGACGATAGAAGTTAGCAAAACCTAAAAACCTTTGTAGCTGTTTGCGGTTCTCTGGAACTGGCCAGTCCAAAACTGCCTTAATCTTGTCCTCAGATGGTTTTACCTGGCCGCCCTCGAGCACAAACCCCAAAAAGGTGACAGAAGGTTGATGAAATTCGCACTTCTCGGCTTTCACGAACAGCTTGTTCTCCAGCAGTCTCTGTAAAACAAGGCGGACATGTTTCTTGTGTTCATCGAGGTTCTTGGAGTAGATGAGTATGTCGTCAATGTACACGAAAACAAATACATTGAGAAAGTCTCTGAGAACATCATTGACAAGGGCCTGGAAGCAAGCTGGAGCGTTAGTTAGACCAAAGGGCATTACTAGATATTCGAATTGGCCCAAGGGAGTTTTGAAGGCAGTCTTCCATTCGTCGCCTTCACGGATCCTAAGGAGATGATAAGCGTTTCTTAAATCCAGTTTCGAAAACACAGTAGCTCCCTGTACGGGTTCAAAAGCAGAGGCAAGGAGAGGCAGTGGGTATTTGTTCTTAATAGTAATCTGGTTCAAACCTCGATAGTCAATACAAGGTCTCAGGGAACCATCCTTCTTCCCCACGAAGAAGAACCCGGCGCCCAATGGAGAGGATGATGGGCGGATTATTCAAGCAGCTAATGATTCGTTGATGTATTTTTCCATGGTTTCTCTCTCAGGCTTGGAAATATTATACAATCTGCTGCTAGGTAGAGGAGCACCAGGTAAAAGTTCAATGGCGCAATCGTATGGTCTGTGTGGAGGTAGGGACGTCGCACTGACCTTACTGAAAACCGGGGCTAGGTCATGGTACTCAGAAGGAACTGAAGAAAGGTCAGAAGAGTCCATCTCCCCCCCACCTCTAGGAGACCCCACCAAGGGGGCAGCAGAACGAAGGCATGTTTCATGGCATGAGATGGACCATGATTCCAGGTGACGTTCAGTCCAGTTTATGTGAGGATTATGCTTCTCCAACCATTCGAAACCAAGCACCAATGGGGAACATGCAGAGGGAAAAACAAAAAATGATATAGTTTCTCGGTGGTTACCTGACAGAAGTAGCTCGAGGGGCTGAGTTTGATGGGTAACTTGATGGAGTCTTTTTCCGTCAATAGCGGATACACTGAGAGGCTGAGTCAGAGGAATGGTTTCAATTTGGAGTTGCTGGACGAGGTTAGAATCGATAAGGTTACGTTCACAGCCTGAGTCGATGAATGCAGAAAAAGAGAGGTTTTGATTAGCACAGAACAACGTGGCAGGAAGTAACAGTCGAGGAGATTTCTTTGTGTTTATCTGGCCCGCCAGACTCCTCAGATCCTCAGGCGGGCCCAGGCTTTTGATTTAGCCGGGCAGGAAGCGATGAAGTGTCCACTCTCAGCACAGTAGATACATACACTGCATGAAAAGTGAGATTTTCGTCCCCGTAAACCCCCGTAAACTCCTGCAGATCTGCCTGATTTTCGTCAGTTTCCGACAATTTGCAACCCGTGCTTGTCCGCGTTTGTCGTGCCACAAATTGTCGGAAACGTACCGTGACGTATGTGGAGAGCGATCAGCTGTACTAATGGCCCTAATTAGCATACGAATACAGCAAACCCGCGCGGCTGGCCAAGTCTGGCTTGAATAACCTTCTCAGTATTGGCTGAAACCACTATTCTCAAACAAGTAAAATCGCTCGTGATTGGCAGCAAAACCACACGTGGCCACGCCAGGCTTTAATTTTCTTACTGAGTATTGGACGGAACCACTTCTTTTTAAACAAGTAAAGTCGCTCGTGATTGGTTGGCATATATATATATTTACATATCAATTTACATATATATATATTTATTCATATATATATATATATATTTATTCATTCATATATTTATTCATTCATATATTTATTCATTCATATATTTATTCATTCATATGGTGTGTATTTATGTTATCCTACACTACTACACAATTATTATGCTACCATCAAGGACATGAATGAATTTATACAGGAAATGAAGATTTGCCAGGAAGCTGTTTATGCAAAGAAAGAGCTTTATTGAAACACAACTATATACAACGCGTATCCAAACACATGCGTTTCTAAAAATTTAAACTCCGTGAACGGTCCGTTTGCTTCCTCGGGGTTGGAGGTAACTGGCAGCATTCCCTCCGAGGCAGGTCCGATGTGCAGACGCCTAGTGTGCGTGGCCCTGTACTTCGGCATCGCTTCTAACCGGGACTGCAGCTTAACACAGAGTTCAGTGAGATCCGGCCTACGAAATGGCGGCGACCGTACAATCCATCCAGAGACACCGCCGAGGAAGGCGGACTTCCAGAGTTCCACTTCCTCATCTGCTAGCACACTCTGCCTCGCTTTCAGCAGCTGAAAAAAAAAACAATGAATCAGCGCACTGCGTATGGACACAACACATCTATTAATGCACCTGAAAAATAGTCACCAAATAAAGTCTTACCCTCTTTCTTCTGGCGAGCAGATAGCAGATAGCCTCCGCACGCAGCGTGTGGCTGGCTGCGTATATCTGAAGCTCCTGCGTATCGTCTGAAAATACGTCTTACAGGCAGCTGGAAAACAATTAAATGAGAGTGGTATAAATAAAAAATCAAACGCAAGTCACAGTAACAAGGAAGGAGAAAACATTAAAACAAGTCACTTACACACAATGTCGTCTTTATCAACATCGTGCAAATCTGGACTTGCCGAGATGGGAGGTCTGTGAAAACAAAATGTAAAAGCTATGATCGGTATCCATCCGTATCCATTGCCTTTTACCGCAGAATGAAAGCATATTCTTTAAATCTTACCCTTGCCCCGGTTCATAGCGCCTGCAATTAGTCTCCGAGTTGTGAAGACGGCGTACTGCTTCCTGTAAATCACAAAAAATACACTTTAATAAAGCTTGTTCTAGCAAGGCTACTATTAGCCGCTATTAGCCGGTAGCTTAGGCTAGGCTGCTTTTAGCTTAGCAGGCAGTAATCGAACATATATTTACCGCTAGCATCTCTTCTTTGAGTTCGTCTTGTTCGATGCAGAGTCGCCATCGCGTTCAAGAGGAGTTTTACCCCGAAATCCAGAAGCTCCAGACCGCTGCACAAAGCAAAGCATACATCCTCCACTGTGGCTGCACACCGCCGTTCTGAGTTTCTTGGAGATCGTAGGGAGCATGCGCGAGATGAACCAGGGTGTCCGCGGATCAATAAAAATAATTAAAAAATCATTCTTTTTTTTTTTTTAATCAAGGCCTTAATTGGCACTAAAATTGTTTAAATATGTTTATCGAAGTATTTATAATTCTTTAATAAAAAATGCTTATAAAAACAATTTCGTCAGATATATTATATCGCTCCAGGCGGAGAAAAAGCTAGAGGATATATATATACGTATATATGTGTGTGTGTGTGTTTACATACATACAGGAGTCATGGAACTCTGCTTGCAGCTCCTTCATATTTCATGTACACTAATAACTTGTGTACATGGTTCTTGATGATGGCATTAAAATCATTTCAAATAGCATTAAAATAGCATTAAATTAGAGTCACTCATTCCTGTATGAACCCTGTGAGCGCTTAATTTAATATGACATATTAAAAAAATCCCACCATCATCCAGCATATGTTCAGTTTCTGCCCAAATATATATGTAGATTTTTGTAACGGGGATAAGGATAATTCAAAACTGCTTTTTTTTTAATGAACTTGTTCACTACTTCCAAACTCAGCATCTCTTTTCATTCCTGTAATAAGAAGTTTCTTTTGAATGGATTTGATTAAAGTTTAAGTCCCTCGGTATAAAATAAATATTTTGATGGAGATGAGAAATCTGCTTCCTCGTTGGTGAATAAGCAATAGTTTGGATCCAATCATTTAAATAAACGGTGTTAGTTTATATATATATATATATATATATATATATATATATATATATATATATATATATATATAAGAATTGTGCTATAATTTCTAGTCACCGATCTGTTGCTGCTATATTTTAATTTGACGAACCGGAATTTGTCGATGTTCTTTTTCCTGTTTGGTGCGATTGCAATTGCGGATCTTGACCTGGCCGGACCTTATGACCACAGTGTACCAATCTTCTCATGGCTACTTCCAACAGGATAATGCGCCATGTTATAAAGTAAATCATCTCAGACTCATTTCTTGAAACTTTTCCACTTAAGTAATTGTGAATTGAGCATATTGACAGACAACATTTTATTTTTTATCTTAAATGCAATTTTTTTTTTTATAATTACTGCTCTAAATGTATTGCTCTGTCAGCTAAAGATCTGTTTTGGTCTCTATACTTTAATTAAATAAATCAATTCAAGCTAAAATGTAAGAGGCTATACTAAGCCTGATCTCTTTGTATCAGAGAATTTCTTACCCAGAAAGATGTCCCTTGGGGTAAAACCCCCCCTGCAACCCTGGTTTGCATTTGTATAGCTCACAGCATGTTCATTTACATGTTAAAGCCTCCCCTAGAATTCCATGGGGGGGAGGCATGGGGGGAACACTGCCTAAGAGAGTCCACGTCAATTTCTGACAATTTACGGGAGTTTTCGGCGAAGCCTGCAAATTGTCGTAAACTGCCGCTAACCTGAAGTTCCACGACAATCTACAGTGCAGCATATTGACGAAAATCCCACTTTTCATGCAGTGATAGTTTGCTTAGAAAACGCCTTTGCCTCTCCTCTGGAGTGAGCCTAGTGTGTCCCACCTGCATGGGTTCGACATCCCGTTCGCCCGAATGAGAGGCCTGAATAGGCAACGGTAGAGACTGGGACTTAGGCCTCTGAATGGGCAGCTGCTCTGTAGAGGAAGAACAAACAGTCACGTTATGTGATGCAGAAGAAAGTGTACCCTGCTTCTTAGAACTGTTTCTGGCACGAATTCTATTATCCAATCTAATGGAGAGGCGAAATAAATCTTCGAGGGTAGCAGGTTCGTCGAGGGTTGCGAGCTCATCTTTAATGTGCTCATTTAATGCCATGAAAAAGGCTCCCTTAAGAGCGCTTTGGTTCCATCCGGAAGCTGCTGCTTTAACCCGGAAGTTAATGGAAAATTCAGCCACCGAAGAGTTTCCCTGTTTTAGGTTGAAAAGAGCTCTGGAATCAATTGTTTGGTCAGTTTCTTGGTTGAATACCTGGGTAAATTCAGAGATGAAATCAGAGTAGTAGCAGTTTAAGCTATCGTCAGCGGCAAATCTTGCCTGAGCCCATTCCAAGGCTCTTCCTGTTAACTGTGAGAGAATGAAAGTTATCTTCTTGTAATCCGTGGAAAAGCTGCCAGGGGAGTTCTGAAAAATCAATCGACATTGAAATAAAAATCCATTGCAATCTTTCATGTTACCAGAAAATCTTTCTGGGAGACTAGGACGGTACTCTAATGACGTCACTGCTGGTGACCTCGGAGGAGGGACTGGACCCGGAAATGGTTGTTGTGCAGCATTAGCACTGCTCAGATAATTAGCATAGCTCTGTAGCATGTGGTTATGAGTGTCAACCAGGCGGTATAACTCACGGAGCGTTTGGGTTTGTCCTTGAATTTGGGCATTCTGCTCCTCTAGTCGACGGGTGAGGTGATCTGCTGGGCCTTGAGTTTGGCCGCAGTGTTCTGTCATGATGGGTTCACTAAAAGCGACCCAAGAATGCAGAACACCACTGACGGACACAGGGATGAAAGTTTAACAGTTTATTGAAGCACAAGCACACAGAATATACTGGTTCAGGTTCGGGTCCTGGATACTGGTTCACCGGAGTCTGCGTGAGAGACAGTTCAGTTAGCGTTGCCAACAGAGGTTTGATTTCCTGAAGTTTACTGATTGTACCTTGAGGGTTCTTGAGGTTAGCTTTGGGAGAGTCTCTGTTGGATCTGGAGAAGAGTTCATCAGCAGAGTCCGTTTGCTGCTTCAGCATCTCACATCTAACATGAACAGACTTTGGTTTAGGGTTTCCCAGCTCTAGTCCAGAGCTGCTTGGAGGTTCTCTGTGATTCTTTGGGTTTGGCTCTGAGGGTCGGCTCGGCAGGTTAGCTCTTCCTGAGCTTTCACAGAGGAGGCACAGGTTTCCTGGAAAACAGAGACAAGGATTAGAATCCAAGCTGGATTCAAAAGTCATCGAGTTACTCAGAGGATCTAGGCTTAAGCGCTGACCAACTGGAACAACACTGCGGCGTTGAGGCAAGGTCTGAAGACAGCTTAAGTAGTGGATCCTCTGATGATCTTGATGAGCTGCAGCTGTGCAGGAGGCTCCCTCAGAGGATCCACGGCGGACTCTGCTGGAGAAAGGTGGAATTTCTCCAGCTCCCAACAAAAATATAATTTTAGAGGAGATGCAGTATTCAGAACGAAGACGGTACGAACAGCGATGAAAAGAATGACTATATCAAGTAGTGGAGTGAAGTTATGGAATAGTCTACAGCCGTGTTTAAAGCAGAGTGTGAACATAAATTTGTTTAAGAGAAGGTACAAAAAATTACTTTTGGATAAATATGTAGAAGAGGAAAGATAAAAAACAGGTAGATTAATATGGAAGAGTGAATGTAACTAGTTAAATGAGCAACTTAGGTCTCTTGAATCATTAGGGATGGGAAACTTAAAAGTTTTTTACTTCGTCCCATTCCTTTTCGAACAATTTACTATGGTTTATGTATTCATTGTGTTGTGTTGTATTTACACATCTTATATTGTTTTGTTGTTCGAATAAACTGAACTGAACTGAACTGAATTTATAGTTTTCATTTACTTCATATTGACTATGCAACGTGATGTGTCTATTTTTTATTATAAGCTAAAGTAATCTACTTATGCTATGAAACAGCAAGTCTGTGTCAAAGTTCAATGCTGTAGTGCACATATGGTTTACATTGTGACCGGTCAAACAGGGGAGTACCAATATGGCAGCCGGTGGCTTAACTTCAGCCCTGTGCTACCAAATGGCTATCAGCAATCCAGTGAACAAGTAGAGATCAGTGGATCTAACCAGTACTGAAAGCTGAAAAGGTGTCAGAAAGATAACAATGTACCTAATCTTTAAAATAGCATCCCCACAGCATGGTGTTGGTAAAACCTAGCTTTGGTAATACATGTCAGGGATTTAATCGCATGGCATCATTGGGGAAATCAATGTTGTTAAATAAATGGAGATTCTTGAAGAAAATCTGTTAGAGGCTGAAACCTGAGTGGAGGATCAATGGACAACGATCCTAAAACAAAAAACAAGGATAAAACACAATTATAGATATAAAATACTCACTACGCATTTAATTGCTTTAGACAAATTTCAAACCTAAATTCAATCAAATCTTTAGGAGAAAACATTAAAGACTGAGCCTCATAGACTGGTCTTCAGTTGAATTTATTTTGTCAAGAAAACTGCACAAAAACATGAGAATTTCTGAAATTAAAGTGTTTTGCTTCTTCATCACAGTCATCAATATTTGCACCGTTGTATCCCTTCAAATTCATAAAACTTTGTCTGTCTGTCCTGCAACCTTAGGATTACTGGCACCACCCCCATTCCATCTATCTAGCTCTGTTTTTGTTTTCTTGGACAAGACGCTTTGGCTGCATTGCCTACTGATGGTGTTTAAATGGGCCCATGTGTACGGCCGCTTTGCCTCTATCAGTTAGCGAAGGACTGAGTGATTCAGAGTCCTCTGACTTGAGAAGGTGCTGTATAAGTACAGGCCATCTATCATTTAGAACAGTTTCATGTGGCACAGTAACATTTTCATGGAGACGTTTGTTCACTCAATTTCATTTGGTTCAACACCTCTGTAGACTATGTTTTGCTGTGATGCATCTTTAAATGTATCCTGAATCTATCATAAAGTTCACATCCAGTTCGAAAACTGTTTTTGCTATATCTATTCAGTTTAAAAACCGTTATTGAAAAGTCGTGGGTTCATGAGCTGCAGCTCTTTGGCCTTAGGGAGTTGTTTTTCAGTGTGTTATGTAAATGAATTGGATTTGGACATCCTGACTGCCTTTGCAGCGATCAGGGTGGGGATGGGTGTAGGGTCTGTGTACCCCTGTTTGGGTGCAGGGGGTCCTGCTTGGACTTGTAGGCTGTGACCATTATGCCTGTTACTTTGACCCAGAGTGCCGCCCTTCACCCTAAACAAGACTTGCGCATCCAAACATGCAAACACACAATAGCCAGGTCAACAGCCACTTCCTCAGGCCAGTTATACTCTATTGGCTTTATAAGAGGTTCCAAAAGGATACGATGCAGAAAGGAATCAATGGTGATGGTTGAAAATGACCTGGTGTCGCTTGAGAAAGATAATTATGTTTTGATTGGAGAAACTTTGACATTTGAATCATTAGAGCTGAGTTGAATGTGAAACTAATATGAAAGGAAAGGCCAACTTAAGGCCCATAGATACCGTTAATTTTTAGAGTTGAGAGATATAAAAAATTTTAAGTAGTCAGCATCTATGTAGGTATTTTTGTAACTGTGCTTTCAGAGTCAGAAGAGGCGTGCCCTATCTACCCCCAGCTCAGGGGCCTCTGTGTTTGGCCCATGGCCCTGTTGTCTGAATGGGCCTTTGGCTTAGCTAAGAAATCTGTGTGCAAAAGGCCTCCATGGCTAATCTGCTAATGTAATGCAGAGGTCAGGAGGGTTTCGCACCAAATCAATGGAAGGATTTACACAGCTTTCCCTCAGAATGTGTTCAATCCGCACAGTGCTTGGGGGATGAAAAACACAGGGATGGATGGATGGATGGATGGATGGATGGATGGATGGATGGATGGATGGATGGACGAACAGATGGATGGATGGATGGATGGATGGATGGATGGATGGATGGATGGATGGATGGGATGGACCGACGAACAGACGGACGGACGGACAGATGGATGGATGGATGGATTGATGGATGGACTGACCAATGGATGGATGGATGGATGGATGGATGAATGGTTGGATTGATGGATGGATGGATGGATGGATGAACTGACCAATGGATGGATGGATGGATGGATGGATGGATGGATGAATGGATGAATGAATGGATGGATAGATGGATGGATGGAGTGACCAATGGATGGATGGATGGACTGACCAATGGATGAATGGATTTCCTTGTGCTCAGAGAGAAGGAAAGAAAGAAGAGCAATAAGGATCTCCAAGTGGGTCTCAGGTTTTAACCTCAGTTTCCTGCAGTTCCAGACATTGGAATGATTTCTCATGTTGAAAAATAAAAATTACTTCATTAAACAACTAGACCTCACACCATCTCCTCCACCCCTCTATTTCCACTGGACTCTTAAATGTGCATTTAGAATAAAAGTTAATCTTCCTCTCCAGCCCAACCACACTCTAATCCTCATATGAGATCACCTGAGATATTTCAGTCTTCTTATTTGTGGAGTCTGAGTTGTTTTGTTCCAGTGTGTGTCAATGAGATCTAGGGCTGAGCAGGAATGCAGCCGGCGCTCCATCTCTACTCTAGTTACTGCCTCAGCCTGCTGGACCAGGCCAGGCTCAGGTCATAAATATAAGCTGGCCTGGGCAGAGGAGGACACCCGATCCCAGACAAGCAGACGCAATGCACGAGGGGCCCTGGCTTTAAAATCCCAGACAGCCATGCTTGGACCAAATCAACCACAGACAGCTCCGTCGCATCAGCACAGGGGTCACATGTTAGCTTGGTATAAGCTATTCAGCTCCTTGGGCTTTGATGTTTGGATCAGGAGAGTCTGGTGGTGCTCTTTCACCTACATTTTTGAAATGACATTGAAGTAGCACCAGCTTGGAGGGTTGATAGAAAGGGTGACTCAAGGAGAGAATGGATTCACAGGAGGTTTGCTACAGGATTTACATTCTGGGTTTGCAATTACCATTTAAGGAGCTTGATTTATCGTCCCTTTCTGTGTTCATTTAACCACATGTTTTTGGATATTTTTCTTAATGAAAGACCAAATAATGACCCAGTTTCTTTTTATGGTAAAGACCCCCATATTCTTATTTAAAAGTTCATAGTATTTCAAAGCGTTTGTGACGCTGTGCTCAATTTCCCCACAACCTTTAGAGGAGAAACAGACCTGCATCCTGACAGACCCTTCTCCAAACCAAACGTCACAGTGGGTTTAAAATATGTTTCCAAGAATCTTCATTTCAATCCAAACAAAAAAAAAAAAAAAAACATTAGTCAACATGCTAATCAAATCAGTTTGTAAATAAGATATTGTAACAGCTTTTTATATATCAAGGAAGACAAAATGCTTCATATAAATTAGGAAGTAATTAAAGGCAAATAGCAACACATAACATCAACTAGAGGAAGGAAATCTAATGAGCTGAAGAAGACTCAGCATTATGGGAAAAAAAAAATAAAAAAAGAAATTACCAGAAACGTCAGAATGGTTGATGACGGTCCAAAAGCTCTGGGAGTTAATTTGTATCGATGATGGGATGGAAAAAACACCAGAAGAGAAGTTTTATTATAAGAAGCAGCTAAAGAAGTCTAAATTCAGAAAGCATACAAACATTTTAGTTTCAGTGTAACAATATAAATAACACTTTCAAAAAAGACAGAAAACTAAACATACCGGTAAAATAGAGAGAAAAGAGAAAAACTCCAGTGCTTTTTAAGAAAGTGAATTTGAAATATTTAGTTCTGTCTTTTCAGTGTTTCCGAATACTGAAAAGTCCAGCTAAAAAATGAAATAAAATAATATAAAACTGGAAAAAACTTTAATCACATCTGTGAAAGCAAAGAAAGCTATCTGACTAAAACAACAAAACTATGAATCAAATACAGATTAAATGTAAATCCCTATTAAATGTGCAGCTAAGCTGAATACATAACAATTTTAACACTTAGTTAGAAAAAAACTATATTTAATTCTTTAATGAAATCACTTTCCTAAAGACACATTATAAGCTTAGTTTTCAAACTCTTTAGAGTCTCTAAAAGATTTCAAAAGTCATTAACAGTAACTTCATTTGAGAAGTTTACAAATATAGACCTTAAAATCCTCTTTCATGTGACCTTTCCATCTGGTTCTCCTCTGCCGTCCTGCAGCTGAGGTTTGTAATAGATCTGGACATTTTTTCAGTTTCGCGCTAATCTGCTCTGAAAGTTATGAAAACAGGTTAAAGAGTCTATGTTGGAAAGAGAGAAAAAAGTTTGAGCTTCGCCAGTGTTCCTTTGGTGATATGTCTTTTTTTGTAACATTACTGATGCTAGGATTAGAAGTTTTGTTTCTGATTAAAATATAACATCTATATTTTAGGAATAATTTCTTTAGTTCAGATTTTCTCTCTTTTTAAGGTCATCACCACCTAATAAAATTTCAGTTTTTGTCCCAAATGAGCTGACTGGCTGCCATATACGACTTAATATCTAAAAACACAACTAAAAACACACCAATAATCTTTTGTTAACAAGAGAAAAAAAAAATTTAGTCTGTGTGACATCATCATAGCTGAGAAAATGTATTGCATGTTTTTTGTTGCAGAAAACTCCATCTGGGTCCCACCTGTCCCATCTTAATCTATTATTTGACATAATATCTCATAATTTTTTCCCCTTTTCTATCTGAAACGTTTAATATATTAAACAGCATCCAGATAAACATAATGCTAGTTTCTAAAATATCTTTCACTACTACTTCATAAAAGAAATCCTTGTATTTATTAGTGTTCTGCCCTGCTGTCATCAGCCTGATCTGACTGTGAGCCCCTCGCTGCTGCAATGCTACATGATCTGTTTACCAATGGTGAGCTTTGCTGCTGAGAGAAGACCGAACCGATAGCAGACTGTCTTATTAAAAGCATTAGATCACTCAGCCAAAAGCTCAGTGCGCAACAGCTCTACAGAAAAAGTCTGGTAGAGATTCTGATACAGGACACATCGTGTTGCATACAATAAAATAAAACAGCAGCGGCCTCTACAAAATAGAAAATCTTAGAACGTCCATCCCAAACGCCAAGTTCACCCACTGCCTCCATTGAGTCCCCCACCCCCTTCCTCTGGTCCTATTCCTCACAGCGGCATGATCTCTCCATTCATGTGCCCAATCGTTTCCTGTGCGTCGTGGGAAGCGATGAGGGGTCAGCTGTTTGATAAACCCACAAAAGGCCCCCAACCTTTCAGTCCAAGCAGGCTCAGAGTGGCCTCTGCCCTCCGTTCCCATAGCCTGCATGTCTGTCACTGCTTTTGAGTGACAAGCTCCGTCACCACCACCCTAACACGGCCACACCCACTCAAATACACACTGAATATTTATTCTCTCAGCTTTTTACCAAAGCTTTATCCTCCATTCAAAATCCATACTCCTTATTGGTCCACTAATGCTTGAAGAAGTCATCTTCCTAAGTCATACAAAAGGTTGAGAGATAAATCATGAACCAGTCCACAGCATTTGAAATCAGGGATGAATGTGAAGGCAGAAAAACTTCCTTTTCCTCCAGACATAATTTTCATGTTATTATTGCCTAAATATTGGACAGGTTAGATATTTAGCTTCTATCTATAATAAATCTTAATTATTCTATTTAGGAAAGAAGATCATATATAGTAAAACACACAATCAAAGAAAGAAAAAAGTTACATTTTCATTACACCTGATTGGTTTGATCACCTAAACCATGGCATATTAGTTAGTTGCAAATAAGGTTGGCGTTGTCACTTAAACCTTAATTTCAACTCCTACCAATCAAAGCTTAGAAATAAGAATAAGGAGCGTTCTTAAAAAATATAATAAGTCTAACAAGGTTAGAGTTTGGAAATCAGAAAATCAGAAAAAAAAGATTGAATAGATTTTAAAAAATGTCATCTAAAGAGCTCCTTGGCTGCATGTTGCAGACATAAATTTCTCATTTGGACTCATTCCTAATATTCCCTCCATCTTCTCGTCTTACATCCGACACATTACCCCCCTGTAATGAGCCGTAGAGGCGGTTAGGTCTACAAATGAAGGTCGGTCCTGAATTAAGACACTTTGATGGAAAGTCACCTTTGGAGGCCAGAAATAAATCTCATTGTGTCTCAACGCCAAAGGCTTCAAAGAACGTATAAAGAATTAAGAAGAAACCTGTGGAAGGGAGTGAGGAGGATATCTGTCATGGCAAGAAAAATGGATTCTGGAGAACACCACATGGGGCGTTATCTTGAAAGCATGATGAATGCTTTTAAGATAATGGGGAAATGGGGGAGAGTTTCAGTGTCTGGTTTAGGGTGGTGATTTCCATAGTAAAAACAAACTGGTTCCAGTGTGGTAAGCATGGATAAAGCAGCTCACACAAAAATGTCCCTGTCTCATGCATGTCTCTCTTATGTCTGTCTGTCTTATTATAATCCATCTGTCTGCCAGAGGTACTTAGTTAAAAAAACTACAGACTTGAAAAAAAGTATTCAAAGCTCTGGAACCTTTTCACGCTTTGCTGGAATAAAATAATAAACTTTCATATGAATTATATCTTATGAGAACACATTGCAGAGATAATGAAGTGAAAATTGTAAAAATCTGAATTGTTTTTATATTCAGCTCCTGTGAGTCAGTGCTTGCAGAAGCACATTTGGATGCAGCTGCAGCTATTTTAATGAGCAACACAATATGCAAACTTTTATCTTTCCTTCTGTTTAAAACAGATTTAGCTGCATAGAGTCTAAGATTCTCTTTTAGATTTTGGCCATTCCAAAGCATTGGTTAGGTTTGTCTAGCATTATTGTCCTTCTTTAGGGCAAACCTCTACCTATAGCTCTAAGTTTGGTAGATCTCATAGGTTTAGTTCTAGGATTGGCTTGTGTTTACATCCACTCATCCTCCAATCATCTCTGCCCAGCTTACCTGTTTATGTTAAGAACAATATCCTCACAGAATGATGCTGCCACTACCATGTTCATTGATAGGGATGGTCAATTCAGAATGATCAGCACGCCCAATACTCCTGTTAACAGCTAGTTCCTACCTAAGCTGTTGATCTTTGCAGCTCCTCCAGTGTTACCCTTGGCCAGTTGGTTGTTTCTCCGATTAATGCTCTTCTAGTTCTGAGTGTAGAATACAGCAAACATCCATTTCTTGTGGGTGTTTTATAAGATCTCCAGGATCGGGTGTTGGATCGAAGTTAAAAGTTTCAAATATTTTATATTTAAAGCCTGCGTTCCCTGGTTTTCTTGCTGCTGTTTGTTCACAAATATTCTCTTACTAAATCCATTGCCTCAAAGTGAAGCTGGCACCCTGCTTTAGGAACCTTTCTGCTTAGATATTTTATTTTTTTTAACACTGTATTCCCTACATGTGTGGCGTCAACCATCATTTCCCCTGTTCTGTTTACTGAAGAGTAAAAATCCAGCAGCCACAGACCGATGTGGTTTCCCTCCGAGGCTCCTCATTCTAGCCACAAGCGACAGAGTTTCATGAGAAATGATGCTAATACTGAGAGCAAACCGATGGACGAAACGCTTCCTTCCCACTGCTGGCTTGGTTTTGTCAGATTGCTTCTTATGTTACCAAACCAGCCGCCTACCCTAAATGTTCTGGTGCCGTAAAAGTGGTGCTGGTGAACTTGATCCGTACTCCAATATGCAAAGTAATTTATCTAAACCCCAGGCAGGCTGAAAATGACCATGCTGGGTGCTACAGAGGTTTATGAGACCTCAAATACCAAGGATAGAGTACGGGGATTAAAGGGCATAAAAAGGACAGAAAGCGATACAGGAGGTGAGAGAAAATTGGGGGAAATAATGAGAGAGTTGAGAACAAATAAGACGTAGAGTCCAGCTTTTCTGTTTTCCCGACTCTGGATTCCTGGGTAATGACCGGCCTACAGTGGTGCTGAGCATCGACTCGCCAAATGAAACAAGAGACTCAGCCAGCCTGATGTTTTTCATTTCTCCCCACTTCTAATATACTTTTTACTTCATTTGTGACACAGAATCAGCATTTAATAAAAAAAAAAATCCTTGGTTTTCCTTCTGTTTGCTGATCTTCTTCTTCTGTTTTATGTCCATTCAGCAGAATCCTATTGCCAAAGGAGGGTTTTGTGGGTTTCTAACCACTGGAGGGGATATTTTCTGAGAAATCCCCTCAGCCAATAATTCTCTTTGCCGCAAAATCATATGCTGACCTCAGTGAATGTCTTTTAAATCCCTGTCAAAAGAGGTTTTGGGTGATGCACCTTTATTTATCAGTGACCTGCCCCTTAAATAAGATGATTAAATGAATCAGTATATCAATCTAATTTTCTTGGATGAGTGCAGGTATGGAGGAACTCTGTGTTTTCTCCCACCCATTATTTAGGGGCAAAGCCAGGAATAAAAACCACAGCAAAGACCTTAGGATTTTGCTCTCACGCACATCTTGAAAATCCTGCAGTGGAGAAGTTGGCATTGTTTGGTTCTGTTTGCACCCGATGGTTCCTGATCTAGCAGACATGATGGCGTGATAAAACAAGGCCTAGGATTCAAGCCACTAGAGATTTCTGGGATTAGTTAACTGCTGCTTCTGTCTCAGCATTGATCAGACTTTCCACCTTTCAAACAAAGCAAAGTTCCTGCTGATGGATCTGTATTTTGCCCTAAATTAACTGTATCTGTGATGTGTGACTACAGCAAAGGTCTGCTTGAGGTCATTGACCTAGAAAGAGCAGTAAAGTGACTGAAACTTCTAGTTATTACAAACACGCTCTGCAGTGCATCAGCACAACTGGTGGTGAAACATCCCCACAGCATATTGCTGCAACCGCTGTGCTTGACAGTTGGTGGCACTTTAAGAAGTTTCTTCACTATTTCGTCCATCCCATCCCTTACAGCTAAAGTGATGATAAAGGTTTAAAGGAGGATTTTTGTCAATTTTTGAAAAGATCCACCCTCTCCGCTTTAAAAAACAATGCACATGCGCAACCCTGTGCCCATTCTGTTTAAAAGTTGCATCGCTCATACAAGCTTACTTTCAAAAAGAAGATTTGCTATTTTTCCACTATTTCAGACTAACCACTGTTAAGTGAAAATGGGGATGTTTTGTCATTGTCCCCTTTCTATCTCCACTTTCTTTCATCTTTTCTCTTTTTTTTCCTTTTTCTTCTTCTGTTTTTCTGCTGCATTTACATTGCAGTGTCCATATAAACTGTAAAACTCCCTGCATAATTATAATAAAGCAACTTATATGCATGAAACAAGTGGAGCAATATGGCAATTGCCATACTGCTACAAGTAAAATCTGTTGGGCTCTTTTTGGCATCAAGACAATTATTCTTATTGCCACATTGACAGACAGGACCCTGTTAAAAAAAAAAGAAGAAAATGGGGATGAGCATGTAAACATATCACCAGAATGACTGACAATTAGAAGGACCACTTATTTTGATGATCCATCTGGAAAAAGAACATCCTTTCCATTACCTATAAGTTTAAAAACAGCGTTTTTTTCCCTCTATTTTTCCATCCTCAGTGGTTGTAAAAAAATTAAAATAAAACATCAACATGCTTTGTTGATATAGATTTCTAAGCCTTTCCCAGATTCAATAATAATAAGAATAAGTGAACTTTATTGATCTCACACTGGAGAACATTACCTCTGCATTCAACCCATCCCCTTCGGGAGCAGTGGGCTGCCATTGTGCGGCGCCTGGGGAGTAATCGGGGGTTAAGGGTCTTGCTCGGAGACCCAAAGTGTCAGTCTGTGGGGATCGAACTGGCTATATGCAACCTTCTCAGAGCAAAAGCTCACTGCTCTAAATGAGATTCCTTCAAACATCTTTGAAAACTCTAGGATGTTTTTCAAATCATATTTTGAAAGCTGCTTTATATTTATGCATGCTATCATTGTCTAATATTAAGTCATATATCAATGTAAAGTACGGTTCATATGCATTTGACCTGCACTTTAAATACAAATACCATATAATAGATGTCTTTTCAAATAATTCTTAAATACTCCATAAAAACCTTTTTAGATTCCATAAGGGAAAAAAGTTTGTCCTTGGTCTCCTTTACTTCATCCATTACCAGATGGAAGCACCACCTGCAGCCGCACCCTCGTCAAAGCATGTCCAGACACTTGGACGAACTGTGCTTTGCCCACTTATTACTAGAAGAAAAAACATTTGCTCAGTTAAGTGTTTCTGCAAACGTTGGTTTTCTGGGCTGGCATTGGCACAAAGTCCAAGTAGTCTGGTCCAGAGTGATCGGCTGATTCCTGCTCCAAAAAACACATCACCTGTTCTTCGCGGTGGCAGAGGGAGCCAGAGGGTTCAAACTGGAGCCCTACAGAAAGGTCCCATGAAGCGGAGCGCATAGGTTTGGCTGCACCGTTCTGAGCAAAGACGAGCCCCCGTGAAACTTCACTGACATTTCCAGAATGTGTGGCTAATTGGGAATGTCTGCTCGTGAGGAGAAGGTTGTACAGCTGTATAACACTGTGGGTTTACAGCCCTGTAAATAACAAACCAATGATTAATACCATACATGGCAAATCTGTAGGCGGTACTTATCATTATACGTTATCTGAAAAAAAACCCAGCAGTTTAAAATACAGTAATGCACTGAGAGCTCAAAGCCTAATGTTATCAATTAGTTCCAAATATACTGCAAAAAAGCTTCTATAAGTAAAGTTAAAGGTATTTATTGCAACCTTAATAATAAAAGAACCTATTGTTACAATTCCATGAATGCTTATTAAACTGTTATAGATGATTGCAGAGGAGAACATTCCTGTTTTTATTGGTTCTAAAATGCCTTGCAATAATTCAGACGCCTGTAAACTCTTAAACATTTCATTTGTAAGGTCAGGGTTGTTATTCGTTTAGATATTTCATCTCAAACTAAGTCCCCCCCTTTTTTTTCCAGGACTTATCTATATTTAGATCTGTCCATCTATGTACCACCAACTCTGACCTGGAGGGATTAAAAAGGGCTGTGAGGATTTTCAAAGACTTGGATATATATACTTTTATGACTTAATCTTGTTTTAAACATCTCTTAATGGCATTCCTCGCGGTCTGTAGTTTTGGTCTATATAATGCTGTTTGTTCTTTAACTTTCACTAACAAACCTCTTAGTTTGTATTTATCTAGAAATTTAACACATGGATACACTCTATGTTATATATATATATATATATATATATATATATATATATATATATATATATATATATATATATATATATATATATATATATTAATTAGTTTTTTTCTAAAGGTATTTTGTTACATTCAATTGTATTTAATGGCCAATTAATATGAATTCTTGCTGCACAAATGCTTACATCAGTAGTTCACTCTGGTTGCATACAAAGGCTACTACATTATGGTAGCCTGTTGGATTATTATATTTAATTTCACCATTTTTGTTCCATTTCTTCTTAAACTTCAGCATTTTGAGTATTTACCATTACAAGACCACGTAACTGGAGTTAGGATGTTATAGCATAGCCAATCAGATTTGCTTATGTTAATACATAGCTTGTTATTCTGGACAGGTCTAGAATCTCCAGGCCTAAACTTGCCAGATCAATCTGTGAGTTTAAGATGCGTCCCTCTCAGTACCAGAATCACATTTTTGCTTTCTGTAACCATAACAGACAAGGGCTTTTCTTTTTTTTAAATGATTGTTTTTGCATATTTAAAAGAGAGTTTCTAACGTTTTTCCACTGACCCTATTAGTCCCGGCCTGGTCCCGCTTTTTGAAATCGGTCTCTGCTGCTTTCCACACTGATATGCTGGAGTTAGTCTGGCTTGTGATAATCACTATGTGCCCAATAAGTAAAAAAAAGTTATGTAGCTAAGTAATGACAACAGGAGGTGTGAAAAGAAAAAGGAAAATGACAAGACCCAGTGAGAAAAGGGAAAAAAAAATATTAGATGCCATGGAGGACAAGACACAAGTACATCTTGGAATAAAACATGAATACTGGAATTCATAGAAGGTGGAGCTAAATCATCAGAAGCTGTTAAGTTGATGGAAGCTTGTATAAAGTACTTCCAGCAGATGGCAACATAAACAATGTTTATGTCTGCTGAAAGTGTCTGTACAAAAAAATAGTTTTAGGCACAAAAGGACTAAGTAAACACTATTGGGAGGTAGGCTTAGTGCACATCGCTATATTCTAACATGAACGCAAGTTTTTTGGAGGAAAAGTAAACGATTCTCCTAAAAGATGCCAGAAAGTGGCTGTGAAAATGCCAAGCAGTCCCGTCCACAAAAACAGTGCTGTTCATCAGGCAATGATTTAAAGCCCTGCAAATATTGGCTCGCTGGATTTCACAGAGAAAAGCAAGCAGAAGCATTCTAAAAGAGAAGGATGTGTTAAATGGGGGCCCCACTTTCACCTCTATAGACCTGTTGGAAATACATTTTATGCATCTTCACAGAGAGAAACAACATCGGAGCTGAGAGGTCTCTGCTGCAGTATGGGAAACCAACGGAAAAAAAAAAAAAAAAAGCAGCAAGCAGAATGAGACTGCAAGCGAAGATTTAGATTTCCCAAAAGAGACAGCTCACATATTGAGAGGTGGGCCGATTCCCAGCAGCGCCTGACAGCGCCCCGTTCTATTCAAGCTGACACACTGGTATTGTAATGCCAGCAGGAGTATATATGGCTGCCTTAGTGGGGCTGTGGCAGAAGAAGATGAGGAGAAACAATGGAAAGAAGAGAGGAAGAGTTTCAACAGAAAGCGGAGACCAATACCAGGGGAAAAAAAGAGGAGGCTTTATATATGACAACATTCACCTCCCTATAGTTATTATCAGCATTTCCACTTCAGGACTCCCTGCTTCACCTCATTTAGTCACATAATGATAAAATAATGATATATCAGTATGCTATTATCTTTTAAGCTGCTTTATAAATTGTATTTCTTGGTACAAATATAGAAATAAATCACCAAACTGGCAAATATACAGCAGGATAGTGATTTTTATTAGTCTGTTGGTGTTTTTGGTTTCATTAAGTCCAGGAAAGTTAGAGAAAACAGAGCTGTCCGTTTCAAAGTCAACAGTTTCCAAAAGAAATGTGTAAAGAATTTTGTAAATGGTGCTCCTCTCGGAGGTTAGTCTATTGCCTATGTTTACATCTACAGATGTACAGATGGATGGAGGTTTCTGACAATTACGATTCAATTTAATTCATGTTTGGTTATTGAGGAATGAACATTTACTAAAATTAGCTCTTTTTAGATTAACTGGAGGAAAAGATTGATTACTAAAAAAACCAATAGCTACAGCTTTAAGTTAAACCCCTCTGTGTCCATTCTGCATTTGACGAGCTTTACCAATAATCAAAATCCTGCTCAGATTATTCTTAATTATATTCCAGTGTCGTCCCCAGAATGCCTGAACATACTTTTTGCACACCAATGTATCTCCACCATGTCAGGCTTCGAGTTGGATCAGGTTGAAGCCCCGTGTCAAACTGAATTTTCTATGGTCCTTTAATAACACAAGCTAATCACTTTAGCTCTGTCTCTTGGGGCACAATGTCTGCTCTCATGCCCTGCATCCTGGTAAGGGGGCCAGGGGCCGCAGCGGTGACAGTGTGTTGAATTTGGGTGACAGGGCCCCAGTGGGAGCTAGAGGAGGCACCCCCTCCCACCACTGCGTTTGGATAATCCCCAAAAGAAAAGGCCTGCATTTAGTGTGTGATACGCTTAATCCAGGGGGTGGGGGGGGCCCTAGTGCACAAATGGAGCCCAGCATTTCCTCTAGCCGGGGAGCTTCCGCTTGCGTGGGTGCCAGTACAAACAGCCTATATTACACATCTGCATTACCAACGAACAATCAGCGGATGTAATGTATGAACACAACCAGGGGCAGAGGAGTGGGCATGATGGAAAATCCAAGGAAACAAACAAAACACACAAATTTGCACTGTAGTTGCAGGATGCCAGTCCAAACAAGTAGCATGATAGAGTAAATACTCCACACACATAGAAACATACAGCTGTAGTACTAGCTGTAGGCTGAGGGAGTGTTTATATTCTGCCCTCTGGTATAAAAAAGAAAGGCTTGCGTGCAGCGCGTGCAGATTTGCTTGTTGAGGTCCAGAAAAAGAAAGAAAAAAAAAGATAGGATAGGGATCAAAGAACTTGCTGCCTACATAAAGTTTCACATTTTACAAACAGGAAGATGGCGTCACATGATGGCCCCTTCAGATGGAGCCCAGGTTTACACATACCTGTGACTGATGTGATCTGAGTGCATGCTGGTGGATAACAGCTACCCTGAAAGTTAACAGCATCAATGCTCCTATCATATGCAAACTGATTAAAATAAGAAAATCTGATGGAGCACAGAGGCGAACCGAACAAACGCTCTGTGTTCTGATTGATATGCAGCAAAGACGCCTTTCGATGTTGCTGTTAGATTTATCTAAACAGTGGAGAGATTCTTTTTAGACTTACTTCATTATTTCCACTGGCGAGTTTGGAATAATGGGGGAAAACCTCAAACTTGGAGGCTTCTCGTCTTTCATTCCAGGCTTGTTTTTTTTTTTTTTTTTTTCAAGCTGTCAAAACTTCTGTCCTGAATCTATTATGCAACATTTTTAAAAGCCACAAAACATCAGTTAGAGTAAGCAGAAGGAGAAGCAAGAAAGTTCACTACTTCATATCTCCCTCACTATTTTTCCGCTTCTACGTCTTTCAGTTCTTATTTGGATTCCTGAGGTTGTGAGTTCG
Organism: Cyprinodon tularosa; assembly: GCF_016077235.1. Lineage (NCBI taxonomy): Eukaryota > Metazoa > Chordata > Actinopteri > Cyprinodontiformes > Cyprinodontidae > Cyprinodon > Cyprinodon tularosa. The sequence continues at coordinate 1,210,395 of NW_024039056.1, read as the reverse complement.
AAACCCACTCCCACAGAGTGCCACTCTGGCTTTCTGAGCAAGACCAATAAACCCCGATTGCTGTTGAAGGGAATGGGTTAAATGCAGAGTTGATTTCTCCATTGCAAGATCAATGAAGTTCAATTTATTTAGATAAGCGTAACCATAACTAAAACCTCAGGCATAAATCAGATTGCATGTTTGACCACTCTACTTGGCACAAAGAAACATGACTAAACCAATTTATTTTGAAGCAAATGCCTAACTTTTTTCTTGTGTCCTGTTTTGCCAATATACACTGTTCAAAAAAATAAATATGCAAACAACTCAATATAACAGCAATCAAATCAAACTTCTGTGATCTCAAATTGTCCACTTAGGAAGCAACACTGACAAGTGATCAATTTATATGCTGATGTGCAAATGGAATAGACAACAGGTGGAAATTATTGGCAATTAGCAAGACACACTGAATAAAGGAGTGATTCTACAAGTAGATTTATTGTTCAATTTCAAATTTTTTTTTGTGTGCTTTAACACTCATGGTAGCATGAGACAGACTGTAAAACCCACACAACTGGCTCAGGTTGTGCAGCTCATCCAGGATGGAACATCAATGTGAGCTGTGGCAAGAAGGTTTGCTGTGTCTCTCAGCATGGTGGTGATTACACAAAATTATTCAGGGATGTTTATATCTGTAGCTGCAGCTTCCTATTTAGTATTAGTGTGTACCAAACTCCTGTGGTATGTATGCATGAGCATGCATGTATATGGCGTAACAAGGCTTCCTCAGAAGGAAAATATGTTCAATAGGTGTGGGCGTCCCTAGGATCGCACTAGAGGTCCCAGGATTGATAATGGGTGACAAGAGCTCGAGATATCCAAAGGTACCCCAGATGACCTGGACAAAAGAAGGGGATAAAATAAAGATGGCCGCACCAAACAAATAAAGGGCAGAAAATGGGGCCCGAAATTGGAGGGGCCAAATTCCAAAAGGCCAGGATCCCAGAGGAAAATTGAACTGATGTCTCACAGGGCCACTGAAGCGAACTCCAGAGCTCCGCCGGCGGCAAGTCACAACAAAGTTGGACTCGGATAAGAGCCCAGTGGTTCAAGGCCCGGGCACACACTGCAGGGGCAGGAGGCCCAGCAGCCGCCAGGAATGAGACAGTTCCAACCAAAGTACCCAATCCTGCACCAAGCGCACCACCAGCAGACACAGGAACCACTCACTGCACTGCAAAAACCATCTAAAAATGACAAAAAAATTCTTAAATTAAGTGTATTTACCATTAATTTGAGTAGGTAAATACGATGATTTGCCAATGGAATGAGTAATTTTCGTCTAAAAATAAGATAATTAAATAATATGCACTTGAAATAAGACAATGTAATTGTGTTTTCTTATTTTAAATGTAAATTGTCTAGTTTCATTGGCAAAGTTTCTCAATTACCTCCTCAATTCAAGAAAAAGGCACTTATTGCAATAAAATTGCAATAAGTGCAGTTTGGCTGGGAGCATTAGAAGGGAGAGGAGACAGGCCCCGCTCATAGGATATTCACACAATCCTAGCCGTACCGACACTTACAAGCGTTTAACGGAGACACATACAGGAGCAGAGACTAAACATATTCTTACCCTCTTCATACATTCACCATCCTCGCAGGTCTAGGGGCCACTCCCCCTGGGGGAGAATAGGAAACAGACAGTATAAAAATTTGTTAAAGGTTTCAAGGTGAGGCTTTCAACCCCGACACGCTGTAAAGCAAGTTGGTGGCAACACCATGTTGAGGGTCTCCTTCACTGGCAGTTAGATGTTGCAACAGAACATATACATTAAATAAAGTAAGTAGTTTTCTGAAGGAGACCTGACCTCAACCTGACTAAAGTCAATCGACTATGCCTGAAAAACTAGGTGCACACCACCAACTAAACGATTTGAATTCATCTTAGAGCTTAGTCATTGCTACGATGTATTTTAGGTGCAACTTTCTAAGCAAATACTACAGTAGTGGAGGTGTCCATAGGTATTAGAGTATGTATTTTTTTCCCCCCAAGCTTCTCAAAGTACATTCATTTTTGGACAATTAACCTTTTGTCATGTTTCTAAACGTGAAACGTAAATGTAGATATAGCTTTTTATATAAACTGTTTCAACAGGAGATTGTCCTCAATCTTCATAGGAATTATAAACTGTGACACAAGTATATTTCTTGAGGCATTAAGGCCTCATTATAAAATCCATGCCTGGTCTGAACCACTTGTTTTCACAGAGAGAGCCCCACCACAGCACTGGATCCTGCCCTCCACCAGAATTTAAAGTGCTCTTGACGGTGCCAGGAGTGTGTATGCGTGCGTGTGTGTGCGTACATTACGTCTGAGTGGAAGCATGCCTAATGTGAGAGAGAGAGAGTGCATCCAACACGGCTTCCAGCCAGCGTCAGCATTGCCGTCCTGGAGAATTAGCCTGTCAATCCGCAGTAATTCCTCTGGACATGGGCTGCTCTCAAACTCAGGCCGCCTTCAAACTGGAAGGACTGACTCGACGCACTGTTTTCATGAACTCAGGTGAAGACAGGCGGGTCAGGCTTCACCACGGTGCTGAGCTGCTGCACGGGGTCAAGCTGACACGAGGGTGCTTACATGGCTAAACTCGAGAGGATTTTAATCAAAGTTTAACATTTTTACATTTTCTCACCTTACAGACACAAGCTTAATGTGTCTTAGATTTTTTTTTAATGTAATAAATCAACACGAAAAACCAATACAGTGACTCCAGACTATTTCATCTCATGTGGTTTAGTTAGTCTACCTCAATAAGTTTTGGTTTTAGAGATCAAGAAATGTGCTTCTATGTGAAGGAATCCCAACATTTGATAAAAAGGACAGCTAGACAGCATATTTTTATTATTTGAAACCAAAAAGATCTTCACTGGAGTAGAGGTGGTCAGTAATACCAAATTCCTGGGGAAGCACATCGGACAACCTCACCTTGACTGTAAACACCAACTCACAAGTCCAAAGTGCACATAAACGCTTGTACTTCCAGCAGAGGATGAAAAGAGCATACCTGCCCCCACCCATCCTCACCACCTTCTACAGAAGTACATTAGAGAGTGTTCTGAGCAGCTGTCTCACTGTGTGGTGTGGAGGCTGCAACGCCTCAGACTGGAAAAGAGTGAGAAGAGTAGTAAAAACAGCAGAGAGGATCATCAGGGCTGCTCTTCCCTCCAGAAATGACATTTCATCCGAGCGCAGCGTGTCTTGAGCCCGTAACATCATCAATGACCTCTCACACTCCCACCATGGACTGTTCTTCCTGCTGGCGTCTGGGAAGATGCTTTGCAGCATTCAATGCAGGTCCAGCAGATTCTGCAACAGTTTTTTCCCCAATTCCATCAGAACGTGGAACTTTTGAAAAAACTCTAAATCATGTCACACTGATAACACCAAAATACTGCATATTTGCACCTTTTTTGCACCATGTTTTTTTTTTTTTTCTTCTTCATTCTCCACACTGTTTACATTTGATCACTGCTGCACTTCATGGAAAGGAAACGTTCATTCACTTTCTGGAAAGCTTTACTAAACGAAATTTCGTTTTGTATACACTCTGTGTATACACAACGATAATAAAAGTTGTCCAAGTCTCTAAGTCAACGATCACTGAAATCAACACAGAGCTGTATTGGCGTCTTTGCAAACTGTTTATTTGGTTCAAACAAAAAATGAAAAGACTACATTAAGGGCAGATTAAAACAATGATATGGTTTACTTTTAAATGTGCATTTAAATCATAACATTACTGTGTTTTTTATATGAGAAGCACTGAATTTGTTTATCCTTTGAAGTGAGCAAATTAAATCCAACATAGAAAACAAACAGTTCACATCCAAACAGACATGCCAAAAAGGAAACAATGAGATCAAAAAGTGATATCAGGTTAAACTACAGTCACAGTTGTGACCTGATGCTGGTTTGCGACATAAAAACGTAATAAATTCAAATATATATATATAAAAAACAAAAAGCTGATGGGTTATCATCTGAAAATAACATTCAGTTGAATGGTGCCCTGCAGCAAGTCAACAAGGATGTTTGAAAAATAAACATGGTGCATTTCAGTTAACTACTATACCCCTGAAAAGGACATTTACTTCAGTTATTTCATTAATTTGAATGATTATGGCTTATAGCAAATAGAAACCCAAAATATAATCCTTTATAAGATTACAGCCAAACGTAAGAACAATACTGTAAAAAAAACAAAAAAGAAATTTGATTTCTGACTCTATGGAACAAAAAGTGGTTACTAAACGAGTTGAACGAAAAAAGTACGGTAGAAAAAAAGTGCACAAGCAACAGTTATAGATTAGGAGGTATTGCTGATGGAAAAACAACCTGAGCTTTGTCACACTTTAGCTGACCAATCACTTTCACGCAAAGCTGCACTGGTGCCGTAATTCATTGAAAAGGAGCCCCAATAAAGTGATGAGGGCATCTATAGTAAAATACATGGACAAAAATAAATTTTAGTAGAATAGTATGTTTGTATTCAGCATTCCTTAACCTTTAAATTCTAAATTAAATGCAAGTTTTAGTATTCTGGAAAGTTATGAATAAAAAGTCTAAACCGTGTTAATGTTTGTGCAGCAGTCAGAGAGAATTATCTCTATACTTTATAAATCCTGACCCAAGCAAAGTGAAAGGGATGTTCCAATGTTTATTTTCTCAGGTAAAGAAGTTAAGATTAGTATCAAAATCTTTGCTTCTCCTCCTAAAACTGTTCAGGATGGTTTAGTAAATTCTTTGTTTTGGTGATGGACCCCTATTAGATCACGCTCAATTCAAGAACAGCAGGTCACCTGAGTAAAACACCTCCTATTATTTATTGTTTTGTATAAGCCAGTATTAATCTGTGGGTCTCAGGGCTACGATTTCTTAGCCTATTTTAATTTAAAGTTTTCCATCGATTATGGTAACAAATATATGAATAAAGAAAATAATAAAAAACCACTGATCATATCTGGAAACGGAAACATTTTTCAAACTTACTAACACATATCTGAAAAATCCCACTCATACATTTAAACTTTTACACAAACCCTCTGTAATAAAGCCTGTTTTATCTAATAGTAATGTTCTAATTAAATTAATTTATATTTTAGTCATCTGTAGGCCATAATCATCAAAATTAGTTGAAATAAACCTCTGAAATAATCACTTTTGGAGAAAATCATCACTGTAAAGTTACTGAAAGGAATTAGCTTTTCAAAGTTTTGTTTAATTGAGATGCAACTCAATGCATATTTGGGTACCAGTACACCTACTATGCAGGTACATAGATGGTGCATGTTTGTTGCATGAATTAAAGTCCGCATAGTGAGGCTGCCGCACAGAGCACTTTTAGAGACAAAGAGGGGATATTTTTGGGCGATGAGTTTGTATGCAGGTTAATAGGAGGCAGTTGTACGAAGCTTCGTGTTCAGGAGCGATAGAGTAAAATCCTTTCTGCGCAGTCCTGACCGACCAGGCTGGCGTATTGCTGCACCTCTGCCTGGTCGCTGGGCCCCTTACGTTTACGGCTGTAGATGGCGTAAGGCATGACGGTCCGCCTGTTCAGCACCAGAGCTCTGCCCACATCCTTCACCGCTCGTGCGTCTCCTAGACAGAAAACAAGCACGTATTAAAAAAAATAATCAGGACCACTGTGGACCCATCCAACCCTATAAACTTCGGTCCTTATTTTTCTTTGCTCATTTGAATTAACCTTAGAGTGCCTTGGCAAGGATGCCTCATTATTCCGAGAAGCTGTTGGAGGGGATCTAACTCCCTTGTGCCTTAAAGTTTGAGTCATGTCAGTGCGTGAGCAGGATAGTTAGTTGGTGTTACTCACAGCGCCTGTGCCAAACAATACCAGCTACCTTGTCTGTGTGTGTTCAGAAGCTACGAGCGGCTCTCTGGAGAGTCGGGTGGAAAAAAAAAAAAGGTGAAAAACGTTGACCCAGTCAAACCCTTAAACCGCTGCCTCCAGGAGAGAGAGCCCGAGCCAAGCTGCTAACAGCTGGCGCCAAGATGAGGAGGAGGGCACAGCAGGGAGCGCCCGGTGAGCCAACCAAACACAAATATACTCTGCAACAGGTAAGAACGCATGCCAGCATCAAACTGAAAACAAAGAAACCTTTTTTTACTCAGGGGTTTTATTTCTAAACACACAACTTCTAACATTTCCTATTCATCATTTCGACATCTACTCACCAAATTTTGGGGATCTGGGCCCCAACAAAACAAAAAAGAAAGAAAAAAGCTGCAGGACTGTGATTACTAGAGTTTGACACATTGGAAGGAGGATGTTAGAGATGGAGCTGCTGGGAAGGAGAAAAAGAGGAGGAATCATGGTGATAATGGAGGAGGACAAGGAGATAAGTGGTGCCACAGTTAAAGAGATGGAACAGGAGAAGATGCGCTGAACAGAGCACTCGATATCGTCACATAAGCTGTGACCAGCTTCAAACCAGCATTATGCTGCTAACACCATGATTCAATCTAGAGCAGGGGTTCCTAAATATTTCAGTCTATAATCTCCAAAATAGAGAGTGGATTTCCACTCCTGTCTCGTCCCACTCCCACAGAAAAAAAATGTGTCCCGATCCCGGGCCAGAGTAGAAATCTAAATCCTGTCCCGTCCCACTCCTGGTGAAATTACTCCCACTCCCATCCCGCTCCCATTCAGAATGACTCCTGCTCTTGCACCACTCCCATTCTTGTTGTCATCAATAAGATTTCATTTTTTCAAACTTTTTGAAATCGAGTTCGCCACTAACTGTTGGTCCTTCCATTGTTGTTTTTGAGCGTGGGTGAAAAACTCAGAGCGGAAGCACTGTTGGTTTTTGGGTCGTGCAGTTTTTTGGACTCGCATTATAGTGTAGGCTTCAAGGAAAAAAAACTACAAAATGGCGGCCCCAGTACTGGATTTTTTTTCTATTTTATTTTATTTTTTGGCATCGATCCTAGTTTTTTTAGTTACTATTGGTTTGCTGCCGCTCCCGTTAATGTTTAATCCTGTACCGTCCCAATCGCGTGATCGTTACTAACACTGACTCCCATCCCACGGGAATCCCACGGGAATCCAACGGGAATCCCGTGACCCGTGGGATTCCCGAAAAAATGTCAGTCTCTACTCCAAAATAACATCTTTAGAGACATACCAGACCTCAAAAATACATGCAACTGTTTCACTTTAATACATATTCATCAAAAACCTTCGTCTGAGAATGTATTTTGAGATGCATGCATCTAAGGGTATCTAACGGAAGCTGGGTGGGGAAGCAGAGTTTAATCCATGCCGCGTAAGTTAGAGTGTTTTTCTTTTTACCAAAATGCATTGATCTATCATAAAGATATGATAGATATTCAGATTGAATATGCTGAAGTATGTATTTGGGATGGGGTTTGAACACTTTCACAATTCCCCACAAGCGAGCCTAAGGAAAGGGCAACCCAGAGGACAAGGAGCTCTAAACTACAGTCTCCACAAGCATGTTTTTTATCCTTCAGGTAGAGTTTTTAGAGCTTTACTGTAAACTCATATTTTATTTATCAGCAGCGGTTCCCCTGAGAGGGAGAATGCAGCTAATACTCCATTTCTTGAAAAACTGCCGAGTCAGAAACCTGAAGAATAGTGGAGCAATCAGAAGAAGAAAATCAGCGCTATGTTAAGTTTCCTCATGTGGGATTTCAAAAGACGTTATGCAACTCCCCCATGGCCATGCTGGTCCATAAAGAATTAATTTATGCTGAGGGGATGAGCGTCTAAGTGTTTAAAAGTCTGATACTTCCTAAGTTAAAACTACCTCAGGCCAGTGACTTCTTCTCTTACATGTTTCTCATCACAGTGACAGGCCATTTTAAGCAGAGTTACACTCATTCGGTGGAGATATTAAGAGGTGAACATCTTACAGAACACAGCGGGTAGCTGCGTGCAGTTTTAAGATGGTCTATTAACTGCAGCACTTACACTGAACAGAGGGTCTGTCTCTCCCTCCTACTCCAGAAAACCCAAACATCCGCGCCTCACATAAACAACTTTCCTTTTCTTCTTTGCTAGCTTTAGTCTCTGCTGATGCCTCTTTGCACATTGAGTGGTTCCAGATCCTGTTCCTGTCAGGCCAGCCGGACGTTCAGTGACACGCCGCTCTGAGGTCACAGTGCCATGGGTTTGGAGTTCAAGGGTCGGGGGAAGAGGAGTACTCGGAGGGAGTAAGAGGGTCAGGGCGTGAGTTCGGTGCCCTGACACCTCGCCACGCTTCTCCTTCTCATCCTTTCCATCTCTAAAGTTCTTTAAGGCGGATGCAGGTCAAAGATAGGCCATCGGGTTATAACCACTTCCTGTGACCTAATGTCGGAGATCCAAAATGGGGCTCACTCTCAAAAAAGGAAGAGGCCAAACTGGTTGTGTTGTGTATGAGAGGTTCATTATTTGACAGGAAGAAGTGTGAACCCTGTAGGCAGCTGAAATAGGGACGCTTAATCTCTGTTTTCCAACAAGAATGTTGACCTCCAGGGAAGAGACTCATTTTAATTGTAAAGGATGCTTTCATTATTATTGTTATGAAAAGCAAGGGAGAAATCTTTCAGTGGAGAAGAATAGTTGGGGCAAAAAAAAAGTAAGACCCCTTTTCAAAAGTAAAGATTAAAAAAACAAATCTGAAAAGGGTGGCAAACATTCATATTTATCTACTTTATATCGAACATAAAAAAACTTGCAGAAAAAGAAAAAAAAAAAATGTAAGCAATGTCAACATGTGTGTGATTAAAGCTGTCGAAGCCCAATTTAAAATCCTTGTTGGACTGCCAGGATCAGGAGACTAGAATTTTTTATTTTTAAAATAAATCCCAAACCATAAGTGAGCCGGGTTAATCATTGCATGAGATATTTCCATATAACGGCCTCATATTTATCCTAGAAGTAAAGTCCAGCTGCTGTCAGCAGGTGCTTTCATCTGGAGAAGTCTGTCTGATATTATGAACTCAAATACAGGCCGGGTCTGTAAACTTTAATCAATCTTATGGACATTTTTCCTATCAGGCTGTCTGACAACAGATGGTTAGAAAAGCACAAAACACTCCTTCTTATGCTGGAACTTTATGTAAAAATGCAAAAATCATGGGCATGTGGAAGACAAATAATGCACATGAAACCGAACCAGGAATCACACCTTCAGCTGCATTTCATTTTTTAAGTTGCTAAGCAACCCAAAGCGATACATGGTGGAAGCAGCAGCAGATAGATACATGGAGCTAAATACAGGACCATCCTTATGTAAGCTAACATAAAAAAAATGCTACAATTAAGCTTAAACAAAAGACATAAAAAGTTATAAAAGAAGGTTTTAGATCATATTCTTGTACTAAAAAGATTTTGATTTAGGTCTGGACTAAAATGCAAAGTTGGTTGAGAAATACCCCTACAGACCTGCAGCTGTTGTGATGAAAGTTTGTTTTTGTTTTTTTCTAGAAATATATAGAAGAAATGAAAGCTATTTCAGAACATCCTTTTCAGATTTTTTTTGTCCATTTCTGAAGATTCATCACATGAAATTTAAATAACGTACATTAAAGCTTGGGAAAAATATTCAAGGGGAATCAAACATCAGCTCCCACTCAACCTGGGAGCATCAGCACTCATCGGGCTAAGGAGCTGAAAGCATTGTGAGGTACAGGAAAAAGTGTCTGACTGATAGACAAGATATGAAATGCATAAGAAGGCAGATTTATTTTGGAGAAGTGAGGCGGCCTAGGAGTGATAAAAGGTTAAATCAGGTTGACATTAATGCCCATTCACTGTATGTACCTGATTTGTTTTTACAGCCACAAATGTTAACGGCACCAACAGAATGAAAATGCAACATTTTGGCGCATGTAAATGCACAAATCACCGCTCAGCGTCTGTGTATCCCGACTGGCGCCGCCTGAATGCATTGGAAGCCAAACAAGAGACAACACGGGTCACAGATTTCCGCTAGTGTTTATGTTGCTGGGCGGCCAATGGCCCAGCTAGCCTCCCTGTCAAACACTGATTGTGAGTGTGTGAGAGATACTGCATATTAGCTGTAAACATGGTTTCTATTTCAGTGTACAGGGTTCAAGACGTTCACCACAGTCCGCAGGTAGACACTGTGGGACCCTTGATGTGTTGGCAGCAGCCGTTCTATAAATGTGAGAGGAAAGTTATGTAAACGTAAACCATCTTTAAACACCTCATTAAGACAGCAGGCATACAGCTCTAGATTTATACAAACGTTATTCATGCGACACTGAGCAAATGGTGATATTCCTGAAAAGAATTTTTTACAACAAAGACGTTTTTTTCTTACTTTCAAATACATTTGATTTGCTCATAAGGCCGTCTAAGG